>NW_028318146.1:1392500-1992500 GCF_062004578.1 Staurois parvus
GTCTCGACTGGCTCTGTGACATCAGTCAACAGTGGGCACTATCTGCATTCTTGTGATCCATAGGAGAAATATAGCCAAAAAAGCTAAAAAGCTAAAATAATAAATAAGTAAAATAATATTACATTACAGGAGATGACCAGAGACTGCAAACAGTCAGAGCAGAACAGTCGCACTGGAACAGTTGTTCCTCCGGGTACTCCTGTTTCCTCCCACACTCCAAAGACCGTTAATGGCCCTAAACTGGCTCTAGTGTGTGTATAATAAAAAAGCATCAGCAAACGAATGCTGTAACTCCTGTGCTTGAACAATGAGCTCCACAATGTCAGTAATCCCACATGGAGTACTTTTTGGGAATGCAAGCCTTGCTGCCCTCAATGGACCAGGGAAATCCAAAGGATCTGTGTTCAAAGAAACAAACAAAGGGCGCACGGGCCTAGCGCATTACCTTCTAAAAATGAGATTTATTGAATAAAAAGTAGTATACTCACAAAAGAATAAAATCAAAGGCACATCACAAAAAAGACAGCATGGTCCAATGTCCCTAGGTGGTGGCTGTTAGGGGACTGTAGGCCTCCAAGTTGCTGACGCATTTCGAGGCAGAACCTCTTCCTCAGAGCCAACTAGTGTGTGTATGACTGTGAGTTGGGACCTTAGATTGTAAGCTGCTTGAGGAAAGGGACTGATATGAATGTACAACATATCTGTAAAGTGCTGCAGAAATTGTCAGAGATATATAAATACCTGAAATAATAGTCAGGAGTTGACGTTTGTTTGGCTTGCTCCATAAAGACCGTGGTAGGGATCTGAGTGGTAGATTGTATTGGCGTATCCTTGCTTGCTTGTCATGCTGTAATATCCTAGTCGTGTTACCTTTTTAGATGATGGCTTTAGTAGCGGGCACATTATTGGACCTAGTGAAGAATCTTCGGGCATTTGCTGGAATCCTTGTGGTAAGTACCTTCATGCGGATTCACTTTCAAATATTGTTTGTTTGGCAGTTCTACATAGATGTAAAATGTAAATGAGAAAAAGCCTTTCCATATAAATGATTGGAGATTCTCAGATGTGAAGCTGCTTAAAGTGCACCTGTGCCCACCAGAGTAACCCTGAAGAAGTGAGCAGCTGACCATTGCCACCTTCCTGTCCTAATCATCCAGTAGAGCACACGGCTTGCACTGTAGTCATAGACCTCAGGTTATATGCTGGCTACCTTCAGGTGATTGGATGCTAGCAAAAACCTTTGCTAGGGCCAGGGGCGGACTGATAACTCATGGGGCCCAGGGCAATAGGGGATCATGGGGCCCCTGTGTCCTTGCCCAAACTCAAAAAAGCCTATGAAAAAGGTACCAGTGGCATCTCATGGGGCCCTCTACTGACCCCGGGCCCTCGGGCAGTGCTCGAGTTTCCAAATGGTCAGTCCGCCCCTAGCTAGGGCATTCCCTAGTGCATGCTTATATAGCCTCACCTACTCTGAGATATTCCAGGTTTATGCCAGTGTCTTTAGGTGATGGAACGCCTAGATCTAACTGCTTATGCTGGGCTATGTACAGTTTGCAGATCAGGACCCTCGGTTTTTACCCTGGGCACTGTACCCAGACCCCTCTGTGTGGGGCCACCTTGTAATGTTTGCTTCAGGCACTGTGCCCTGCATTAGGGGCTGTCACTGGTACACTGTTGCAATGCATGTAGGTAGCCTCAGGGTGCTTTTCATGTCCAGGACTATGGTCCATCTCTATGGTTCTCAGACCTCTGATGATCCTTTAGTGTTTTGACCACCATGATGGGCGACTTTGGACCCCTAATGGACTCAGTGACATGGATACGGTAACACAGTTTCCCTGTAAATAGACACCATGCAGTGGGAGGAGTGGCTGAGTTTGCCGCTGACAGAATACCAACCATCTATATAGCTAAAGTTGGGTGCTGCATGACCATGCAAAAAGGTGACTCCTGCAGGTAGAACTAGATTCTAACAAACAGTAGCATTGGTTAGTTGATCTACTTTTCTCTTTTTAGTGCATTTGGCAGGCACAGGCACACTTTAGATACCTGACAAGATAAAATAATGTGCAGCGCTAAAATAGGTAGATAAAAGCATCAAAACCAATCAAATAATATATGATATATAAATAGTTAATAAAGTGACTATCAGTGCATATAGGAATCCTGCGTTCATCAAGAATTCGGTGCCTTAAGGGATCTCTGGCACCCTTCCGGTTCACTTCAGAGGCCCCAGGATCCATACCCATCTTGTGAGGGATTCAACCCTATTCCTGCCCAGATTTGGATGACCTTGATGACATCAGGATTTTAATATACAAATGCGCATTTTATTATGCGTTCCGGTGAGTGCGCATTTCTCCCATACCTGATTGCACAAGCACCGAATTCTTGATGAACGCAGGATTCCTATATGCACTGATTATCACTTTATGAACTATTTATATATCATATATTATTTGATTGGTTTTGATGCTTTTATCTACCTATTTTAGCGCTGCACAGTATTTTATCTTGTCTGTTTGAGGTTTTTTGGTTACGTTGAGTGGTCAGCGGCTATTTAATCTTAAGTGCACTCACATATATTTTCTACACTTTAGATACCTGGCTAATCCACTCTTAACCGTTTCAATACCGTGTGATTTTACACCTTCCTGCCCAGGCCATTTTTCAGGTTTCAGCGCTCTCACACTTTGAATGACAATTGCGCGGTCATATAACACTGTACTCAAACTAAAATTTTATCATTTTCTTCACACAACTAGAGCTTTCTTTTGGTGGTATTTAATCACCGCTGGGATTTTTATTTTTTGCTAAATTAACAAAAAAAGACCAAACATTTTGAAAAAAAAACACATTTTTCTTTGTTTCTGTTATAAAAGTTTACAAATAAATAATTGTTCTTCATAAATTTAGGCCGAGATGTATTCTGCTACATGTCTTTGGTGAAAATAACCCAAATTAGGATGTATTTTTTAGTTTGTAGGAAAGTTATAGAGTTCACAAACTATGGTATAGATCTGAAAATTGATCAATCCTGAAGTACTGACGGCCAATCTAATTTCTTGAATGTCAGAACAGTACAGATATCCCCAAATGACCCCTTTTTGCAGAGTAGACAGTCCGACGTACTTCATAAGAGGCATGGCGAGTTTTTTGAAGTTGTATTTTTTTGTCATAATTTTTCAGAAAATGAAAAAATTAAAAAAATTATTTTCACTATTTTTTTTTTTTACATACTGTCACCAGTGCAGTACAGCGTCTTCATATAACTGGCATGGCGGTGAACATGGACACTGACTGGTGACAGTATGAAAAAAAAAAATATATATATATATATATATATTTTTTTTTAATTTTTTTATTATATTTAATTTTTTATTACATTTTTTTAAAGATTTTTTTTTCATATTTTACTATGACCAAAGTAGTACAATGTTACCATAGTAACATTGTACTACTTTGGGGGAGTGATCAGTATTTTATTTTTTTTTTTATACACAGTTTGCTTTTAGCAAAGAATTACTTTGCTATAAGCAAGCATTTAGCTGAATGAAATCGATTCATTCAGCTTTTTTTTTTTTTTTGTGCTTAGCTGTGATTTGGTCACAGCTAATCACATGACATGTGCATGTGACCTGCTGTGACCATTCACAGCTAGGCACTAGTATACAATGGATGGCATCATGAATGAAGCCATCCATTGTATACAACTATCATGTGACCTGCTGTGATTGGTCACAGCAGGTCACATGGTACCAGCTACGGGAGCCGGTACTCGGATCTGTCATCGGCCGTGTCCGAGGTGCTCGGCCCGTGACAGATCCCGTTGCTGCGCCGCTCTGCTGTGCCGCAAACTGCGCATGTGCGGGAGCACGCCAAATGGCGTGCACCCGGAATACAGGAGCGCATTTGAAGCCGCCAAACGGCCATTGGCCGGGCGGCTAATGGTTAAGAAGCCCATACATCAATCCTTCATTTTTCCTACTGGTTGAATAAATAAAATAAAGGACTTTATTCCCCCATGCACACATTTAATGTGGATGGAGGATCCTCCCTGCTGAGCTATTGTATTCTGACAGTGGGGGGGACTTATAGCGGAGCTCCACCCAAAAGGGCAAGTTCCTCTTTAAGGCTTTGTTTCCCGGTCCCCATTAAAGATTGGCACCCAAATTTGACAGATACCCGCTCCCACTTCTGCTGCGATCGCCTAGGAAGTTGTCCTCGCCCCCCCCCCCTGTAGTCTTTTGGGACACGTGACAGGTCCCAGAAGATTACAGGGTCATTCACAAAGCGCAGCGCTTCTCATGCATGCACAGTGGGCACCCAGCTGTGAAGCCGTAAACTGTCACATTCGGGTGCCCACACTGAAGATGCCGGCGCCAGGGAGAGAAGATGGCCGGAGAAACCAGCGGTGATGAGGACACCGCTGGACCCTGGGACAGGTAAGTGTCTGTATTTTAAATGTCAACAACTACAGTTTTTGTAGCTGTTGACTTCTATTTATTTTTTTTTAGATGGAACTCCGCTTTAACTATCATCAGAATACACAGATTAGCGCTGTCGGTTATAGCTGGGGGCGCTGATCAAGCGGGGAAAATCCAATAGGCTGCTCTTACAGAAGTCGATTGGTATATCGACTTCTGTAGAACCAGCCTGCCCATGCATGGATCCCTGCTGACCGTTCCGAATTTTGATTCATGTGTGGCTGGCTTTAGTACATGTAGTAGGACTAATTTCAGCTCTGGATTGTAGAGCTTGAATGTGTTTTGCTCACCTTTTGCTCGGCTGTCAATGCATGAACAATTTTGTCAGTTTATCTGAAAGTTCAAATAGTAAACAGGGTTGGTGGGACTTTGCATATACAGCTTCATAAACCTAACTGGTTTTTTTTTTCAGTCTGCTGTAATTTCCTTGGTTCGTGTGAGCCTGATGTTTTAGCTGGGGCATTAAGAGAAAACACAAATCTGACGTTCGGTTTAACCATCTCCCTATCCTTACACTTTCTGACTTGCTGTGTTTGTATTTAGGTGGTATACTATGTTTTTGCAATCATCGGTATTGACCTGTTTAGAGGTGTCTTGCCAAATCCAAGGAACACAAGGTAAACTGTAGTTGCAAAAATTGTTTCTTTTGAGCTGTAACCTATTTTGAAACTACTACCTTCTTGGACATAAAAAATGAATCTCGCTTTTTCTTGTGTAAATTTTTTTTAGTTCTCCAGCTAATGGGAACACCACCAATGAGACTGCACAGTGCGGGACCTTTGAGCAACTTGAGTATTGGCCGAACAACTTCGATGACTTTGCTGTAAGTCCTGCGACCATTTCTGCTTCTGTGACAGTGAAAGTTTCCCTTGGATCACCATTGCTACTTTGTGTTTCAGGCTGCTCTTGTGACACTGTGGAACGTGATGGTGGTGAATAACTGGCAGGTTTTCTTGGAAGCCTTTTCCAGATACACAAATCCGTAAGTAATGCTTCATAATATAACCACAATCAGGTTGAACGTGCAATAAATCAGCGGTGTCAAACTCTATTCATCAGCATAACGGATGTCCTCAAAGGGTTGGTTGTATCTGGTGCAGGATCTGTAGGAGGAGTTCTGTTCTCTCGGCTGCCCACTACTGAGACGGGGGGGGGGGGGGGGGGTATGGGGGCAGAGACCACCTCTCTGTTGCTACATGAAAAAGCGCAGGATTTGGCAAAGAAGTTCAGTCCTCTCTACTGCCGTCTACTGAGATAAGGTGGGGGTGAAGACAAGGGGGTGCTGCAGTTGCAGGAGAGGTGTGAGGGCCACATGAAATGGCCCAGGGGCCTTGTGTTTGACACATGTGCACTTAAGTATTTTTAACATTTTAAAATCTGGATTAACTCACTGATACCGATGATTTCATAACACTAGAGTCAGCTGGGTAACAGTTTTGAAGTAAATCAAGTTGTCTGAAGTCGCTACCAGCAGTACATACCAACACCATTCTGCACCGTGACCTGTAGTCCCCCAGGACAGAATTAAAACTCCATCAGCTGACTCAAAAAACTCAGCGTGGGCAGATAAGGCTCAGCGAAAGAGCAAGAAACATGGCCGCGGATACCTGACTGTCAGTTCACAGTCAAGAGGCGGCTCCCCCACCTCATGATGCCAACTGTGGCTGTAAATCCGACACTTTTCTTTGCTGACCTTAATTAGGAAAAGCCATGGGTGGGGGAAGAACTCCTTATATGCACTCCTATCACCACCTGCCCTTGCAGAGTTAAAGCGGAGTTCCACTCACACTGTAAAAAAATAAAAGTCAGCTACAAAAACTGTAGCTGCTGACTTTTAATAAACAGCCACTTACCTGTCCCTCGATCCCGCGGTGTTCCCCCCGCAACACCCATTTCACCTCACCAGCCGTCCTGTTATACAGGCGCCGGCATCTTCAGTGTGGGCACCCGGCTGTGACAGCTTGCGGTTTCACAACTGGGTACCCACTGAATGGCCCCCTGGTCTCCTGGGACCTGACACGTGTCTCAGAAGACTACGGGGAGGGGGGAACTGACTTGGTGTCACTGACATCCCCAGTGACACCAATACAGTGATCAGTGTTAATAAAAAGCACTGACACTGTACTAATGGCACTGGGCAGGAAGGGGTTAACATCTGGGGCGATCAAAGGGTTAACGGTGTGCTGTTTGCCGCCCTGTAGCAGTACTTCTGCTATAGGGCAGACTAGAAGCAGTTAATGTACGTGGTGAGAAGCTGTGTTTTACCCTGTAGAGCAAAGGAACAGGTACACTGTAAAGTCAAACCCACCTGCAATCTCTTTCTTTTGCTGTCTCAATGATTTAGTCAGCCATCAGGAGACAACTAAAATACCTGGTACTTTTGAGTATAGGAGAGCATATACTTTGCACCCCTGGCTGCCACATGACGGCAGCCACACCCAGTGCCATCCCATGGGGCTCTGAGCGTTCTTAGTCCTGCGTAAGCTCTGAGCGTTCCTAGTTCTGTGTAAGCTCTGAGCGTTCTTAGTCCTGTGTAAGTGCTGACAGTTTTTAGTCCTGTGTAAGCTCTGAGAGTTCTTAGTCCTGTGTAAGCTCTGAGCATTCCTAGTCCTGTGTAAGCTTTGAGCGTTCTTAGTCCTGTGTAAGCTCTGAGCGTTCTTAGTCCTGTGTAAGCGCTGAGAGTTCTTAGTCCTGTGTAAGCGCTGAGCGTTCTTAGTCCTGTGTAAGCTCTGAGAGTTCTTAGTCCTGTGTAAGCTCTGAGCGTTCCTAGTCCTGTGTAAGCTCTGAGCGTTCCTAGTCCTGTGTAAGCTCTGAGCGTTCCTAGTCCTGTGTAAGCTCTGAGCGTTCCTAGTCCTGTGTAAGCTCTGAGCGTTCCTAGTCCTGTGTAAGCTCTGAGCGTTCCTAGTCCTGTGTAAGCTCTGAGCGTTCCTAGTCCTGTGTAAGCTCTGAGCGTTCTCAGTCCTGTGTAAGCTCTGAGAGTTCTCAGTCCTGTGTAAGCTCTGAGCGTTCTCAGTCCTGTGTAAGCTCTGAGCGTTCTTAGTCCTGTGTAAGCTCTGAGAGTTCTTAGTCCTGTGTAAGCTCTGAGAGTTCTCAGTCCTGTGTAAGCTCTGAGCGTTCCTAGTCCTGTGTAAGCTCTGAGAGTTCTCAGTCCTGTGTAAGCTCTGAGCGTTCCTAGTCCTGTGTAAGCTCTGAGCGTTCTCAGTCCTGTGTAAGCTCTGAGCGTTCTTAGTCCTGTGTAAGCTCTGAGAGTTCTTAGTCCTGTGTAAGCTCTGAGAGTTCTCAGTCCTGTGTAAGCTCTGAGCGTACTTAGTCCTGTGTAAGCTCTGAGAGTTCTCAGTCCTGTGTAAGCTCTGAGCGTTCTTAGTCCTGTGTAAGCTCTGAGAGTTCTCAGTCCTGTGTAAGCTCTGAGCGTTCTTAGTCCTGTGTAAGCTCTGAGTTGTGTCTTACACATGGCATTCTACTCTATGCTCTTTGCTGCCAAGCAGAGAGGCAGTGCTGAGTGTAGCTGCTGGTGAGCCCTAATAGTGAGCCTGTAGCTTTATGTTGACCGTAGATGGGCAAATCTTATCTGATGTATAGAAACACAAGATCTACACTTCCCCATTCTGATAGTTGCCTGCCCAAACTTTAGAAAAACTTTATTTTGACTTGAGTGACTTTTTTTTTTTTCTTGGTTACTTGCAATGAAGGATTGTTCCCTTCAGAAAATGCAGAATGAGGATCACCCTTCATCAATCATAGAGAATTGCAGTGACTGGAACATCTGTATCCAATGGCAATTACTTTCTTTATTCGTCATTTACCTCAACCCAATGCTGAACTATATGTTTCTTATGTGTTTTATTTTCAGATGGTCGAAGTTGTACTTTGTGGCATGGTGGCTGGTGTCTTCTGTCATTTGGGTTAACCTCTTTGTTGCTTTGATTTTAGAGGTAAGTTGTCTCTTGTACTGGTTTATGTGGTACTTCTAAAGCTGGAGTCTGGAATTTCTTGAAAGGTTAAAGCGAAATGTGATATAAAATGATTTCTGACCTGAAAATGCAGTGTAACAAACGGTAATCAGATATCTGCTCCTTTTTTTTTTTTCATTTCAAATGAAAATAGATATCTGATTAGTTGTTAAGAGATGGGGTCACCTTTAGCAACATGTTACATCTTATAAATACAAAGAGAGTATCAGCCAGCGCTACTTCAAGACATAGCCGCTGGAACACCAAAGGTAACCAAAAGCAACCTTCAAATGTGAATATTAAAAGAAGGTGCAGCGCTAAACCACAGTATACATAATAAAGTGCAAAGTGATCACTAATATTTTTATCATAACCATCTGAGATAATAATTAAAAGAATAAATAAATAATTATGCTGTGTGAGGTATATCACCACCAGGTGATAATATATGGTGATAAATTGTCCCAAAAAAGACGTGAGGATCCTTTCAAGATCACAATCAACGTGTATGGATAACTGATCCAGGGGTGCCAGATGAAATGACTGAATAAGAAAAATGCACACTCACCAGAAGTGCGCTATAAACACGCATTTGAGATATTATCCTGTCTCATCAGGTATACTCAGGTCATCTGCTCACAGGTTTGGCCAGGTTCCAATACACCCTTAGGGTCCTTAGGTAGGTGTCACAGCGTCTGGTCACGTCTGTGTAAGGTTCTCTGGGGTCCCTTAGTATGTATCACCGCATTGGGTCATCACTTTAGAGGACTCTGCAAATGATGGCGCTCACAAGGAGAGCCCAATGAAGGACACCACATAGCGTGATAATGCATAAAATGGTGATTTTTATTTCCACAGAAAACAGGTAATATAAAGGTAAAAAACACACTGACCATTAATGTTCAGGATGGCCACCAGTGGTGGCGTGACATCTAGGATGCTGTAGCTCTGACGCGTTTCGTGCTAGGCACTTAGTCATAGGGTGCGGGCTTTATGATGATGTACCTCCACAGCAGAATTATTTATTTATTCTTTTAATTATCTTCGATGGTTATGATAAAAATATTAGTGATCACTTTGCACTTTATTATGTATACTGTCTTGGTTTAGCGCTGCACCTTCTTTTAATGTTACATCTTATACTTGTATTTTAGGTTTTAACATGTTGATAAGTACCAGCCCCCTCACCCCATACACCCCCCCCCCCTTCCACCTTTGACAGTGTGCTGGATTCCTCTATCCTGCAGCCATAGTTAGTCTGGCTGAAAAAAGACAAAAGTCCATCCAGTTCAACCATTAAAAAAAAA
This sequence comes from Staurois parvus, assembly GCF_062004578.1. Taxonomy (NCBI): domain Eukaryota; kingdom Metazoa; phylum Chordata; class Amphibia; order Anura; family Ranidae; genus Staurois; species Staurois parvus. The sequence goes on from NW_028318146.1 coordinate 1,402,245, forward strand.
GTTATAATCCTACACCCACAATTGATCCAGAGGAAGGAAAAAACCCAGCAAAGCATGATCCAATTTACTCCTGCAGGGAAAAAAATTCCTTCCTGATCCCCCAAAAGGCAATCGGATATTCCCTGGATCAACTTTACCTATAAATGTTAGTATCCAGTTATATTCTGTGTATCTAAGAAACAATCCAGGACATTTTTAAAGCAATCCACTGAGCTAACCCAACTCTTGAGGGAGTCTATTCCACATTTTCACTGTAGTTTTTTTGTAGTTTGAACCACATCCAATCCGCATGACGTGCAATAACATTGCTTCCTATGGTGGCTGTTCACATATGTCTGGTGCAGATTCAGTGCGGTTTCTGAGCAGTGCAGTCCGGTTCAAGTGCGGATTACAGGCTATTGACTTCTATGGGAACCGTTTCTAAACCGCACATGTGTGAATAGGATAAAATCCTGAGCTAATCCTGTCCTGAACCTGATGTAAACCTGACATGAACCTGTGAACAGCTGCTGTATCAATTAGGTTTGAAACCTGAGCTTCAATCCGCACCGCACATGTGTGAATCGGCTCTTACACAGGTATATAAGACTTCACCATCTGTGTTTTTTTTCTTTAGAATTTTATCCACAAATGGGATCGCAGTTACAGGCACTCACTATCTGCAGCCCAGCAAGTAGAGTACCACATGACAGTCCAGCTGATGTTCAGGTGAGATGGGTAGCAGTCCTTTCATCTCCTGTCTGATACTGTAAAGCAAGTAAGGGAGATCATTCGTTTTGCAAATCATGTTGAATACTGTTTGTTCCATTATGCACAGGCTTTTGAAGTATCTGTTTTGATTAGCAGGAAATGTTCCTGTAATATGTTGGTCCTATATCCTAATAGTGTCTGCAATAGTAAATGTGTATTGTTCTATAGCGACCAGGCTGGGTTCACACTTGTGTGGTGCGGTATATCGCATGTGATTCGCACAGGAACCGCGCCGCATTCTTGTGGAAATCACATGTGAATTGTGTGCAGTGCGATTGGAGCCATATCTTGTTACTACCATAACCTACCACCAAAGAACAACCCAAAATACATTTTCCAGCTCTTGATGATCGCAGCGATACCATATATGTGTATGTTGTTTGTACCCGTAGTACAGCCCAGAAACAATAGTGCGCAATTTGTTGTTTGTGATATTTACCTAAAACACACTGACGCTAACTGACACCAAATTTTGTTTTTTAAATCCTCACCTTTGACCCTGGACTTTTGACCTTGACCCAAACACTTACCCTGGCACTGAACTAGATCAAACCTTGATCTAGGTATTTTTTTCTTTATTTTTTATTGTATTTTTTAATATTTATTTATCTTGTTTTTTTTTTTTTTACAAACATTTTTTCCCCCTCTATGCCAGGAGTTAGAGAAATATGATGTATCTCTCTCCTCCATTCATAGAGAGAACAAAAAACATAAGGGGGCCGGGCTGTACAGTGACTGATCACTGTGATAGCCAATCAGAGGCTAGAAATGTTGAAGGACCCTCTGCACACTGGTATATACCCTTTAAGCAGACTCTGCAATAAATAGGGATATTTAGTTCACACATATTGCAATACATGCTTAAGCTGGCCAACTGCGTCAAAGTAATCCCTCTATGGCCAGTCCTACTCTGCTCTGCCTACGCAATGCTACTGTGGACACAATGCTAGCATAGGGGAAAAGACACAATGGGGAGAGCTACCAGGTTCAGGTCTGACTACTGACCCAACAATACAACAAACAAGAGATCCCTGTGCTCAAATCCCAACAGCTAGTGCATGCATTTATCCATCAGGTGCTAAAGGGGTGTAACCAGATATTAACTCTAGAAATTAGCCAATCAGAGGCTATCACAGCGATGATGTGACCCGGAAATCGGGAGTCCTGGGTCCCGATCGTTAGATCGGGACCCGGGGCTCTCAGTGACACCGCAGTCTTTGTGCTGGGAGCGCGGCGTGCGCAAATATGCGGCCCCAAGGAAAAAAGCCCAGTTCTGTGAGACCGCATATTTGTGTTACGTCGGCGTCAGGGGGTTAAGGAAAAAAAAGTTTTCATTTTTTCTTTCTCTTCTTTTTGAAAAAATCCAGCAAACGATCGGTTGGGGGAACCAGAGGTGCAGGGGCTATCTGTAACCATCTCTCCTTTCTTTTGTATGGTGTAGTAGTAGCTTTACATGGAAAGCAGAGAACATGCTGCCTCAGATTTCTCATCACAAGAGCGGCAGAACTTGTAAAAAAAGGGCATCATCACCCCCAGGGGAAGAAGATGGCCTACAGTTGCAATCCCCTTGGGATTACGTGGAGTTTTGCATAATTGGGCATAAAATGTGCTCTGAATGTCATCTAAGTCACAACAATAGAAGAACACAGTCTGCTGAACATAATACTACACAAACATTAGATGTTGCCATGGTTTAATTGCACATAACATGTAAACATTCACAGTGCAGAGAGGAAAAAGTATGTGAGGCCCTAGCTTAATGACTTCTCCCAGAGCTAATTGGAGCCACGAGTGAGCCAACCTTGACTCCAATCAGTGTGATGATATTGGATGTGTTGCTGACAGCTGTCCTGCCCTTAAAAAACACACACCTGTTTTGGGTTTACTGGTTTCAAGAGGCACTGTCTGATGTGAACCATGCCTCGCAGAAAAGAGCTCTCAGAAGACCTACGATCAAGAATTGTTGACTTGCATGAAGCTGGAAAGGGTTACAAAAGTATCTCCAAAAGCCTTGATGTTCATGTGTCCACGGTAAAACAGACTGTCTACAAATGGAGAAAGTTTAGCACTGTTGCTACTCTCCCTAGGCGTGGTCGTCCTGTAAAAATGACTGCAAGAGCACAGCGCAGAATGCTGCATGAGGTAAAGAAGAATCCCAGAGTGTCAGCTAAAGACCTACAGAAATCTCTGGCACATGCTAACATTTTTGTTGACACATCTACAATAAGGAAAACATTAAACAAGAATGGAGTACATGGGAGGACACCACGGAGGAAGCCATTGCTGTCCAAAAAGAATATTGCAGCACGATTGAAGTTTGCAAAAGAGCACCTGGATGTTCCACAGCACTACTGGCAAAATATACTGTGGACAGATGAAACCAAGATTGAGTTGTTTGGGAAGAACACACAACACTATGTGTGGAGAAAAAATGGCACAGCACACCAACATCAAAACCTCATCCCCACTGTAAAACATGGCGGAGGGAGCATCATGGTTTGGGGCTGCTTTGCTGCCTCAGGGCCTGGACGGATTGTTGTCATTGATGGGAAAATGAATTCCAGAGTTTATCAAGACATTTTGCAGGAAAACGTACGACCATCTGTCTGCCAACTGAAGCTCCGCAGAGGATGGGTGATGCAACAGGACAATGACCCAAAGCATACAAGTAATTCAACAAAACAATGGCTGCAACAGCACAGAATACGCCTTCTGGAGTGGCCCAGTCCTGACCTCAACCCGATTGAAATGCTGTGGCATGACCTTAAGAGAGCGATTCACACCAGACATCCCAAGAATATTGCTACACTGAAACAGTTTTATGAAGAGGAGTGGTCCAAAATTACTCCAGATCGTTGTGCAGGTCTGATCTGCAACTACAGGAAACGTTTGGTTGAGGTTGTTGCTGCCAAAGGAGGGTCAACCAGTTATTAAGTCCAAAGGTTCACATACTTTTTCCTCCCTGCACTGTGAATGTTTACATGTTATGTGCAATTAAACCATGGCAACATCTAATGTTTGTGTAGTATTATGTTCAGCAGATTGTGTTCTTCTATTGTTGTGACTTAGATGACTTTCAGAGCACATTTTATGCCCAATTCATGCAAAACTCCACGTAATCCCAAGGGGTTCACATACTTTTTCTTGCAACTGTAAATACAGCTCTTCCTAGTGAGGGATCAGCTGCTCTTTCTTTCAGCATTTATTGGGGATGCAGGAGACCAAATGTATAGGCCCTGCCAGGTGAGGTTGGACACAGTTACATTTTAGATAGTGTAGTGTTTAATTTGCAAATTATCTTTCAGTTTTAATCCGCTAAATACGTTTTAGGTCCATCAAAAAAAAAGTAAAGACTTACAGCTGGTTTTCTTTAGAAAACAACCACAGTCTGAGCGGAACAGCCTGTCCGCTGCCAGCATGCTGTAGAGCAGGACCCCTCTGTCTGTGTGGAAGCATTAGTCTCTGTGTTGGGGTCCTTCACGCCCAATGTTAGGACAAATGCAGGCCATATATGGATCAAATTCTGAACGATTTTTTGTCTGAAAACATTGTTCGCTCAGTAATCCGATGGCGCCATCAATGATTTTGAAAATTGGCCGACCAAGTCATAAAGTTCACCCCATGTAACAGGTGACACTAATGTTCCTTCCAGGTCACGGCTCATGCGCATATTCTTTTCGGAAAAACGATCGTACGATATGACCATCATTAAGTTGAAAATTGGTCGTTTTTCACAAATTTTCCAACATGTCCAATCACCGAAAAGGGGAGGAGCCACGAAAATCGGCCCACTAACAGCGAAAATCGGCCGATTTATGCTTAGGTTCGATTTTCAGATGAAAAATCAGTCTAATTTTGACCCATGTATGGCCAGCCAAAGCTAGATCTCTCCAATCAGCAAAGCTCATACACCCTGCTGATTGGAGAGTTCCAGCTCTGTCTCTGCAGGGAATGCCAGACCTGTGCAGAGAAACCACTGCTTCCACACAAACAGCAAGGGTCCGTCTCTGCGGCAGAAGAGAGAGAGAGAACCTTCATAAAGTGAGTAAAGTTTTACTTTAATGCCCCGTACACACTATAAGAAAATCGGACGAAAATTTTCAGACGAGGACCAATCATCTGATAATCGAATCGTTGGTACGCAGCTTTCGAGAGCTGATCACAACAATTCGTGTGACAATATCCGAAGGGACAAGCGCAAAAATTTTTCTCGTACGATAGCAGATCGTACAATTTTCATTTAATTGGTTCAGTAGTCGTCCAGAAATACAATACAAATACATGACATCACTTTTCTTTCATATGAGAATTTTCGTATCTTTAGTAACCTTTTCACTTTCCATGTGAGACTAGCAGGCGAAAAAAACCTGGCGATTATTCGTCTGATATTCTCATCGTGTGTACGGGGCTTAAAGCGGAGCTCCACTCATCCTGTCAAAAAATAAAAGTCAGCAGCTACAAAAACTGTAGCTGCTGACTTTTAAAAATCAGTCACTTACCTGTCCCTCGGTCCCGTGGTGTGTCCCCCGCAGCTAATTTCACCAGCCGTCCTGTATTCCCGGAGGCCGGCATCATCATTGTGGGCACCCGGCTGTGACAGCTTGCGGCTTCACAGCTGGGTACCCACTGCACATGCGCGAGCAGCGCTGCACTTCATGAATGGTCCTGTAGTCTTCTGGGACCTGTCATGTGTCCCAAAAGACTACAGAGAGGGAGGGGGGAGGACACCTTTTTGCTTCCGATCGCCTAGGCGATCAGACTGGAATTAGGAGTGGGTACCTGTCAAATTCTGGTACCCGCTCCCCCCCCCCTCCCGCCCCCAAAGGTGCCAATCCTTAATGGGGAGCGGGGGGGAGCAGTGCTTAAAGCGGAACTTCCCCCTTTGGGCGGAGCTGCGCTTTAAGACCACTGTGTGTGTGGTTTTTTTTTGCGCTGTGTCCCTTGTGGGGCGTTCTTCCCTTTTACTCCCTTTTTTTAGAGAAACAGCAGAAAGTATGAGGAGATCTATTCAAAGCAAAAAAAATTTTTTTGCCAATTCTTAAGATTTCTCCTATGCCATTGACGACTCAAACATTTTGTATTTTATACATCTTAGGACACAGAGGACAGTATATTCATGACCAGGTGCGGACTGACAACTCATGGGGCCCCCCGGGAATACGGGATCATGGGGCCCCTGTGTTATTGCCCAAACTCAAAAAAGCCTATGAGAAAGGTACCATGGGGCTCCCTACTGACCTCGGGCCCTCGGGCAGTGCCCGAGTTTCCAAATGGTCAGTCCACCCCTCTTCATGACTATGCTGCCACCTTCGGGTGAATGGACACTGGACAAAAAAAAGGCAGGAAATGCTGCCCAGGCATAACCCCCTCCAAGCTCAGCCAAGCCTCTGTTTTTAGCTAGCTAGTCCTTAGATGACATAAATCCTGGCATGTTCTTACATCCTGGTGGGTCAGAGGCGGTCTCTATCTGTATTGTTCACTATGGCCAGCAGACCACTTCTGGGAGTGGGAGGGTTACGCAGGACTGGGCTTTGCTATTTACCGGGATCCAGTCATCTGGAGGTGGAGCACAACCCAATGGCCTAAGAATTAATGTAGAATTATAGTCAAAATGTTTTTTTGGTTTTTTTGTCAGATTTTGTTTTAACTATCTCTGTCCCATTTTCCTTCATCTCCCCTCTATTACTTTTCTGGGGACAACCCAAAATTTGGGGTTTTCTTTTACTTTCAATGATAATAGTAAACTTGAGGGGTGGGGGGGGGGGGGTACAGAGAGCAATAAAAACAGGTGTTTTTATCCCTCTCCACTCTATCCAAAATTACATAAAAAAAAAGTTTTCCCTTTAGTTATATTTTTATTTTTCTCTGTCCTGTGATGTACTCCAAGAAAGGGATTTTACAAGTAAGTCAAAAATCACATTTTACCATTTAAAGACAGTGGTCACCAGGACCAATAGTGAGGGGGATTTCTACAGCAGAGACACTGTTGGTATTTAAAAAAAAAACAAAAAACTGTCAGAGGTCTAACCCAGAGGTCTCCAAACTGCGGTCCTGGGGCACTTTTCCTCCCACTGATACAAGACGCTTTTCTTCTCACTGATACCAACAATGGGGCATAATTCCTGCAACTGACATCAGCAAACGGGCACTATTCTTCTCATTGACACCAACGATGAGGCACTATTCCTTCCACTGACACCAACAATAGAGCACTATTCCTCCCACTAATACCAATGATGGGGCACTATTCCTCCCACTAACACCAATGATGGGACACTATTCCTCCCACTGACACCAATGATAGGGCACAATTCCTTCCACTGACACCAATGATGGGGCACTGTTCCTCCCACTGATACCAATGATGGGGCACTATTCCTCCCACTGATACCAATGATGGGGCACTTTTCCTCCCACTGATACCAATGATGGGGCACTATTCCTCCCACTGACACCAATGATAGGGCACTATTCCTCCCACTGACACCAATGATAGGGCACTATTCCTCCCACTGACAGCAATGATAGGGCACTATTCCTCCCACTGACACCAATGATAGGGCACAATTCCTTCCACTGACACCAATGATGGGGCACTATTCCTCCCCTTGACACCAATGATAGGGCACAATTCCTTCCACTGACACCAATGATAGGGCACTATTCCTCCCACTGACACCAATCATAGGGCACTATTCCTCCCACTGACACCAATGATAGGGTACTATTCCTCCCCCTGATACCAATGATAGGGCATAATTCCTGCAACTGACATCAGCAAACGGGCACTATTCTTCTCATTGACACCAACGATGAGGCACTATTCCTTCCACTGACACCAACAATAGAGCACTATTCCTCCCACTAATACCAATGATGGGGCACTATTCCTCCCACTAACACCAATGATAGGGCACTATTCCTCCCACTGACAGCAATGATAGGGCACTATTCCTCCCACTGACACCAATGATAGGGCACAATTCCTTCCACTGACACCAATGATGGGGCACTATTCCTCCCCCTGACACCAATGATAGGGCACAATTCCTTCCACTGACACCAATGATAGGGCACTATTCCTTCCACTGACACCAATCATAGGGCACTATTCCTCCCACTGACACCAATGATAGGGTACTATTCCTCCCCACTGACACCAATGATAGGGTACTATTCCTCCCCCTGATACCAATGATAGGGCACAATTCCTTCCACTGACAGCAATGATAGGGCACGATCCCTCCCAATGATACCAATAATGGGGCACTATCCCTCCCACTGACACCAACAATGGGGCACTATCCCTCCCACTGACACCAACAATCGGGCACTATCCTCCCCACTGACACCAACAATGGGGCACTATTTCTCCCACTGACACCAATGATGGGGCTCTATTCCTCCCATTGACACCAATCACGGAGCACTATTCCTTCCACTGATTCCCAACAATAGAGCAATATTGCTTCCATTAACTCTAATCGTGGAACACTATTCCTTCCACTGACACCAATGATAGGGCACTAACTATGTATCTATGTACATTAACAGGGAAGACTTAGAAGAACCAACAGATGAAGAACTTCTGGACAGGTTGCATCATCACCCTCACCTTCATCTATCCAGATGACCTTCGTGGTGTACAGATAAGTGGGACCAAAGATGAGCATTTCCAGTCTAAGCTGCCAAAACAAGATAACCACTTGCTGCTTTTATTGATGTGGAAGTGATGTGAGGATTGTTACGCCTACAATGTACATTCCACTACAATCACTAAAGCCTCCCCCACTACACTAGTGCCTTATTCTGTCATCCGCCACACAGGCCTTTCATATGGACCTTTTTTATTGCTTGATGGTGCTTTGCTGCAGATGAGACTTTGATTTTACTCCAGGAATGACAAGGCGCCTTAATTTTTCCTCTTATGTATTTTCTGTTTTCAGGTCATTGTATCTTTTACTTAATATCTCGGGGGAATCTTCATACGTGTCACCTGTGTATAGCAGATCTAGCCGTTTGACAGATCAATCCTCCAGCCAAAACCAGTTATGGGAAGCCGGCAGTTTATACACCCAGCAGATGAATCCTGTATCTGGGAACGTCAGCAGAGATCTCCCCGCTGTCATTTTCTGCTGTTCACGGCACATTTTTCCTCAATGTTCCCCAGTTGATACCATATCCTCCATAAAATAAAACCATTAACAGTCCTGCAGGGAGAGTGGGACCCTCTTGAACCTGCTGCAACAGATGGGGTGGCCATTGAACTGTAACATTGTCAATTTATAGCTAAAGTCTGGGATTCTTGAAAAGTCTACTCTTTTAATGAGCTCCAACGCCTCCAACCCCCCTGCTTTGCAAGGGTTTAAACCATGGGTGTCCAAACTATGGCCCTCCAGGTGTTGAGGAACTGCAAATCCCATGAGGCCTTGCAAGACACTGCCTCTGGGTGTCTTGCCTGTGGACTTGTAGCACTTCAACAGCTGGAGGGCCATAATTTGGACACCCCTGGTTTAAAGCTTTAAACCAAGGGTGTCCAAACTATGGCCCTCCAGCTGTTGAAGTACTACAAGTACCATCATGCCTCTGCCTCTGGGTGTCTTGCTTGTGGATAACAAGTTCCAGCTCTCTTTTCCTTCACCTTTGCTGTCCTCATGTACGGGACTACCTGTCCTGCAATGTACTTGTTGATGGAACCTGTCAGGCTTTGAAAAGCATTTTAATGTCATGGAGTGACCTCCAGCCAGAGTATCTTGGAACACAGGCTTTGGGGGGACTAGTCATACTGGTGGAAGGTGCCTGCCAGGGTGAGGAAAAAGTTAAGTATTGGACCTCATTCCTCTTCCCCTAGACCTAACAGGCAAGGGTGGACTTTTCAAGAGTCCAGGTTCAGCTATAACCAGGGAAGTAATCAGCAAGGACGCCATTCTCAGCCAGCCACCATATCATGTGAGTAAGGATTGGTTTCAGCCTACATGTCTCCACCAAGAAATCACGGCTCTACCAAGAAATCACGGCTCCTGACACATTTCCCCTGCCCATTGGGGCTCAGTCATAGGGGGGAGCCTAGAGAAGAATAGAGACGTTTTATAAATATCTTTTGAAGTCCCTGAGAGACCTAGAAGTTCACTGGATCATTTTTAAATCTCCAGCATCTACCGGAAATCTGCATAACCGTATAGGGTGCACTGACCCTTTAAACGCCAACTTTCTGATTTGTATTTTTTTATTTTGATGTTGCAGGGCAGTGAAAGCTTCAGTTGTATATACAATGTGTAGTGTAGAATGGCCCTGTCCTTGTGTTAAAGGACATCCAGGAGACACCAAGCCAAGGGCGCTCTATTGCTTCCTCTACAAGGATAGACAGATTTGGTAACCAATAGTGCAGGAAGGGGTGCAGCCTTTTCACTGATTGCCTATAGGAAATCTCTAGTCTATAACTGGAAGTCCTTGAAGATACTGGCTGCGATTTAGCAACTATAAGGCCAACTCAAGTTCACATCACGGGTCACTTCTCACTTTCGCCCTGTGGTTGTATTTTCAGATTAGCAGAAGTACAGCTGTCCTTTATACAAATAGGAGAAATTCAGTAGGAAACCTGATTATGTGAGAATACAGGCGCCCACTGAGGCCACAGCTGGCTCCAGTAGTGGCTCAGTATGCAAAACTCACTGTAAAAAAATAAAATTCAGCAGCTACAAAAACTGTAACTGCTGACTTTTAAAAAAACAGCCACTAACCTGTCCCATGATCCCACGGTTCCCTCCCCACAGCCCGTTTCACCAGCCGTCTGGTGTTCCAGGTGCCGGCATCTTCAGTGTGGGCACCTGGCTGTGACAGCTTACGGCTTCACAGCCGGGTGCCCACTGCACATGCGTGAGAAGCGCTGCGCTTTGTGAATGGCCCCGTAGTCTCCTGGGACCTGTCACGTGTCCCAGAAGACTACGCGGAGGGGAGGGGGGGGGGGACAACTTCTGTTTCCGATCACTTAGGCGATCACAGCAGAAGTGGGAGCGAGTACCTGTCAAATTCCGAATTCGGGTACCCGCTCCCCAAAGGTGCCAATCCTTAATGGGGAGCGGGGGACCAGTCTTTAAAGCAGAACTTCCCCTTTTGGGTGGAACTCCGCTTTAAGGCATTTTATCATTTTGTCAGATTACATTCAGATTGTGCACAGGTTCCTGGATCTGTCCCTCAATCTCAGTCGGAATTTTAAGTGCATCCAGTAGCATTTGGAGAAACTCCACTTACAAGTGTACATGTTTCATGTGGACATCTGCAGATTTAATACAGGAATAATCACTCAGACATCATTCCTTAGCTCCACAGTTGTAATGAAATGAATCAGCTCATTGAGTATATTTTTACAATATTATTATTATTTTTTTTTTTTTACACTTCAAGAATATTTAAAGGGAATTGCCACTTCAAAGATTTTGTATTAGAGACCGAGTTTATTTTTTATTGCCTTTGGATAAAACAGATTTTTTTTTTTTACATAGCTTGCTGAAAATGTGTCTGTATTAAATTGTATTATACTGGGATTAGGGAAGGGGTCATGTGCAATGTTCAGTAGCCCATATATTTATTTCCCACTTGCCTGACTCCAGGTAATGAATACCTGATTGGTAGCTGTGGGTTACAGAATTGTTCACATTGTTACTATTGTCTGTTGTGCCTTATTAATTGAAGAAAATCTAAAACAAAGCCAATGGGGCATGCCTTAAAGCAGGGGTGTCAAACTGGCGGACATCCAGCTGTCGAAAAACTACAAGTCCCAGCATGCCTCTACCTTTGGGAGTCATGCTTGTAACTGTCAATCTTGCAATGCCTCATGGGACTTGTAGTTTGGCAACAGCTGGAGGGCCGCCAGTTTGACACCTGTGCCTTAATTTGGAAACCACCATGAGAGAGACTGCTGTTATTCTGCTGATTGCATGGCTGTCTTTGGCTTTATTCTTTGTTGCTGACTCAGGACAAGCATGCAACAGGTGAAGTCAGCTTTCAGTAATAAATCCTGACATAAATCCTGATCTGCATATCTGCTTAGAGTCAGTGACCCAAAGGTGTGAGGACCACGAGATCGGATGACAGTCACGTAACTAACATTTCTTGAAGAGATCAGCAATGGCAGCCTCCATGTTTGTCACTACAAGTTTCCCTTTAAGTGGAATCCTTGAATAACCTTAACTATTCTTAAAACTGCTCCCTCCCACCTCCTAACACATATGTTTACTAACCTGTGAAAGAAAGCGGGATACATTTCCAGGCTGCTCCAGTCCAGTCATGTGATCCGGCTCCCCTGTTTTAGCCAGTGCCACTGCAGGGGAGCAGAGGGAGCGCCAACAACCAATGAGCCTTTGAAGTCTATGGGTGGTGTCATGCACAGAGGCAGTACCAGCTGTTCCAGCGCTCTCCTCTCTCCCCTGCAGCTGACACGTGAGATCATGTGACTGGACCTGAGTGGCCTGAGAATAGGTAAGTATATTGATCTCTCTTACACATGGCAGTAAGCATGGGTGTTAGGAGGGTGGAGGGGACAGTTTTAAGAGTAGTTTAGTAGTTTGAGTTATCCCAGAATTCCACTTTAAAGCCCAACTCCAAGAATTAGAAAAAAAAAATTGACTCTTGCACGTGTTAAATGCTTATGTCTAGGGGTTCCAGGCACAATTGCTTTCCCTATTCCCCACTACAGCTGGATCCTCTGCTCTTTTTAAGCTCTGGTCTGTGATTGGTTCCTTGGCGTTCTCACGTACAGTGCAGGGCTATTACCTTTTGTGTGATGGCGGTGGTAAACGTAACTGCGGCCGGGAGTGCTTTGGGGGGGACCGGTCACACCTCTGGAGGAACCCTGCTGGAGCGTGGTATTTGTCTGTATTCCGACACCCCTAGACATAGTGAACATTCCTCCCGTAGAATTCTAGCGGGCCCCACTGTGAAGGTTGATTTTTTTTTTTTTGTTTTTGTTTTTTTCTCCTTTCTTTTTCCTTGGGATGGTCTTTAAGGAGACTGTTGCTTTCCCATTCAGGGTACAGTGACAGTGTATGACAACCCTTCCCACAGCAAAGTTATAATCCTTGATCTATGCCCTTGAGTAAGCCATGGTGCTGATACTTACCTGGGCAGATAACGTCACATGCCTGTATTTAGGCCTGGCGATTCGCTGCTCAGACCCTAGCACTGGGGTCATATACTCCTCAATACGTGGAAGCCATGCTCCATTGGAGAAACAGAGAACTCTTATGGGGTGGGAAGGCAAGTATGGAGCTAGGATAAGTAAATATACCTTGGTGCAGGAGGGGCTATTGGGAAACGCTGCTGTTTTGACCTGAATGGGCAGGAGACAATATCTGGTTGTTCTGGACCAGGGGCGGACTGACCATTTGGAAACTCGGGCACTGCCCGAGGGCCCGGGGTCAGTAGGGGGCCCCATTAGATGCCCCTGGTACCTTTTTCATAGGCTTTTTTGAGTTTGGGCAAGGACACACGGGCCCCATGATCCACTATTGCCCAGGGGCCCCATGAGTTGTCAGTCCGCTCCTGTTCTGGACTTCACTTTCCATCACCCAATAGTTTGACTGTTTTAATGGATGGACTCTCCTTTCATAATGAATTGTTTTATTGCCTTTCAGACAATCCAAATTATCCATCAAATGCATTTTCTCTTTCACCAAACCATGTTTTGTAGCACTTTAAACTGTTTTTCTTGCCTTTTAAAGTATGAGCAGCACTTTTTACACATTGAGGTTGTTACGAAAACCATAGTTCTTATCCAGGGATGATTGTTGTGTTTTTGTATCGGATCCTTTATACATGGGATTGTTTTGGACCAATGCATTGCAGTAAGAATTGAAGGTATCATTATTTGCACTTTTTGTTTTTAACCAAAATGATAAATAAAATTATTCCAAAGTATTTCTGGGTTGTTGATTTATATTTTGATTTGGTATGATTTGGCAAGTTGCAGTTTATTGTTGATCTGCGAGAGGGCTGACACTGATCTGAAGCCTAATCATAACTCCAGCTCTCCTGCCCTAACCCTGAGCCCAAGTGCAACCCTTTTCCTTACTTCGACACTAAAGCAGGCCATAGATGATACGATTTTCTTTTCTTACACAATGGAAGGAGTGAAGATTACTTGATTGACTAACTGTCTTGATGGGGGAGACCCTCTTGCAGCACTATTGTGCTCTGCCGACGGGGAGCCTTCCTGGCTGCCAGAACACAATGATCACTGCTGTCAAACAAAATGGAACAAGGAACACAGTTTTTCAGCTATCAGTTATCATCCTACACTCTGGCCCTAGGTTCACACCCAAGCGTCTTCTGCCATGCCGCATTTTGCAAAAATGCAGTACAGTCCATTTAACATGACTTTGTATGGGACAGGTTCACATCTCTGTGTTTTTCACCCAGTGCATCTATAGACTTCAATGGGAATGCTGCAGAAAAGCATGCATTGGGTTTTTGCCGCGTTTTTGATGCATTTTGCACTAAGCAACTTATTCACTCCCTTGTCATATCACGCCTCGACTATTGCAACTCCCTCCTCATTGGCCTACCTCATCGTAGGCTATCCCCCTCCAGTCTATCATGAATGCTGCAGCCAGACTCATCCACCTCACTAACCGTTCTGTATCTGCCACCCCTCTCTGCCAATCCCTCCACTGGCCTCCACTCAGTGTCCTCCACCCCTCTCTGCCAATCCCTCCACTGGCCTCCACTCAGTGTCCTCCACCACTCTCTGCCAATCCCTCCACTGGCTCCCAGTTGCCCAACGGATACAATTCAAAACACTAACAATGACGTATAAAGCCGTCCACAACACTGCCCCAAATTACATAACCGATCTTATCTCTAAATATCAACCAAACCGTACTCTACGCTCCTCACAAGACCTCCTACTCTCTAGCTCCCTTATCTCCTCCTCCCATGCTCATCTCCAAGACTTCTCCAGGGCGTCACCCATCCTCTGGAACTCCCTACCCCAATCTATCAGACTATCGCCTACTCTACTTACTTTTAGACGATCACTGAAAACCTATCTCTTCAGGGAAGCCTATCCCGCTCTCTGCTAATACTGGAATCCTCTACTCTTCCAACCACTCCATCCCCCACAGATATTACCTATTGGACCACTCACCCTTCCCTCCTAGATTGTAAGCTCCAAGGAGCAGGGCCCTCTTATCCCTCTTGTATTGAACTGTATTGTTACTGTATTGTCTCCCACTATAATGTAAAGCGCTGAGCAAACCGTTGGCGCTATATAAATCCTGTATAATAATATAATCATTTAGCGGTTTTTGTTTTTTTTTCCCATTTTTTTTTTATTTTTCTTGTTGCTAGGCAGATTTTAAACGCAAAATGCATCAAAAACGCAATGCAGAAACGCTTCGAACGCAACCTTCATAGGTGTGACCCTAGACTAATAGAAGAGATGGCCATTTGTAAAGTGAACATTCCATAGTTTGGACATTTGATGTGACTCTAGTCTATATTACTTTCTTCAGTGCTCACTGCTGTTGACTATAGAGGCCGACAGTAATCCCATGTAAACAATTGGACAGGCTGGTTGTACTGAAGTTGAATAATGGTTTCAACCAGCCTGCCCATAGATAGGTCAAATCTCAGCTGGTCCCAAGCCAAGATTGGATCCATCTATGGCCGGCGTAAGCCTGGCCCTTTGTCAAAATTCTAACATGCATTAGCAATGTGGTGTGAAGAGAGGCAGCCTCTCTGTTTTCTATTATATACCCCAACTCCAACCACAACCTTTAGGTTTAGATAGGGATTGTGAGGGGTCCAACTTCTGCTAGCCTGTTATTACTTTTGGTGTCCCCATGGAGAGATTCTGCACACTCTTTCCATCTCAGTGACACACCGTGTGATGTGACAAGGCATCATTAGGCCAAGTGGTTAAAAAAAAAATCTCTCTATTATGAAATAATAAAACCTGACATCTAATGGCTTCGCTACTTTCTTCAAAACGTAAAAAAAAAAATTTTCAACATTGTTCTTAGAAACATCATATACTGTATTGTGGGTAGCAGTTGTCTTTACTGTGTTCAATACATTATGGGGGGAGATTTACTAAAACTTTTGCACTCAGAAGCTGGTGCAGCTGTGCATGGCGGCCAATCAGCTTCTAACTTCAACTTGTTCAATTAAGCAACCTGGAATCTGATTGGTTTCTATGCAGAGCTGCTCCAGATTCTGCACTCTCCAGTTTCAGTAAAGTCCCCCTTATATGTCCAGAAGATTGTGGATCCCTTTTCTTCACACGTATATGAGTTTGTTGGATTCTTTTTCTAAACCATGGGTACCCTTCTGGAAAAGTTTTCCACAAGATTCTGGAGTTTCTGTAGAAATTAGCTAGAAGAGCATTTGTGAGGTCCGGTATGGATGTTGCACAGAACTGCATGTGAATCATAGTTACATAGTTAGTCTGGTTGAAAAAAGACAAAAGTCCATCCAGTTCAACCATAGAAAAAAAAGAAAAAATAGTTATAATCCTACACCCACAGTTGATCCAGAGGAAGGCAAAAAACCAGCAAAGCACGATCCAATTGCTCCTGCTGGGAAAAAAATTCCTTCCTGATCCCCCGAGAGGCAATCGGATATTCCCTGGATCAACTTTACCTATAAATGTTATATCCAGTTATATTCTGTGTATCTAAGAAACAATCCAGGACTTTTTTGAAGCA
The DNA here is from genome assembly GCF_062004578.1 of Staurois parvus. Lineage (NCBI taxonomy): Eukaryota > Metazoa > Chordata > Amphibia > Anura > Ranidae > Staurois > Staurois parvus. The sequence continues at coordinate 1,418,699 of NW_028318146.1, forward strand.
ATCCACTGAGCTGGCCAGAAGCAACTCGTTCCTGTGCTACTCATATGAAGTTCCTAGCGTGAAATTCTACATTTAATAACATATGATCGAAAACCTTACACATTATACCTTACTCCAAAGACATGCTGGTAGGTTAATTGGATCCTTTAAAAAATTGCCCTAGTATGTGTATGTATGAATGTGAGTTAGGGACTGTAGATTGTACGCCCCTTGAGGGTTAGGGTCTGATGTGAATGTACAATATATATGTAAAGTGCTGTGTAAATTGATGGCGCTATATAAGTACCTGAAATAAATAAATACAATTATTAAACTGATAAAACACTGTAGTGTAGAGATGAATAAAGCATACAGCAGAAGTTTCAAAAAGCCTGACACTCATGAAAGTGTTGGATGTAATAGACACATACAGTGCCAACATCTCTGCAATGCAGAAGTGTGTTTTTCCAAAGAGAAGCATGGCCAAAGCTTTTTAGTCATACTTCTCTTGTCCTTCACAGGGGTGCACTTACTTTTGCTCTCCTGTTACCCAAAATTTGCCAGCAGTGGTCTAAGGCTCACTGTCCACATATGTCACAGAGCCACTTTAGGCTCTGGAAGGGTCCCAACCATATTGTCAGGTTGACAGCTGGCTCTGGCTCTCAGTGTGCGGTTGAAAGCCAAAGCCAGCTGTGTCCACCCCCTCACCAACCTGGTGCTTCATAGAGTGCTGGAGGGGCAGAGCAGAGGCGGTGACTGACAGTCACTGCTCTCTGTTCAGTGAACACTGAGAACTGAGCAATCAGTGGTCATGTGATCACTCAGTTCTCAGGCTTAAAGCCAGTGGGGGACAGCTGCAGCACCAAACCAATGCTGCAGCATGGAGGAGAGTATGTGTGTTTTTATTTATACACAACACCATACCTATCCTTTTAACCACTTGCCCTCCACCCTATAGTAGAAATACTGCTACAAGGTGGCAGGGCTGTGCAAAATCACGCATATATACATGATTTGCATTTCCAGGTAGGGGGCGCGCACCCGTCACCCTACCTTCGCGGTTACAGATATCAATCACCAGGTCCCGACTGGCAATCGTCAGGGAAACAACACAAGTCTCTCCCCTGTCAGCATGGACATGCTGCTTTGTATCTCTTTGCACAACACAGCAATACAAAGCAGCATGTCTCCCTAGTAAAACAGCACACAGTTAACCTTTTGATCGCCCCAGATGTTAACCCCTTCCTGCCCAGTGCCATTAGTACAGTGTCAGTGCTTTTTATTAGCACCAATCACTGTATTAGTGTCACTGGGGATGTCCGTGGCCGTTAGGCAATTCTCACCCAGTGTCAGAATGCCCGCTGCAGTCCCACTATAAGTCACTGATCGCCGCCAGTACTAGTATAAAAAAATTTAAATTCTAGTATATATACCGCCATTTGTAGATGTTATAACTTTCACAGAAACCAATTAATTTACACGCATTGGGATTTTTTTTTTAGCAAAAACATAGCAGAATACATGCTATGTAGAGACATGCAAAAGTCAAAAATTATTTATTTTTTCCCAAAATTTTTGGTCTTTTTTTGTTTATAGCGCAAAAAATAAACGCAGAGGTGATCAAATACCACCGAAAGAAAGCTCTATTTGTGAGGAAAAAAGAACACAAATTACATTTGGGTGGAGCGTTGCATGACTGCGCAATTGTCAGTTACAGTAACGCAGTGCCGTATTGCAAAAAATGGTTTGGTCAGGAAGGGGGGTAAATCCTCTGGAGGGCAAGTGGCTGATATCTTCTAAATTTATTTATTTCAGGTACTTATATAGCGCCGTCAATTTACACAGCGCTTTACATATATATTGTACATTCACATCAGTCCCTAACCCTCAAGGGGTGTACAATCTAATGTCCCTAACTTACATTCATACATACACATACTAGAGCCAATTTAGACAGGAGCTAAATAACCTACCAGTGTGGGAGGAAACTGGAGTACCTGGAGGAAACCCACACAGGCACAGGGAGAACATGCAAACTCCAGGCAGGTGGAGTGTGGGAGGAAACTGGAGTACCTGGAGGAAACCCACGCAGGCACAGGGAGAACATGCAAACTCCAGGCAGGTGGTGCTGTGGTTGGGATTTGAACCGGCGACCCCAGTACTGCCAGGCGGACGTGCTAACCACTTGGCCACTGTGCCGCCCCGCTTTGCATTCAGTTTACATACAATTTTTCCCTATAATATTTGTGTATGTGTACTTATTGTAATGTAATTAGTTTTGGTGTGTACCATTTTTTTTTAAACAGAAACAATATATATTAGGCTAATTCCTGAATATTTGATACTGAAATCAATGGATTGGTTTCCTGTTTTAAATGGAAAATTGCCTAACCAATTTAGCAGTGTATTCTTCTTCTTCTCCACAAGAGGGCATCCTACTCTAAGCATTAGCCAGTATATTCATTATTCTGTGCTGCAGTTCTCTGCCAACCATTGCCTCTGTTCCAACTTCCCCATCGCTGTGATGTACTTCTTCTCTTTACTGCTATTGCTTTCTGTGTCACAATATATAATTGCTGGATTTTTAATAGCAAAAGGTAAACAATGCCTCATTTTTATATAGAGCCAAAATATGACATGGTGTATTGCAGAGTATAAATAGAAGCCTCTCTGCACAGAGGAGCTTACAATCAGATGTCCTACATACAGTGATACAAGGGCACCCACCTCGGGAACACTTTGAAGAGGAGACTTGTTTACCTTCCAGAATGATTTTGGCAAAAAACCAGAGCACATTGGAAAAAAAGTTACGTTGACATGGGGTGAACATTATTTATTTATTTATTTCAGGTACTTATATAGCGCCGTCAATTTACACAGCACTTTACATATATATTGTACATTCACATCAGTCCCTAACCCTCAAGGGGCATACAAGCTAAGATCCCTAACTTACAGTCATACAATGAACATACAACCTCTATTCATTTGTAAATCCATGTTCGGATCAGAACAGAACAAAGGGAGTCCAGTGCTGCGACCATGATGAGCACTTAGCAATGGTGCTGCGCGGCTTGTATTGTGATCACCTACTGGTGCTTTGTTGGTGCACTGTACTGTACATTACTGGCACTACATTTGGCGCCCTCTGCTGGTTCACAGTGGATATGACCGTTCAACATTTCTATTAAGATCCTAGGTGTTTAAATCAGTTTAATACTTTTATGCAGGGGCGGACTGACAACTCATGGGGCCCCCCCGGGCAATAGGAAATCATGGGGACCCTGTGTCCTTGCCCACACTCAAACCACACCTAAAAAAGCCAATGAAAGGTACCAGGGGCATCTCATGGGCCTACAGACCCCAGGTCCTCTGGCAGTACCCGACTGGCTAAATGCTCAGTCCACCCCTGCTTGCATGCATGCATGCACATGCCTCAAAACAAAAAGTAGCCACAGCCTGAGTAGACAAGGCTGTCCCCTGCAATCATGCTGCAGAGAAGGACTCTTGCTCTTTGCATGGAAGCAGCGGTCTCTCTGCAGAGGTCCCCACCCATCTACTGCTGAGTCAGATTTATTGCTCTATTGTCAACAAATGTATGCTACCTGTTAATTGGAGAGCTCTAGCTCTGACTCTGCAAGGTGTGTGTCGGACCTTTGAAGACAGACCACTGTTTCCTCACAGAGATCCGGGTCCTTCTCTACAGTATGTTAGGGGACAGGCTTTTCTACTCAGGCTTTGGCTGCTTTCTAAAGAAAACAAACTGTAAGCATGTGCATATAGTTTGTTACATTTATTATTTTTTTTTCCCCTCTACCCTTCCTCCCTTCCCGCTCCCCCCACCTCAGTCACCCGATGCCCCCCCCCTCCCCCACTCTACATTTTCTCTTCTCTCCTTTACACCATGTATTTCTATTATTTCTAGATCCAGTTCCAGGGGTATTATGTCTTCATACATTTCACCTTTTCTCTATATTCTTCCCATCTTTTCCATTTTATATTATACATCTCCATCTTGTCCATATGCATATAATACAGTTTTTCTGTCCCACAAATCTGATTCATTCTGCCCATCCAATCCTCCTCAGTTGGCACCTCTCTTTTTTTCCAAAACCTAGGTATCAGGCTCTTTGCTGCAGTCAGTTTATTTGATAGGGAAAATCACTAAAATTAACATAGGATTAGACCCAGAATTATGTCTCCTCCATATCTCAGAACTCCCAGTGAAATCATATAAGAGATCGGGGATATGGCATTACCTGACTACATTTATTTGATTTAACCACTTGCCTCCCACCCATAGTACATATACTGTGGGTGGGTGGCACAGCCAGGCTAGGCGACATACCTGTACATCGCGGCCTTTCTTCCAGATTGTGGGTGTGCGTGTGTGCATGCATTCCCTGCTGACCCATGCTGTGATTGGACACCACGCATTTGTCACCAGGCTTCAGCCAATGGTTTAGGCTGAAACCTGCTGATCAGCTGTGGGCAATCACATCACAGAGTTCTGTGTTTACAAACACACAGAACAGTGATCTGGCTTTTTCTTCTCCCAGAAAAGCAGGAGAAAAAAAACAGCCAGATCTGTAAGTAAAATAAGCACACATTACACTTGTTAGGCACACAATTAACCCCTTGATTGCTCCTTGATATCAACCCCTTCCCAGCCAGTGTCATTAGTACAGTGTACAGTATTATAACTGATCACTATATTAGTGTCACTAACATCGTCAGTGTTCCTCCCAGCCAGTGTCTGTTAGTGCCAGATTGCCCACAACACTATCATAGTCACATTATAAGTCAATAATCACAGCAATTATTGGTATAGCAGCTATAACTGTAAATTCCAGTATATATACACCATAATTTGTAGACGCTATAACTTCCACACAAGCCAATTAAAATACACTTGTTGGGATTTTGTTTTACCAAACACATGTAACATAATCCATTTTGGCCTAAATGTATGAAGAAATTTGATTTTGTTGTGTTTTATAACACAAAGCAGAAAATATTTTATTTTTTTTCAAAGTTTTTGGTCTTTTTTTTATGTTTATATAATTAAAAAATAAAAGACCCCGTGGTTATCATTTATAGTAGCACAGTGTTGAATAGCAAAAAAAAATGCTCTGGTCATGAAAGAGGTAAAGCTTTCTGAAAGGCAAGTGGTTAAACTGAAACTTTTAATAATTTTGAATGAAAAGAAAAAGTTTTTTCCTTTATTAAAAATGTGATACTTTCAAAGTCATGGGGCTGCAATGACTTTAATATTTTGTAACCCTCTGACCCAGAACAAGTATACAGATCAAGAAAGTCCGGGGTCAGGAGTTCTCACTTGCATACTTGTTCTTGGTCAGGCAACAAGTCTTTTTCAGAAGATGAAGACCACATTGGCAGCCTCCATGTCTCTCTCGAAAAAAGGTTCTCTTGAAATGTTCAGGCAATGTGTCCATGAATTCCTAATGTGGTGTACCATGTCTTCTCCATATCACAATGATTAGCCTATTGCCTGCAGACAGGAAGCATCTCCACAAAAGCTCATTTGTAATAGACAAACTCAGCGAGGAATCAGCTGATCGTGCTTGGTCATCGTTTTCCGATCCTATGGGCAGGCATTCATGCAATGCTGGTATAATGGGAGCATTCTTGTAAACCTAGACAACATGACCCAAATATCCCCAAATAATTATTAGGAAGCCGGAATTCCAGATGTGACATGTGATGAATTAGTCAAAGTTTTGTACTGACCTCACAAGATAGCGACGTCTGCAAAACACTGCTACGGCTATAGTGTATTGGTCTAGTATCCAACATGGTTACATTTAAAAACTTTAAATGCTTTCTACCAGGTAGGCAAGCTGCATGGAGTATGATTATTCCCCAAGATTAATTTTTTTTTTGTGGGTACTTCTACTGTCTAAAGCAACGTTTCCCAACCTTTTCAACACAGAGGAACCCTTCTGAAATGTATTATATCTACAACTCATGATATAGTAGCGTGATGGTCAGTGGGAAGAATGCTCACATTTGTGGTCATTGGGAAGAATTACCCCCTTACAGCTAAAAAGATCAATGGAGTCAGTGGGAGATTATCTAAGAGGCAGAAATTGCCCATTACTTAAGGAACCTAGCAACCTCTGGAGGAACCCTGGTTGAGAAATCCTGGTCTAAAGACATGATGGTAGGTTGACCAAGTTCCTTCTGGGATGGGAGTGACATTGACCTAAATAACAAAGTAACAGATTCCATTGATGGAAATCAATGCTGGTATCTTCAGTCCAGGGAAATCAGACTTCAGTGAGAATGCAAACAAGGGGTATCATTTACATACGGGAGGGTTGGTTGTAGTGTGAAGGAAGATGGGTTTGCAGGTTACAGTGGGAGTTAGTGTGGGGTTGCAGAGAGGTTTAGTGTTAAGATTACATGCAGCAGAGTTAAAGTAGAACTAGAAGAAGAACTTTTTTCTATAATTTTAGATAGAGTAAGGGAGGGTATAACCCCATCACATTCTTTTTGTCACCTGTGTCCGATTGGGGAGATTTATCTTCATGTTCTGTTACATAGCTAAAACAGGAAGTGAGGGGAAATCCCTGCAAATGTGGGGAATCCCTTACACCCCCCCCCAGGTTACCCATTGGATTATCCCTCTTCTATTTCTTTTCTGGGGACAGCCTAAAATTTGGGATTTTCTTTTATTTTTAGTGATAATGGTAAACAGGACAAGTAGAGGGTGAATCTCCCTAAGGGAAGCACAAAATACAAAAAAACTGACAGGGGTTCTAATCCCTCTCCACTCTATCCAATGCTAAAAACAAATGTTGCCTTTAGTTATACACTGCTCACAAAAATTAAATGAACACTGAACACTTTTTAATCAGAGTATAGCACCAAGTCAATAAACTCCAGGGGTATTGATTTGGTCAGTTAAGTAGCAGAGGAGGATGTTAATCAGTTTCAGTTGCTTTGGTGTTAATGAAATGAACAGATGTACTAGATGGGCAACAATGAGATGATCCCCAAAACAGGAATGGTTTTACATGTGGAGGCCACTGACATTGTTTTCCCTACTCATCTTTTTTTACTGTTTTTCACTAGTTTTGCATTTGGCTAGGGTCAGTGTCACTACTGGTAGCATGAGACGATACCTGGACCCTACAGAGGTTGCACAGGCAGCCCAACTCCTCCAGGATGGCACATCAATACGTGTCATTGCCAGAAGGTTTGCTGTGTCTTCCAGCACAGTCTCAAGAGCATGGAGGAGATTCCAGGAGACAGGTAGTTACTCTAGGAGAACTGGACAGGGCCATAGAAGGTCCTTAACCCATCAGCTGGACCGGTATCTGCTCCTTCGTGCAAGGAGGACCACGATGAGCACTGCCAGAGCCCTACAAAATGACCTCCAGCAGGCCACTGGTGTGAATGTCTCTGACCAAACAATCAGAAACAGACTTCGTGAGGGTGGCCTGAGGGACCTGAGGTGCTCACTGCCTGGCACCATAGAGCTCGACTGGCATTTGCCATTGAACACCAGGATTGGCAGGTCCACCACTGGCGCCCTGTGCTTTTCACAGATGAGATCAGGTTCACCCTGAGCACATGTGACAGACGTCAAAGGGTCTGGAGAAGCCATGAAGAACGTTCTGCTGCCTGTAACATCATCCAGCATGACTGTTTTGGTGATGGATCAATGATGGTCTGGGAAGGCATATCCATGGAGGGACGCACAAACCTCTACAGGCTAGACAATGGCACCCTGACTGCCATTAGGTATTGGGATGAAATCCTTGGACCCACTGTCAGACCCTACGCTGGTGCAGTGGGTCCTGGGTTCCTCCTGGTGCACGACAATGCCCGGCCTCATGTGGCGAGAGTATGCAGGCAGTTCCTGGAGGATGAAGGAATTAATAACATTGACTGGCCCCCATGTTCGTCTGACTTAAATAGAACACCTAATAGAACACCTCTGGGATATCATGTTTCGGTCCATCCGACTCCGCCAGGTTGCTCCAAAGACTGTCCAGGAGCTCAGTGATGCCCTGGTCCAGATCTGGGAGGAAATACCCCAGGACACCATCCGTCGTCTCATTAGGAGCATTCCCTGATGTTGTCAGGCATGCATACAAGCACGTGGGGGCCATACAGACTACTGAGGACCATTCTGAGTTGCTGCAATGAAATTTCAGCTAAATGGACTAGTCTGCTGCATAATTTTTTCACTCTGATTTTTGGAGTATCTTTGAATTCAGTCCTCTGTAGGTTGATAATTTTCATTTCCATCAAACGATGGGGCATCCTTATGTTCCTAACACATTGCCCAGTCCATATCAGTATAGAGATCCAGTATGGTATTTTTCTCCATTGAGATCTGATGGGTTTTCAAAGTCTTTCTTTCATTTTTTTTTGGCCAGTATACTTTAAAGTGGTTATTAGGCTGAGGGTTAGTGTTTTAGTGTATAGGTAATAGGGAAGGTTAGTGTTAGGGTTACAGGCAGGGTTAACCCCTTCCCACCTGCCCTGGCATCCCTTTACATAGTTTGGAATGCCTGGGGGCAGGAAGGATCGGTGATCATGTGGCCACTGTCAGAGTGGTCACATGATCAGAAGATGGTCCCACCAGCTACTGATCTTTAGCTAAGATGGAGAGCCCTCTTTGGCAGCCTAGTCTTTGTGCTGAAAGTACACAGTGAGCACGCTCTCAGCACATAACCATAGACCCCCAGTGACGCATATGTGTGGCGTGTGGACGTTAAAGCCCATTCTTTTGCTTCCGCACATATATGTTAGGCGGTTGTAAAGGGGTTAAAGTGATTATTAGGTTGAGGGTTAGTGTTTTAGTGAGAGGGCTGCAGGCAAATTTAACGTGATTAATAGTTTAAAAGTTACAGGGAAGATTAGTATTAGTATGAGCGTTATATAGAAAGTTCGTGTTAGGGTTACAGGAGGGTTAGTCTTTTAGTGTGAGGGTTACAGGCAATTTTAAAGAATATGTAAACCCAAAATTTCATATTCCTGATATGTTCTTGCTGTACCATGTATTTGTATGAAAAAGTCTACTGTTCTCTTTGTATTGCTTCCTTTGTGTGAAATCCCTGGTGTTCCTGCCAGTTCCTCTGCTTTCCTATTAAATACCGATCACACTAGGCATGAGAATGACATGCATCCCCCCTTTCCCCACGCACAACCATTCACTGGGAAGACCAGTGTACTGCTGCTCCTCCTCCCCCATCTCTCTGCAGCTGAGAACAAAGGGTATGTAGTCACTTATAAAAAAAAAAGGTATTTATTCTTTATATGTATACACAAATGTTTTGCCTTTCATTTTAAACAGGTTGTTTTACAAGGTGAGAGTCTACATGTATTTTAAAGTGATTATTGGTTTTAGGGTTCTAAGGGAGAGTTAATTTTAGGGTTTTTAGGTGCTAAACATTTGGTGTGTTAGTTGTAGTGTGAGGGGTTCTGAAAGGTAAGGTTGAGTGAGGTCTTGGGTTGGGCGGTGATATCTGTGCGGATACCACCACTGGTCTTCCATCACTGAATAATGCTGTGTTGCCTGCTGCCACCTATCATATTCCAGGTCTCTGCGGTGTGGATGTTTGAATCTGACAGTGCCTGTAGGGTAAGGAGCAAAATGAGCCGTAATGCTTTCTCTGTACCAGGTATTATTCTTAGAAAGCCTCCAGCATAATGAAAAGATCTGAAGAACTCACTAAATGCTCAATTAATAGACATCTCCAGCTGTTTTAAGGAAATATGAGGAATAAAAGTGAGAGCTGCAACTGATGACTACATGTCGAAGTTGTAGGTCCTCATCAATGCTTCATTACTAAGGGGGTATCTTGAAACAGACATGGAGCCCATGACATTGGAGCTTCTGGTCTGTGTATTTTTTTTGTCTTATCCAAGGAACATTGTATTGAAAGAATATGTGGAGTGGATTGCCTTTACTGACCTCTTGATGCTTGTACTTGCTTTCCTACTCATCCAATAGCTTCAATACAATGTAATTGACCTGGGCGGTGCAGACCTAAGAATTCTGCCTGTATTGTTCCTGTCCTTGCCTTGGAATGTATTTGAAGTCAGAGATAACCAAGCAGTTGTCAAGGTAGCCTTTAAGTAGTGCAAGAATAGGGGTGACAGCATCCTTAAAATTATTGGTGTGTACAGTGGGGCAAAAAAGTATTTAGTCAGCCACCAATTGTGCAAGTTCTCCCACTTAAAAAGATGAGAGAGGCCTGTAATTGGCATCATAGGTAGACCTCAACTATGAGAGACAAAATGAGAAAAAAAATCCAGACAATCACATTGGCTGATTTGGAAAGAATTTATTTGCAAATTATGGTGGAAAATAAGTATTTGGTCAATATGAAAAGTTCATCTCAATACTTTGTTATATATCCCTTGTTGGCAATGACAGAGGTCAAACGTTTCCTGTAAGTCTTCACAAGGTTGGCACACACTGTTGCTGGTATGTTGGCCCATTCCTCCATGCAGATCTCCTCTACAGCAGTGATGTTTTGGGGCTGTCGCTGGGCAACACGGACTTTCAACTCCCTCCAAAGGTTTTCTATGGGGTTGAGATCTGGAGACTGGCTAGGCCACTCCAGGACCTTAAAATGCTTCTTACAAAGCCACTCCTTCGTTGCCTGGGCGGTATGTTTGGGATCATTGTCATGTTTTAAGACCCAGCCACGTTTCAACTTCAATGCCCTTGTTGATGGAAGGAGGTTTGCAGTCACAATCTCACGATACATGGCCCCATTCATTCTGTCCTGTACATGGATCAGTCGTCCTGGTCCCTTTGCGGAGAAACAGCCCCAAAGCATGATGTTGCCATCCCCATGCTTCACAGTAGGTATGGTGTTCTTTGGATGCAACTCAGCATTCTCTCTCCTCCAAACATGACGAGTTGTGCTTCTACCAAGCAGTTCTATTTTGGTTTCATCTGACCATATGACATTCTCCCAATCCTCTTCTGGATCATCCAAATGCTCTCTAGCAAACTTCAGACGGGCCCGGACATGTACTGGCTTAAGCAGGGGGACACGTCTGGTACTGCAGGATCTGAGTCCCTGGTGGCGTAGTGTGCTACTGATGGTAGCCTTTCTTACGTTGGTCCCAGCTCTCTGCAGGTCATTCACTAGGCCCCCCCGTGTGGTCCTGGGATTTTTGCTCACCGTTCTTGTGATCATTTTGACCCCACGGGGTGAAATCTTGCGTGGAGCCCCAGATTGAGGGAGATTATCAGTGGTCTTGTATGTCTTCCATTTTCTAATTATTGCTCCCACAGTTGATTTGTTTACACCAAGCTGCTTGCCTATTGCAGATTCAGTCTTTCCAGCCTGGTGCAGGTGTACAATTTTGTTTCTGGTGTCCTTCGACAGCTCTTTGATCTTCACCATAGTGGAGTTTGGAGTGTGACTGTTTGAGGTTGTGGACAGGTGTCTTTTATACTGATAACAAGTTCAAACAGGTGCCATTGATACAGGTAATGAGTGCAGGACAGAGGAGCCTCTTAAAGAAGAAGGTACAAGTCTGTGAGAGCCAGAAATCTTGCTTGTTTGTAGGTGACCAAATACTTATTTTTCACCATAATTTGCAAATAAATTCTTTCCAAATCAGCCAATGTGATTGTCTGGATTTGTTTTCTCATTTTGTCTCTCATAGTTGAAGTCTACCTATGATGCCAATTACAGGCCTCTCTCATCTTTTTAAGTGGGAGAACTTGCACAATTGGTGGCTGACTAAATACTTTTTTGCCTCACTGTATATATTGTAGTGCCCCTGCCACGGGCTGGCTACATTTATTGTATGGCTTTGCTGGAACCAGCTGAGCTGCAATTTACTTTTTAGGTCTGATCAGGTTTATCCCTAAGCATGGTGGCTGATTGCTTCCGGAAGAATATTCCAGAAATGGTGCGGGAGAGTCAGACACTGGATTATGAATAGTTATCTGACCTTAGCCAATCCCTTGGAGGCTGGCTCAGAAGACGTGGCTGGGGAGGGGATAAATATTTGGAAAGATCTGATCAGAGCTTCTACCCTGGGTGGGAGGGTGTGTGTGGAGGGTGGAAAATTGAGTTGAAGCTCGGCTGGATAGGTGTGTGCCTTTTGCCCAAAGCTCCAAGTATAGAGGTTATACTAGTATGAGAGTTAGGCAGGCCATACACTATACAATTTTCCATCCAATTTCCTTTAGATTTACCTTCAACTATGTAGTGCAAGGGCCCGCCTAACTGGATACAATTGAAAGTGTTGTTAGGTTTGAACTCCTATTATATGGTTTTGGTAAATCTTAACCAAAAATCTCAAGAAAATTGTATAATGTGTGGCCAGCCATAGACAGCAGACATTGCTGCATAGGTCTGTAACTGCTCTCATAGGGCAAGGGCGGACTGACAACTCATGGGGCCCCCGGGCAATAGGGGATCATGGGCCCCCGTGTCCTTGCCTAAACTAAAAAAAGCCGATGAAAAAGGTACCAGGGGCATTTCATGGGGCCCCTACTGACCCCGGGCCCTTGGGCAGTGCCCGAGTTTCCAAATGGTCAGTCCACCCCTATTCATAGGGTCTCAGATTTACTGTCTGTCCCCTCTTTCTTCAGCATCATATTGTGGCTGCTACTATAGGGCCTCAGCCCTCCTCCCTGCATTTTGTTTAAGATCTGCAATAAATCCTAAAAAGAACCCTGGACTGAGCATGAATTTGTTGGTGAGCCACTGGGACTGGAAACAGTATGAACTGGTAAGAGGGACCCAATTCTTTTCCAGTGGTTCCTCCAGAGTTCATTGTTACAATAGATATCAGTGTGCAAATAATATTAAAAAGAACTTTGCTCAGTCCCACTAGCAAACCTTTAATTGGTATTTTTATATATCAACATATACAACCAAGTGTGCTTGAATCTTTAGATCTTATTCCATAGATAATTTATTCACTTTTCAGGCACACTGGCCATACACAGACAAATGACACATGAGATGATGGATGAGGAGTCACCTACCTCGCCTTTCAACCATCAGTGACCCAGCTTATGATTTGTCCTATGGAAAGCAGTGGCCCATTTGAGGCCTCACAGTGGCCGATTGGTTCGGTTGCAACAAGTTGAAAAACCTCCCCATCTGATAATGAGCACTTTTAATGTCAGAAACTCCCATTATTACCTTCTTGAGCCCCCCCCCCCCCCCCCCCGAATATTGCTCCACCCTCATTCAAGTATTATTCTGAAGATGGTGAATTGTGGTATGATGGGACTGTTGATGACCAATCTAATTTGAGTGTTGATTCAATAGCATCTATCATTGTAAGATCGTTTGTCCTTAATAGAGAGGGGGTTACTTATCAAAGCAGTTTCTTTCTTGGCTCTCTATCTGTAGTATTTTGCCGGAAACCACACCGGCAGCTGTCAGGTAAGGCTTATCTATACGACCCGGACATTGCCTCTTCACCTGCTATTTGTAGAGCAGTGTATACAGCTGCCATGACCTCAACATCCAGCCCAACCTGAGTCATTTCCATTCCTTTCTCAAGAAAAAGCCATGTCCTGTACACCTGCTGACTTACCTTTGTCCTCAACATTTAGATGTTGGCAGGTTTGCTAGGAAATGCCTAAAACATTTGAATACATTTGGATTCTGGTGTTCAGCATTAAAGTAAACCTCTTCAGGTACAGGTATGCTTAAAGAAGAATTCCAGGTATGGCATTTTTAACAGTTACATTGATCCAGCTGGGTCCAATATACCTACATGTATACCATACTTGTGGGATACCGCTAGAAACTGGAAATGACTGTAGAGGACGCAGCTACTCTAGTGATCTCCACTAGCTTCCGGGTCCCAGGCCGAGTGGCTGTCCTGTTGCATTGTGAACACAGGAGCTCATTCGCTGGGCATGGGCACCATTCACTGACTGGAGAAGATGGAGAGGGGATGCAGTGATGCCATGCTCTCCACCTTGTCCAATTAGTGAAATATAAACACCCAATTCTATAAAACTTTAGCATTTTTATTTTTGCATTAATGCTAATGCAGCAGGATCAGTTCTGCCCCCTGACCTCCAAACAATTATACCGATCCACCAGCAGCACATAGACATATGGTCAACATGGAAGTACTCATAGCTTGGGGTCCTGGGTTTAATCCCCACCATCAACATGGACTTTGTATGTGTTCCCAGCACAATATAAAAACATGCTTTTATTTATATGAATTCCCCCTGAAATTTGCACTAGTGAGTTTGGTAGGGATGGTACATTGTGAGTGGGGGCCTGGACTGATGCCACTGGTTCTATGTACCGCTCAGAGCACTGTTCTCACTAAACAAATACAAGGGGTTAAAGTGAGTATACAGCCAAAATGTAAATTTTTTTTTTGGACAGTGTAGTGGAGGGTTATACCCCCTGTCAGGCTTTTATTGCTGGGGTATGGGTATGAGGCACTGGATCTGTGGTTGTTTTTAGTCAATTATAAAAGGAAATGGCTTGATTCATGGAGCATAATTCTCTGACTAAAGCCGCTTACATACACCAAGGGGGCGCCAGGCAGCACCCCTGGAAGAACCCAAAACATCTAGACTGCTGTAAAACATCCAGATATGTATCCATGTATCCTCTGAATCTTCAGAATTCCTCAAGAGTCCTGCCACCCAGTCCTACACAAGCTTCCAAAGCCTCACAGAAGAGGAACGTTTTCAACCTCTGAAATATGTTGGCTATTACATCTTATTGTCTCAATTAAGGACCAATACTCAACACTAGAAAAAAGAAATGGTATAAGGGACTACTGCCAAAATACTTTATAAATTCACCATCTACAAATGTCCCAATGTATAAGTTAAAAGTATGGGGGACGACATTGTCAGTCTATGCAGAACAGTGCTAATAAATAGTGTTCATGGGATACGTCTGTGTATATGTCTCTAATACTGAATAGTAAGACATGTGACATTATTTGAATCATCTAATGTAAATTCCTCAAAGGCCTGACATATCCTGTCAGGCTAAATGTAGGTCATGTGAATTTCCCAATCAGTCAACGAGTTTTGGTATGCATACAAGTTTTATGCTATAGTGCTGTATATGTGTATAAACATATCTCTGGACTCTATAAAAACTGGTATGGCACTCACTTTGTGCTCCTAGAGCAGCCTTTCCCTACTAAGTACTAAGGTTCCTCCAGAGGTTGCTAAGAGCCCCTTGAACAAGGAGAAATTTCTGCCTCTCAAATAAATTACCACTGACAATGATCTTTTTTAGCTATCTGTAAGAGGGGGATTCTTCCCACTGACCACAAATGTAAAGAAGCATTCCTCCCATTGACCACCAATGTAAAGAGCATTCTTCCCACTGACCACAATCCAAGGGACATTCTTCTCGCTAACCACCAAAGAAAACACTTTCTTCCCACTGATCTCTAATTTAAGGAACATTCTTTTCAGTGACCAACAATGTAAGGAGAATTCTTCCCACTGACCACCAAAGTAAAAAACTTTCTTCCCACTGATCTTCAATTTATGGAACATTCTTCTTAGTGATCGCCAATGTAAGGAACATTCTTCTCAGTGGCCACCAATGTAAGGAACATTCTTCTCAGTGATCACCAATGTAAGGAACATTCTTCTCAGTGGCCACCAATGTAAGGAACATTCTTCTCAGTGGCCACCAATGTAAGGAACATTCTTCTCAGTGGCCACCAATGTAAGGAACATTATTCCCTTTGACAGCCCATGTAAGGAGCATTCCTCCTATTGACCACCAAGTAAGAAGCGTTCTTCCCACTGACTATCAATGTAAGAAGTGTTAGTCCCACTGACCACCAATGTAAGGAGCATTCTTCCCACTGACCACAATCTAAGGAACATTCTTCTCACTAACCACCAAAGTAAAACACTTTCTTCCCACTGATCTCCAATTTATGGAACATTCTTCTCAGTGAACACCAATGTAAGGAACATTTTTCTCAGTGGCCAGCAATGTAAGGAGCATTCTTCCCTTTGACTGCCCATGTAAGGAGCATTCTTCCCACTGACCACCAATGTAAGAAGTGTTAGTCCCACTGACCACCAATGTAAGGAGCATTCTTCCCACTGACCACAATCTAAGGGACATTCTTCTCACTTACCACCAAAGTAAAACACTTTCTTCCCACTGATCTCCAATTTATGGAACATTTTTCTCAGTGGCCACCAATGTAAGGAACATTCTTCCCTTTGACAGCCCATGTAAGGAGCATTCTTCCTATTGACCACCAAGTAAGAAGCGTTCTTCCTACTGACCATCAATGTAAGAAGTGTTAGTCCCACTGACCACCAATGTAAGGAGCATTCTTCCCACTGACCACAATCTAAGGGACATTCTTCTCACTAACCACCAAAGTAAAAACACTTTCTTCCCACTGATCTCCAATTTATGGAACATTCTTCTCAGTGAACACCAATGTAAGGAACATTTTTCTCAGTGGCCAGCAATGTAAGGAGCATTCTTCCCTTTGACTGCCCATGTAAGGAGCATTCTTCCCACTGACCACCAATGTAAGAAGTGTTAGTCTCACTGACCACCAATGTAAGAAGTGTTAGTCTGACTGGCTACCAATGTAAGAAGTGTTAGTCTCACTGACCACCAATGTAAGGAGCATTCTTCCCACTGACCACAAATAAGCTTTATTGCTGGTGATCATCACACTAATGTATCATGAGATGTAGATATAGTAATATCAGGAATTCCCTGAGATCAGATTGTAATGTTAAGGTTTCCTCTCCAATTTAAAGGCTGAGAACGACTATTCTAGATATTTTTGATTTTTTCCCTGTGTTTGCACTAGTTAGATTTACCTCTCCATTGGTCTTGGTGACCATTGTCACTGAAACAGAAAGTGATGTGAAGTCCAAACTTCTAGAGTTGTCACCCTAAAAAGAGGTGAGGGGTTATCTTCCAATGTTCTGCTGACAGCTGCCCAAGAGATTCCCCTCAATTTGTTGAAATTCCATTTGCATCCTCAGGACAGGACATGATGAAAAATCTCCCCAACGGAACATGGGCTGTAAAAAAGAAACTTAATTGAAAACAAACCCTTTTATTCTATTCAAAACCAAAAAAAGGTGTTGGCTGCACATGCACTTTAAAATATAAAATAGCCCAACTTATACATTTTAAAGCTGAATTCCAGGCATAGAATTTTGTCTTGTCTTTTTGGTCCAGCTTGAACCGGTGTAAAGCAGCTCATAGATGAGTCTGTTTTTTTTTTTTTTCTTCAAACAGTGGGTTCAAAGAAAAACAAAAAATGCTTGATTTCCCCATTCACACATGATGTGGATGGGGGTAATCCTCCCACTGAGCTTTTGTATTGTGACAGCGGGGGGGACTTACCCACTGTCAGAATACACTGATCAGCACTGCCAGCTATAGTGGGCGATGCTGATTGTGTGGAAATTTTCCAACACGCTGGTTGTACAGAAGCCGATTGATCTTGTGTACAACTAGCCTGCCTATACATGGACAGACATTTGGCCAGTCCTTGTTGAACTGGCTGAATTTTGATCCATGTACGGCCGGCTTAAGTATGTATGTTCCATACCTGTGGGATCCCCGTGGAAGCTGGAAATCACTGTAATCGGCACCGCTACTACAGTCATCTCCACTCTCTTCAGGTATGCTTGCCCTGCTTCACTGCAAACACAGAAGGTCACCCGTTGGGTACAGGGACCATTCAGGGAACACTTTGCATTTACTCAATGGATAAAAAGAGTTGCTTGGACAAGGTGGGGCATTGACGTCACAATCTTCACCTCCTCTAATCAGAGAACACTTTGCATTCATTGAGAAACTGCAAAGTGTTCCCCGAATGGTTCCCATGCCCAGCAGGTGACCTCCTGTCTTCAGTAAGCAGCAGGGCAGCATGGGGATCCCACCAGTATGGTGCATACATACTTACATTGGTCCAAACTGTAACTATGTAACAATTGCCATACCTGGAATTCAGCTTAAAACCTCTTCCCAGTTCCTAGTCTTTCAGTTTTGCTTTCCCCATTGATGTGTTTTATTTTATTGGAGGAGGGAGAATGAAAGAGCCACCTTAGAGCACGGGCCCCATACTGCGTTACAGCTAACTTACTTCACCATAGTTGTATGCAAACAATGACTAGATACAGTAACCAGCAGCATTCCCGGAAAGAAGTCTATGAACCTTTCCACCGGTGTCCTGCCTACCAAATCCCCCCCATGTGTGTGTTCTCCAGTTACACCAACACTGAACGGATTCGGTTTCCTGTATCCCAGATAATTGCTGTTTTTTTTCTGTGAAAAGGCAGGAACAATCAACTTGTAGAAGAAAGCCAGCTTGGCCGATAACAAAGCACGAAGGTGTTAAGACCACATAAGAAAAGTCTCAGATCAAAGTGTCGGACAGAATGCCAGGAGAGGGGCAGATTGTCCTTTAAACTTTACCACCTCCAGCAAGGAGCGCCTTTTATATTCACAAAATCAGATTACAGGAAAAAATGAAAAGACTGCAAGTCTTTATGTAACTCAATCAATGCTACCGGCTGCCTCGGCAGAAAGGGCACCTGCTCTTTTTTATTTTTTTTTATTTTCTTACAGTTTGACGAATGACAAATCAGCGGATAATAGCAGCTAGTTAATGCATAGCCAGTGTGAGCATTTCTATACATTTCTATGGTTGAAACGTATGTCAGGGCAAAATAGGAAACACATATTCAGTACATTATGCAATACATTGCACCTTACCCCATGATTTATGTCTTTAAAAACTTTGCATGTGCAGCAGGGTTCTAAGCCTCTCTGCACCCTCCACTCCAGCCGAGACTCTCCGCATCCTCCTTTCCAACCCATGCTGAACCTCCATGCATCCTCCACCCCACTTAGAACCTCCCAGCACTCACTATAAACCCCCTGTACCCACCATTCACTATAAACCCCCTGTACCCACCACTCACTATAAACCCCCTGTACCCACTACTCACTATAAACCCCCTGTACCCACCACTTACTATAAACCCCCTGTACCCACCATTCACTATAAACCCCCTGTACCCACCACTCACTATAAACCCCCTGTACCCACCACTCACTATAAACCCCCTGTACCCACCACTCACTATAAACCCCCTGTACCCACTACTCACTATAAACCCCCTGTACCCACCATTCACTATAAACCCCCTGTACCCACCACTCACTATAAACCTCCTGTACCCACCACTCACTATAAACCCCCTGTACCCACTACTCACTATAAACCCCTGTACCCACCACTCACTATAAACCCCCTGTACCCACTACTCACTATAAACCCCCTGTACCCACCATTCACTCTAAACCCCCTGTACCCACCACTCACTATAAACCCCCTGTACCCACCACTCACTATAAACCCCCTGTACCCACCACTCACTATAACCCCCCTGTACCCACTACTCACTATAAACCCCCTGTACCCATCACTCACTATAAACCCCCTGTACCCACTACTCACTATAAACCCCCTGTACCCACCACTCACTATAAACCCCCTGTACCCACCACTCACTATAAACCCCCTGTACCCACCACTCACTATAAACCCCCTGTACCCACTACTCACTATAAACCCCCTGTACCCACCACTCACTATAACCCCCCTGTACCCACTACTCACTATAAACCCCCTGTACCCACCACTCACTATAAACCCCCTGTACCCACCACTCACTATAACCCCCCTGTACCCACCACTCACTATAAACCCCCTGTACCCACCACTCACTATAAACCCCCTGTACCCACCACTCACTATAAACCCCCTGTACCCACCCCTCACTATAAACCCCCTGTACCCACCATTCACTATAAACCCCCTGTACCCACCATTCACTATAAAACCCCTGTACCCACTACTCACTATAAAACCCCTGTACCCACCACTCACTATAACCCCCCTGTACCCACTACTCACTATAAACCCCCTGTACCCACCACTCACTATAAACCCCCTGTACCCACCACTCACTATAAACCCCCTGTACCCACCACTCACTATAAACCCCCTGTACCCACTACTCACTATAAACCCCCTGTACCCACCCCTCACTATAAAACCCCTGTACCCACCATTCGCTATAAACCCCCTGTACCCACCATTCGCTATAAAACCCCTGTACCCACCATTCGCTATAAACCCCCTGTACCCACCATTCACTATAAACCCCCTGTAACCACCATTCACTATAAAACCCCTGTACCCACCATTCACTATAAAACCCCTGTACCCACCACTCACTATAAACCCCCTGTACCCACCATTCACTATAAACCCCCTGTACCCACCACTCACTATAAACCCCCTGTACCCACCACTCACTATAAACCCCCTGTACCCACCATTCACTATAACCCCCCTGTACCCACTACTCACTCTAAACCCCCTGTACCCACCACTCACTATAACCCCCCTGTACCCACTACTCACTATAAACCCCCTGTACCCACCACTCACTATAAACCCCCTGTACCCACCACTCACTATAAACCCCCTGTACCCACCACTCACTATAAACCCCATGTACCCACCATTCACTATAAACCCCCTGTACCCACCATTCACTATAAACCCCCTGTACCCACCATTCACTATATACCCCCTGTACCCACTACTCACTATAAAACCCCTGCACCCACCATACACTATAAAACCCCTGCACCCACTACTCACTATAAAACCCCTGTACCCACCATTCACTATAAACCCCCTGTACCCACTACTCACTATAAAACCCCTGTACCCACTACTCACTATAAAACCCCCTGTACCCACCACTCACTATAAAACCCCTGTACCCACCATTCACTATAAACCCCTGTACCCACCATTCACTATAAACCCCTGTACCCACTACTCACTACAAAACCCCTGTACCCACCATTCACTATAAACCCCCTGTACCCACCATTCACTATAAAACCCCTGTACCCACCATTCACTATAAAACCCCTGTACCCACAACTCACTATAAAACCCCTGTACCCACCATTCACTATAAAACCCCTGTACCCACTACTCACTATAAACCCCCTGTACCCACCACTCACTATAAACCCCCTGTACCCACCACTCACTATAAACCCCCTGTACCCACCACTCACTATAAATCCCCTGTACCCACCACTCACTATAAACCCCATTCCTCCCACTGGCACCCTAACAATGGGGCACTGTTCCTCCCACTAACACCGATGATGGGGCACTATTCCTCTCACTAACACCGATGATGGGGCACTATTCCTCCCACTAACACACAATGAGGCACTATTCCTTCCACTAACACTGATGATGGGTCACTACTCCTCCCACTGGCACCCTAACAATAGGGCACTATTTCTCCCATTAACACCGATGATGGGGCACTATTCCTCTCACTAACACACATAATGAGGCACTATTCCTCCCACTAATACCTATGATGGGGCACTACTCCTCCCACTGGCACTCTAACAATGGGGCACTATTCCTCCCACTAATACCTATGATGGGGCACTACTCCTCCCACTGGCACTCTAACAATGGGGCACTACTCCTCCCAATAACACCAATGATGAAGCACTATTCCTCCACTGATACCAACAATGGGGCACTACTCCTCACACTGGCACCCTAACAATGGGGCACTATTCCTCCCACTAACACCGATGATGGGGCACTATTCCTCCCACTAACACCGATGATGGGGCACTATTCCTCTCACTAACACCGATGATGGGGCACTATTCCTCTCACTAACACACAATGAGGCACTATTCCTTCCACTAACACTGATGATGGGTCACTACTCCTCCCACTGGCACCCTAACAATAGGGCACTATTTCTCCCATTAACACCGATGATGGGGCACTATTCCTCTCACTAACACACATAATGAGGCACTATTCCTCCCACTAATACCTATGATGGGGCACTACTCCTCCCACTGGCACTCTAACAATGGGGCACTATTCCTCCCACTAATACCTATGATGGGGCACTACTCCTCCCACTGGCACTCTAACAATGGGGCACTATTCCTCCCAATAACACCAATGATGAAGCACTATTCCTCCACTGATACCAACAATGGGGCACTACTCCTCACACTGGCACCCTAACAATGGGGCACTATTCCTCCCACTAACACCGATGATGGGGCACTATTCCTCCCACTAACACCGATGATGGGGCACTACTCCTCCCACTGGCACCCTAACAATAGGGCACTATTCTTCCCACCGACACCAATCATGGGGCACCATTCCTCTTACTAACACCAACAATGAGGCACTATTTTTCCCACTAACACCAATGATGGGGCACTATTCCTCCACTGATACCAACAATGGGGCACTATTCCTCCCACTGGCACCCACAATGAGGCACCATTCCTCCCACTAACATCAATGATGGGGCACTACTCCTCTTACTAACACCAACAATGGTTCACTATTCCTCCCACTAACACCGATGATGGGGCACTACTCCTTCCACTAACAGTCAGTGTCCTGTCAGCTTGCTATCTGAAAATTTTAGTTTAGGTCTAGGGGAGAATAAAAGCACTTTTACTTCCCCAGTCCTTTGCTCTAATGGCGGATGATGCTTCTTCATGCTCCTGCAGTGAACTGTCCTTTGGCGTCCTCATGCCCATTGCAGAGAAATGGACCCCGAATCAGTCTTGATAAGATCAGGATTTTAAACCACTGGAGCAAAGAGCAGAAGACATTGAGGGGATCAGTATAGCAGCACGAAGAATCAGGTAAGTAAACCTACTTTCCAACACCCCCAAACCTAAACAAACAGTTAACCCTTGCAGTGTGGGCGTAGGGAGAGTTTTCAGGGTTCCTGGAGATGGGTTTTAAACATAGTGCTTAGAGGCCTTCTTCAATTCCATGAAAGGAGATTTAATAGGTTCCGGGAAATTCAGAGTTACATATTTTGTCGCGAATGTTGTAAGCATTTCAAAGGTCATCCTCTAGATCATTAAACATGTGTTTTCTTCAGCATATCTGTGTGCAGGCTGCAGAATTCAAAGGATTCGGCCTGTGGAGATATCTCTGTCATTGCTCGCATAGTCTGGTCAATACTTGTGACAGTGGTATTTGCAGTCTAGAAATACAGCTCGGGGTAAGAAAATCTTGTATGATCTGTGAATGGAATGGAATATTTCCACCAGGCAAACTTCTTCCATGACACTCATTCTACACCACCAAACAAGAGACAAGCGTATGACGCATCACATTGAAATAATCGCCCGTGTATTTGATTTGCTGAATGGAAAGCTGTTTCTATACATGGTAGATACAGTATATCTTCATATGGAGTCAATGGGTTCCAGAACTTTGCTCAAATATTCTACAGAAAGAGTAAGCACCTTCTTTAAAGCCCAAATAGACTCCAATGAAAGATCAGTAGATGGGAGCCACAGATAATCATCTTCAATTTGTCATCAGTTCCAAGAAAAAGCTGCTTCCCTATGCAGTGGTGTATTTAGGTTTTGTGCTGCCCTAGGCAACAGAAAAATCGCCCCACACCCCCCCCCCCAAGAGAGAGACTGCCATTGACCAACAACACCCCTGCCTCCCACCCGAGAGAGCCTTACACTACCACTGCCCCCCATACACCAGCGACCATCCCCCATGGTGAAAAACACTCCCCTCCACAGCTCCGGACATCCCCGGGAACAAGAATCGGTCTGTACATACACCGTCATGAAAGCTGAAGCCTCTCTCGGGAACCCACCAGGTCCCCATGCCGAGTGTGTCCCTTCTTCCGTCCCTTCTTCCGAGGGGCAGTGCTGCCCCCCCTGAAAAATGCTGCCCTAGGCAACTGCCTTGTTTGCCTTGTGGTAAATACACCCCTGTTCCTATGACCCTATGACTTCTATGTGACCTGACTGCTAGACAATTGTGTGCTGCAACTGCCCTGCGACTGATCCAGTAGAATTGCAGCACTCTGCCATTTTGTATGACCGATTTGGAACACATAAGCTTCTTAGGTCTTGTTTATACTTGTGGTTGGGTTGGGGTGGGGTGGGGTGGGGTGGTAAAAACACGTGGTTCAGGTATGTTGTTACTGCCCCCAAACCACTACCTTATAAGCTGCAAAGGCAGCCAACAGGGGTGTATAGGCGAACAAACCCTTTAAGAATGCACCAAAACCAACCACTGTCCATTCTCCGATTGGACCAAGTGGAGAGGAAGGGCGGAAACATCACAATCTCCACCTTGTCCAATCAGAGAGCACTTTGAGTTTAATTTACTAAAGGCAAATAGACGTTGCTCATTGGAAGTATAGTTGCTTTAGAGCTTAGTAAATGAAGGGCAGCTCTGCTGACTTTCATCATCCAATCAACTTTCACGCAAACCAATTAATATACACTTATTGGTATTTATTTTTTTCTACCAAATACACATAGCAGAATATATTTTGGCCTACATTTATAACTAAATTTGAATTTTTTTGGATGTTTTATAACAGAAAGTAGAAAATATTGTTTTATTTTTCAAAATGTTCACTCTTTTTTAATTTATATAATAAGAAATTATAAAAAATCAGTGGTGGTCAAATACCACCAAAGGAAAGCTCTATTTGCGTGAAAAAATACATAAATTTCATATGGGTACAGTGTTGCATGATCAAGCAATTTCCAGTTAAAGTAGCACAGTGCTGAATAGCAAAAAAAATGCTATTGTCGTGAAGGGGGTAAAACTTTCTTAAGGTAAAGTGGTTAACCTAGAAGAGCATTGAAATAATTTTCAGATCTCAGAGAATCCCTGCTAAAATGTTTTTTTTATTGTGGGCCATTAGGAAGAATGCTCCATACAGTGGTGGTTAGTAGAAAGAATGCCCTCTTACAGTGTTGGTCAAAATGCCACCTTTACAGACAGCAAAAAACATCATTGGTATTATGCCACTGGCTCTGAAACTACGTAGGTATCATCAGATGGGAGGTCTACCAGTCACACCTTAAGGAACCCCTAGCAACCTCTGAAGGAACCCTAGTGTTCCATGGAACCCCAGTAGAGAATGGTTGTTCTAGAGGTATCCCACAGGTATGAAACATACATATTTACATTGGTCCAAGTTGGACCAATTTACTTATATCAAAATTGCCATACATACATTTCAGCTTTAAATGTTACTGAATTACTCTTTCCTTTGAAAATGCCTCCTCAAGGTCTACAGGACAACTGTATGCTCAGTAGCATGGTGT
The DNA here is from genome assembly GCF_062004578.1 of Staurois parvus. Classification (NCBI taxonomy): domain Eukaryota; kingdom Metazoa; phylum Chordata; class Amphibia; order Anura; family Ranidae; genus Staurois; species Staurois parvus. Next base: position 1,443,907 of record NW_028318146.1, read on the forward strand.
CACAGTGAAGGTTATATTTTGACATTAAACAATGAGCATCAACCACGTGAGTCTCCTTATTTACTAAATTCATCAAAAGCAAACAATGTAAGGTATTAGTATAACTGAAATAAGGGCAGAACAAACTAAAAATCATGCTTTCTCAAAATCACTTTGTGTAGTAATACACTGGGGTTTCCGTCCCATCAAGGGCATTCTCCAGACCAGCCATTCTCAGCCAGGGTTCTGTGGAACCCTAAAGTTCCTCAAGAGATTGCTAGGGGTTCCTTGAGCTGTGATGGATTGATCTCTAGTCTGACGGTGCCTACATTGTTCTGGTACCAACCCCACTCAGCAGAACCACTGGAATGGGACCAGTGAAGCTTCTTTTCTTGTTTCCTAAGTAAATAAATACTGACACCAGTGAGCATATTCACTGTCTGAAAGGAGAAAATTGTTCCCATTGTCCCCCAATATATGGAGGCCCTACACTTCCCCCCAATATATGGAGGCCCTACACTTCCCCCCAATGTATGGAGGCTCTACATTGACAACCAAAGTAAGACACATTCTTCCCACTGTCCATTAATGTATGGAGGCCCTACACTGTCCCCTGATGTATGGAGGCCCTACACTGATCACCAATGTATGACACATTCCTCCCACTGTCCGTTAATGTAGGGAGGCCCTAAACTGTCCCCTGAGGTATGGAGGCCTTTCATTGATCACCAGTGTATGGAGGCCCTACACTGATCACCAAAGTAAGACACATTCTTCCCATCATCTTATAATGGGAAGTGGGGCCACTGGGGAGGTGTACAGTATGTAATGTATGTAGACGGATACTATGGTGGCTATAGGAGACCCAGAGGAGGGATGCTGGCTCTTTGTGTGCAAAGCGGGCTTTGTGTTTTCCTGCCTGCTTGTCCCTCTTCTTTACCCCAAACCATCAGCTGGTGTGCTGCTCCAGTGGCTGTGACAGGAGAGGGTGTGAAATGGGCAGCACAGTGGCTAAATGGTTAGTACCAGGGGAGGACTGACCATTTGGAAACCCGGGCACTGCCCGAGGGCCCGGGGTCAGTAAGGGGCCCCATGAGATGCCCCTGGTACCTTTTTCATAGGCTTTTTTGAGTTTGAGCAAGGACACAGGGGCCCCATGATCCCCTATTGCCCAGGGGCCCCATGAGTTGTCAGTCTGCCCCTGGTTACTACCCACAATGCCCTGCAGCAAGAGGAGGAAAGCCACAGCTTCCACCTTGTGAAGGTAGCAATTCAGGCGCAATGTTGTGAATGGCAATGAGGAGACATGCTTTGGAGGGGCGAACCCATGGAGAGAGAGGTGCAGAATTCTCTCTCTGTCTCCAGATGGGGGCCCCTCTATGAAGGTGTCTGTAGGCACATGCCTACCGTGCCTAATGGCAAATCAAGCCCTGGCTACACAGGTGGAAGCGGGCTTTGTGTTTTCCTGCCTGCTTGTCCCTCTTCTTTACCCCCAACCCTCAGCGGGTGTGCTGCTCGAGTGGGTGTGACAGGAGAGGGTGTGAAATGGGCAGCACAGTGGCTAAATGGTTAGTACTTCCACCTGGCACTACTAGGGTCGCTGGTTTGAATCCCAACCATGGTACCATCTGCCTGGAGTTTGCATGTTCTCCCTGTGCCTGCGTGGGTTTCCTGCGGGTACTCCGGTTTCCTCCTGCACTCCAAAGACATGCTGGTAGGTTAATTGGCTCCTGTCTAAATTGTCCCTAGTATGTGTATGTATGAATGTAAGTTAGGGACCTTAGATTGTACCCCCCTTGAGGGTTAGGGACTGATGTGAATGTACAATGTATATGTTAAATGCTGTGTAAATTGATGGCGCTATATAAGTACCTATAATAAATAAATAATAAAATAAATCCTGCAATCCCCCTTTCTCTGTCTGCCCACCTGGAGCTATAAGTGGTGACATTCAGAAGAGAGAGACTTGATGATTCAGCTGCACAGAGGACACTGGGATTTGCAGTCTTTAAAGGAGCACTGCACAGTACAGTGGATGGGGCTTGGACTTTGATACCCACAATGCCCTGCAGCAAGAGGAGGAAAGCCACAGCTTCCACCTTGTGAAGGTAGCAATTCAGGCGCAATGTTGTGAATGGCAATGAGGAGACATGCTTTGGAGGGGCGAACCCATGGAGGTGCAGAATTCTCTCTCTGTCTCCAGGTGGGTGCCCCTCTATGAAGGCGCCTGTAGGCACATGCCTACCTTGCCTAATGGCAAATCCAGCCCTGGTTACACAGGTGGAAGCAGCTTCCAACTTACACGCAGGAGTGTCAGTGGGGACCAGAGCAGAGAACCCAGCGACTCCTGCAGGGGTAAGCGCTACATGTGCTGAATACATCGTCTGTGCAATACCTGTAATAAATAAATATTAAAAATAAAGTTTTGGCTAGGTTTGGGCTTTCCTGTGTCCAGAAATCTTGCCGAACACATAGCTGCATAAACCGCGTAACACGGAAGACCTTCCTAAAGACTTATAAGGTTCCTTTGTAATCGTACTGTAATAAATGTTTGGGCATTAAAGATTTTCCCACGGTGCTGAGACAATATCCGAGTCCTCTGCCAAAAACAGCATTCACATTGATCTCTGGCTTCTTAGCATTTCAAGGTCTGCTACTGGAAAGAAAAAAGGAATACCTGGACCCGCTGCCAGCTCCTTCCTATTGATTGCAGGTATGAAGGAGACTGCAGGGCTGCATGGTGAGGCCGGCAGGGGGAACATGCAATAAAATGTTAATCCTAATCCCTTTGCAAATACCAAGTAGAATTGTTCACTGCCACAGGCTCAGCTATTCTGGTTCAGGTGAAATGAACATATTTTACCAAGGAGTGTCCATTGTGAACAATGACAGGTGCCGTCTGCCAAACTGCACTGTACGGCTTTCACCGGCAAATATGCAAACCCTGCCATGCTTTGTTCTATTTTCACACATGTGAAAGAGAATCTACGTGGGAAAATGTGGCAGTGCACCCGGTAATGTCTGTGCAATAGAGCAAAATACGATATGTGTATCATGCTTTTATACCAATAATCATTTTTCATTTTTTTTTCCATTTCAGTGTTGCTGATATCCTCCAGCTTGTTTCAGCCAATTCTTGTCTGATGACAGATTGGCTTCAGATCATTGCCCAGGGTTGCCCAGTGCAATGTGCCTGCGCAGTATGTGTCAGCACAGCCTCATTCACATGGCCGCTAAGGCCCGTAGAGTTTGAGCCACCAGTTGCTGCATGCAGGCAGCCCATGTATGTGTATGGGGATGCAGCAGCTGCACAGACACAGTCACTTTGACAGGTGTGCAGGTGTATGTGTATGGGGATGCAGCAGCTGCACAGACACAGTCACTTTGACAGGTGTGCAGGTGTATGTGTATGGGGATGCAGCAACTGCACAGACACAGTCACTTTGACAGGTGTGCAGGTGTATGGGGATGCAGCAGCTGCACAGACACAGTCAATCTGACAGGCGTGCAGGTGTATGTGTATGAGGATGCAGCAGCTGCACAGACACAGTCACTTTGACAGGTGTGCAGGTGTATGCGTATGGGGATGCAGCAGCTGCACAGACACAGTCAATTTGACAGGTGTGCAGGTGTATGTGTATGAGGATGCAGCAACTGCACACAGTCACTTTGAAAGGTGTGCAGGTGTATGGGGATACAGCAGCTGCACAGACACAGTCAATCTGACAGGCGTGCAGGTGTATGTGTATGGGGATGCAGCAGCTGCACAGACACAGTCAATTTGACAGGTGTGCAGGTGTATGTGTATGGGGATGCAGCAACTGCACAGACACAGTCACTTTGACAGGTGTGCAGGTGTAAGTGTATGGGGATGCAGCAGCTGCACAGACACAGTCAATTTGACAAGTGTGCAGGTGTATGTGTATGGAGATGCAGCAGCTGCTCAGACACAGTCAATCTGACAGGCGTGCAGGTGCATGTGAGCAGCCCTGAAAGCACACTTTCAAGGTAGGATGAGAAACTATGTCCTTACAGCTGCTGCGTCCTTATCCTCTTACATGGGCAGTCTACACTCAGCACCGGAGGCTCAAGCTCCACAAACACATGGCCTATCCATGGTCTATGGGCTTCAGCACCCGTGTGAATGAGGCCATAGTCTTTACAAGGGGCACACGTGACAGGGTGACAACATAAGAGCGCAATTGGGAGACAGCTGTCACCTCAACACAAGAAGTACAGGAACTTCATGGCAGGATCATTAGATGGTATTTTAAAGAGGATGTTATGTTTAAAAAAGACTGAATACAACTTTTGGAATGCCGATATTCTGAATGATCACTTTATTCCTTTATTATGATAAAGCCTGGATGAGATATTAAAGTTTGGGTTTAGATACTCTTTATAGATACTCTGTTAGGAGGCAGAGGGGGAAAAAAAAACCTGCTGCAGGTGCAAAAGTGCAATCACTGCCCTAGCAGCATCTGCAGCAACCTTTGGCAGCCTCCACCAATAGTGCCAAAGCTTTCTTGCCCCTTCCTACTTTCTCTACATTCTAATAGGCCAACAAGGCTTCCCATCGTAGAGATGGGCCAGTAGAGATGAGTGGGCGGATCTTAGTGGCAAGCTCCAATGCTACCCGCTAATGTTGGATTCTGTTATTAGCTTATCTACTGTGCCTCTAGGGCAGGGGTCTCAAACTGTGACCCTCCAGCTGTTGTAGTACTACAAGTCCCAGCATGCTTCTGCCTCTGGGAGTCTTGCTTGTGGCTGTCAGAATCTTTCAAGGCCTCATGGTACTTGTAGTTCCTTAACACCTGGAGGGCCGTAGTTTGGAGACCCTTGCTCTAGGGGGTCATCTCTGTCAATCTACCATTAATACAATATAATAAACAAGTAGGAGGAAGCATATAAAATCTGCCCATCATGGGAAAAATTCAAGCCCACCTAGTTTTTTAAATAATAATAACTCTCCTCTCCCCCTTCCATAACAAATAACATAAAATATAACTATATACAGCATTATTCTGGACAGTCCGGGGATGTCATGCCTCTTTCCTCTTCTGGGACTAATACAACCACCATGTCTAAGGACAGGTAAACTGCAATATATTACATTTTTTGGGGTTTACATCCACTCAGTCCTAGCCCTGCACTGCTCTGTCCGGAAGAACAAAATTGTGAAACAAATCTAATGTGCAGTAATGCACATTTTAGTCCTGGAATACTTTAACCCCTTGTCTACCGAGGTGTGTTTCTAAACATACCTGCCATGAGCTTGGTATTCATATTTAGAGCCAGCGAAGGGCTTTCAGATTACGGCGATCTGGGTGGAGATCACCATTACGGGAGAAGCCCAGGACCACGGTATATGACAAAACCTTTGAGAACAGAAGGAGTCTGGAGATATGCATTCCTCCACCCCCCATGTAACCAATGAGCCCAGAAGTGACGTGTATTAAATTCCTTTCGGTTTCAGAGCTGTCATTTCCTGGCGATTATAGCCAAGTATGCAGCTAATAAAGCAATCCGTGCTTGATTAGCTGCAAAGGAGTGCAATAGGAAACATCAGGGGTCTAATAGACCCCTGATGTCTCCATAGAAAGTACCTGTCACCTGCCCATGCTTTCGCATAAAGAGCTTGTTAGCTCCCTTGTGATAGCAATAAAGTTAAATAAATAAAAAAAAAATTAAAAAATGTTTTAAAAATTATAGTAAAATACAATTAAAAAAAGCTAAAGAAAATGAATGGCTCTCTGGTACACATCCGAATGGAAGGGCATGCATATGCATGTAAACCTAAATTGCACCACACATGTGAGGTATTACTGCCAATGTCAGAGTGAGAACAATAATTCTGGGGCCATAATTTATTTATTTTATTTAGATATTTATTTATTCATTTATTACAGGTACTTATATAGTGGCATCAATTTACGCAGCTCTTTACATATACAGTATACATATACAGTGTATATATATATATATATAATATTTTATATTTATATATATATATATATATATATATATATATATATATAAATATATATAAATCATATATATATATATATATATATAAATAAAATGTACATTCACGTCAGTTCCTGCCCATATATATATATATATATACAGTCATGGCCGAAATTGTTGGCACCCTTGATATTTCTCCAGGAAATCATGTATTTCTCACGAAACGTATTGCATTAACACATGTTTTGCTATACACATGTTTATTCCCTTTGTGTGTATTGGGACAAAACAAAAAAAGGGAGGAAAGAAAGCAAATTCGACATAATGTCACACAAACCTCCAAAAATGGGCTGGACAAAAGTATTGGCACCCTTTCACAACTGCGGATAAATAAGAATGTTACAAGCATGTGATGCTCCTGTAAACTCACCTGGGGCAAGTAACAGGTGTGGGCAATATAGAAATCACACCTGAAAGCAGATAAAAAGGAGAGACGTTCACTTAACCTTTGCATTGTGTGTCTGTCTGTGCCACACTAAGCATGGACAACAGAAAGAGGAGACGAGAACTGTCTGAGGACCTGAGAACCAAAATTGTGGCAAAATATCAACAATCTCAAGGTTACAAGTCCATCTCCAGAGAACTAGATTTGCCTTTGTCCACAGTGCGCAACATTATCAAGAAGTTTGCAACCCATGGCACTGTAGCTAATCTCCCTGGTCGTGGACGGATGAGGAAAATTGATGAAAGATTGCAACGCAGAATAGTCCGGATGGTGGATAAGCAGCCCCAAACATGTTCCAAAGACATTCAAGCTGTCCTGCAGGCTCAGGGAGCATCAGTGTCAGCGCGAACTATCCGTCGACATTTAAATGAAATGAAACGCTATGGCAGGAGACCCAGGAGGACCCCACTGCTGACACAGAGACATAAAAAAGCAAGACTACAGTTTGCCAAAATGTACTTGAGTAAGCCAAAAGCCTTCTGGGAAAACGTCTTGTGGACAGATGAGACCAAGATAGAGCTTTTCGGTAAAGCACATCATTCTACTGTTTACCGAAAACGGAATGAGGCCTACAAAGAACAAAACACAGTACCTACGGTAAAATATGGTGGAGGTTCAATGATGTTTTGGGGTTGTTTTGCTGCCTCTGGCACTGGGTGCCTTGACTGTGTGCAAGGCATCATGAAATCTGAGGATTACCAAAGGATTTTGGGTCGCACTGTAGGGCCCAGTGTCAGAAAGCTGGGTTTGCGTCCAAGATCCTGGGTCTTCCAGCAGGACAATGACCCCAAACATACGTCAAAAAGCACTCAGAAATGGATGGCAAAGAAGCGCTGGAGAGTTCTGAAGTGGCCAGCAATGAGCCCAGATCTAAATCCCATTGAACACCTGTGGAGAGATCTTAAAATTGCTGTTGGGAAAAGGTGTCCTTCCAATAAGAGAGACCTGGAGCTGTTTGCAAAGGAAGAGTGGTCCAAAATTCCGGGTGAGAGGTGTCAGAAGCTTATTGATGGTTATAGGAAGCGACTGATTTCAGTTATGTTTTCCAAAGGGTGTGCAACCAAATATTAAGTTAAGGGTGCCAATACTTTTGTCCAGCCCATTTTTGGGGTTTTGTGTGACATTATGTCATATTTGCTTTTCTGCCTCTGTTTTATATTTGTTCCAATACATACAAAGGGAATAAACATGTGTATAGCAAAACATGTGTTAATGCAATACCTTTTTTGTGTGAAATACTTGATTTTCAGGAAAAATATCAAGGGTGCCAACAATTTCGGCCATGACTGTATATAAATAAAATGTACATTCACATCAGTTCCTGCCCATATATATACAGTTGCAAGAAAAAGTATGTGAACCCCTTGGGATTACGTGGAGTTTTGCATGAATTGGGCATAAAATGTGCTCTGAACGTCATCTAAGTCACAACAATAGAAGAACACAGTCTGCTGAACATAATACTACACAAACATTAGATGTTGCCATGGTTTAATTGCACATAACATGTAAACATTCACAGTGCAGGGAGGAAAAAGTATGTGAACCTTTGGACTTAATAACTGGTTGACCCTCCTTTGGCAGCAATAACCTCAACCAAACATTTCCTGTAGTTGCATATCAGACCTGCACAACGATCTGGAGTCATTTTGGACCACTCCTCTTCACAAAACTGTTTCAGTGTAGCAATATTCTTGGGATGTCTGGTGTGAATCGCTCTCTTAAGGTCATGCCACAGCATTTCAATCGGGTTGAGGTCAGGACTCTGACTGGGCCACTCCAGAAGGCGTATTCTGTGCTGTTGCAGCCATTGTTTTGTTGAATTACTTGTATGCTTTGGGTCATTGTCTTGTTGCATCACCCATCCTCTGCGGAGCTTCAGTTGGCGGACAGATGGTCATACGTTTTCCTGCAATATGTCTTGATAAACTCTGGAATTCATTTTCCCATCAATGACAACAATCCGTCCAGGCCCTGAGGCAGCAAAGCAGCCCCAAACCATAATGCTCCCTCCGCCATGTTTTACAGTGGGGATGAGGTTTTGATGTTGGTGTGCTGTGCCTTTTTTTCTCCACACATAGTGTTGTGTGTTCTTCCCAAACAACTCAATCTTGGTTTCATCTGTCCACAGTATATTTTGCCAGTAGTGCTGTGGAACATCCAGGTGCTCTTTTGCAAACTTCAAACGTGCTGCAATATTCTTTTTGGACAGCAATGGCTTCCTCCGTGGTGTCCTCCCATGTACTCCATTCTTGTTTAATGTTTTCCTTATTGTAGATGTGTCAGCAAAAATGTTAGCATGTGCCAGAGATTTCTGTAGGTCTTTAGCTGACACTCTGGGATTCTTCTTTACCTCATGCAGCATTCTGCGCTGTGCTCTTGCAGTCATTTTTACAGGACGACCACGCCTAGGGAGAGTAGCAACAGTGCTAAACTTTCTCCATTTGTAGACAGTCTGTCTTACCGTGGACACATGAACATCAAGGCTTTTGGAGATACTTTTGTAACCCTTTCCAGCTTCATGCAAGTCAACAATTCTTGATCGTAGGTCTTCTGAGAGCTCTTTTCTGCGAGGCATGGTTCACATCAGACAGTGCTTCTTGAAACCAGTAAACCCAAAACAGGTGTGTGTTTTTTAAGGGCAGGACAGCTGTCAGCAACACATCCAATATCATCACACTGATTGGAGTCAAGGTTGGCTCACTCCTGGCTCCAATTAGCTCTGGGAGAAGTCATTAAGCTAGGGCCTCACATACTTTTTCCTCCCTGCACTGTGAATGTTTACATGTTATGTGCAATTAAACCATGGCAACATCTAATGTTTGTGTAGTATTATGTTCAGCAGACTGTGTTCTTCTATTGTTGTGATTAGATGACGTTCAGAGCACATTTTATGCCCAATTCATGCAAAACTCCATGTAATCCCAAGGGGTTCACATACTTTTTCTTGCAACTGTATATATATATATATATAAATAAAATGTACATTCACATCAGTTCCTGCCGTCAAGGAGCTTACAATCTAAAGTCCCTAATTCACGTTCACACATACTAGAGCAAATTTAGACAGAAGCCAATTAACCTTCCACAATGTTTTTGGAGTGTGGGAGGAAACCCACACAGGTACAGGCAGAACATGCAGACTTCGTGTAGGTGGTTGGGATTCGCCGTGGTTGGGATTCGAATCGACACTCATGATTAACTCTACGATGATGACCAGAATAGTTTTTAAAGTCTGGCCAAGGGAGATTTTCAATTACCATAGTTTTTTTGTACAGTTTTATAGGTGCATGCAATTATAAGGGTTGACGTATTTGGTATCTGTTTACTTGATGCAACCTCAACATTTTACATAAAAAATGGGTCAAATTGTGTGTGTGTGTGTGCACTAAAATTTATTTTAGTCTGTTATTTCGTAAAAAAAATTAATTTGACAAATAGCTGCACAAATATCGTGTGACCCAAAAAATATGACTGCCAATTTTTGTTTCTTCAGGGCCTCTGGAAAATAAAACATATACTTATTATGAACAAAATATAATTGTTTAAAGTCATTTTTTTCAGATATTACCATGTATGTAAAAAAAAAATAAAAAATTGACCTGATAGACAACTGTGACGTTATGTTGTCATGTTTTTCCTATTATGTTGTTGTTCACATTTACAAGCAGTATTAGCAATAGTTGACAAAGTGTACCTGTAGATGAGCCTGTATTACTTCTAATCACCGCTAGAGGGGGTAAGGTCATGTCTGGCAGCTGACAGGCACCTGTTTCTTTATCTGATACAGCCACCAGCTATCTAGATCCTGTAATCCGATTAACCGTGTAGTTACCAAGAGACCATCAATGTTACAAACCCTCTGTTATATACAATGACAGCAAGAAATGCCATGATGACTTTAATTGTGCATTTCCACCGGATTGCAAAAAATGTCAAGAAAATCTGTGTTAAATTAATTTTTGTAAATTTGACCTAAAATGCCAATTAAATTCATCCTTCATAATCACAGAGTATATAATGATCTGTAGGAGTAATGCACAGATTTCCCTGGGGGCTTATTTTTGATTTAGAAGTACTTCTGTTTGTTAAAGCAAACTTTTATATATATATATATATATATATATATATATCAATCATTTATTTTGATGCTTATTCTTTAGCACCCCCCACCATTTAAAAACACAGCATGTAACACACATTAAAAAATCCCAGATTAGGGCCCCCCAACACCACAATGCCATGCGCTGTCACATTGCATGTGTTGGGTTTGCTGTTTTTTTTTCTTCCTCTGGATCAACTCTAGGTATAGGATTATAACTTTTTTTTTAATGGTGGAACTGGATGGATTTTTGTCTTTTCAGCCAGACTAACTATGTAACTATGACACATGTTAAACAGCCTATTCACACGTGAAAATAGGGCAGGCTGCATTTGCCCACAGGTGTGTATATATATAAAACATTGCATAGCAATTCACCCAGTAAAAGTGCAGGGACATTTATGCTATGTGAATGGGACACAAAACGAGAGTTATTAGGTGACTTCCTGTGCTAGTCGAAAGTTTTTCATCAAGTTAATCAGGAAAAACCACATTTGGAAACTAGATGGCGCTAAATATAATTTCCTATGATACTCAGCTCCACCTAGTGGCCAAGCACAATCATTGAATGGTGTCACAGAAGAGATTAGCACGGGATGAAAGGAGCCATTAAAAAAGCCAGCAGCAGGTAAGTACAATAGTGAGGCAACATTTTTCGAAATCAATAAATACCTCCTGCATACATCTGCAAATGCCTACGTTGTTGCACGCAGGAGACATCAGGGGGACAGGTGAGGGGAGACAGGGAGGCGTCAGGGGGACAGGTGAGGGGAGACAAGGAGGTGTCAGGAGGACAGGTGAGGGGAGACAAGGAGGTGTCAGGAGGACAGCTGAGGGGAGACAAGGAGGTGTCAGGGGGACAGGTGAGGGGAGACAAGGAGGTGTCAGGGAGAACAGGTGAGGGGAGACAGGGAGGTGTCAGGGGGACAGGTGGGGGGAGACAATGAGGTGTCAGGGGGACATGTGAGGGGAAACAAAGGTGTCAGGGAGAACAGATGAAGGGAGACAAGGAGGTGTCAGGGGGGCAGGTGAGGGGAGACAAGGAGATTTCAGGAGAACAGGTGAGGGGAGACAAGGAGGTGTCAGGGGAACAGGTGAGGGGAGACAAGGAGGCGTCAGGGGGACAGGTGAGGGGAGACAAGGAGGCTTCAGGGGGACAGGTGAGGGGAGACAAGGAGGTGTCAGGGGGACAGGTGAGGGGAGACAAGGAGGCGTCAGGGGGACAGGTGAGGGGAGACTAGGAAGTGTCAGGGAGAACAGGTGAGGGGAGACAAAGAGGCGTCAGGGGGACAGGTGAGGGGAGACAAGGAGGCGTCAGGTGGATAGGTGAGGGGAGACAAGGAGGCATCAGGGGGACAGGTGAGGGGAGACAAGGAGGCGTCAGGGACACAGGTGAGGGGAGACAAGGAGGTGTCAGGGGAACAGGTGAGGGGAGACAAGGAGGCGTCAGGGACACAGGTGAGGGGAGACAAGGAGGCGTCAGGGGGACAGGTGAGGGGAGACTAGGAGGTGTCAGGGAGAACAGGTGAGGGGAGACAAGGAGGCGTCAGGGGGACAGGTGAGGGGAGACAAGGAGGTGTCAGGGGGGCAGGTGAGGGGAGACAAGGAGGTGTCAGGGGGACAGGTGAGGGGAGACAAGGAGGTGTCAGGGGAACAGGTGAGGGGAGACAAGGAGGCGTCAGGGGGACAGGTGAGGGGAGACAAGGAGGTGTCAGGGGGACAGGTGAGGGGAGACAAGGAGGTGTCAGGGGAACAGGTGAGGGGAGACAAGGAGGCATCAGGGGGACAGGTGAGGGGAGACAAGGAGGTGTCAGGGGGATAGGTGAGGGGAGACAAGGAGGTGTCAGGGGGATAGGTGAGGGGAGACAGTGGGATGTAAAAAAGGGATAGACACCACCCACCCCCTTGTTACCAGTCTACAGGGCCATCATTGTGTTTCTGGCATGCTCACTCCAGATGTCTCTCTGCCATCAGTGTGCATGCCGCCAACTACATTGTTACCAGTTTACAGGGTTGTCGCTGGCGTGCACGCTCCAATTGTCCCTCTGGTGCCACTGCGCATGCTACCTACCCCCTTGTCACCAGTGCACAGGGTTATTACTGTTGTCCCTCTGTTGCTTGTGCATTCATCTCTTGTCCCTCTATCACCGGAGTGCACACTCCATTTGTCCCTCTGTTGCTGGGGCACACACTGTCTGCCCCCCAGTCACCGATGGACCTCTATTGCTGCTGTCCATACTATAGTTGTCCTCCTGTTGTTGGAGTCCCCACCACCCATCACCAGTGTACAGAACGGTCCCTCTGTCGGTGGTGGGCACACACTTCACTTCTTCCTCTACCACTGGTGGGCACAGTCCAATTGTTATTGAACACTGGAGCCAATAGTGACAGACATCGAGAAACCGGTAGTTGTGATTTTTTGTAATTTGTTTTCTGAAAAAAAGGGGCTGCTCAGTCTAAAATGCTCAGGCCTGTTTTTTTATCCCAGTCTGGCCTTGGGTGACACCATCCAAGGCCGCCATGGAGGGGGTTAAACCCAGAGGAGACAGTGAATCATGGCATTCCTGCTGGCAGTTGATGCAGCGCTGGGAGAGGGCTCAGATGCTGGATGAGAGAGGGATAGTGGATCCATGGGGATTAGGAAGTGGCAGCCACTCCAGGCTCAGACCACATCATTTACAGGGGCCAGTTTGGGGTAGGCACTATTACCGTGCACTACTGGCCCGAAACTAGCCTGCCCAGCACCCTGCAGGGCACTGTGGCAGGCTAGGCAGGAGAGAGCCTGGGGGTGAGGTCTACACAATGAACACTATCCATGGGTTTTACATGGACTGGTCATACAAATTGTCCCATTCCATTGGTCCTTGTTTGTGGCAACCAACTTACACCTTACTGCGAATACAGCCATTGGTTTCTAAAGGTGCTGATGTTATGTAGTGGCTGAATGTATTTCCCAGAAAAGGAAAGACTCGCTGTAGGTGAAAATCTAATAATGCTGGCTTGTAAAACTACTGTGAGTAAAATGCTAGGACCAAATGCAGTCCAAGAACTTGAAAAGGTTCCACCCCAAACAGTACTATAAGTTGACGTACTGATGAGGTGAAGAGATTTTGTTGATACTTTATACTGAAAAACAACATCATCTTTATCCAAGTTGATGAGTCAACAGATTTCACCAATGCATTGGTATTTTGTAGCATTTGTAAGATTTAAAAATAGTGGAGAAATTCATGAAAATCAATGGTCACAATATTTTTAAAGTGGTACTAAACTATGGTTTAAATGGAAAAATCCAATTCAAGTGTGTATTCAAACTAAAACTCTTCCAAATCTCCAAATTCCCTTTTTTATGGTGGTTGTGACCTGAGTTCCTGTTAGAGGATGGCTACGTTTGTTCTCCATGGACCCACTGTATGTAGGAACATAGCCACTCTATCTTCCTTGCTCTTGAGATGGCCTATGAACTGTGGGGTTTGTAATGTGTATAGGGTACATATGGCAACAACTAGCATCCACTGCTTGTTCCAAACACACTGAAGTGACAGAGAAAAGGAGAGGTTCAAGAGCTCATGAAGGCCACAAGGAGGCTGAAAAACACGTGAGGAAACAATTTCATGAAAAATAAATTACAGGCCATTAAGTAGTGAACATTTATGGATTATTGTTTGGAGAATAAGGATATATCATTCAGAGTCACTTTATTGTTTGCGTATCTGGAAACCAGGGGCCTGTCTTAGAAGGAATGTGTTGGCTGTACTGGCAATGTTCCATCAATGGTTGACTGCATAAGATGGTTTTCCTTTCTTGTAAAAAAGGAAACCACTAAGGACTTGTTTACACTGGAGTTGCCCTCTTCAAACGACAATATACTTTGATTTAAGAGTAACTGGATTTTTTTTTAGAAAAAACATGTTGCAAATGGACATTTTGAGATATTTCCTATGCTGCATAGGCTTGGAAGTGAAAAAGGATATCAGGAAATGTCAAGTCCAATTGAAAACCACCTGGATGTATTGCAGAACCAATTTGAGCATTATTTCTTCCCTTTCAACGCCAATGCATAGCTTGGTGAGGGACACTTTTTCTGGGTCTTCTGCTCAGTCTGAGAACTTGATTTTGATGGAGCAGGGAGAACTTTGATCGTACCCTCAGGGTGAAATTTACTGACCTGCCCCGGGAAAATTCTGCATTTCTGTAAAGGAAGAGTTGCTTGCTATTCAAAGAAAAGCACAGAATGGTAGCACAGAATGGTAGCACAGAATGGCTTGTTGCTGGAAATGTCAAGTCCAATTGAAAACCACCTGGATGTATTGCAAAACCAATTTGAGCATTATTTCTTCCCTTTCTACGCCAATGCATGGCTTGGCGAGGGACCCTTTTTCTGGGTCTTCTGCTCAGTCTGAGAACTTGATTTTGATGGAGCAGGGAGAACTTTGATCGTACCCTCAAGGTGAAATTTACTGACCTGCCCCTGGACAAATTCTGCATTTCTGTAAAGGAAGAGTTGCTTGCTATTCAAAGAATAGCACAGAATGGTTTGTTGCAGTATTCTACTTCTGACAAGTGAGAGCAAGCTTTTTCATGTTTTACAAGCATCAAGAAGCAAAGATGGAAATCATCTAATTTCAGATGCCGATGCAATTTATGTGTACTTATCTAGAATTCTACCAAGAACTTAGCCTCTGTGCAGAAACAAACTAGCCCAAGTTTCCTGTAAAGTATTTCAGTTTTAATATCTATATTTTGTTAGTGTTATTTCTACAGATATTTGCTCTATCCACAGCTCATTGATCACACTAATGTACTGTAGATCCAAAAATGATTTCTAAGGTTCCCAGAGATCTACTTTTTTCAAAGGTGTCTTCAAGGTAAAATGGTAGAGCTAGGCTGCCTTAGTCTATAGTCTTTGTTGGGTATCCATAAATCTGGTCCTGTCAGTTCCTAGGTGTTTCCTACTGAACATATGAAAATGGACTCCTAACATTGTATACATTTTGGCCCTTAAGTATATTAACTTGGCAACAAGTATGTATGGCTAATTGGGTACATTGGATGGCCCATACAAACCTATTAGTAATGAGTATTATTCACGTACATTTCTCTCTCACTGCCCTACCTTATTAGAAAAATCAGTATCAAATTAATTAAAACACAGGAAGTGCGCTTGAAAGGATAATTGCTCTTATAATTTGCTTTGTGAAATTCCTGTTCAGCCAATGGAGGTTGAATGACATCCAGCATCATCCAACCCTTGTAACGATACTCTTCCTTCCCTTCTTTGCTTTCCTTCCTCTGGACTACAGGGGTGTAGTCATTATAACACCAGTCAATGGTGGGTATCGATGCTGCACCAATGATATGTCTACTCCCTCATCACTGCCTATGCATTCACCCACACCCACAATAGCACAGGGAATGCCCAATTGTAGTCTGGCAGAGTGGACCTACATCAAAAGGAAAACACATAAGATGCCATGCTGACCCTTCCCACTGATGATACAGCGTATAGAAATGACCCAATGACAAGGTCAAAGGGTCTAAAAAGGCACAACTTAAAGAAAAAACATTGAAATACATATAGGGCACAGAGAGGGAACTTTGAGGAGGGTTGGGTTGGTTGTCTGGAGATAAACTTTAATAATCATCAATAATTATAATAATATTTGCCTATTTGTCACCTTGTTATTGAGCGGCACGAACCATGAGACTGTGTGGGGCTTCCCATCATTATGGCATGAAAACCCCGAGTCTAGTGTGGTTCAAGGACACACATAAAGATGTTAATTTGGCACTTGCCACCCGGCACTTTACTGCTGGCTCTGACACCAAAGCAAATAGTGGGGGAGGTAATAGGACGAATTCATTTCTCTGTGCCAAGCATAATGTATGCAATGACAAGCTTTTTGTTTTCCTAGACATGTGCCATTCTTGTCTCTAATTGGCAAGCTATTAAGGAATTGGAGAGGCTATTGCTGGACACTTTGTGCTTTGTGCCGTGATCCGGGACTGATGCCGCTGCCAGAAAAGACGTATCGTTAAATTTCCTGGTGCTTAAATTGCCGCCTCGTCTGGTTGCATGCCAAGGCAATAGATGAGCTATGGACTAATGATGGCATCAGATGAAGAGTGAGAAAAAAAGATAGGTGGACCTAGCCTGGAGAGACTGAATGGTGCAAAATGGAGAACGTGCTTATTAATATGTAAATCCATCTTCTGAGTAATAAACATGCATAAATATGTGCCAGAAAATGGCTACTATCATATTTATAAGGTATAACATTGTATATAATTCCGACGTGTCATTCAATTGCTCTTGGGCACAGGTAAGATTTTTTTTTGTCCTGTTGCAGTAAATGGGATGAAGCTTTATAAGGGTTTTTTTGCCTTCCTCTGAATAATCCTATTTATCATTGAATCACATTTGGCATGAGAATAAATCAATGTATACGTAATTACATTTGGAGTGTTTTTATGCCTTTTTTGGTTAAAGCCTCCTGTCAGCAGAAATGCAAGTTTCCCACCACACTGGAATCTGCTCAGTATCAAAACTCGCTAAAAGTGGTCTAAAGTCCAAAAATAAATACCTTTCCTATGCTAAGAGAAGATGCCCATGCTGAGCTTGTAAGGTAAAATAACAAACTAGCGACATGCCTTTTACTAAAGGAAGGGTTCACTTTAAAATAAAAACTCCTCATCCCCCCTATCCTAGCCCCCTAATATATTTTAAGCTAAATGCCCTCCATCTACAGTAGGTGCCTACTTACCTCCTTCCTTTAGGGAAAATGGCCTCCTGCGGTCTTTACAGTACTGTCCACATCTGCATACTAACTTCCTAAAGATTTAATAGACTTTACTGTTGGAATATGGTCCCATTCATGTCTATGGAAAGTTACTGAACTATTTTTTATTTTTAAGAGAACCTGTCCTTTAAAGAAAATGTACAGTGGTTTTATACATAACTATATGGTCAGACTAAAAAAAATGAAATTACACAGAACATTTTTATAATGAACAACTGCCTATAAACAGGGGTGTATTTACCACAAGGCATTTGCCTAAGGCGGCATTTTTCAGGGGGGTGCAGCACTGCCCCTTGGAAGAAGGGACGGAAGAAAGGGCACATGCGGCATGGGGACCTGGTGGGTTCCGAGAGATGCTGTGGGTTTCATGACGGTGTATGCACAGTCCGACTCTCGTTGGGGACCTGGTGGGTTCCGAGAGATGCTGTGGGTTTCATGACGGTGTATGCACAGTCCAACTCTCGTTGGGGACCTGGTGGGTTCGGAGAGATGCTGTGGGTTTCATGACGGTGTCTGCACAGCCCGACTCTCATTCTTGGGAATGTCCGGAGCTGTGAAGGTGAGTGTCTTTCTCTCTCTCGCCATGTGGGATGGTGGCTGGTGTAAGGGGGACAGTGGTAGTGGAAGGCTCAGGTGGGGAACAGGGGTGTTCTTGGTCAATGTTAGGCTCTTACTGTGGGGGGGGGTGCCAATATTTGTGCTGCCTAGGGCAGCCCAAAGCCTAAATACACCACTGCCTATAAATATTTAGCATTTTGCAAACCAGCAGGTGCTGTTTTAGACACCTTTCCAAGTTTTAAATGCTCTGTGAATGCTTTGATGAAAATGCTGTTTGCAGAGCTCAACAGCTTTAGCTGAAATATTAACACATAGGTTGATGACTCATAAACATGACAAACGTGACATAATTATCCACCAACTCCGTCTAATGTTTGAACCGGACATAGCAGTATCTTAAGGCAGATGGATTCTGCTGTGCTGTCTCTTAAGCTTTTAATAGCACTTTGGGAATCCTTTATCACGTATTAAATGTTTATTTGTAATCAAATATTGCTTATAAAGGTTAAAAAAACCAGATATGAAACAAAAGCTGAAAAGAGAAACTAATATAAAATTACACAAAAACTTTATAGTTTCAATTTAATGGCCCATATTTATTTTTTTAGGATGTAAAATGGTCTTAAGAGCTAATAGTAAGCAATGCACAGGTCCAGTGGGGAGCCCACCATTATTGTAAAAAGTGTCAAAAATTGTACATGGTGAAGGTAATGATAGGTGCCTAGGCTGTCCAACTGCATCTTGGGAGATCAGTGCTATCAGGGTCCCTCTCCATCTTCAGTCCAGGGCTGAATGAATTAAGGGGGATGACCACAATGACATACATTTCCCAAGATGCATCTAGAAGACCTAGGTTCTGTGTGACCTAGAAGTGATCAGATTCTTTTCTTTTTTTCTTTACATCATAGTGCTCTTTTTTGGCTGTGCTTTGGAGCCACCTATTCAGTTATGCATTTTCGACTTTTAGACTTTATGCATGAAGGTAAAAAACCTTCTGTGTGCAGCAACTCCCCCCACAGCCCACCAATACTCATCTGAGTTCCTTCTTAATCCAACAGTGTTCATGGGAGCCTTGGCTGTCCTGGGTCTCTCTTTCCTCATAGGCTGAGGCGCAAGTGTGCATGGGAGCCTTGGCTGTCCTGGGTCTCTCTTTCTCATAGGCTGAGGCGCAAGTGTGGATGGGAGCCTTGGCTGTCCTGGGACTCTCTTTCCTCATAGGCTGAGGCGCAAGTGTGCATGGGAGCCTTGGCTGTCCTGGGTCTCTCTTTCCTCATAGGCTGAGGCGCAAGTGTGCATGGGAGCCTTGGTTGTCCTGGGTCTCTCTTTCTTCATAGGCTGAGGCGCAAGTGTGCATGGGAGCCTTGGTTGTCCTGGGTCTCTCTTTCTTCATAGGCTGAGGCGCAAGTGTGCATGGGAGCCTTGGCTGTCCTGGGTCTCTCTTTCCTCATAGGCTGAGGTGCAGATTTGGGAACCATTGGCTCCCCCTACTGTCAATCACAGCCAGTAAGCCAATGAGGAGAGAGCGGGGCTGGGGCTGAGCTGTGGCTCTTATGGTGCATAGAGTAGAGCTCGGGAGCAAACACACACTAGTACCCCCATAGCAAAAGGCCTGCAAGGACCTGAGAAGAAAGGATTGGGACTGCTCTGTGCAAAACCACAGAGCACAGAGCAAGTAATATGTTTCTTATCAAAAATATAAATGTGAAAATCTGTGAGCAATTCTAAAAATCTATACAATTAATAAAAAATTAGATTAGATTGAAAGGCTGCTCACACCTACACATACGCATAAAAATGTGCTAAATAACAAAAAACATGCAATAAACGAAGCGCGGCATGTTTTTTGCATGTTTTAAGTATGTTTGTTATGTTTTTTTCTTAATTACATTTAGTATCACTTTAACTGGCAGAAGCCAGTTTAATTTTTTCTTGACCAGATGCCTATGTTTGGCCTAGCCAAATTTAGAAGCACCAGCATGCTTCGGTTAACTTGACAATAACTCTATGACTAATTTTCAGAACTAAATATTTTTTATATATTTTTCTAAGAACATCTAAGGCTTTCTTGGACAGTGGTTTAATTACAATCATGTTTTTTTTATTATAGGCTGACAAATGTCAAAACAATGTATTGTTTTTTATGTTTTTTAACCGCTTGGTGCCTCCAGGCCTATTAAGGGGTTTCTCCAGAATGTTGACGCCGACAGGCAGGGCAGGGTTTAAGGTCACGTGACCATCATGATTAGCTGTCACAGCGGTCACATGATCAGAAAGCTACTTGCGATCAAGAGCTTTCCGTGAGGCGCGGGGATCTGTGCCGGAAGCGCGCAGGGCACATGCTCTTGGCACATGTTTGTTTACGTCGGGTACGCAAATATGCGGTCCCTTGGCATCAAGGGGTTAATGAATTTATTATTATTCATTTTAATTCTGTAATTGTATCTAACAGTTACAGTATTAAACAGGTGAACAATGGCAACTTCACTAAAATCTTATTTGATTAATAGTGCCCACATATTGATCACATGAATTACTCTGATTGATTCCTGACTGGGGACTTCAGCTGTTAATGAAAGCCAGGGTTGAAAGCTACAAGTGTTGGTTATCAAAGGGAGATGGTTAATGTATCTCCAAAGTGAGGCAAGGTGCTAGAGAACATTAAAGTGTTACTAAACCCACAACAGTAAAATCAGTCTGTATATGCAGTAAAAAAAAATCCTTGTTATACTTACTGGGGAACATTATGGGTTAATCCTCTGCATTGGGTAAAAAGGCTGTTTGATCCTTTCTTCTCTGCTCCTCCTCTTGTTCAAATGTCCACGTCATATCTCCTGATAAGACAGACTGAACCCTTAGCCATTCTGCACATGTTCAGTGTAGTGTGTATTGCTAGAAAGGTTTTTTTTTCTTGGGAGAGTAAATGTGATCAGCACAGGGCAAGTCAGCACTGTCTAGACCAGCAATGGGCAAACTACGGCCCGCGGGCCGTATACGGCCCGGTGGACCTTTTAATCCGGCCAGCGGATGTGGCTGTCAGGATGTGTGTAGGCGGGGCAGCGTAACGAACGTGAGGGGAGAGGAGCTAGGCTCCTCTCACAGTCCGCCCTGAAGACCGGAACGGCGCGGGAACACGGCGAGAGGAACGCGCGGAGCAAAGGTAAGTGAATTGACACAGGGGGGACTTGGCTTACTACTTGGGGGGGAATAGTACTGTGGGGGATGAAATACTATATGAGGGATGAATTAATATGAGGGATGAATTAATATGGGGGATGAATTACTATAGGGGGGATGAATTACTATATGGGGGATGAATTACTATGGGGGATGAATTACTATATGTGGGGATGAATTACTATGGGGGATGAATTACTATGGGGGATGAATTACTATAGGGGGGATGAATTACTATATGGGGGATGAATTACTATGGGGGATGAATTACTATATGTGGGGATGAATTACTATGGGGGATGAATTACTATGGGGGATGAATTACTATATGGGGGATGAATTACTATGGGGGATGAATTACTATATGTGGGGATGAATTACTATGGGGGATGAATTACTATATGGGGGATGAATTACTATGGGGGATGAATTACTATATGGGGGATGAATTACTATGGGGGATGAATTACTATGGGGGATGAATTACTATATGGGGGATTAATTACTATGGGGGATGAATTACTATATGGGGGATGAATTACTATATGGGGGATGAATTACTATATGGGGGATGAATTACTATGGGGGATGAATTACTATATGGGGGATGAATTACTATGGGGGATGAATTACTATGGGGGATGAATTACTATATGGGGGATTAATTACTATGGGGGATGAATTACTATATGGGGGATGAATTACTATGCTTACTATATGGGGAATATTACTATACTTACTATGAATGACACATACACATCATTCATCTACTCTTGGTCCGGCCCCCGGGTCCAATATATGAACCCATTGCGGCCCTCAAGTCAAAAAGTTTGCCCACCCCTGGTCTAGACAGAGGTCAGGGGTTCTACATCAGAGCAGAAAGAAAGCTCCTCCTACAAGCTTTAACATGTGCTCTGCTGAACACTGATAGAAGTCACAAGACTGCTCTAACTTCTGATGAGAAAAGGTATTTAGCAGTTTATATTTACTAAAATCATTGCATTTCCATGTTGTGTATACTTTGGGGGCCAGATATAGTGAATGCAGGGTCCGGGGAGACCAGATATAGTGAATACAGGGTCCTGGGAGACCAGATATAGTGAATGCAGGGCCCAGGGAGACCAGATATAGCGAATGCAGGGCCCAGGGAGACCAGATATAGTGAAAGCAGGGTTTGGGGAGACCAGATATAGTGTATGCAGGGTGCGGGGAGACCAGATATAGTGAAAGCAGGGTTTGGGGAGACCAGATATAGTGTATGCAGGGTGCGGGGAGACCAGATATAGTGAATGCAGGGTCCGGGGAGGAGAGACCAGATATAGTGAATGCAGGGTCCGGGAGACCCGATATAGTGAATGCAGAGTCCGGGGAGACCAGATATAGTGAATGCAGGGTCCGGGGAGACCAGATATAGTGAATGCAGGGTCCTGGGAGACCGGATATAGTGAATGCAGGGTCCGGGGGAGAACGGATATAGTGAATGCAGGGTCCGGGGAGACCAGATATAGTGAATGCAGGGTCCGGGAGACCCGATATAGTGAATGCAGAGTCCGGGGAGACCAGATATAGTGAATGCAGGGTCCGGGGAGACTGGGTATAGTGAATGCAGGGTCCTGGGAGACCGGATATAGTGAATGCAGGGTCCGGGGGAGAACGGATATAGTGAATGCAGGGTCCAGGGAGACCGGATATATTGAATGCAGGGTCCAGGGAGACCGGATATAGTGAATGCAAGGTCCTAGGATTAGTAACACTTTAATATACAAATGTGTAAGGAGAAGGTGTTAATTAATATTTCTTCACTGACCCTGGTCACATGACACAGAGTCTAGCAATCTAGAATGTGCTAAGTGTATTAGACTGTAAGCTTCTCTGTGGCAGTGACTGATGTGAATAATTTTATCTACTCTGTAAAACGCCCCCTGACAGGTAAGAGCTGTGAAAAAAAGAAACAAATTAAAATGACTACAAGTGTAAATGTCCAGTCATACATTATTATTATTATTATTATACAGGATTTATATAGCACCAGCAGTTTGCTCAGCACTTTACAATATAACAGGAGACAATACAGCAACAATACAGTTCAATACAAGAGGGTTAGGAGGGCCTGATCCTGGGAGCTTACAATCTAAGAGGGAGGGGCTGGTGGTACAAAAGGTAATAACTGTGGGGGATGAACTGATAGGAGAAATAGAAGATTTGGCAGGAGAGGCTTCCCTGAAGAGATAGGTTTTCAGAGATCTGCAAAAAGTTGGCAGAGTAGGCGATAGTTGGATAGATTGGGGTAGAGAGTTCCAGAGGATGGGGAGGCTCTGGAGAAGTCCTGGAGATGAGCATGGGAGGAGGAGACAAGGGAGCAAGAGAGCAGGAGGTCATGCGAGCAGGGGAGAGGATGGTTTGGGTGATATTTGGAGACAAGATTGTTGATGTAATTTGGAGCAGAGTTATAAATGGCTTTATATGTTATTGTTAATGTTTTGAATTTTATCAGTTGGGCAACGGGAAGCCATTGGAGGGATTGGCAGAGAGGGATGGAGGACACTGAGTGGAGGCCAGTGGAGGGATTGGCAGAGAGGGATGGAGGACACTGAGTGGAGCCCAGTGGAGGGATTGGCAGAGAGGGATGGAGGACACTAAGTGGAGGCCGATGGAGGGATTGGCAGAGAGGGGTGGAGGACACTGAGTGGAGGCCAGTGGAGGGATTGGCAGAGAGGAATGGAGGACACTGAGTGGAGACCAGTGGAGGGATTGGTAGGGAGGGATGGAGGACACTGAGTGGAGGCCAGTGGAGGGATTGGTAGAGAGGAATGGAGGACACTGAGTGGAGACTAGTGGAGGGATTGGCAGAGAGGGGTGGAGGTCAGTGGAGGGATTGGCAGAGAGGGATGGAGGACACTAAGTGGAGGCCAGTGGAGGGATTGGCAGAGAGGGATGGAGGACACTGAGTGGAGGCCAGTGGAGGGATTGGCAGAGAGGGATGGAGGACACTAAGTGGAGGCCAGTGGAGGGATTGGCTGAGAGGGGTGGCAGATGTGGAACGGTTAGTAAGGTGGATGAGTCTGGCAGCAGCATTCATGACAGACTGAAGAGGGGATAGCCTGCGAGGAGGTAGGCCAATGAGGAGGGAGTTACAATAGTCAATACATATACATACATAATGGGTTGCATTACAGACCAGTGCTCAATTTTTGTTCCAGTTGAAACCAACCATATTATAGATGAGGACAAAATACATTTACTTTACTTCTTCAAGAATATTCTATTTTTATTTTTTTTTGTGCAACTTTCTAATCCACACGGAGAAAATAAATAATTATTTTTTTGTTTATCCAATAAAGATACCCAAATCCATCCAGTATGAAATTAAGAAAAAAAAGAAGTCCTACAAAAAGCTGTTTGTACTTCCACATGTTGTTATTGTGCCAAGCCTCACACAGCTCGTCTCTGCCACTACCAACAAGCTGTCAACATTTTCTTAGCGCCAAGCTTTGTGCTTTTGTCTTGGCTGGGCCGCACGAGCCTTGCAGCTGGTGTTAGAAGCCACTGGAGCAGCCTGTGATCAATGGTCTGTGAAATTCCCCCTGAACAGCCATGTATTCCTCATTTCTCATACCTAATGACGCCTGGACTCCAGCCTATTCACTGGCAGTGAAACTTTACAAGAGCTGTGTGTTGGGGCACATTGGGGCTACAAGAATAGCCACGGCTAATGGCTTAAAAAGCAACTGTGCACCTTGGAAATGACGGCAGGCATGGGGGGCCCTCGCAGAGGGTCCATTTAAATCCTGGATAAAGCTGATTTGATTATTTTAATACGAATGCCACAGTGACAATGAGGGAACAGTTGTTAACTATAACAAACCGATAGTGCAATGTATTTTCACGCTCAAGTGAGTCTTCAAATTTCTTTCTAGACTTGCTGATAAAAGGCATGGACATTACGTCACCGGCAAGGAGCAAACTCAAAGTAACCTTCCTCTAAGGACTTCGGTGGAGGCCCAGCGGCACGGCAGGAATGGCCAGCTGTGGCAAAGGAAGAATTTGGTAATAATATTAATCATAAAGTACCGGCCTTTAACATGTTCTATGATTGTCAGAATGTTTTATAGATAGGAGAAAGACAAGTTCAGATACAAAAATAATTCACAAACCTACAGCCATCCAAGAGTTGGTTCTGGCCAGCTCCGTGGATTGCTTTAAAAAAAAGTCCTGGATTCTTTCTTAGATACACAGAATATAACTGGATACTAACATTTATAGGTAACGTTGATCCAGGGAATATCCAATTGCCTCTCGGGGGATTTTTTTCCCAGCAGGAGCAAATTGGATCATGATTTGCAGTTTTTTTGTCTTCCTCTGGATCAACTGTGGGTATAAGATTATAACTTTTTTTTTTTTTTAATGGTTGAACTGGATGGACTTTTGTCTTTTTCAGCCAGACTAACTATGTAACTATGTAACCCAGTCAGTTTTAAAGTGTTACTAAACCCTGGACCCTGCATTCACTATATCTGGTCTCCCACAGTACGCACAATATAGAAATGCAATTATTTTAGTAAATATAAACTGCTAAATACCTTTTTTCATCAGCAGTTAGAGCAGTCTTGTGACTTCTATCACTGTCCATCAGAGCACTGGTTAAAGCTTGTAGGAGGAGCTTTCTTTCTGCTCTGGGAGGATGCAGAACCCCTGACCTCTGTCTAGACAGTGCTGATTGGCCCTGTGCTGATCACATGCACTCTCCCAAGAAAAAAAAAGCTCTCTAGCAAAACACACTAAACTGAACATGTGCAGAATGGCTAAGGCTTCAGTCTGTCTTATCAGGAGATATGACGTGGACATTTGAACAAGAGGAGGAGCAGAGAAGAAAGGATCAAACAGCCTTTTTACCCAATGCAGAAGATTAACCCATAATGTTCCCCAGTAAGTATAACAAGCATTTTAACAAGAAAAAAAAAATAACCTCTCTAGCAATACTCTCCAAACTGAGCATGTGCATGTGACTACGGGTTCAGTCTGTCTTATCAGGTGGACATTTGAACAAGAGGAGGGGCAGAGAAGTCAGAATCAACCGGTCTTTTTACACAATGCAGAGGATTAACCCCTTAGGTTCCACAGTGAGTATAACAAGCATGCTTTACTGCATATGCAGACTGATTTTACTGTTGTGGGTTTAGTAACACTTTAAGTAAAATCTAGATCTCTTAGATTGTAAGCTCCCAGGATCAGGGTCCTCATAACCCTCTTGTATTGAACTGCATTGTTACTGTATTGTCTCCCTTTATATTGTAAAGCGCTGAGCAAACTGTTGGCGCTATATAAATCCTGTATAATAATAATAGAAGTAAGGTCCCTGCAGTCCAAGAATGTGTGTATTTTCATTTTCTGGCTTGTTTTGTACAATTTCAGAGCTTTATACTTTGTCTCCCTGATGAAGCGGGCTGTGTTAAGTGAAGCGCGTCACAGAATATAAGCAAAGTATCAACTCGCACAAACTATGCCAGTTATGATACCCAGGCTACCTTAGGCCTTATTTTGGTGTGATTTATACCATTTATCCTTGTTATCAACAATACAAGTTTTTAAGATGAATGTATTATGTGCTCAATTCCTATTACCACAATAGTGGTTTCAATGTTATCAATAAAGTTGTATTTGTTACATATGTTTTGATTATTTTTGTGCTATGGCGCCTACAAAACCCCTTTCGTTTTTTCAGTTAGGGATGTTATTTTCAGTGTCTTATTATTAAGGGGTGTGGCATCAATAAATCCCTGAAACAAGGGGGTGAGACCTGAATTCGGGTCTCCATCTCCCATTTCCTCTTTCTTCTATCAGTGCCAAGAATGTTTAGACTCATCTCTCCAGTGGCAGCCTCAGTGAGACTCTTCGGCAATCAACACTTCAGGTGCCTATGCCCCCCAAAAGCTGTAAATCCATCCTTCAACCCCTACATCATTGCAGAGTCCTCTGGTGACTGTCATGACAAAAATCAGACTTCGCTTGAAGTCTTGAATGCTGTCTTAGGCTAAGTCTACACTTGTGGTTAGGGCACGGTAAAAACAGGAGGTTGAGGCATGTTTTTACCAACTGCCTAATCTGCAAAGGCAGCTGTAGGGAGTATATACATGCTGTGGGCGCAATGCTCTGCATAGTGGCCTGGCAAAACTGATTCTCTCTGTCGCGTTTGACAGGTAGTCCCGCCCGCCACAAAGGGACTCATTCAACGGAAGTGGGCAGCACAGTGGCTAAATGGTTAGCACTTCCGCCTGGCAGTACTAGGGTCCTTGGTTCGAATCCCACCCACGTGACCACCTGCCTGGAGTTTGCATGTTCTCCCTGTGCCTGCGTGGGTTTCCTCTGGGTACTCCGGTTTCCTCCCACGCTCCAAAGACATGCTGGTAGGTTAATTAGCTCCTGTCTCAATTATATATATATGTGTATGTATGAATGTGAGTTAGGGACCTTAGATTGTACACCCCTTGAGGGTTAGGGACTGATGTGAATGTACAATATATATGTAAAGCGCTGTGTAAATTGACGGCGCTATATAAGTACCTGAAATAAATAAATAAATGGAGGCCATGCCACAACCAACTGTGGTGGTGCTGGCTTTTAGGAGTTTGAAAGAAGCGGTCAGAAGTGATATGCCCTCTGAAAAGAAATCCCTCACAGATTGCTCTTTAGGGGGCTACTGCATGGGTAAATGAGTCACTGCGGACACTGCAGTGCTGAGACAGAGGGAAGGTAGAAGACAAAGGCCATCAGATAAGGGACCATAAATACTTTTTTATTGCAGGGACTTAAAAGGAGAACTAAAGTCAAAACTTTTTTTTATTTTGGACAAAAGAAGTTATACCCCCTTTTTTTGCTTCATTTTCTATGTAATCACATGACCAGGGGCGGACTGACCATGTGGAAATTCGGGCACTACCCGAGGGCCCGGGGTCAGTAGGGGGCCCCATGAGATGCCCCTGGTACCTTTTTCATAGACTTTTTTGAGTTTGGGCAAGGACACAGGGGCCCTATGATCCCCTATTGCCCGGGGGCCCCATGAGTTGTCAGTCCACCCCTGCACATGACCCAACCATTGTGGTCACATGACCACATAGAAAATTAAGCAAAAAAAAGTATTTACATTGTGATTTGTGCTTTGTTGTACACAGCACAATGGGGGGCAGTCTTTAAAAGGTTGGAGAACTACTTTAACACCAGCTTTATTCTGCTGCCTTGACTTTAAGGCTCCATTCACACCAATGCGTTTTTTAGTGCTTTTTGCAAAAACTCACTACAGTCCATTTAACATGGTTTCCTATGGAACACGTTCACATCTCTGCTTCTTTGATCCGCTGCATTTTTGGAAAGGGTCAGGGATTTTTTTAAAAGCAAAAAGCAGCGCTTTTGCTACAATAGAGTTCAAAGGAGAAGCTGTTGAAATGCATGGTAGAGCGTTTTTGCTGCGTTGCATTGTTAATCTGCTCAACAAAAAAAAAAAAAAATCAATTTTAACAAAAAAAAAAGAGCTGAGCAAAACACGAAACGCAGTAAAAACGTATCACAAACGCGTGTACAAAAACGCAACACGAACTGCCTCGAAATGTCCTGCAAAACGAACAAAAAGCAAACTGCATAGGTGTGAATGGAGTCTTAATCTGTAATAATTCTAGTGTAGTCTAGAAAGTACGGATCTCCGATGAACAGAAGGATTTGGGCACCATGTTATGAATCAGATGCCCATGATAGCAATATTCATGATAGCAAAGTCACAACCACACTGCGTTTTGGGGACCAAAGCATCTCCCTTCCTCAGGGCTACATTACAAATATATACATGAATAGTAAAAAATTTGTATAAAATGTAGTAGAAAGAAAAAACTGTAATCTAATATGAAAACCAAGGTGATCAAAAACTCTTCAATGTACCATTGTGGTGTAAGACAGTGGCGTCACTTGGGTTAAAACATGGTGTCACCTCCCCCCCCAAAAATTTTTATAATTGCTCATTTATAATTGCCCCAAACCCCCCCCCCCCCCCCCATTGTAATTACCTCACATATCCTCCTTTGTTAAATATAATCTCCTTGCAATACCCCCCCAATTATAATCACCCTACAACCTCCCCATCCCGGTTATCAATACCCTGGCCCCCCACCCCTTCTATTATATTTACCCTTCCCGCTCAATGATAATTCCCCTGCAGCCACCCCCTTCAGTCTTAATTCCCCTGCAACCCACAATCTCTCATTGCATACATTCCCCCTGCAACCCCCTTGCAGGAGGGTCTCTCACAACTGCCGCTCACTTGAGATTTTCTCTTTTTTGGACCATTCTCTGTAAACCCTAGAGATGGTTGTGCATGAAAATCCGAGAAGATCAGCAGTTTTACTCAGACCAGCCAGTCTGGCACCAACAACCATGCCACATTCAAAGTCACTTAAATCCCCTTTCTACCCCATTCTGATGCTCGGTTTGAACTTTGGCAAGTTGTCTTCACCACGTCTAGATGCCTAAATGCATTGAATTGCTGCCATGTGATTGGCTGATTAGCAATTTGTGTTGCAGTTGAACAGGTGTACCTAATAAAGTGGCCGGTGAGAGTGTGTGTGTATATATATAATCAGAGTATAGCATCAAGTCAATAAACTCCTGGGATATTGATCTGGTCAGTTAAGTAGCAGAGGGGGTTGTTAATCAGTTTCAGCTGCTTTGGTGTTAATGAAATTAACAGGTGCACTAGATGGGCAACAATGAAACAACCCCCAAACAGGAATGGTTTTACAGGTGGAGGCCACTGACATTGTTTTCCCTACTCATCTTTTCTGACTGTTTTTCACTAGTTTTGCATTTGGCTAGGATCAGTGTCACTACTGGTAGTATGAGGCCATACCTGGACCCTACAGAGGTTGCACAGGCAGTCCAACTCCTCCAGGATGGCACATCAATATGTGTCATTGCTAGAAGCCGTGGAGAACGTTATGCTGCCTGTAACATCGTTCATCATAATCGTTTTGGTGGTGGGTCAGTGATGGTCTGGGGAGGCATATCCATGGAGGGACGCACAGACCTCTACAGCCTAGACAATGGCACCCTGACTGCCATTAGGTATCGGGATGAAATCCTTGGACCCATTGTCAGACCCTACGCTGGTGCAGTGGGTCCTGGGTTCCTCCTGGTGCAGGACAATGCCCGGCCTCATGTGGTGAGAGTATGCATGCAGTTCCTGGAGGATGAAGGAATTGATACCATTGAATGACCCCTACTCTCACCTGGCCTAAATCTAATAGAACATCTCTGGGATATCATGTTTCAGTCCAACCGATGCTTCCAGGTTGCACCTCAGACTGTCCAGGAGCTCAGTGATGCCCTGGTCCAGATCTGGGAGGAAATCCCCCAGGACACCATCTGTCGTCCCATTAGGAGCATGCCCCGATGTTGTCAGGCATGCATACAAGCACATGGGGGCCATACAAACTACTGAATACCATTCTGAGTTGCTGCAATGCAATTTCATCTAAATGGACTCGCCTGCTGCATCATTTTTTCACTTTGATTTTCGAGGTGTCTTTGAATTCAGTCCTCTGTAGGTTGATAATTTTCATTTCCATCAAATGATGGGGCATCCTTACATTCGTAACACATTACCCAGTCCATATGAGTATAGAGATCCAGCATGATATTTTTCTCCATTGAGATCTGATGTGTTTTCAAAGTGTTCATTTCATTTTTTTGAGCAGTATATATATATATAAAACTGCTTGATGGTGTCGCCCCTCTGTCAGCTGTCACCCATGTGCTGTGTGCACCTCCCGCACCCCCATATCAATGCCACTGGTGTAAGATTCAATGGATACACCAAAGAAGGGATCTGCTTGACTGATATGGGCAACAGAGATATTTCTCTTTCCTCTAGTTTTAGAAATTGATTTTCTAAAACTGAAGAGTGCAAAATCTGGGGCAGCTGTGCATAGAAACCAATCAGCTTCCAGGTTTTTTGTCAAAGCTTATTGACCAAGCTGATTGGCTACCATGCAGAGCTGCACCAGATTTTGCACTCTCCAATTTTAGTAAATCAACCCCAATGTGTCAGTATACAGTAAGTTATACTATGTGGCTGGAAGTTGGTGGAACCCTGATCATCACACCAATATAACCTTGTTGGATATCTCATTCCAAAACCATTAAAATAAAAAAACACACACACTCCTCTTTTGTGACTACAACGTCCTCCACGTTTCTGGGAAGTCATTCCAAAAAAATATTGGGGTGTTTTGTGGGAATTTGGGCCCTTTCAGCCAGTAGAGCTTTTGTGAGGCCAGGAACTGATGTAGTACGAGAAGACCTGGCTCACAATTAGTATTCAATTCATTCAACAAAACCACAAAGAACATGGGGATCATATTATTATCAACACATGATTCCCATGTTCCTTGTGGTTTTTATTGTTTTCTTCAATATGTTTGAGAAAATGGTTTTTGATTACTCCTGAAAATGTCCTTATATCTTGATTAGTTTGTGTTATGAGTAGCTTTTATGTCTGGTTTATCTTGATATAAGATGTACTGTATGCCTTTCCGAGAAAAAAAAATATATAAGATATATGCTTCCCCTTTAAGTGGAATAATGAAAAATTGTTTGTTTTCTATCCACAAACATCTTTAAAAAACATGAAAATCATTAAAAATATTTTACCATCTCACTTACTCGTTATGCAGTACTGAACCATAGTGAATTTTATTTAGGGTTTTTGTTTTTGACAGATAGAGCTTACCTTTGGTGGTATTTAACCCTGAAGATTGCTTAACCCCCACAATTATATATTCTCCTAAAGAAGATACTGTGCAGAATAAAATAGTGGTAGTTCCAATGTTTTATGTCATACGATATTAACGCAACAGTTTGTCAAGTGCAAAATTTCTGTAGAAATATACTAAAGTTAATTTTAGGGCACACAAACAGAATATATCACCCACATTTTTGATAAACTATGAAAGATGAGGTTGTGCTGAGTACAAAAATACCAAATGTGTCAATTGCATGCGTCCGTGTAAAGGTAACAAACTTTGGTGCTCATATTCTCTGTATGACATGCCTTAAAAGCTCCTGCAGATCACCAGTTTAGAGTTACCCCTGATTCACATCTTTGCGGCCATGCGGGCTGTGTTTTGCGCGGGCACGAGAGCCCACCCATTCATTTGAATGGACTTCCGCGTCCTGTGACACGCAGGGAAGAAGTCCCTGCACTTCTGCACTTCTTCTGGAAATGCCGCTTGCATGGGAATCTCGGTTCCCAGTACGGTTGCATTTTTCCAGTGCGGGCGGCGTGCCATTAGAGCTAATGGCAGACACCCGCGGGTCCACATTCCTCTGTGCGGGTGGTGTGGCTGCACGGATTTTCACATATGTGAATCTAGCCTTAAAGTGGTTGTAAGAGATCAAGGTTTCTTACCTTCATGTATTCTATATTTGAAGATAAAAAAAACCTTCTGTGTGCAGCAGCCCCCTCAATACTCACCTAAGCCCCCTCTCAATCCAGCGATGTGCACTCGAGTCTCAGCTATCCCTCTTCTCATTGGCTGAGACAGAAGTGGGAGCCATTGGCTGTTCTCAATCACAGCCAGTGAGCCAATGAGAAGAGAGGGGGTGGGGCTGAGCCACGTCTCTGTGTGAATGGACACACAGAGCAGCGGCTGGGGAGTGTGCATTCTCGGGTGCCCCCATAGCAAGCTGCTTGTTGTGGGGGCACCTGAGGGGGGAAGGGGCCAGGAGCGCCAGTGGGGGGCCCGAGAGGAGAAGGGTCCAGGCTGCTCTGTGCAAAACCACTGCACACAGCAGATAAGTATAGACATGTTTATTATTTTTTTCTTAAAAAAAAATAATAAGCCTTTAGAATCACTTTAACCATGATTATTGGTTCTAGAATTATTTCTCTCACTGATTTTGATACACTTTACATATTCCAGCATGTACTGTACTATGTAACGTGTATCAAAATCAATGTTAGTGTGCTTATATTTGTAATTGTGTTTTTTTTTGGGGGGGGGGATTTAAGTGCTTGGGACCAACTTCATTTTTTCAGACTTTTTTCCACTAAAAGTTTTTTTTTTTATCACATAAAGGACTAGACATCCCCTATGTGATATGATTTGTGGGGACAGGCTCTCTTTTATAAGGCCGCAAGCATCTTTTAGATCCCCACTGAAACTAATGGAGCACAGTGGCTTGGGAAAATGACAGCAGAACCTGGAAGTGAAGCAATACGTGTTGCACAGGAACATACATTCTGGGTTCTACTTCCTCTCTACTTGGTGCACCCACCTGGTGGCACCCAATGTCCTGGTCCCACTAATTGGAGTGCAGAGTCCAGGGAACATGAGCAAGGAAAGAGCAGAACCCGGGATTAAGGAAAAGGGTGTGTGTATGGAAGTGATATGGCAGATGTAAAGTCGGGGGATTGCTTCCATCGGACAGCCGAAAGTCGGATTGAAGGGAGTAGGTGCAAGCAAATGTGGTTGGTGGTGAAGGAGGACCCAAGTGCTATGACTGGTAAAGGGGGGGGCAGGCAGGCATATGGGGGAGTAAAAGAAGGGGTGTACAGATGCAGAGAGTGCTGAAGAAGGTGGACACAGGTATGGAGGGTGGTGGAGGAAGGGGAATGAAGGCGTAGAGGGTGGTAAGGAAAGTAGAGAGCAGGTGTGGTGGGTGGCAAAAAAAGGGTGTAGGCATTGAGGGTGGTGAGGGAAGGCCAACTAGACAGGGGATGGGGGGTTGCAGGTGCAGTGGGGAGGATAAGGTTGAGGGAAATTGTGGGGGGCATTTCCTGCAAGATTAAGTGAAAGCAGGGGCATGGAAGTGTAGAGTGAGAACAGGAGGGAAATGTGCATGCATGGAGGGAGGTGAGGAGGACCCAAGTACAGTAGCTGGTGAGGGAAGGAGGGACACAGGCATGGATAATGATGATGGAAGGTGGTTGCCAGGGGTGGACTGACCATTCAGAAACTCGGGCACTGCCCAAGGGCCCGGGGTCAGTAAGGAGCCCCATGAGATGCCCCTGACACCTTTCATAGGCTTTTTTGGGTGTGGTTTGAGTGTGGGCGAGGACACAGGGGCCCCATGATCCCCTATTGCCCGGGGGCCCCATGAGTTGTTAGTCCGCCCCTGGAGGTGGCAAAGTACGGTACATAGTTACATAGTTAGTCTGGCTGAAAAGAGACAAAAGTCCATCCAGTTCAGCCATCACAAAAATTTTTTATAATCCTACACCCACAGTTGATCCAGAGGAAGGCAAAAAACCCAGCAAACCATGATCCAATTTGCTCCTGCAGGGGAAAAATTCCTTCTTGATCCCCCGAGAGGCAACTGGATATTCCCTGGATCAACTTTACCTATAAATGTTAGTATCCAGTTATATTCTGTGTATCTAAGAAAGAATCCAGGACTTTCCTACAGCAATCCACTGAGCTGGCCAGAACCAACTCTTGAGGGAGTCAATTCCACATTTTCACAGCTCTTACTGTGAAGAAACCTTTCCATGTTTGGAGATTAAAATGGTAGACAAGGTAGGTTGTGAGGGAAGGGGGTGCAGATGTTGATGGTGATAGAAGGTAATGTTATGGCATGGAAGAATGG
Organism: Staurois parvus; assembly: GCF_062004578.1. NCBI lineage: Eukaryota > Metazoa > Chordata > Amphibia > Anura > Ranidae > Staurois > Staurois parvus. Next base: position 1,478,621 of record NW_028318146.1, read on the forward strand.
TGTGAGGGAAGTATGCAGCCCATTGTATACATGTATTGCTCACTATACTCATTCTAACATGGATATTTTCAATTTACTCTTTCACCACAGAGAAAGTCTCAAGGTGATCCGTGGTATCAAAGGTAAATACTCTAGATATTTAAAAAAAAAAAAAGGTACGCTGTTGACTTAGCTTGTGACTTTGACACTTTTCTTCCCTTCTAATCATCAAGCAATGCATCATGGGAGCTCACACAAAGTCATCTACTGCCCCTTTCATTGTGACTTTCAGCTGAGGTCTAATATGATGAAGAAGAAGAAACTGGCTTAGAAAGTGTATCGAATAAGTAAGTAAAACTAATTTTATTAAGCTTGGCTATAGCATGGGGTGACCAGCTGTGATGTAAATGGCACGGTCACGGGGTCTTTTTAATAGCTAAAGTGGGTCAGTGTATTTGGTCACGAAAGGTATATAATATTATCTTTATGTCTAACAAATGAGTGTCATATGTGAACATTGATCAGTATCACTCCCTCGGATCACCAGTCCCGTTGTCTTGAAATCATATACTGAACCATACTGGCCTATAATCACATTTATTTTATTTATTTATTTCAGGTACTTATATAACGCCATCAATTTACGCAGCACTTTACATATATATTGTACATTCACATCAGTCCCTAACCCTCAAGGGGCATACAATCTAAGGTCCCTAACTTACATTCATACATACACATACTAGGGACAATTTAGACAGGAGCCAATTAACCTGCCAGCGTATCTTTGGAGTGTAGGAGGAAACCGGAGTACCCGGAGGAAACCCACACAGGCACAGGGAGAACATGCAAACTCCAGGCAGGTGGTGCCATGGCTGGGATTTGTACCAACGACCCTAATACTGCCAGGTGGAAGTGCTAACCATTCAGCCACTGTGCTGCCCATTCTCCGTATTATGATTGGGATTACTGTTGTTACAGCGGTATCTGCTTTTGCTACAAGTTAAACATTTATCTCAATTCTAAACATTTGGCTTTGGATACATTAGGACACATTTTGCTGTGTGTGTCCAGTTGGAGAGTTTTACTTTTACTTCCTGTCTCTAAGGCTGGCCATACACTATACAATTTTCTGCCCAATTTCCTTTAGATTTACCTTCAACTATGTAATGCAAGGGCCCGCCTAATTGGATACAATTGAAAGTGTTGTTTAGGTATGACCGCCTATTATATGGTTTTTTGGTAAATCTAAAGCAAAATTCCCAAGAAAATTGTGTAGTGTATGGCCAGCCTTAGACACAATCGAAAGTTGTCTCTTCTCAAAGGAGAATTCAGTTCCATCATCCCCCCGCATCCCTTTAAGTGGGTCTATATCAGGGGCGGACTGACAACTCATGGGGTCCCCGGGCAATAGGGGATCATGGGGCCCCTGTGTCCTTGCCCAAACTCAAAAAAGCCTATGAAAATGGTACCAGGGGCATCTCATGGGGCCCCCTATTGACCCCGAGCCCTCGGGCAGTGCCCAAGTTTCCAAATGGTCAGTCCGCCCCTGGTCTATATGCCTCAGTGGAGGAACATACTTCCCGATCATGTGACCACTGTGATTGGCTGTCACAGTGGACACATGGCTCCCAATTCTAATGTAAGACCGAGAGCTACCTATGACAGCTCAGTCACTGTGTTGGGAGAGCTCACTGAGCCTCTAGGGACAGGAAATGCAGAAAAACCTCCCCTTGGGGACACAAACAGTAATACAATTGTAGCAGAGGTTCTAACCCTTCTAAACTCTCTCCAAAGCTAATCACAATTTTGGCTGCAGTTACAGTTTAGGGCATCATGCAAATGGGTGCATTTGCCCACACAGGGTAAAAAAAAATGGTTGTGTTTCCTTGGAGGTACAGGCGGTGTAGGGAGCCTGCTGCTAACTGCCTGTCAAAACTGGGGACTAGGTGCAGGCGGAAGGCACAGCTGCACCATCCAGCCGGTCAGACTCCACCAGAGACTGAAAGCTGCTGCAGCTGGACAGGGCTGGGGATGCACCTAGGGGTACCAACAGGAGCGGACTGACCATTTGGAAACTCAAGCACTGCCCGAGGGCCCGGGGTCAGTAGGGGGCCCCATGAGATGCCCCTGGTACCTTTTTCATAGGCTTTTTTGAATGTGGTCAAGGACACAGGGGACCCATGATCCCCTATTGCCCTGGGGCCCCATGAGTTGTCAGTACGCCCCTGGGTACCAACACCTAGGGCACACTCAGGGCCATAGATAAGGGGGTACCACCAGTCCTCCCCCCAGCAGGGGGGCCCAGACAGCTGGTGAATCACATAGGGGCAGGAAGCATGATTGACGTGGCAGAGGGGGGGGGGGCAGGGGCAATTACTGGAACCGATCCCCTGTATGGCTCTCACTGCAGCAGCTGAAAGATGGCTTCTTCTCCTTTCTCTCCCGCTGGCTTTCAGCTGTTGCAGAGAGAGCCATACAGGGGATCAGTTCCAGTAATTACCCCCCCCCGCCACACCCATCAGCCTCCCTGAGCACCATACATTTCCCCCTGTTGCCCAGGCCCCCCCCATCGCCGCAATGCTGCCAGCTTCTCTCCTCTCCTTCCCACTGGCAGTTGCAAGCACGCAATAGGATCCTTCAGGATGGAGAGTGCCATATGTGGCAGTGTCACATTTACCAATCCCTTCCTTTCCTGAATGAACACAATGAGTGATCAGTACCAACCACTCATTGTGTTCATTCCTAACTGAAGCATAGTAAACTGTTATTTTGTGGGGAGGGGGGCCCTATCAGGTTGGCTGTATGGGGCCCTCTTGTTTCTAACAGCAGCCCTGAGGGCACTATGTGCCCAGGGACGAATGCCCGGAACACAGACTCAGAACAATGAAAGGACTCTCCTGCCGAGAACTTTCTAAATCACTTTTTAAACCTCAGCACACACATAAGTGAGCTACATTCTAATCTTATGAGCTGCCAATGTAGTCAGCCGAATTCTATTAGTCACTCTTTAAATACGCATGATCATACAGGATGTAAAAGCTGACAATTTGGTTGTTGTGACAAAAGATAGAAATGGGTCAACAAATACACCTCCCCACCATGAATAGTTTACGTAGATCTCATCATCTGACTCTGATACTTTAAATGGAACTAAGAGATGAATGTTTGGATTGGACATACACTCTTTTCCTTGAAAATTTGTTTTTGTATTTCATCCGCTTGTCTACCAGGCACTTCCCCCCCGTTCTGTAAAGGCCAATTTTCAGCTTTCAGCACTGTCCCACTTTGAATTTCAATTGCATGGTCATGCAACACTGTACCCATATGACATTTTTATCATTTTTTTTTACACAAATAGAGCTTCCTTTTGGTGGTATTTAATCACCGCTGGGTGTTTTATTGTTTGCTAAACAAACTAAAAAATACTGAATATTCTGAAAAAAAAAAGTTTTTTCTTAGTTTCTGTTATAAAATTTTGTAAATAAGTAATTTTTCTCCTTCACTGATGTGCGCTAAAGAGGCTGCAGTGATGGGCACTGATAAGCTGCACTGATGGGCACTGATAGGCTGCACTGATGAGGAGGCATTGATAAGTGGCACTGATGGGCATTGACGGGTATTACTGGTGGGCATTCACAGGCATCACTGATGGGCATTCACAGGTATCACTGGTGGGCATCGATATGCATCACTGATGGGCATTGACAGGTATCACTGGTGGGCATCGATATGCATCACTGATGGGCATTGACAGGTATCACTGGTGGGCATCGATATGCATCACTGATGGGCATTGACAGGTATCACTGGTGGGCATTGACAGGCATCACTGGTGGGCACTGAAAGGCAGAAATCATATGGCAATGATAGGTGGCACTAACTGGCACTGATAGGCAGCACTGATGGGCACTGTTAGGTGGCACTGATGAGGAGGCATTGATAAGCGGCACTGATGGGCATTGACAGGCATCACTGATGGGCATTGACAGGCATCACTGGTGGGCACTGAAAGGTAGCACTCATATATGGCACTGATAGGCGGCACTAACTGGCACTGATAGGCAGCATTGATGGGCACTGATAGGTGGCACTGACGAACACTGATAGGCGGCACTGACTGGCACTGATAGGCGGCACTGATGGGCAGTGATAGGCAGCACTGACTAGCACTGATAATTGGCACTGACTGGCACTGAAAGGCAGCTCCGATGGGCACTGATATGTGGCATTGATGTGCTCTGATGGGCACTGATATGTGGCACTGCTAGGGCTACACTGATCATCAGTGCCCTGATGATCAGTGTACATGTCCCCTCTGAGGAATGCCTCTTACTGGCTCTCCTCTGTCAGCGTGAGGAGAGAACTACTGATAACCGGCATTTCCTATTTACATGCGATCAGCTGTGATTGGACACAGCTGATCACATGATAGAGCCTACATCATCTGCTCTTTACTGTGATCGGTGATCTGCTGTGTCCCAGGGACCGATCGCCGGGCCTCGTGCCCCCGGGGGCACGCATGCACATCTAGAGTGGGAGGACGTCATGTGACGTGCTCCCAAAATGAAAGAACCGCCACCCACTCATCATTTCCTTTTATGGCGGGTGGGAGGCGGTTAAAGTAGAACTAAAGACATTTTTTTCTCATTTTGGATATTTTTGTATCATCTGTGTCCCATTAGGGAGATTTCCCTTCACTTCCTGTCCCATAGCCAAAACAGGAAGTGGGGGCAAATCTCTCCAAAGTGAGGGAATCCCTGAACTAGTGTCTCCCATTGGAAGATTTCCCCTTTATTCTTGTTCTGGTGACAAATCAGAATGTGAGCTTTTCTTTCATTCTCAGTGATAATGGTAAATGGGACACAATAGAGAGGGTGAATCTCCCTAAAAGGGACACAGACAGAAATAAAAACTGACAGGGGTTCTAATCCCTCTCCAAAACTAGAATTAAAAAAGAAATACTTAGCTTAACTATAGGAGCCCTTTTACTGAAATATATTTTGAAATCTATTGAATTCAGACAAAATTGTAGCATTTCAAATATGTGTCAATATATTTGGGAAGAATTATTTTAAAATATATTTCAAATATATTTTTCTTCCATATGGGTTGTAGTACAAGAGCAGAATTGTGTGTTTTTGGCACCATAGACTTTCGATTGGGAGCCCCAGAAAAACATGTTTTAAACATTTTTCAGGCACTCCCTTTAAAGTCTATGGGGCCAAAACACCCAATTTTGCCTCAAACAAGCTCACGTGTTTCTTGGAGTGTAAGGCCACAAGCGACACAACACTCAGGTGTGATCAGGCCCATCGAGAATAATGGGATTCTTTAGTCTGAATGTTGCTGCCCTTCGGGAATTGTGCACTCAGGTGTGGATGGGGGCTGATTATGACTCTTTTTAACCCCTTCCCGAGTTTCACACATGGTGGGGGCGGGTGGGGCGTGGTTTAGGGATCATGTAACCGCTGTGACCACGGTGGTCACATGATCGGGAAATGTCCCGATCCAAAGAGCAGACCGGGACCTTTCCGTGAGTACCGGACATGTGTGCTGGGAGCGTGCAGGGCGTGCGCTCTCAGCACGTATGTTTTTTCTTACCTGAACGCAAATGTGCGGCCGCTCGGCGTCTAGGCCCAGACACCGGGAGGCCGCACATTTGTGCGCGGCTGGTGTAAAAGGGTTAATGTAACTAACATTTACTAACATTTATAGGTGAAGTTGATCCAGGGAATATCCGATTGCCTCTCGGGGGATCAGGAAGGAATTTTTTCCCAGCAGGAGCAAATTGGATCATGCTTTGCTGGGTTTTTTTGCCTTCCTCTGGATCAACTGTGGGAATAGGATTATAACCTTTTTTTTAATGGTTGAACTGGATGGACTTTTGTCTTTTTTCAGCCAGACTAACTATGTAACTATGAAATGCAAATTTGTTTTTTTATAATAATTATTTTTACTATTTTTTGCTCATTATAATCAGTACCAAAAAACAAGAAGACATACATTTGACCTGATGACAATATTGTCTCTAAATCAGGTAGCAAAAAATATTCATTGGTGACAGAGCCAGCCATAAAAAGCTGACACCCTTCCCAGTCTACTGAGAAATGTATTTTTATTGCTGCTATATCTTTCTTCAGTTGTCACTTAGACAGGAAGTAAGTGGAAATCTCCCCAATGGGGACGCAAGTAAAGCAGTAAAACCATGACAAAGGTTTTAGTTCTTCTCCACTCTATCTAAAATTCCTTCCTATCTAAAATGCCTTCCTCTGGATCAACTGTGGGTGTAGGATTATAACTTTTTTTTTTTTCAATGGTTGAACTGCATGGACTTTTGTCTTTTTTCAGCCAGACTAACTATGTAACTATGAAATGCAAATTTTTTTTTTTTTAATAATTATTTTTATTTTTTTTGCTCATTATAATCAGTACCAAAAAACAAAAAGACATACATTTGACCTGATGACAATATTGTCTCTGAGACAGGTAGCAAAAAATATTCATTGGTGACACAGCCAGCCATAAAAAGATAAAAAGCTGACACCCTCCTCAGTTTACTGAGAAATGTCTTTTTGTTGCCGTTTTATCTTTGTTCAGTTGTCACTTACCCTAGGTTCACATCTGTGCGGGTGGTGCCGCTGCGGATCCGCACGATAATCCGTGTAGCCACACCACCCGCACAGAGAAATGCGGACCATAGGGTGGGTGCCATTAGTTCTAATGGCACACCACCAGCACTAGAAAACGCAACCGTACTGGGAACCGAGGTTCCCCTGCGGGCTGCGTTTTCCCAAGAAGTACAGGGACTTCTTCTCTGTGTGTCAAGGGCACAGGAGTCCATTCAAATGAATGGGCTCTCATGCCTATGCAAAACGCGGCCCACATGGCCACAGAGATGTGCACCGGGGGTTAGATAGGAAGTAAGTGGAAATCTCCCTAATGGGGACGCAAGTAAAGCAGTACAACCATGAACCATACACAGAACATAACTGGATACTAACATTTATAGGTAAAGTTGATCCAGGGAATATCCGATTGCCTCTCGGGGGATCAGGAAGGATTTTTTTCCCAGCAGGAGCAAATTGGATCATGCTTTGCTGGGTTTTTTTGCCTTCCTCTGGATCAACTGTGGGTATAGGATTATAACTTTTTCTTTTTTAATGGTTGAACTGGATGGACTTTTGTCTTTTTTCAGCCAGACTATATGCAACTATGTAAAATTAATATCTGCTGTTCCATTTGAATTCTTCCCTGAAGTTTCGTTTTGTTATTTCTGAATATTATTTAAACTCCAAGAACAAAAACTTTTATTTTAAAAATATTCCTCAATAGCCACTTTGTGTGCCACAAATGCCTTTGCAGACATTATAAAAGTAGTATAGCCTATAGTACATAGCCTATGCAATGAGAAGATCTGTGGGAACAGCCGTGCAGACCCCGTTCATTACAGGCTGGGTACAGAAAACTACAGGAGGGGGCGGAGCAGGGGCGGACTGACAACTCATGGGGCCCCCGGGCATTAGGGGATCATGGGGCCCCTGTGTCCTTGCCCAAGCTCAAAAAAGCCTATGAAAAAGGTACCAGGGGCATCTCATGGGGCCCCCTACTGACCCCGGGCCCTCGGGCAGTGCCCGAGTTTCCAAATGGTCAGTCCGCCCCTGGGGCGGAGACCAGACCAGTCACCCTGCACAAGGAGAGAGAGCAGCAATGAGCGGTCTTTATGACAGGAAGCTCCTGCACAGAGGTAAAGTCTCACACTGGAGTACTTCACAGATCTGGAAGAAATACAAAAAGCACATCAAGAGTCAAGTAACAATACCTTTAGCTCTTGGATTTAGACTATATTTGCTTAACCCGAAGTTCAGATTTAATTCTCGGTATGATGAGACCAGGCCACCTACAGTCGTACGTCACAAGTGCATTGTCGAAGACCATTTACTTTATTTTGCTTTTTATTTATTTGCAGTTATTGTACAGACTACAGAATCTTCTGATGTGTAACATTATTGTGAATTAAAAGTGTGCTGGCTGTAACCTAAGCGGGGGTAATGGTTTACATAATCAGCATCCTGTTTATCCAATAGCTCACATGAAAGAGGCGACATAGAAGGCTCCTGGTCACCAAAAGCTAATTGGAAGTACCATTAAAGAGAAGTTGTGTCATTTTGGAGAGATCATTTTAAAATGCAAATTTTTCTGCTGGTTTCATGATGGCATAAATGAAATATCAAGTTTGAATTCTTTAATTCAGGGATCTCCGAACTTTTGAAACAAAGGGCCAGTTTACTGCCCTTCAAACTTTAGGGGGGATGGATTGTGACCATTGGGAGTAGAAAATGTCCTGGTATCAGTGGGAGTAAACAATACCCTAGGCTTGGTGTTCAGTGGAAGGAAGAATGCCCCATCATTGGTGCCAGTGGGGTAATTAGTTCGCCATTTCTGGTATCAGTGGGAGGAACAGAGCCCCCTCGTTGGGGTCAATGGAAGAAACAGCGCCCCATCATTGGTGTTAGTGGGAGGGACAGTGCCCCATCGTTCGGATCAGTGGAAGGAGCAGTGTCACATCATTGGGGTCAGTGGGAGGAACAGTGCCCCGTCATTGGGGTCAGTGGGAGGAACAGCGCCCCGTCGTTGGGGTCAGTGGGAGGAACAGCGCCCCATTGTTGGTGTTAGTGGGAGGAATGGTGCCCCATCGTTGGTGTCAGTGAGAGGAATAGTGCCCCATCGTTGGGCTTAGTAGGAGGAACAGCACCCCATCTTTGGTGTCAGTGGGAGGAATAGCGCCCCATGTTGGTGTCAGTGAGAGGGATAGCGCCCCATCGTTTGTATCAGAGGGAGGAATAGCACCCCATCGTTGGTGTCAGTGAGAGGAATAGTGCCCCAACATTGGTGTCAGTGGGAGGAATAGCGCCCCATCATTGGTGTCAGTGGGAGGAATAGTGCCCCATCATTGGTGTCAGTGGGAGGAATAGCACCCCATCTTTGGTGTGGGAGGAATAGAGAACCATCGTTGGTGTCAGTGGGAGGAATAGCGCCCCATCGTTGGTGTCAGTGGGAGGAAAAGCGCCCCATCGTTGGTGTCAGTGGGAGGAATAGCGCCCCATCTTTGGTGTGGGAGGGATAGAGCCCCATCGTTGGTGTCAGTGGGAAGAATAGCACCCCATCATTGGTGTCAGTGGGAGGTATAGCGCCCCATCGTTGGTGACAATGGAAGGAATACTGCTTCAAATCAGTGGAAGGAGAAGTGCCCCAAGGGCTGAATAAAAGCAAGCAAAGGGCCACATCTGGCCCGCGGCCGCAGTTTGGAGACCCCTGATTTAATTCCTAGCATAGTGAGTGGGATTTTCTGGCTCCTGTGACATCATTGTCATAATAAGGACTCAAAGGTGCATTCCAGCAGATTCTATGGGTGGAATATAAATGTGTTTGCAGAGCAAGCGACTTGGGTCCAGAGGGGATCACCTGTCCCTAACCGCTGCTAATCGCTGGCTGTGCAATTACATCCGAACATCAGTGGACAGCTGCAGCCACTCTCAGCCTATCATTGGTTTGTACAGGCAGAGCCGCCACAACTGTCCACATCCACCGCTACAATCAGCAGCAGGAATTTGCTGGATTCCTGCCAAACCTTGACGTGTAAATGAGGCTTAAGGAAGGAGCATAGTACTTCCATAGTAAGGGATGTCATTGGAGGTGACCTGCAGCATAATGGACTGGTAAGGGTTCTGAAGGATCTCTTTACCAGTTTACAGAAATTGTTTTTCCCCGATAAATGGGTAATGCATGGGGGAACCACCTTATCTGGTGCAAATCCCATTTTGAATAAACTAATTTCAGAATCTCAGCCTTCCATCCTTCTTCTCAGTTAGACCAAAAGTGAACAATAATGCTATTAAAAAGTCCAAGATGTAGATGAAACTGGATTCTAAAACACATGCCACCTTTTTATTTCTAGTGCCAGTGGACAAAGCATCAAGAACTATAATCCAGGCACCGACCCCTTTGTGAAAAATTCAGACTTCTTTCGCTACGCGACATCTGACAACCGGAGGCTGTTTGGCGTAAATCCTGAGTGTACTGTACAAGCCAAATCTGGTGATTGACTGTCAACTGCTGGCTTGAGAAATTACCATAACTTTCCAGATTTCTACAACTGGTTCCAAACTACAACATTGCCTCCATCATATGCGTGGGCAGAGACTTCCTGGTGTCATACTGATAAATTTATATTCGTAGATTAAAATGGAGTCTGGGATTTTGATATTTTTGCTTGTGATTATTATACTCTCCAGGTTCATCTTATGGTCCTGTCTGAGCACATACATAGACTACAAACTTGCCAAAAGGTTCCCCAATAGGCCAAACAAAGACTGGAATGATTAGAACCCGGACAATCACTTTTAATTACTGTATTGCAGTCAGGAAAATGGAAAAAAACTTTTTTTTTTCAGTTTTGACCAGTGTTAATTAAAACAAAAATGACTGTAAATAAAATATATACAATTTTTGCTATAATTTCTTTTATTTAAAATGATGCTTCTGGTACAAAGCATGTCAAAATTATTCCCAGTAAAAAAAAGGCTTTTTTTATCTTTTTTTTTTTTTATTATCTTTTTATTAATTTCATATTACAAAATCACAAATACTGTATAAATTAGTACAAATACATTTTCCAATACATATTTTTTCCATTCCCCTCCCCCCATAACCCCTTCTGCCTACCCCAGAATTTACCCCCCTTACTCTTCTCCTAATTACCTTTTCCCTTTTTCTTCTTGTTCCTTCATTACTCCTTGTACCGTCCTTCTCCCCACTCCTTTCCTCCTCTCTATCTTTTTCCATCATTTTGCACCGTCCTTCTTTCTTTTCATTTAAACTGCTACCAGTTCTACATACCTCTTTGAGATTTTAAACTCACTCTATCTTTCCCATGTTATTCTGAAGTTTTTAATTTTTTCCTTTCCTATATGGTATAGTTCCTCCATCCTATATACTGTATATCACAGGTGTCAAACACAAGGCCCGTGGACCAAAACCGGCCCTCCAGACTATTTCATGTGGCCCTTGCACCTCTCCTTCAGGTAGCCCTTGTCTCCAACCCCACCTTGTCTCAGCAATCGGCAGCAGAGAGGACAATAGAACTGTACCTCTCAGTGCAGCTGCAGCACCCCCTCATGTCTGCCTCCCCTGATCTCCGGATTCAGCAGACTTTGGTAACTGACTCCACTCCTCCCCTGGTCCTCCTCCAGACCCTGCACTTTCTGCTTCCCAGCTCTGCCCCCAAATGGGGGGGAAGGTGATGTTAGGGAGGGTGTGGGATTCATGACATCTGATGTAATGGGGGGTGGGGTGCTCTAGACATCTAGTCTTACAGATACAACCAGCCCTTTGAGGGCAACCATAATGCTGATGCGGCCCGCGATGAACTGGAGTTTGACATCCCTGGTGTATATGCTCAACCCTATGCAACCAATCTTTTATTTTTGGTATCTCCTAGTTCTGCCAAAATCTAGGAATCAATCCTTTTTCCTCATTTATTACATGAAATACCATCATATTCTTATATTGTTTCACTGTAAACATGGTATTATGAAACAAACAAACAAACCCAAGGGACTTTCAAAATGCTCGCCCCCAAAATCTCTTGTATTATCTGAATTATTTCCTGACAAAACCCCTATATTTTGGGGCAGTCCCAACAAATATGTGCCCTTGTTCCCTTTATCCCGCACCCCCTCCAACATAAATGTGATTTCTCTACTTGTTGCCTATGTGCCGCATTAGGAGTCATATACGATCTTGCTAGATATTTATAGTTCATTTCTATTGTATTCATATCTATGGCACCATGTGCTAATTTAAATATTTTCTTTTTGATGTTCATTCAATTGTGTTAAAAGGCCTTTTTTTAACCAGTTTGTGCCTTTTCTTGTTATGGAACAATGTAAAAATGAACAAATAAAACAAATTAAAACAAATATAAATAAATAAATAACTGTTAATGTGTTAATGGTAAAAAAATGGAAGTAAAAAAAAAAAATCTGCAGAAAAATAATAGCTAAGGGAGACGAGGAAGAAGTAGTTGATTAGGGCTGAATAGGGTTAATAAGGGGTTAACCACTTCAAGTCTGGACACTTTTACCCCCCCCCCCCCGTCCTGTCCAGGCCAATTTCTCAGCTTTCAGTGCTATCACACTTTGAATGAAAATTGCGCGGTCATGCAACACTGTACCCATATAAATTTTTTTTGAGACAGATAAAACTTTATTTTGGTGGTATTTATTCATGCTGGGATTTTTATTTCTTGCTATATAAATGAAAATGTCAAAACATTTTGAAAAAAAAGGGGGTTTTCTTATAACATTTTGCAAATAAATAATTTCTTCATAAATCTTGGCCAAAATGCATTTATATATCTTTTTAGTAAAAAATAAAATAACCCAAATTAGTTTATACCCAAAAATGATAATTTTTCAAAAAATGTTTTTACATTTTAAATTTTTTTTTATATTAATATTTATGTTTTGTTTTTATATTTAACATACTGTCACCCAAGCAGCACAGTGTCACCATAGTACTATTTGTGAGAGGTGATTTTTTTTCATTTTTTACACTGATTGCATTTATACCCATAAAGGCTGTAAAAGCAATAATTTCTCCTCTCTGGCTGCATTCCTGCAGCCATTGAGAAATACTGTGGGAGCTGTGATTGGTCACAGCTTGTCACATGGTACAAGGCTGTTGTGAATAGCCTTGTACCATGTGACCTCTGTGATCATTCACAGATTTCACTAATAGGAAGCAATGATGTCAGGAAGTGACATCTTGTTTACTACTATTCATGTGATCACTGATTGGCCAATCAGTGATCACATGAATCGGGTGCCATGCACTCCTAAGGAGCGTGGACAGGCAATGGATGCGGGGGAGACGTTTAGAGCGCTCCCTTCCGGCCGTTTATCAACATGGGCCTGACGGGAAGAGGTTAAATAAGCTTGAAATGTATTTTTTTAAGAATAACTTCTAAGGTGTCTTTACTGTAAAGTTGAACTTCATTCTCTCTATTAACAATTACTATTTTAGTGCACATTCACATACATGCAGATTGGATGTAATTTGAACCACATCCAAACCACATGACATGTGAAATAACATTGCTTCCTATGGTGCCTGTTCACACCTATGAGGTCCTCCAAGTGTTCTCCTGTAATCTGTTTAAAGCAGCTACCATTTTGCCTCCCAATGCCTGAAAACATGAAACTGAGAGTGCCGAGCAATATTATATGAACCTAGACCAGTGATGGCGAACCCGTGGCACGCGTGCCACAGCCGGCACGCCGAGCCTTATCTGTGGGCACGCCAGGAGAATACCGTATTTTTCGCTCCATAAGACGCACTTTTTTCCCCCCAAAAAAGGGGGGAAAATGTCAGTGCGTCTTATGGAGCGAATATAGAGCGGCCGGTCCGGTATTTCCACCACCGCCGTGTCAGAATACCGGGCCGGCCGCTCAGCTCTGCAGTAAGACCGTACCTGTCCCTCTATCCAGCGGCGCGCTGTCTTCCCGGCTTCTGTAGTGTGCGTGACAGCCGGGTCCCAAGTGCACATGCGCAAGAAGCAGTGCTATTTGTGAATGGTAAGGCGGTACCTGGGACACATGACAGATCCCAGAAGCCGCCGGACCAATCACAAAGCGCAGCGCTTCTCGCGCATGCGCACTGGGCATCTGGCTGTCCGACGAGCGCCCACACTACAGAAGCCGGGAAGACAGCGCGCGGCTGGATAAAGGAACAGGTAAGATAAAAAAAAAACTCTGCGGAAGTAAGAGCGGGTACCTGTCAAATTCAGGTACCCGCTCCCCACCTCCCCAAAGGTCAGCAGTCATCTGTACTGTCCGCAGTCTCTGGTCATCCCTGTGCTTTCCGCAGTCTCTGGTCATCTCTTGTACTGTCCGCAGTCTCTGGTCATCCCTGTACTGTGTCCGCAGTCTCTGGTCATCCCTGTACTGTCCGCAGTCTCTGGTCATCCCCTGTACTGTCCGCAGTCTCTGGTCATCTCCTGTACTGTGTCTGCAGTCTCTGGTCATCTCCTGTACTGTGTCCGCAGTCTCTGGTCATCTCCTGTACTGTGTCTGCAGTCTCTGGTCATCCCTGTACTGTGTCCGCAGTCTCTGGTCATCCCTGTACTGTGTCCGCAGTCTCTGGTCATCCCTGTACTGTGTCTGCAGTCTCTGGTCATCCCTGTACTGTGTCTGCAGTCTCTGGTCATCCCCTGTACTATGTCTGCAGTCTCTGGTCATCCCTGTACTGTGTCTGCAGTCTCTGGTCATCCCCTGTACTGTGTCCGCAGTCTCTGGTCATCCCTGTACTGTGTCTGCAGTCTCTGGTCATCCCCTGTACTGTGTCTGCAGTCTCTGGTCATCCCTGTACTGTGTCTGCAGTCTCTGGTCATCCCTGTACCGTGTCCGCAGTCTCTGGTCATCTCCTGTACCATGTCCGCAGTCTCTGGTCATCCCTGTACTGTGTCCGCAGTCTCTGGTCATCCCTGTACTGTGTCCGCAGTCTCTGGTCATCCCTGTACTGTGTCCGCAGTCTCTGGTCATCCCTGTACTGTGTCCGCAGTCTCTGGTCATCCCTGTACTGTGTCCGCAGTCTCTGGTCATCCCTGTACTGTGTCCGCAGTCTCTGGTCATCCCTGTACTGTCCGCAGTCTCTGGTCATCCCTGTACTGTTAATTAGTTTGCACTACTGTACGAGTTGTTTTTTCTAAACCAAAAGCTCGATATTCAGGTTTCGTTGCAATGTTGGCACTTTGAAAGAAATAAGTTGGTTTTGGGTTGCAGTTTGGGCACTCGGGCTCAAAAAGGTTCGCCATCACTGCCCTAGACTCATAGACCGAGAGTGAGAGGTCATGCGCTATCTCTTACAGTATGCAGGGGATTGCAGGCAGCTAGTATTAAAGCAGACTTAGGCACTTTTACTAGCTTTTTTTTTGCAGTGTGTTTAATTAATATTTTACTATATAACTGGGTGTTTTTTTTAGATTTGCTTAGTGATATAAGCAGTTACAGTACACTAGGCAGGAATGTTGGCATCTAATTGTCACGGGGAATATTACACAGTGAAAGCTTTAATAACATGAGATAAACAATGAATTTAGATAATTAATGTAATTGGCAGGCCTGTCATGACTAATATCCTCACCACTGGAATGAAAGCAATGCATCTTAATATCAAACATGAGAATGACTCACGCTCAGTGCATTCCAGGGTGATAAATATAGATGTAATAGATTAACTGGAAAGGTCAATGTGAAACAAAATTGAGATGAAACCAGCCGTAACTGGAATACAATCAATACTGCAACAAATACACTACATGATCTGCTACGGAAATGTTATTTATACAAAAAATATAATGTGTGTACACAACAAAAAAATCCTACTTGTTAAAGAGTGATTCCACCCAGAGACCTGATAGAGTCCCATTTAAATATCCAACCCTAACACAACTCCAGAGCAACATCCAGTACCCAATGACCAGCATCTTCAGTTGACTATATATTACTATGAAGTCACCATAGTCAATTCATTTTGTTGTGAGCAATAAATCAATTGTAGATCATTGGCTGACTCTGTATGTTCAGAGTTCCCACTCTTGGAGTATTTGACATGTTGAAACACATTGAGGGTTATGAATGAATGTGATCTTTCTGAGATCTGGAGTTATATTCCGAATGCCATCAATCAGATTCAAGCCTTTAGGTATATTGACTCATCCATCTGAGCATCTGTCATTCAGATCCACAGTGACAATCCCTTAATTCCTCCCTCCCTCCCTTCCTTCCTTCCTTCCTTCCTTCCTTCTTCCCACTTCCATAATATTCTTTCTCCCAACTTCCTTCCCTTTAATATATTTTAAAATTAGGATTTTAAACACAAAATAAACACAATTCATGAGGGTATTACATTTCTTTCTTTCTTCCTCTTTCTTTCTTTCTTTCTTTCTTTCTTTCTTTCTTTCTTTCTTTCTTTCTTTCTTTCTCTCTCTCTCCCTTTCTTTCTTTCTTTCTTTCTTTCTTTCTTTCTCTCTCTCTCCCTTTCTCCCTTTCTTTCTTTCTCTCTCTCTCTCTCCTTCTCTCTCTCTTTTTCTTTCTTTCTTTCTTTTTTTCTTTCTTTCTCTCTCTCTCTCTCTCTCTCTCTCTCCCTTTCTTTCTTTCTTTCTTTCTTTCTTTCTTTCTTTCTTTCTTTCTTTCTTTCTTTCTCTCTCTCTCCCTTTCTTTCTTTCTTTCTTTCTTTCTTTCTTTCTCTTTCCTCTGGTAGAAAAATAATGTTTCCCTATTCCACTCTACCTACCCCTTGCCAATCTACCAATTTTATTTTTAAAAATGCAACTAAAAACCTAATTTCTTGCCTGAAACTGCTGTTACTTGCCAGATCTGGTCTGGAGTTTGAGATGCTCCTTGGTTATGCTGATGCTGCCCATTGACTGACAAAAGTGTCTTTCAAGAGTCCTGAAGTATTAAAGGGTTATTATGTCATGACGTAAGAGATGGCAAGGAGACCACTTACCAGTGGTCTCCATTCCTGGTGGAGGCACCACAGAGAATAATGTGACAGTGGATTCAGATAGATTATTCTGCGTCATAAAAACTTTTTTTTTATTGCAGAATGGCTATGAACTGGTGGGGTGGTAAACTTTTTTTTTGCAGTTCAGTATTAAAGAATACATATCTGGATTAATGGTGTTTTTTAAATTTGCCTGGAATTTGTTTTTTTAAATATCTCATCAAATATTGGGCCAATAAGAATAAATTGTTCAGAAGATAAATATACAGTTCATCTAGCTGCTTGGGAAACCAAAGGCTAGCAGGACCTAATGTTTTTTTTTACTTCACTACGAAAACATGAACGTAAATTTGTTTAATATAATTTTTCCATGCCTAGGGACCCCAAAGTATAATTTTCCATACTGGACCCTTTTATCTGCCATTTCAGCTGGCCTTTCTGAGGATAGACTCAATACTTACTTGTTCAGTACAGAATGTTTTAGCTCCTGGTACTATGTGTATTGAATATTCTTTGTGTCTGACCTTGGCCTTGTTTGTTTGCCTAATACATTGACCTTTGCCTTGGAATTTGACCACCCTCTATGGGTTTGGATTGGTACCTTATCTGTCTGACATTTGCCTTTGTCTCGGAGTTCTGATTTTGTCTTATATTATTTTGACCTCTACAGCTGGGGACACTGGTCTGAGCGTACCTGTTTCTAGGATACTGAATGTAATCACCCAAACATTCATTGTCTAGATGTCTTTTTAAAATTTGGTTTGAATCTGTTTGGTGGCTGAAAGTCCATGTGATTAGTATCTTATCAACTATACATGCCATATGAAAATATAAAAAAAAAATCCACTAACAGTTTAGTTGCAGTTATTTGACACTTTGGTGTATATATGACCTGATTAGCTTTTCTCCTAAAGATTTTGACACAAATCTATGGATTTTAACACATGGCCTAGCAATGATCTCCACCAAGAGCTTGTGGACACCTAGCCATCACACCTACCTACTGTATATGGCCAATAGCATGAGGCACCACTCCAAATTATTGAGCTCAGGTATTTTCAGTTAAGCATATGGTCAATGTTACAGCATATAGTGCAAAAGCATTTAGACAAGTGTTTTCATTTTAGTGTACTTTCAACCTTGTGGCACCAATTTGGGGAAAACCCTTTTTTGTTCCAATATGACAGTATGAAAGTCAAGTCCATAAAGACATGGTTTGGTGCGGAGGAACTAGAGTGCACAGAACCCTGAACTCAATACCCTAGGGCTGAACAGAAATGCCAATTTTGTGCCATCCAACATCAGAATCTGATTTCATCAATGATTTTTAGTGGAAAGGCTGCAACCACTGACATACTAAACAATCTTATGGAAAGCCTTCCCAGAAGGATGGAGGCTGTTATAGCCACAAAAGTGAAACCCACTCTACTGAATGCCTAAGGCTTTGGTATGGGATTATGTGGAGGTGCAGCGTGGTGTGGGGGCAGTAAATGCACAAAGTCCAGTTTCAGGAAACAGAACGTGCGTTAATGTCAAAGTTCACTTCACAAACAGCCCAATGGGAACACACCCAACTGGGAGCAATCAGAGATTGTAATGGCAGAGTGGATGTGCTGTCAGCATCTATCCTAGAGGGTGGAATGCGGCCTGGCTAGTCTGACTAAATGAGAAGGATGGGGTGACCCTCCAGGGGCGTATTTACCACAAGGCAAACAAAGCACTTGCCTAGGGTGGCAGTTTTCAGGGGGGCAGCACCTCTCCCCAGAAGAAGGGATGAAAGAAGGGACACGCTTGCCTTGGGAACCAGGTGGGATCCCAGAGAGGCTGCGGGCTGCTTGATGGTGTATGTAGAGCCTGACTCTCGTTTCTGGGGATGTCCGGAGCTATGAAGACGAGTGTCTTTTTCTCTATCGCCAAGGGGGGGAGGCGGTAGTGGAAGGCTCTCCTGGGTGGGCGGCAGGGATGTTGTTGGTCAATGTCAACATTGTCAGGTTCTCTCTGCAGGAGGGGGAAGGAGGGGAGGTAATGTTGGTCAGTGTCCGTGGGGGCACATGATTTTTGTGTTGCCTAGGGCAGCACAAAACCTAAATACGCTACTGGTGACCCTAGCCTGTCCCTACTTGTCTAAAACCTTTCCCTGTCGATCTTCACTTTCCCTGACAGATGGATGACTTTGCCCTACACTAAACCACTCGCAAAATGCGTACTAAGCCCAGGAGCCAATGACTTAAATAGACTCTACTTGACCCAAGATGGCTGCCAGAGTTACCTTGGGCGGCAGCATCCAACCAGACCGCTTCCCCTGGGACCCAGAAAACCATAGAGGAGCAAGTTCCTTATGACTTCCTCTCCCTCAACGATGCCATTGTGGTTGAGCACATCCTGCAATGGAGGAAATAGACTGCACCTGCCTACAGGATGTCCAACAAGCTCACACCACAGATGTGATCTTCAGATGTCCGTAAAGTGTTGGTCATATAGTGTAAGGTGGTAATTCCTAGACAAAGCAGTAGCAGAACTTAATGTCTTCCATTTTTGAGCTGTCTGACTATGGAAAGATGGAAGACAAGTTTTTAGCAATCTTTTATTAACCCTTTTAAGTGCTCGTTCACACCATACCCGCACTAGAATTGCACAGTGTGCTGTGCATTCCTGTGCGATTCAACCCGCATGCAAAACGCACTGCTCTTGCAATCTGCAGCAGGTGTTAATAAAATGTTAACGACATCCCAAACGCAGTGCATTTGCCCACACCTGCCCACACCGGATAGCATGTTACTTTTGTACCATCCAGTTACAGTGCATTATAAAAAGTAGTGCATGCCCAACTCTGGCGCAGTGCGATTTGAGCAATTCAATATGAGTGGACTTGAAATTGCACTGCACAGAATTGCATATGAATCGCTACAATATATATTTATTGAAATATGTTTTGAAATATATTGAATATGTCCAAAATTGTAGCATTTCAAATATATGTCAATCAGGGGCGGATTGACAACTCATGGGGCCCCCGGGCAATAGGGGATCATGGGGTCCCTGTGTCCTTGCCCAAACTCAAAAAAGCCTATGAAAAAGGTACCAGGGGCATCTCATGGGGCATCTCATGGGGCCCCCTACTGACCCCGGGCCCTCGGGCAATGCCCGAGTTTCCAAATGGTCAGTCCGCCCCTGATGTCAATATATTTGGGAAGAATATTTTTAAAATATATTTCAAATATATTTTTCTTCCATATGGGTAAGCCCAGTCTGCTGCTTCTCTTCACTGCCCAGTCACACGATGTGAGAGGAACAAGACCCGTCTGCTTCCCCGCACAACAGGAAGCTGTCCTTAGCTGTTTGTCTGAAGTTCATGATGCAGATGAGGGCACTTTTACACTGTTATAAAAGTTATTATAAATCATTTCATTTAATGAAACATTTCCTTTTCATTTTGTTTATCTATAAATGAATCAGCTGTTCATTCTCAATCCTGCTTTTTGGCAAGAAGAGAGGAAAGTCGCACCTCCCTCAACCGGTAATTTAATTTGGAGCGTAACTGTACAAATATGTTAAAGATTTGTTGGGGCAAATTAAGAAATCTAATCTGTATCTCCTTGAAGACAGGCACCATGAGCTTCACGTATCTGAATGAAGAACTGTCTGTTTCACCCCCCAGCAACCAATCAACTTCCCCCTTTTCCTGTTGCCAAGGCAATTTATAGAAGTATTATTTTCCATGAACAGAGCTGACTCATTTCCAGTTCCAGCACACGGTGAATATTCTGGGATTCCCCACATTTTCTGCATGCTGCTCCTAGTGTGCCTTAAAAGGCCTTAAAAGGCAACCACAGAAGGACGCTAATACAAAGGAACGAGCTGCAATTACTACCCTCAAGACACTCAATATTTTTACTTAATATATGCAAATGTTTTAGGAGCTGCTCGGACAGGGCTGCTGTTAGAAGCCACAGGGCCCCGTACAGCCAACGTGACAGGGCCACTAAATAAACACAGTTTACTATGCTTCAGTTATGAATGAACACAGTGAGTGATCGGTACCAATCACTCATTGTGTTCATTCAGGAAAAGGAAGGGGCTGGTAAATGTGACATATTTACGGACCTTTTCCCCACTCTTCATCTTAAGAATCATATTGTGTGCTTGCAGCTGCTGGTGGGAAGGAGAGAAGTCAGCAACACTGTGGGGGTGGAGGGGCACACAGGGGGGCTTGAGCAGCATGGGGAAATGAATGGTGTACCTGGAGGTGCTGCAGAGAGAGCCATACAGGGGATCAGTTCCAGTAATTGCCCCCCTGCCCACATCTGATTGCCTGGGCCCCCCTGCTGGTCTAGGCCCCGTACAGGAGGACCAGTGATACCCTCTTATCCACCGCCCTGTGCTCGGAATGGAAGATAGCTGGATTTCTAAACCAGGGCAGAAAACATTTTCCTGCATAGAAATAAATGACTGAATTCTACTAAAAGACACTCTATAGTAAATCCCGTGCAGGATTGTGTGAATATGCAGAAAGTTCCTTGCAGACGGGGTTGTCTAGCTGCAGTGCGCCCCCCCCCCCCGGGCAGCTGTCCAGGTGCAGCCTCTGTTGCCTCCATTGCAGCCTCAATTGCGGCCATTCTAATCAATGCTACTTAAGCCATGGCGACTTGAAGAGGTTTCCTGCACTACTTTCATGCTACTTTCATGCAACTTGAGTTCCACAGACTCCTCAAGTCACAAGCAAGTTGCAATGGTAATCATAAGACAATAGGGTCACAGCAGTGTGGTTCACTCAGTCAATGGCAGGCTGATGCTCAACAGGGCTGACTGTTGTACTGTGTGGCTCCCTTCTCATTGGCCTATCCCCTCTTCAGTCTATCATGAATGCTGCTGCCAGACTCATCTACCTTACCAACCACTCAGTTTGTGCCACCCCTCTCTGCCAATCCCTCCACTGGCTTCCAATTGTCTAGGAAATTAAATTCGAAAACAACAACAAACAAAGCCATCCACAACTATGCTCCCAGCTTCATCACCAATCGTGTCTCCAAATATCACCTAAATTGTCCTCTTCGTTCCTTCCAAGACCTCCTGCTCTCAAGTCTCCTACTCCCATGCTTGCCTCCAGGACTTCTCCAGAGCCTCTCCCATTCTGTGGAACTCTCTACCTCAGTCTGTCCGACTATCTCCTACTCTGGCTGCTTTTAGGTGATCCCTGAAAACTCATCTCTTCAGGGAAGCCGGGCAGCTGCAACCCAACCTTACATCACCAAGTGCAATGCAAAGTGTCAGATGCAGTGGTGTAAAGCAAGCCGCCACTGGACTCTAGAGTAGTGGAGACATGTTCTCTGGAGTGATGAATCATGCTTTTCTGTCTGGCAATCCGATGGACATGTGTAAAGTGTAAAGTTTGGTGGAGGGTGGATTATGTGGTGGGGTTGTTTTTCAGGTGTTGGGATTGGCCCCCTAGTTCCAGCAAAGGGACCTCTTAAGGCTTCAGCATACCAAAACATTTTGGACAATTTTATGCTGCCAAATTTGTGGGGATGTTTGGGGATGGTCCCCTCCTGTTCCAACATGACTGTGCACCAGTGCAGAAACAAGGTCCATAAAGACATGAATGAGAGAGTTTGGGGTGGAGGAACTTGACTGGCCTGCACAGAGTCCTGATCTCAGCCCGATAGAACACCTTTGGGATGAACTAGAGTGGAGACTGTGAGCCAGGACTTCTTGCCCGACTTCGTGCCTGATCTCACAAATGCGCTTCTGGAAGAATGATCAAACATTCCCAAAGAAGCACTCCTAAACTTTGTGGACGGCCTTCCCAGAAGAATTGAAGCTGTTATAGCTGCAAAGGGTGGGCCAACTCAACATTGAACCCTACGGACTAAGACTGGGATGCCATTAAAGTTCATGTGTTCATGTAAAGGCAGGCATTCCAATACTTTTGGCATATATAGTGTATATGGCTCCTGAACTGCAATCTTCACCCAGCTAATCAATGGGGCCCAGTCTTTAAGGTGGTGTACATCTGTACTGTCCCTTTAAAAAGGCTGCATGCAGTGACTCAAAGCTACTAGATGAATGGTTAGTCCCTTTCTTACTCAGTCTCCCAGCAGCAGTAAAATCAATTGGCTGTCAGCAATTCTTCTGGCTCTGCCTTCAGGGTGACTCTGGTCCTCAGGCTACTGATGATGAGTATACACATACAGCAGCCAACATGTGCACTCTGCATACCCCCTCCAGCAAGAGAAAGTTTTCTCCTCTAAATCCCATGAGAAAACTGCTCCTTTCCCCTCCTAATAGTCTATTTCTAGAAGTTGTAGTCTGTCACTCAGTTTACTCTTATGCAAGATCCTCTTCCCTCACTATGTTTCCCACAAAGTCTGTCAAGTCCTTCATGCCCACTGGCTCCCTCTGCTGGATGGATGCTGAATGGCAATGAAAGCCACCATAAGAGTTTTGTATAGGCACAAGCTGCAGCATACAGTGCCTTGAAAAAGTATTCATCCCCCTTGAAATTTTCCACATTTTATCATATTACAACCAAAAACGTAAATGTTTTTTATTGGGAAAGTGGCACATAATTGTGAAGTGGAAGGAAAATGATAACTGTTTTTCAATATTTTTTACAAATAAATATCTGAAAAGTGTGGCATGCATTTGTATTCACCCCCCCCGGAGTCAATACTTTGTAGAACCACCTTTCATTGCAATTACAGCAGCAAGTTTTTTTGGGTAAGTCTCTACCAGTTTTGCATATCTAGAGAGGGACATTTTTGCCCATTCTTCTTTGCAAAATAGCTCAAGCTCTGTCAGATTGGATGGAGAGCATCTGTGAACAGCAATTTTCAAGTCTTGCCACAGATTCTCAATTGGATTTAGGTCTGGAGTTTGACTGGGCCATTCCAGCACATGAATATGCTTTGATCTAAACCATTCCATTGTAGCTCTGGCTGTATGTTTAGGGTTGTTGTCCTGCTGGAAGATGAACCTCCACCCCAGTCTCAAGTCTTTTGCAGACTCTAACAGGTTTTCTTCTAAGATTGCCCTGTATTTGGCTTCATCCATTTTCTTATCAACTCTGAACAGCTTCCCTGTCCCTGCTAAAGAAAAGCATCCCCACAACATGATGTTGCCACCACCATGTTTCACGGTGGGAATGGTGTGTTCAGGGTGATGTGCAGTGTTAGTTTTCCGCCACACATAGCGTTTTGCTTTTAGGCCAAAATGTTCAATTTTGATCTCATCTGACCAGAGCACCTTCTTCCACATGTTTGCTGTGTCTCCCACATGGCTTCTTGCAAACTGCAAACGGGACTTTTTATGGCTTTCTTTTAACAATGGCTTTCTTTTTGCCACTCTTCCATAAAGGCCAGATTTTTGAAGTGCACGACTAATAGTTGTCCTGTTGACAGATTCTCCCACCTGAGCTGGGGATCTCTGCAGCTCCTCCAGAGTTACCATGGGCCTCTTGGCTGCTTCTCTGATTACTGCTGTCCTTGTCTTGGTAGGTTTGCAGTTGTGTCATACTCTTTCCATTTTTGGATGATGGATTGAACAGTGCTTTGTGAGATGTTCAAAGCTTGGGATATTTTTTTACAACCTAACCCTGCTTTAAACTTCACTGCAACTTAATCCCTGACCTGTCTGGTGGGTTCCTTGGCTTTCATGATGCTGTTTGGTCACTAATGTTCTCTAACAAACCTTTGAGGGCTTCACAGAACAGCTGTATTTATACTGATATTAAATTACACACAGGTGGACTCTATTTATTAATTAGATGACTTCTGAAGGCAGTTGGTTCCACTAGATTTTAGTTAGGGGTATCAGAGTAAAGGGGGCTGAATAGAAATGCATGCCACAGTTTTCAGATATTTATTTGTGAAACATTTTGAAAACTATTTATCATTTTCCTTCCATTTCACAATTATGTGCCACTTTGTGTTGGTCTATCACATAAAATACCAATAAAATACATTTATGTTTTTGGTTGTAACATGACAAATTGTGGAAAATTTCAAGGGGTATGAATACTTTTTAAGGCACTGTAGAATCTTTATAATTGCTCTCTCTCTCTATCCATGCACCTGGCTACAAATACATGCTTATACTCTGAACATATCCATACACAAATATGTACCAATATTCATAGATACATTACATACCTATAAAATGTAAGCAACAGCACATGCAAATAATGTACAAAGTAATGCAAATATTATAAAAGTAGGAGAAAAGATGTCAATACAATATTTGCACATGAAAGATAAAATACCAAGGTGCATTAACATTCATGGAGTGTATATGTGTGATGGAGTAATGGATAGTACTGCTCTTGGAAAGAAACTGTTCCTTAATATGTTTATGGTGGAAGCTCTTCCCATCTCTTATCCATAAATGCCTCTCACGGGAGTAACTTCTATGATTTAATGGCACACAAGGGTGAAGTTATCTAATCTTACAGAAACAATTGATAGCTGTAACATGCAATATGGCTCTGCAGCTTTGGTTGTCCTGTAATTCATCTGACCTTCCCCCCAAAACCACCACTGTTTCCTCATTGATGTCACACCTAGCCCATAGAAATGATACTTACACCTCTTCAGTACTGTCCAAATGGTTTATAGGAACCAGGGGCGGACTGACCATTTGGAAACTCGGGCACTGCCCAAGGGCCTGGGGTCAGTAGGGGGCCCCATGAGACGCCCCTGGTACCTTTTACATAGGCTTTTTTGACTTTGGGCAAGGACACAGGGGCCCCATGATCCCCTATTTCCCGGGGGCCCCATGAGTTGTCAGTCCGCCCCTGATAGGAACCACTTACTCTTATTTTTCACCCAACTTTTCCTAGTAGTCACTTGAAAGTGTTTTTCTCTGGGCTACTTAACCAGTGTATAATCTCTCATCACACAGACAGGGAGAGTGCTATAAAATCTCAAGAGCAGGACACTTTTACCTTCTGTTCATTTGCTTGATCTGAGATATTCAGAGTATTCCAGAGTATCTCAGATGCTGTGTTCTAACAATGCCAATCTGCCAGTGCCAAATGCTAAGGCATTGCAATAACCATTAACACTGACCCAAGATTGTCAGATCTGGCTGCTAAGCATGGTGCACCAGGGAATACCAACCAGGGGACCCTTGACCGGGGGTGTCAAACACAATCATCTAGTCTATATTCAATACAAAAAAAATGTAAATGGTCTTAAGAAAGCATGCCAATCAAAGTGATCAGTGAGCATAGTTAATGTTGGGTGTTCTTAAAGGATGTGGTTTATTGTGAAATACCTTTTCTCAGCCTCCTGAATTAGCTTCCTCTGTGACTATTGGCTTTCGACCACATGATATCTCAGAGCTAGGTAAGTACATAAAGTCCACCATATGTCACTGACTGTGGGTCCTGCTCTAATCAGTGTCTGAATGGTGAAGTGTCTCCACTCAAGGCCACCAGTCCAACATAACTTAGCCTTTGCCTAGAAGGTAAATTCCCCTTACCGTCACTTCACCCTGAAGCCTATCGGAGTTTTCTGTACACGCTCATCCAAATGAGCTTGAGTAAACCTCTCTCTGCCAGTTGTTCCCATTGAGCTATGTTTGTTTGGCCAGCCAAGGCCATGAGAAGGGTTAACTAATGCTGTAATGTTTCCTGCTTAATAACAATCAAATTGAAGGTCGTATATTTATTTTGTATCGCTCCCAGAATATGCACAGCACAGTAGCAGCAACATGATAAAAGCTATTCATTGTTGGCCGGGTGCGGTTCTTGGGTGTACGTAGGCAGCAGGACTTGGCTCTTCTCCTCGGCTCCACATGTGAAGGGGATTTCCGCCTTACTTTCATCTTTCTCTCACAGTGAAAGCTATTTCTGTATAATTTATACAGCAGCAACCTTTTCCAGTGTTTTATGATATGTTTGCTTTGCAAACGCCATTTCAGGTCTTTTTGCACTAGTATCTGTTTGTTAAAAAGACTTGGCCTCTGTGCTTACAAAAATGATCCACCATCTATTTGGTTACCGAAAACAAAAATGGGATAGGCACTTGCAAATTAAAGCTACACTCCAGTCAAAGTTAAAGGCCAACTCCATCCAAAACTTAGTGTGTTTTTGAGACAGCAAGGAAGGGTTACAGTCTTTGCCAGGATTTTATCACCCTCTGTGTCCCTGTTGGAGCAATATACTCTGGTGGTTTATGTCTCCAAAAGGACATGAAAAACACCTTTTTAGTTGTGTAAGGAAGGGTTAGAACTTCTAATAATGGTTTGCTACTGGATAGAGAGAAAACACAGGTGGCGCACACACCTAGTGCATTATCCAAGGTTTATTGTAGGAATTAAATTATAAAAACATACTCACAGACGAAGCATGTATCTAAAAAGCATAGAAAAATGACAATGGCCACAACGGCGGGCAAGGTGTTCTCACAGTCAGTGCGGTCAAATGACTGACGCGTTTCGGGGACGAATCCCTTTCCTCAGAGCTGATGACCAACCTCTGATGCTGATGCACGATGAATGGAAAGTAAAGTAAGAGCCTCGCTGTTGATGCCTCATTGTCATTTTTCTATGCTTTTTAGATACATGCTTCGTCTGTGAGTATGTTTTTATGATTTAATTCCTACAATAAACCTTGGATAATGCACTAGGTGTGTGCGCCACCTGTGTTTTCTCTCTATCCAGTGGCTGATTTCCCTGTCTGAGGAGGGCTGCACCCCTGGAACATTTCCTTTTGGTTGTCGCTGTCCTGGTACCCTTGGCTTCCCTTTTGGCTGTGCATATCCTGAGGCGCTGGAGAGTACATACGCTAATGGTTTGCTACTGTCCAATCCTTCCCTTCCCGGTGACAACTGCAAAGAAAGCATACTGGTGGCTCCATTGGTTGAGACAGGGATTTCTCAGCGCTTTCAAAGATAGGCAATGTCTCTCTTCTTATAGTTCTTGGTAAGACATCAGCAGTCTATGGTCAGCGTAATGCAGGCCATACATGGGTTGAATTTCGAACAAATTTTCTTTAGAAAATCAGAATTTTTGTGCATTTTGTAATCCGATGGTGCCACCATTGATTTCGCAATTTGACCAACCAAGCCTTCAATTTCACCTCATGTTGCTACAGAAAAGAATTTTTGTGGCCAAGAATTTTCTTTTCTTTCCAGGTCACAGCTCACGCTCATTTCTTTTTCGTTTATATTTCCCACACGATTCTCCCATCATTGATTCAAAATTTGTTCGTTTTTCAAAACATTTACAACATGCCCGATCACTCAAATTCGATGGTCACACGAAAATAGTCCGTTTCTGTGACCCACTAATGGTGCAAAATTCAAATGTCAAT
The DNA here is from genome assembly GCF_062004578.1 of Staurois parvus. NCBI lineage: Eukaryota > Metazoa > Chordata > Amphibia > Anura > Ranidae > Staurois > Staurois parvus. The sequence goes on from NW_028318146.1 coordinate 1,506,480, forward strand.
TCTTAGGAAAGATTTACGAAAAGAAAATTCTTTCGGAATTCGACCCATGTATGGCCTGCATTAGATTTCTGCTCCTGAGTTCCCAATCCCACCCTTCAACCCAGGGGCGGACTGACAACTCATGGGGCCCCCGGGCAATAGGGGATCATGGGGCCCCTGTGTCCTTGCCCAAACTCAACAAAAGCCTATGAAAAAGGTACCAGGGGCATCTCACGGGGCCCCCTACTGACCCCGGGACCAAATGGTCAACCATAGCATTTATGATGGGATTTCACTCTCGCTGCTAGATTCTGCTTTCACTTAATGTAGTTTTTATTTACTTTATGGAACCTGTATTTTACATAATCTAATTTTAGCCTGACTGGAAACTGAAATTTTTCCCCTAATGTAAAGTAGAGATGTAAAGGAGCATATTTTTCGGTAATACTGAAATATAGCAAATTGTGCTGAGGAAAGGCTTTTTTTAATTTCATTTCATATTTGCAGAGTAATAAGAAGCCTTTCCAAACTTTCTCACCTCGTATAGGAAGTATACGTCTTTCTTTGCTTTTTTTATAGTAAAGTTGCTGATGCTTTGCCAGGTTTGTCTAAGTAAACTGCCTATAGCCAGACCACATCTAAGTAAAGGAAGGTTGGCCGGGAAGATGATGTTCCCCATAGAAGTGAAATATTCTCATGTTCTTTTTTAATTGTTTATTCTGTCAATGTTTTTTTTTCTACCTTGTAAATATTTACAGATATATGCATGAAAATTCATTGTTAGATTTTAAAGTGACAAAAACAAGGAGGACAAGCGCCATCTAAGTGTAGTATTAAAAACATACTTTTAATAATCATAGGTAGAGGAAGGTAAGAGACAAGCATGTAGTGTTAAAGGCGCTGCTGTCTATCGGTCCCGGTCCGCCAGCTGGAGAAGGCTGTGGTGTTCCCGTCAGGTCACTCTGGAAGGTTCCCAAGACTGCCTGACCAGCGTGAGACGCAGCAGCAGGTGGAAGTCATGTCATGGCCTGAAGAAGGAGCGCATGCTCTGCAATGCATCGCCATCTTTGCTCATCACATCCGGTCGTGACATGACTTCCACCCACTGCTGCGTCTCACGCTGGTCAGGCAGCCTTGGGAGCCTTCCGGAGTGACCTGACGGGAACACCACAGCCTTCTCCAGCTGGCAGACAGTGGCCAGGACCGATGATGATAGAGCCTTTAACTCTACATGCTTGTCTCTTACCTTCCTTTGTGAGTGCACCTACCTTTGGTGATTAAAAGCATGTCTTTAATACTACACTCAGATGGCGCTTGTCCTCCTTGTTTGTGTCCTGGTGTTCTGAAGAGCTTTGTCCACTAAATCTCTTACCTAAAAGGACTCTGCTCTAGCTTACTACTACTACTGCTATTACTGCCTTAACCACTTGCCCTCCACAGGATTTACCCCCCTTTCTGAACAGGCCATTTTTTGCGTTAGGGAGCCGTGTTACTTTAACTGACAATTGCGCGGTCATGCAACGCTGCACCCAAATGACATTTTTTCCCACAAATAGAGCTTTCTTTTGGTGGTATCTGATTTTTTTTATTTTTTTGCGCTATAAAAAAGAAAGCGAGAATTTTGAGAAAAAATATATTTTTGACTTTTTGCTATTAAACATGTCCGGTAAAAAAATTAAAAAAAATCTAATTTCATCATAAATTTAGGCCAAAATGTATTCTGCTACATGTCTTTGTTAAAAAAAATCCCAATACATGTAAATTAATTGGTTTACATGAAAGTTATAATGTTTACAAATATATACAGTATATACTGGGATTTTTTTTTTTAATGTTTTATTTTTACTAGTAATGGCGGCAATCAGCAACTTATAGCGGGACTGCGGTGGGCATTCTGACACTGGGGGGAACTGACTTGATGTCAATGACATCCCCAGTGACACCAATACAGTGATCAGTGCTAATAAAAAGCACTGATACTGTACTAATGACACTGGGCAGGAAGGGGTTAACATGTGGGGCGATCAAAGGGTTAACTGTGTGCTGTTTTACTAGGGGCTGTGTGCAGTGGTGTATTTAGGTTTTGTGCTGCCCTAGACAACACAAAATTTGCCCCCCTGGAGAGAGCCTGACATTGACCAACAACGCTCTGCCCCCTCCCCTCCAACCGAGAGAGCCTTCCAATACCATCGCCCCCATACACCGGCCACTCCCTTCTTAGCGAGAGAGAGAAAGACACTCACCTTCACAACTCTGGACATCCCCAGGAACAAGAGTCAAGCAGCCCTCTCTCAGATCCCATCTGGTCCCCAAGCCGCATGTGTCCCTTCTTCCATCCCTTCTTCTAGGAGGGCGGTGCTGCCGCCCTGAAAAATGCCACCCTAGGCAAATGCCTTGTTTGCCTTGTGGTAAATACGCCCCTGGCTAGGTGTTTGCGCTTCACTGTAAGCACATTGCTTTGCATGGCTGTACTATGCACAGCCATGCAAAGCAGTGTGCATGAGCTGACAGGGAGGAGAACTGTATTGTTTACAAACAAACGTCAGAGATGCTCTGCAATCATCAGGCACCAGCGAGTAATCATCGTCCAGGACCTGGTGATTGACAGCCACGGCCATGAATGGCGACGTGGGTAGAGCGTGCGCAGCTTGTTTGCACCCCTTACTGGCAATGCAAATGCGCACCCGTGCAACCCTGTAGCAGTATATCTGCTATAGGGCAGCGGGCATGCGGTTAAAGGTGAAGTCTACTGTTTATTGCATGCACAGGCTTCGTCATAGCTCACCTGAAAGAATACCTAAAGTCCTCACAGTTCTTGTTTTTGAAGTATCCCACCTATTTCCCTAATCCCTACCCATGTTCTCCAAAAATAAAAAACAACAAAAACAACACCCCTAGACTGGTCATTGAAGAAACATGTGAATGAGCTTATGTGCCTGGCTGCGGGGCAAAGCTTTTGGGGAAGACCTGGACAGTATTCCATCGGCTCCTACAGCAGGATGGACCAAGCACATTGGTAATGGGGAACCTTCTGGGTTTTATATACATAGAGCACAGCAGTAGATTTTCCCTTTGTGACTGTCTCTGTCTATTTTAATCTTTATATAGTCCATCTGAATACAACAGGCAGGAAAGGGGCTCATTTATTTTTATTTGACCTTCATAAACATGTAAAAAGGAGCACAGGCATTCTGCAACTGACTTGAAATAGCAGATGTTAAAAAAAGATAAAAAATAAAGATGTACATTAAAGTGACCCTTTATTTGCTCATACAGGGAAAAGTACAAAAATCACAACTTACTTCCACCATCTCCATGGCAGCATGCACTCACCCTTAATTTGCTTCTTTGTCGCTTTGCTTGGCATTTGGGATCGAAAGTGAAATATGTGGCAATTCCAGGTATGGGTGATCATGTGACTCACTCCCCTTCTCCCATGTGACAGTGTTGTTGTCTTGCAATTGGCCCAGTGTTGTCACATGGGGGCAGAAGAGGAGTCTATAGTCCTGTGTAAGCTCTGACAAGTTGGTTTGGAGCTTACCCATGGCCTTTGCAATCTATATTACTGAGCTATCAGTTTGAAATCTCAGGTCCTATTCTGCATTAAGCTATGAATCACTGTTGTGTGTAAATCACAAAAAAACAAAACAAAACAAAAAAACACTTAAAAAAGCAAACAAACAAAAAAAAAAACATTTTAGCCCATTTTTAACCCTCAATTAATTTGTACTAACTACTTTGTTACATTCTTCCTTTAGGACTCGTTCACACCAGAACGCACTGCATTCAAAACATACTGGGTGAGCGATCTGTCAATATAACCCTAACGACACCCCAAATCCCTCCACTGGCTTTCGATTGCGCAACGGATCAAATTCTAAATCCTAACACTGACGTACAAAGCCGTCCACCATACTGCCCTGAACTACATCACTGACCTAATATCCAAGTACCACCCAACATGCACACTCCGCTCTTCACAAGACCTCCTTCTCTCTAGTTCCCTGGTCTCCTCCTCCCATGCCCTTCTCCAGGACTTCTCCAGGGTGTCACCCATCCTCTGGAACTCCCTGCCCCAACCCATCAGATTATCACCTACTCTCCTCTCCTTTAGGCGCACCCTGAAAACCCATCTCTTCAGGGAAGCCTACCCCACCCCCTGCTAACTTGCCGACGACCTCCACTCTTCCTACCACCCCATCCCCCACAGCTATCTCCTCCTGTGCCACTACCCCCTCCCTCCTAGATTGTAAGCTCGAAAGAGCAGGGCCCTCAATCCCCTCATGTTTTGCATTGTATTGGTATTGTTCTGTCACATGTTCTGTCCCCCTTTGTAATGTACAGCGCTGAGCGAACTATTGGCGCTTTATAAATACTGTATAATAATAATAATAAATGCAGGTTGAAAATACAGCAAACTGTTGGCGCTATAAAAATCCCTTATAATAATAATAATAAAAAAAAACCTTTGTATAGTAAACCCTGGATAGCTGCTTAAGCCATAACATTCATGATGACACAGTACAATGTGATCCTGGTTCAGTGCGCTTGTGATCAGTAGTGAATGCACTATTGTTGGTGCAATCCAGTGTGTTTTCAGACCATTTAAATGAATGGAATCACACGCGATTGTAGATGTGAACAGGCCCTTAGTATTTTTTTGATCAATTGTATGTACCTTTAAAATTCGTGTTTACTCTTTTTTGCAGCATCAAAGTTAAAAAATGCTGTGTATCAAAAACACCATTCCAGGGCCTTTATTAAAGAGACAAATCGCAAATGACTCATCCACCTTACTAACCGTTCCATATTTGTCATCCCTCTCTGCCAATCCCTCCACTGGCTTCCCATTGCCCAATGAATAATATTCAAAACATTAACAATAACATATAAAGCCATTTATAACTCTGCCCCAAATTACATCACCGATCTTGTCTCCAAATATCACCCAAACCGCCCTCTCCGCTCCTCGCACGACCTCCTGCTCTCTAGCTCCCTTGTCTCCTCCTCCCATGCTTGTCTCCAGGACTTCTCCAGAGCCTCCCCCATCCTCTGGAACTCTCTACCCCAATCTATCCGACTAATGCCTACTCTGTCCACTTTTAGGTGATCTCTGAAAACCTATCTCTCCATGGAAGCCTATCCTGCCTTCAGCTGATATCCGAATCTTCTATTTCTCTTATCAGTTCGTCCTCCGCGATTATTACCTTTTGTACCACCATCTCCCGACAAACTCTCCTCTGCCCAGGGTTATGAGTACTCACAGGACTGTGTGCTCTGTAGACACCTCTTGGATGCAGGGGCAGACTGACAACTCATGGGGCCCCCGGGCAATAGGGGATCATGGGGCCCCTGTGTCCTTGCCCAAACTCAAAAAAGCCTATGAAAAAGGTACCAGGGGCATCTCATGGGGCCCCCTACTGACCCCGGGCCCTCGGGCAGTGCCCGAGTTTCCAAATGGTCAGTCCGCCCCTGCTTGGATGGGTACATCTCTCCTGGGAGCCCTCACACAGGGATCTCCAGCCTGGCCTACAAGGCCTTTTGCAAAGCAGCCTAGACTCCACCTCCACAGAATGTCTACAGCTGGCCTCCTGCATACAGGTCCACTGCACCCGGCCTCCTGCCCTGTCTAGAGCAACATGTGTTGGTTGCATTCTCACATATGTGGAGTGTCTGGCCCAAATGCCCCAAGACTCTCTGGGTTTGATTTACTAAAGACAAATAGACTGTGCACTTGGCAAGAGCAGTTGCCCCTAGCACTTAGTAAATGAGCAGAAGCTCTGTTAACTTCCATCATCCAATCATGTGCAAGAAAAAATGCTGCTTTTTTTTTCATTTTCCTTGCATGCGATTGGGTATTCCTTGCAAAGTGAAGTTTTACCTTGTTTACTAAGCTCTAGAGTAACTGCCGTTGCAGGGTGCAACTGCACTTTGCAAAGTACACAGTCTATTTGCCTTTAGTACACCAACCCCTCTGTATCCTTTCCCTACCTAGCCTATATGTGGACGTTGATTCACCCCTGACATGGCTTGTGGGAGGGCTCTACCTAAAAGTGGCCTAACACCCAATGTCACTATCTGCTGTACTAGGCACTATTCTGGTACAGAGCCACCTAGTGGCACAGTGGCTGACCGCACCTGCCTGCAACCTAACCGACTGAACCCTACTTTCTTGAACAATTTATCCTATCGCAGTTATTACATTTTGTATTATTTGCACCTCTCTTTAGATTGTAGGCTCTCACGAGCAGGATCCCCTTCACCCTAATGTCTTAAAATATATTGTAACTATATCATCATATTGGCAGCACAGTGGCTAAGTGGTTAACACTTCTGCCTGGCAGTACTAGGGTTGTCGGTTCAAATCCCAGCCATGGTACCACCTCCATGGAGTCTGCATGTTCTCCCTGTGCCTGCGTGGGTTTCCTCCCACACTCCAAAGACATGCTGGTAGGTAAATTTGCTCCTGTCTAAATTGGCCCTAGAATGAATGTGAGTTAGGAACTTTAGATTATACGCCCCTTGAGGGTTAGGGACTGATGTGAATGTACAATATATATGTAAAGTGCTGTGTAAATTGACAGCGCTATATAAGTACCTGAAATAAATATTGTCCCCTTGATTTTGCAAAAGTGCTGAGCACACTGTTGGTGCTATATAAATCCTGTATGATAATAATAAGTCAACATAGAGTAAGCCAGGATTTCCCTTTAATCTTGTGAAATCACATCAAAAATAAATATATACAATGATAATGGCATTGACTTTTACAATTAGATTTTGCACATCAATATCGGAAGTACAGGTGCCGGCTGACATCATATTAGCCGCGGGGTCATGGTTACATCACCACTCGCCCAGTTCCCCACGCATTATCTATAATGGCCTTGCTGTAAATCATAAGCTATGAAATAAAATAGCAGAACTGACAGTCCTATAGCAGTACATGACCGGCCATTGCTCCCGTGGGACTTCATCAGTAGAGGACCTACGAGCTTCAAAAAGCCAATAAAGGAGCTGATAAGAGGACATGGCTCACAATTACCCTCTGGAAGCAGCAACAGACTATCCCCGGCAGGTGCTTTCGGCAATCACAGCAGCTGGGCAAACAGTATTCTAGGTTATAATGGTGTTTTCCTGCTTTTTAGGGAGTCCATATGGTAATCAGATTGTAGAGAAATGCAGATCCTATGTAAACAATGGCACATTCTTTTAAGAAGCAATAAAGCAATTTCGAATCTATAACCGGCTGAACAGGGCAGTGTGATAACGTGTGCAGGTGGAATTCAGTGATCATTGCTGTCATTACATTTCATGACAGAAAAAAAAAAAAAAAAGAAAAAGTTTATGGAAAACATTAAAGCTGACTTGTGATTTGTAATAGTACTGTTTGGACTTTGAAGAAGGGGACATACCCCGAAAGCTTGTCCTCAAAATTGTATGTTAGTGCAAATAAAAAAAGTATCATGGACACAGTACTCAATTGTTTATGGATACAAAAACTTTCATTGTAAAGCCTTATAACAGAAGTATTTGAACACCCTGCGATTTTGCAAGTTCTCCCACTTTGAAATCATGGAGGGGTCTGAAATTCACATTGTAGGTGCGTTCCCACTCTGAGAGACAGAATTAAAAAAACAATTCAGGAAATCACATTGTATGATTTGTAAAGAATTTATTTGTCTTGCACTGCTGAACATAAGTATTTGAACACCTGAGAAAATCAGTGTTAATATTTGGTACAGAAGCCCTTGTTTGCAATTACAGAGGTCAGACGTTTCCTGTAGTTCTTGACCAGGTTTGCACTGCAACAGGGATTTTGGCCCACTCCTCCACACAGATCTCCTCTAGATCTGTCAGGTTTCGGGGCTGTCGCTGAGCAACACGGAGTTTCAGCTCCCTCCAAAGATGTTCTATTGGATTTAGGTCTGGAGACTGGCTAGGCCACTCCAGAACCTTGATATGCTTCTTACAGAGCCACTCCTTGGTTATCCTAGCTGTGTGCTTCAGGTCGTTGTCATGTTGGAAGACCCAGCCACGACCCATCTTCAATGCTCTGACTGAGGGAAGGAGGTTGTTGCTCAAAATCTCACAATAAATGGCCCCATTCATCCTCTCCTGAATACAGTGCAGACGTCCTGTCCCCTTCGCAGAAAAGCACCCCCAAAGCATGATGTTACCACCCCCATGCTTCACAGTAGGGAAGGTGTTCTTGGGATGCAACTCATCCTTCTTTTTCCTCCAAACACGACGAGTGAAGTTTAGACCAAAAAGTTCTACTTTGGTCTCATCTGACCACATGACTTTCTCCCTATGACTCCTCTGGATCATCCAGATGGTCATTGGCAAACTTCAGACGGGCCTGGACATGTGATGACTTGAGCAGGGGAACCTTCCGTGCAATGCATGATTTGAAACCATGACGGCTTAGTGTTCTATCGACAGTGACCTTTGAAACTGTGGTCCCAGCTCTCTTCATGTCATTGACCAGCTCCTCCCTTGTAGTTCTGGGCTGATTCCTCACCTTTCTTATCATCAGTGATACCCCACGAGGTGAGATCTTGCATGGAGCCCCAGTCCGAGGGAGACTGACAGTCGTCTTTAGCCTCTTCCATTTTCTAACAATTGCTCCAACAGTTGATCTATTTTCACCAAGCTGCTTGGCAATTGCCCCGTAGCCCTTTTCAGCCTTGTGGAGGTCCACAATTTTGTCTCTGGTGTCTTTTGACAGCTCTTTGGTCTTGCCCATGGTAGTAGTTGGCATTTGACTGACTGTGACACACAGTAGCTTGCCACAGTACAATCATCTCAGTGACCTCACAAATGTTGCGTTATAGGGCTGAAGCACCACCAGTGCACATCATCACTAGCGTCTCACCCTTCCTTTGTGACATTTGCATTACCATCCGCATCGGCAGTCCTTTACAGTATGGCTGCAGTTCCGCCAGATGGCGTCTTGTTCGCTCCTGTACAGTGTACACAGTGCTGGCGGTATGGATAGTCCACAACTGGTGTGAGGCTAGGAGAGCTTGTTGCCCATGAATGAGATGGAGGTCGAGCTGAGACGGCCGCTAATTCATCCCAAAGGTTTTCTATCGGGTTGAGGTCAGGACTGAGTTGCTGTTGTTCCCAGTTGCTTCCACTTTGTTATAATCCCACCAGGGGCAGACTGACAACTCATGGGGCCCCCGGGCATTAGGGGATCATGGGGCCCCTGTGTCCTTGCCCAAATTCAAAAAAGCCTATGAAAAAGGTACCAAGGGCATCTCATGGGGCCCCCTACTGACCCCAGGCACTCGGGCAGTGCCCGCGTTTCCATATGGTCAGTCCGCTCCTGAATCCCACTAACAGCTGACCGTGGAATATTTAGTAACAAGGAAATGTCACGGATGGACTTATTGCACAGGTAGGAACCTATCACGGCACCATGCTTGGAGTCACTGAGCTCCTGAGAGCAACCCATTCTCTCACAAATGACTGCTTGACTGTATACATCTGTGCCCATGGAGGTGATTGGAATACCTGAATCCAATGATTTGAATTCACTTCGTGGGCTCCAAAATATATAATATTTGGAGTAAGTTTTAAGTAATCTTCTGGCATTTTTTAAACATGTGTGCAACCCCCCCGACCAAAAAAAAAAAATGGTAAAAGGGTTTACAAGTGCTTATATCACGTATCCTAAAAATGATTTAATGCTCCACAGAAAGCATTTGGAGCCATCAAATGTGCTAGAACAGTGGATCTCAAGCTTCCTAATGCCGTGACCCTTTAATACAGTTCCTCATGTTGTGGTGACCCCCAACCATAAAATTATTTACCCAGTAATTATAATTCATGAAGTGTCGTTTTACCTCCAATACTGCTGCTTTCAGCACAGTAGCTGCTTTCAGCACAGTAGCTGCTTTCAACACAGCAGCTGCTCTTTACACATCAGAAATATGTGTTTTCCGATGGTCTTAGGCGACCCCTGTGAAAGGGTCGTTCAATCCCCAAAGGGGTCGCGACCCACAGGTTGAGAACCACTGCGCTAGACAGTCATATTTTGACTTTTACCTATGACCGGTGATCAGATTCTACTGCAGATGATGTGCCAGTTATCACTGACACCGTGTACAGGATGGGCTGTGGATGTCACCGGTACTTTCCATTGCTAGTATATTGGCTTTGAACTCCTGCAGAAACGGATCCCACTTTGTTCCCGCAAAGCTTTTGTTTTCATAAGTTACTGTCATAATACCCTCATTGTGTTTGCGCCGGTTTATTCTGTACGTAAACAAATCTCGAGGAACATTTGTTCTTTCTCCCAACAGTATCTTTCCTTGCATCTCCCTGAACTTGGGAACAATGTGAAACATTGTTTTTATTGTACTGGAGATTGTCTAATAGGTCATCGGGACAATATTTTGTAAAGGGCAAACTGTTATTTGATTCTCTCCCCACTTCCTTTCACTGGAGTATTTACAGAACGATAGCACCACAACAGATGAGGGTGTATAATATTCTAAAATTGTTTTCAATCCACGGGCAGGACGTGTGGGCGCTCAGACCATCATCCAGAACGAAACAACGTACTATAATTAGAATAGCTTGCATTCTGCAAAGGAACCTCTGTCCAATATTGAAAATGATGGAGGCTGTGACACCAGCATGCTCCCAGCCGTTACAGATGTACTGTTATGTATTAGAAGTTGCCAGATCGAAAGGAAGGAAGGCTTGTTTTAAAAGCTGGCTGGTTGACATGAAAGGGCCCATGGCTCTGACAAAAGCCACATTGAGGAAAGGCAATTTGAGTCTGGCTGAGTTTTTTGTAAGCAAATGTTACTTTGAAGGAAGAATCTAATCTCAAATATGTTCTCCATTGTGTCTGCTCCAGATGAACTCATATGCTTGATATTAGCAATTAAGAAAAATGTATTTGTTATTTTTGAATCTTACATCAATGCCACTGCCCCGTACCTCTGATATGTACAGTATAAATATATATATATATATATATATAGGGGGATTGCAGGATTTATTTTATTATTTATTTATTTCAGGTACTTATATAGCACTGTCAATTTACGCAGCACTTTACATATATATTGTACATTCACATCAGTCCCTAACCCTCAAGGGGTGTACAATCTAAGGTCCCTATCTCACATTCATATACAAGGGCCAATTTAGACAGGATCCAATTAACCTACCAGCATGTCTTTGGACTGTGGGAGGAAACCAGAGTACCCAGAGGAAACCCACACAGGCACAGGGAGAACATGCAAACTCCAGGCAGGAGGTGCTGTGGCTGGGAATCAAACCAACAATCCTAGTACTGCCAGGGGGGAACTGCTAACCATTTAGCCACTGTGCTGCCCATATATATATATACAGGCATACCTCGGTTTATGAACGTCACCGTTAACGTAATTTTCGGTTTACGAATGACAATCCATTGAAAATGCCTCAGTTTACAATTTTTTTTCGCAATATGAACAGATTAATTGGTTTTCAATGCATTTACAAATTTTTTGAATCATGTCCCTGTACAGTATTTATGCCTTTAAAGTGCACTTTATAAAGAGTTTTGAACAGATAGACTTTTTTTTTACTTTTCTCTGACCTCCGGAACAGATTAACTGGTTTTCAATGCATTTACGAATTCATTTTTATCATGTCACTGTACAGTATTTATGCCTTTAAAATGCACTTTATAAAGTGTTTTGAACAGACAGACATTTTTTTACTTTTTTCTGACCTCCGGAACGGATTAATTGGTTTTCAGTGCATTCTTATGGGAAACCGCGTTTAGGTTTATGAGTTTTTAACAATATGAACAGTCCCGCAGAACGAATTAAATTCGTAAACTGAGGTACATATATATATATATCTATATATATATATATATATGTATATACACAGTACTGTGCAAAAGTCTTGGGCAGGTGTAAAAAAATGCTGTAAATGAAGAATGCTTTCAAAAATAGAAGTATTAATGGTTTATTTTTGTCACTTAACAAAATGGAAAGTAAATGAACAGAAGCAAAATCCAAATCAAATCAGTATTTGATGTTACGGATGTAATATTCATGCACTACCACAAATAAATGATAAGCTGCTGCAAGCACCCCTACATCAATAAAAATAGAAAATATAGGTCAACATGCGCTCAATATGAATCCCACTGGATCCTCTGCTTCCACAGGTCTCTCCAGGCACTCTCAGGAACAATCCTTTACGTCCCCACTCGTGGATAGGTGCTCAAAAGCAGGGGCGGACTGACAACTCATAGGGCCCCTGGGCAAAAGGGGATCATGGGGCCCTCGGGCAATAGGGGATCATGGGGCCCCTGTGTCCTTGCCCAAACTCAAAAAAGCCTATGAAAAAGGTACCAGGGGCATCTCATGGGGCTCCCTACTGATCCCGGGCCCTCGGGCAGTGCCCGAGTTTCCAAATGGTCAGTCTGCCCCTGCTCAAAAGATAAGGAACAAGGAACTCCTCATAGTGTAGTAAGGCTTTAGTACCATAAAAATGCATACAAAATGCCACTCAGAGATACAAGGTTCACAGAACCTATTACAAGCATTTAAGGGAAAAACAGTGAACACAGATGGCGGTTCCTGCATGCACCAGAAAAGACGTCACAAGCTACGCGTTACGCCACAAGCCACGTGGCTTCTTCAGGGATCAAATTCTGTGAACCTTGTATCTATGTGAGTGGCATTCTTTATACATTTTTATGGTAATAAAGCCATACTATGCTACGAGGAGTTCCTTGTTCCTGCCAGTTGTTACATTTTTTTATTTACTTTTGACTTTATTTGTTTCACAGATTTATTCTATTACACATTGGGTTTGATGCTCAGGAAGGTGTTTATTTATTATTAGTGCATTTTTTTGGTCACTAGGGACAGTGCAGCGCTATTCATAGGGAGCATATTTGATGTTACCACCCTTTGCCATCAAAACATCATCAATTCTTCAATTCTTCTAGGTACACTTGCACACAGTTTTCGAAGGAACTCGGCAGGTAGGTTGTTCCAAACATCTTGAAGAACTAACCAAAGACCTTCCGTGGATGTAGGCTGCCTCAAACCCGTCTGTCTCTTTATGTAATCCCAGACAGACTTGACCATCTTGAGATCAGGGCTCTGTGGGAGCCAAACCATCACTTCCTGGACTCCTTGTTCTTCTTTCTACTGAAGATAGTTCTTAATTACATTGGCTATATATTTGAGGTTATTGTCCAGCTGCAGAATACATTTGGGGCCAACCGCACCCCTCCCTCATTGTATGGCATGGTGGAAAGGTATCTGCCTGTATTTCTTACCATGAGGACACCACTGATTCTGACCAAATCTCTAACTTCAATTGGAGAAATGCAGCCCCAAACTTGCAAGGAACCTCCACCATGGGAAGTTGTGAAGTCTGCTGGTTGCTGGTTTGGGCAGTATAAGGAGAATGGTCCATTTAAAACTCTCGGGTCTCAGTGAGGTGCCAGTGAGTTTAGAGCCTTCTGTTTTTTCTATGGCTATGGGGGACATTCAAAAAGCAGAGGCATGGCTGTCTCACCACCGTACCACTGCTTTAAACAAGTACAAATAAACAAAAAGAACTGCACATTTCATTGCATTGCTGGCTTTAGTAGTCTGAAGCTGGTGGAGCGCATTAGAAATTGTTGGGGGAAACAAAAAAAAGCTAGGAGATAATCATGACCGACTCTCCTCCAATCATGGAGCTCAACTCTGTGGGGCTTTACTGGCTATACACCACTGCCCAAGTTTAAGTAATAGGCAAACCATGGGGTGTCAAACAATAGAATGGAGACTGCATAACGATATGTTATCTACTATAAATGAGCTGCTATAAAAAATGCTGTAGACAAGTAGGCTGGTCTGTCCCACATTGCCTGCTATGATCCAATAGACTCACCCACTTGCCTAAATCATGAAGGCTCTTTCCCTTTATTATTATAATACAGGATTTACCGGTATATAGCACCAGCAGTTTGCTCAGCGCTTTACAATATAACAGGAGACAATACAGCAACAATACAGTTCAATACAAAAGGGATAGGAGTTTAGCTGTAAACACTAAGAAAAGACCCTCCTCCTCTATATATACACAGTATATATATATATGTGTCTTTGTTTTAAAATAAAAGAAATGCGTGAGATTGAATTATCAGTGTACTTTGAAGAGACAACACAACAGTAAATATCTCCACTTATCTCTCTTATTTAAATCTATGATTTTGCTGTATGGAGAGAGGGGGAAGAAATGGTAGACGTCATTGGTCATTGTTTCATTCACTTGAGTATCTAAATTTTAGCTTGAGTTATTGAGCTCTATCAACACCAGGAGAAAAATAAAACGTTCACCTGAAGAAGAAATTGAACCCTGAAATTCCAAAGATGAAGTGAACCCTGAAAGCAGCCATGGGCAATGGTCTAGTCACCATTATTGCCTATGCTCTTCCCCTGTTATTGACATTCCATGCCTTGTGTCTATGTGTGAAGGCTGGGCTTCACTGCCGCATGCCACAGCCACACTCAAGGAGAAAAGAAAGCAGCACAGTGGTGACAACACCAAGTTTTGAAAGACAACCAGTCATGAGAGCAGTGCCTTTTGATATCACACTATGAGACTTTAGACACTGGGGTCCTTGGCACCTTCACATACTAGGAAGTGCACTGATATTTTTCAGGAAGAAAAAAATAAAATTTGGAAAATACTTATAGACCACCATGAAGTCCCTTTCAAGCTTTGTCAATAAATAGAAGGCTTGCAACCAGGGTCGTGGATAAGGGGGTACCTCCAGTACTCCTGTAGAGGGTCCAGACCAGCAGGGGGCCCAGGGTGCATGTGGGCAGGAAGGGTGATGAGCACGGTGGGGGTCAATTAGTGGAACTGATATTCTGTATGGCTCTATCTGCAGCAGCTGAAAACTGGCTTTTTCTCTTCTCCCTCCCACCAGCTTTCAGCTGCTGCAGACAGGGCCACCCAAGGGATCAGTTCCAGTAATTTCCCCCTCCCCACTGCACCCATCACCCTCCCTGTGCACCATACATTTCCCCCTGCTGCCCAGGCCCACCCTGTGTGCCCCCACCCCTACAGTACTGCAGGCTTCCTTCCTCTCCTTCCCACCAGCAGCTGCAAGCAAACAATAATATTTTTTCGGATGGAGAGTGGGAAAGCGATGGGTAAATATGTCACATTTTCCAGCCCCTTCATTTCCTGAATGATCACAATTAGTGATCGGTATCGATCCCTCACTGTGTTCATTCAAAACTGAAGTATAGTAAACTATTTTTCTTGAGGGGGGGCCTGTCAGGTTGGCTTTATGGGGCCCCGTGGTTTCTAACAGCAGCCCTGCTTGCAACTGTCCACATCTTTTGAGATACATTACTCTATAAACCCTGCAGATTCAGCAGATGTGTGTCTGTTATTTCTCTCCAGTGCTGGAGATGTATTTTTTATTTCCACATCAGTCTCACACCCACTCATCAAATTTAGGAAGGCCACTTTCTGAGATATCATAACATTAGCGGTGAACGGGCTTTGTAATCACGCCATTTTTATGATAAAGAGCCATATGATTGCCCTAAGGCTGCAACGTCTATGGATCCTAAATGAAAGGGATGAGATATGTAACTTAATTCATAAGAGATTGTACTGCGGTTCTTTCCTTATCATGTCCTCAATAGAGCTATGTTCTGAATAGAACTAGTATGTAACGATTGTTTTGTTCTATTGCCGTAAGGTATACAGACATTGGGGATTTTTGATGTTTGCGGGTTAGATCTTTTTTCAGCCGACATGCACTTACACATCAGTAAGACACTCATGTTATAATCTAATAAAGAGCTCTTATTCTTAAAGTGCATCTAAACATAAATCCAAAAACAGTATATATTGCACCTTACTAGTCCTTGGTGCGGTGGATGCATTTGTTTATTTTTTCCAAGTTAATTTTGCTTTTTCTTTTTTCAGGTAATCCTGCAAATAACACACTTCCTGTCCCTGAGTGGCTACGTCATTCCTCCATTGTATCTATGGAAGGAGCCATGGTTGTCACCCTAGGCTGCTCTCCTGATATGGACTACAAATATTTATGTATCTCCTCATCAACATTAACCGCTTCCCGACCGCCCTATAGCAGATATACTGCTACAGAGCGGCAGGGGCGAGCAAAATCACGCATATATGTGATTTTGCATTGCCAGGTAGGGGGCGCATAGGAGGCACGCACGCACCCTACCCGCGCTGCCATTTGAGGCCGTGGCTGTCAAACACCAGGTCCCGGCCAGTGATTACTCGCCGGTGCCCTGTGATTCACAAGCATTTCCCAATGGGGAGGAAAACTGTTTGGAAACAAAACAGTTCTCCTCCCTGTCAGCTCATGCACACTGCTTTGGATGGCTGTGCACACGCAAGACAATTGTTCATTCGGCTTCAGGTACAAGCACCGGCATCTTTGGTAAGGAAAACTGCAAGTGAAGTCTCCAGCTTCACGGACAGTTTCCTACTGCGCATGCTCAAGCTGAACTGTACTTTGTGAATGATCCCACAGTCTTCTGGGACCTGTGAAGTGTCCCAGGAGGCTACGGGGGGAAGGAGGAGCAGGTACCTGTCAAAACCAGGTACCATCCCCCCCAAAAAAGTGCCAAATGTGGCAGTGGAGGGGGGGGGGGAGGGATGCAGACAAGTGGAAAATCCCCTTTTGGGTGAAGTTCTGCTTTAAGCATACCAAAAAGTTTTGTGAATTTTGAGACATTTTTGGGAATCGAGCAGGGAAGGGTTAAAACCCGTTGTCTGCAAGAGAGTTCCCTTCACTTGTGAAGACAGCAGGATGTTAGAGAAAATCTCTACAAAGTAAAAGTTCTCCTCTTGGACAGTTGTTATCAGAACCAGAATGCCAGTTGTAAGAGAAGGTGAATGTCCCCATTAAGGATACAGACAACAATAACATTTTCATGGGGCGTCTAACCCCTCTCTACTTTATACAAAATTGAAATACAAAGTTTTGGTTATACATACAATTAAAGTGCAGTAACCAATCAGAATTCACTCTGCTGGAGTCAGACCAGCACATGATGGATTCATGTGATTGGTAGTTATCTCCGTAGAATAGACCCTATTATGGCTCTTATAGTGCTAATATGCATGTCTTAATGCCGAACTCCAGTCAGTTTACAAATAAAATGAAATTTTGGTGCCCCCACGTATGAAGAATACAATTCTGACTTAGTCTAGTACAGCCATTCTCAACCAGGATTCCACAGAACCCTATGGTTCCTCCAAAGGTGAATAGCGGTTCCTGTGGCCGATTGATGGTGCCTGCATAGCTATGGGACCATTGCCACTTGGCAAAGCCAGTGACATGACACCAATGGTCTTTTTTAGCTGTATGTAAGGAGAGAATTCTGAAACTGTAAAAGTTTCATTCTTCTTATTGACCACCAATGTAAGGGCCATTTTCCCACTGAACACCAATGTAAGGGGCATTTTCCCACTGAACATCAATGTAAGGGGCATTTTTTTCATTGACCCCCAAAAAATTGGGTTTGGTAAGTGTTTCCTGAAACCTGAACATTATTTAAGGGGTTCCTCTGGAGTAAAAAGATAAAGGCTGGTCTAAAGTGGCAGCGGTCATCAGGACAACCAGAGAAGCTGAATCTTCCTAGTGGGTACATAGACACCAAGAAAAAGCTGACAGAGGTTTTAACTTTTGTCCACTCCTTTCAGAACTAAAACACGTTTTGGCTTTAGATTCACCTTAAGTGCTTTAAATGCTATTTCCTCAATCAGGTTCATTGTCTAAGAACAGCAAAGGCTTACTAATTCACAATTTGGCCACATCCACAAATATTGTAAGCGTTTTAACCTTTCTTTTCTTTTTTTTTCATTGAAGTGCTGAGCCCCCTGTTTTGTCAGCACCTTGGACAGCTACGTCCACAATCCCCCTATTATACCTCGGGGTGTACAGATTTTTTTTTTTAGCGGAAATCACCTTGAATGCCTCCCAGGATAACAAGACCCAACTTCCTGATGTAGTAACATTGTATATTGACACACACATCTTCATATTCTCCTTTGTACTTGCAAACAACATCATTTTGCAAGGCTGCCAAAGAGCACATCTGTCACCTAAAACAGCTTCAAATTATTTATGTTATTTAATTTCTGGATGTGATTAATGAAACAATACCGACAGTTCACCACCCAAAGAATGTCTTCATTTTGAAGTCTTCAAAGAGCTCCTCATGCAGCTCCAAAACCCCCGCCCCCAGGTGCTCCAAACACAGACACCTTTCAGTTGGAATTCACTGTTGTATTTGTATTCAGATTCCATATTTTGCTCAGACTGGTGTGGTGGAGTAAAATCCTACATGGAGGAATTCCTCTAGGCTTTCTGAAACATTCTTTAGGTTAAGGCAATGTTTGGAACAAGCATGCAGTTGGCTGCTATTGCATGTTCGTTTGTAGTACTCGAGTCAATCTGGATGAACTTCAAGAAAGTTCCAGTGATTGCTCTGTCTACGTTATACTAAGCCTAGAGGGTGAGGGATCAAAAAGAGACATGCTGAACAGAGCAAGAGACTAATAGAAGGAATGTTTGTTTCAGGTCTTTTAAATGAAGTACACTGGGGAGAGGGGTATTTAAAAAAAAAAAAGAGATGTTATCAGCTAAGGTACAAACACATTTAAAACTAAATATTCTACATAGATAATCTCAGAAAAAAATAAATGACAAAGTACCATTTGTGTGCTCTGTGATTGAGGAGCCCATTTACATGAGATATGGGTGGGAAGATGCTGGAACCCTTCCAATCATCACATAGACCCAGGAACTAGGCACTTCTAGGGTGGTCTAGAGTGACGTGGGGGGGGGGGGGGAAGTTTTGAAAAAAAAATGATGCTATCATCCACAGTACAAACACATATGTAAAACTAGATGTTCTACATAGATAGGGGTTCTTTTACATGAGATATTGGTTGGGAATGTTATCATCCTCATTAAAAAAATCCTATGTGTAAGGCTAGACGTTCTACATAGATAGTCTCAGAAAACAGAAATGACCAGGTGGCATTCAATTTATGTAAGGGGGCAGACACATCATTTGTTTCCTCTGTAATTGAGGCATCCATTTAGATTAGATATTGGTTGGAAATATGTTGGAATGTTTCAAGTTGTCATATAGACTCAGGAACTATACTCTTCTAGGACTGGTTTAGAGTTACAGTGGTTGAAGTCGTTAAATAAAAATTAATGTTATCATCCACAGTACAAACACATATGTAAAACTAGACAGTCTATATAGATAGTCTCAGAAAACATAAATAACCAAATGATGCACCATTTGTGCCCTATGTGATTGAGGGAACTATTTGCATGAAATATTGGTTGGGAAGATGCTGGAACCCTTCCAATCATCACATAGACCCAGGAACTAGGCACTTTTAGGGTGTTCTAGAGTGGGGGAGGGTCTTTTAAAAATAATGCTATCATCCATGGTACAAACACATATGTAACACTGGAAGTTTGACATAGATACCCGTAAAATAATAATAATAGTAAAAACCCCCAGAAGTGACCAAGTGGCATTCAGTGTGGGTAAAGGGGTGGACACATCGTTAGTCCCTTCTGTGATTGGGGGGCCATTTACATTAGATATTGGTTGGGAAAATGGGAACATTTCCATTTGTCACATAGACCCAAGACCTATGCTCTTCTAGGACTGGTCTAGTGATCGAAGTCTTTAAAAAAAACCCTGATTCTAACATCCACAGTGCAAATACATATGTTCAACTAGACGTTCTACATGGATAGCTTTAGAAAACAGAAATGACCATGTGGCATTCAACGTACACAAGGAGATCACCATTTGTGTCCTCTGATTTGGAGGTTCATTTACATGGGATATTGGTTGGGAATCTTATCATCCTCATTAAAAACCTATATGTAAACCTAGATAGATAGTCTCAGAAAACAGAAAAGACCAGGTGGCATTCAATGTATGTAAAGGGGTGAACCCATAATTTGTGCCCTCTGTGATTGAGGGGTCCATTTACATTATATATTGATTTGTGAAGATGCTGGAATGGTTCTGTTTGTCATATAGACCCAGGAACTATGCTCTTCTAGTACTGGTTTAGAGTGACAGTGGTTGAAGTCACTCTAAACCAGTACTAGTAACCAGATGTTATCATCCACAGTGCAAATACATTCAGTATGTAAAACTAGATGTTCTACATAGATAGTGTCAAAAACATAAATGGCCAAGTGGTGTTCAATGTACATAAGGGGAGGATGTACCATTTGTGTCATCTGTGACATAGGGGTCCACTTACATGAGATTTTGGTTTGGAATGTTGTCACCCCAATTAATAACCTATATGTTCTTCAAAGATAGTCTCCGAAAACAGAAATGACCAGATGGCATTCAATGCATATAAAGGGAAGTTTATTGAGGGGTCCATTTACCTGACATATTGGTTGAAAAGATTCTAGAACCCTTCAAATCGCCACATATGCCAAGGCTTGGAGCTCATGCAGGATGTTACCAGGAGGCAGAAAAACACAGTAGGTGACATCCTAGCCTATTCAGATTTTTGTCCACATTTTGACAGTGGACTGTGGAAGACATGTTTTGGATCTTTGTGCTGCTGGATGTAAAATGGACTTGTGTTTGGCTACCTTTGATCCATCATGTTTAGGTCCGGAGAAACATAAAAGGATGCATAAAAGGACTATTTTTTTCCTTACTTGGACATACTCACAGGTAAGCAGATGGAAATGCAGATGTTTGCATCCACCCATGCCTATTGGGTTTCATAAAGAATTTTGGCTTTACAATTAAAAGATAATTGTGCTTTTATAGACAGTACAGTTATCCTATCCCTGACCTGAACTAAACTCCTCCCCCAGCTCAGGTGAGTACTTACGTGGATCGAATGACCATGGTTCATGGCATTCTCAGCGTGTTTAACCGAAATCTTTCTTCTTGACTTGGGAAACTAGAACAATTGTTATAGTAAGAACTAAGTTTTCTTATATTTGTACAAAATTAAAAAAAAAACCCATCTAATGATGTCAGCACCATGGACAGAGTGTAAGACACCTTTTCTTATTATTTATTGTACGCCATATTTTGCCTTAAAAAGTAAATAAAAGTCATTGTTCTTTATTTTAAAATATGTAGCTTAAATTAAAACTAGAAAAGCTACAATTTCTGGGGAAATTGTGTGGTGTTCTTGCCTCCACCAGTAGTCTACAACTGGAGTGGGCGGAGTAACTGGGTGGAGTGGGCGGAGTAACTGTTGTGTGGTTGGAGTGGCTGGAGTAACTGTGAAAAGGTCAATGGGCGGCGTGAGTTGCAAACAAATGGTCATATTGTGAAAACTATCAGGACTATGGCTTAGCCGTGGACATTTTTAGTGGCAGCAGGGATAGCTGAACATTTTGATATAAGATTTGTGTGGGTGGGCTTGAAATTGAGGGAGTGATGGCAGTTTAGAAATCACGTCCTGATTTTTCAGCTCACACTCTAGCTTTTGTCAGCTCACACTCTAGTTTTGAACATTCCGCCATTCATTCCTATGGGACCAATTTCACCACAAAAACGCCGATATTTCGTGAACCATTGGGTGAAACGTTCCACAAAGTAATAGCACACCAATCGGGAACAATCCGCACGTTTCGGTATATTACTGTCTATGTAGTGTAAAAACTGTGGGAGGAGTTAGGGTGGTAAATTTGGCTATAATAATAAGAATATATATGTGAGATAACAGTAAGTGGTCTTGCCATGCAAGAACACCTAAGAATACCTAATGATCCTGCCATAAAGGTTGTTACTTAGGCACTACCTGGTATAAAGTGACTGCATTCTGTCCCTTTCTTCCAACTGTTCCCCTGCATTGTCACCCTATCATACGCTCTTCCGATCTCAGACTACTGATGTGGTCCACTGTTGTCACTATAAGTAAACCTGTTCTGAGAAATGGTATCCTGCAGGTGCTGTAGTGCATGTAGACAGGGAGAGGCTGCAATGAGGCTGCAGGGGGTCCGCAGCACTGAGTTGCAACAAACTATGCAACTGTGTCCCACTGCCAGGAGCCAGGACACAGGGAACTAAAGAGGCTAAAGAGACATCCAGCCATGCCACCAGAGGGGTATGCATTTTGAAGTGTTTACAGCGTGTTTGTATTTGTATACAGCAGATACAATTTATATGTATGTATGTGTAAAAGTGGTACTGCTGAGCTGTGTATAAAAGTGTGACTACTGACTCCTGCATTGTGTATATTACGTACACCTGAACCCTGCACTCTGTATGCTACACATTCCTGGCCCCCACATTCAGTATATTACATACTACTGACCCTTGCATTATATACTTTACATAACCTGACCTCTAAACTCTGCATATTGCTTACTCGTGCCCCCCACACTCTGTGCATTACACACTCATAACTCCTGCACTGTGCACAATACATACATACATCCCCTGCACTCTGTACATTGCCTACTCCTAATCCCTACATTCTGTACGTTGCCTACTTCTAACCCCCACATTCTGTACATTACATACTCCAGACTCCTGCACTGTGTGCATTACATACACCTGACCCCTGCACTCTGTAAATTGCCTACTACTGACCCTCAAACTCACACCTGACCTCTGCACAATGTACATTGCCCACCCTGGACCCCTGCACTCTGTACATTATATACTTCTGCCACCTGCCACCTACTCTCTCCTTATTCTCCAGGAGTTCAATTTTCAAAGGTTTCTGGAATGCAGAACCCCAACACCCCCCCCCCCTTCCCGTCATGTTTTAGAGAACAAAAGGAAGTTATGTAGTCCTGACAAACTTCCTGTCCTTGGGTGACAACACTGCTCCTTCACAGAGTACAGTGAGAGTTAGTGTTGTCACCCTGTTACTAGCCAGATCCCCAGCTAAATGTAAAGGAAAAAAAGACTGAAAAATGAAACTAATGCAGTCACCTTATCTAAAACAATCTAAAGACTGGTAAACTGCAATATATTATATTTCTGTTTCTGGGATTAGATACAACATAAAAAGGAAATAATAAGCCCATGCTAGTGGCATAGTAGTGCAAATTGGTAATATCTGCTCATTATTTACTTTCAGATCCTATGTGATTCCATAAAATTGGAGCCATATTTAGACAACATGACAATAGAACATCTTCATCAGGATATCCTGCATTAGAGCGCACTGCTGTTTTCATCTTTTTGTCATCACCAATTATGGAGGAATGGAGAATGGTAACCAGGGGACAGTCCCTTTCCCTGACATGTGGAAATGGGTATCTCCTCGAAGTACAAAGACATCTGCTTCCTCTGATTTCAAATGTACAATATCTCCAACTTGAGATGTCTAATCCTTTCCAGAAATGTCATTTAGTTCCTTTAATAGCCCAGCTCCATCCATTGGTTATGTCCCATTATACAACATTTGGCATAGTTATTTTACTGAACTTTTCGGGTTCCTTATAAGACAGATAATGACAATGGGGAAGAACGTGTATTCAGCAGCTTGATTTTGATTTGACAACATTGACTTCATTTTTATTGAAATTTTGTCAAAATTTGCCTTTCATGTTGGCATGTCTCACTGCTGGGCAAATCTGGGGGTAATCTTCTCACATGAAATATGAACAAAGCATGTCCCTCTGTAGTGTGTACTTGTCTCTATCCAGAGCACTAAGTATTATTTCTGTCTGCTGCCTCATTCCTCTGCTATCTGCATGAGTCACTTTTGACAGTTTTTCCTGACACCAAGATAAAAAAGGTGACAGGGGAGCAGGGGCGGACTGACAACTCATGGGGCCCCCGGGCAATAGGGGATCATGGGGCCCCTGTGTCCTTGCCCAAACTCAAAAAAGCCTATGAAAAAGGTACCAAGGGCATCTCATGGGTCCCCCTACTGACCCCGGGCCCTTGGACAGTGCCCGAGTTTCCAAATGGTCAGTCCGCCCCTGCAGGGGAGGGACCTCCAACACAGCCTGTGGTTGACAGCCTTAGCTCTGTTCCTGTGTGCTGTGTGAAGAGGGGTGTCCCTTCCTTCCAATCAGCTCACTGCTCTTCTCACTGAGCTTTGTGCAGTTTAAAGTGGAGTTCCAGTTAAATTAAAAAAAATAAAAGTCAGCAGCTACAAAAACTGTAGCTGCTGACTTGTAAAATACAGACACTTACTTGTCCCACGATCCAGCGGTGTCCTCACAGCGGCTGCTTTCACTGGCCGTCTTCTCTCCCCGGCATCTTCAGTGTGGGCACCCACTGTGACAGCTTGCGGCTTCACAGCTGGGTGCCCACTGCGCATGCGAGAGTAGCGCTGCGCTTTGTGAATGGTCCTGTAGTCTTCTGGGACCTGTCACAGGTCCCAGAGGACTATGGGCGGGGGGAGGACAACTTCTGCTTCTGATCGCTTTAGGTGATCGCAGCGAAAGTGGGAGTGGGTACCTGTCAAATTCAGGTACCCGCTCCCCAAAGGTGCCAGGGGGACAAAGGCTTAAAGCAGAACTTCTCCTTTTGGGTGGAGCTCACTTCAGCTCTCCGCCCCTGATTTCTGAAATCTCAGACAAGCTTTTTAAATTCTGCACTTTGAATGACTGTAGAAAAGAGAAGGCTACAGATAAACAGTTACAACGTTGCTGTTCCCAATCTCATATTCCCCGGGGGGTTCGGTGGGTGGTGCATAGAGCTTCCTTCACCCTGAACAGGGCCTGAGGCCTATTGGAGGTGTGTGGCCAAAAAACGTCCCAGCCAAAAAACGTTGATTACAGTCTATGTGTGCATGGACACCTAGGATAACATGCTGGACTACAAAACGGGAGGGGCATGTAGATCTATCCTAATAAAAATACATTAGGAATACTTGTTGATCATTTCAGAAATTCCCTTCATATACAGTATCATCTCAAAGAGGCTGTTTAGACCTCCCAGTTTTTATCTTGGACTACAGAATAATTAGGGTCTATGTTGAGAATAGGACAGTGGGAGTGGTTAGGCAATTTCAGCATAAGGTAACTGGGCAGGGCTGACACCACTCAGCCTGCAAAAATGCTGTGTGTTGCCAGCAGGGCTGCTGTTAGAAACCACAGGGCCCCATACAGCCAACAAGAAACTCAATACAGAGAACAATCAGCGCAAAGTGCTAACACCCAGCTCCTATGAATTATAAAAGTCCAAAAGTCCAATATAGGGCTAAAAAAGTCCATATAGCACTAGGGCAAGCCTCATGTAGTAGTAGCAAGCTCTGTGTAGAATAAAAGAGAGAAGGTAGCACGCTTCCACCCTTAGAGGTCTAGCGCATGCTCCGGAACGCGTCGCTCTGCATACTGGGCCACATACGTCATCACGCTGACACTGACGTCGCGCCTCAAGGTACGTTCCAGACGCCATCTTCAGAAGACAGCACATGCCGTCCGGCTCTCTCTGTACATCTACTGTCTTCATAGTGCGGACGCGGCTGACACAGCATGGACACAGCCGTCCTCCCACCCAGTTGAGCTTGCTTTCAATATACATAATAATGTGAGTTGTTCTACATTGGTTACTTATTAAAGTTGTTTATACTGCACTTAGAGGCGCTTCATCTCTCTTTTACCCCATACAGCCAACCTTATATGCCCCCCTCCCCACCAAAAAAGACAACCCACAGTTTACTATACTTCAATTATGAACGAACACAGTGAGTGATTGGTCTCGATCACTTATTGTGTTCATTCAGGAAAGGAAAGGAAAGGGCTGGTAAATGTGAAATTTACTGGATCCTTCCCCCACTCTCCATCCTGAATGGTCCTATTGTGTGCTTGCAGCTGCCAGTGGAAAGGAGAGGAGGGAAGCTGGCAACACTGTGAGGGTGGGAACACAAAGGGGGCTTAGGCAACAGGTGGAAACAGGGAGGGTGCACAGGGAGTGATTGGTCCCGATCACTCATTGTGTTCATTCAGGAAAGGAAAGGGCTAGTAAATGTGACATGTTTACCGGATCCTTCCCCCACTCTCCATCCTGAAGGATCCTATTGTGTGCTTGCAGCTTTCGGTGGAAAGGAGAGGAGGGAATCTGGCAACACTGTGAGGTTGGGTACACACAGGGGGGCCTGGGGAACAGGTGGAAACAGGGAGGGTTCACAGGGAGTGATTGGTCCCGATCACTCATTGTGTTCATTCAGGAAAGGAAAGGGCTAGTAAATGTGACATATTTACTGGATCCTTCCCCCACTTTCCATCCTGAAGGATCCTATCGTGTGCTTGCAGCTGCCGATGGAAAGGAGAGGAGGGAAGCCGGCAACACTGTGAGGGTGGGGACACACAGGGGGGCTTAGGCAACAGATGGAAACAGGGAGGGAGCACAGGAAGTGATTGGTCCCGATCACTCATTGTGTTCATTCAGGAAAGGAAAGGGCTAGTAAATGTGACATATTTACCGGATCTTTCCCCCACTTTCCATCCTGAAGGATCCTATTGTGTGCTTGCAGCTGGCAATGGAAAGGAGAGGAGGGAAGCCGGCAACACTGTGAGGGTGGGGACACACAGGGGGGCTTAGGCAACAGGTGGAAACAGGGAGGGTGCACAGGGAGGGTGATGGATGCGGCAGGGGGGCAATTACTGGAACCGATCCCCTGTATGGCCCTGTCTGCAGCAGCTGAAAGCCAGCAGGAGGCAGAAGAGAAGAAGCCAGCTTTCAGCTGCTGCAGAGGGAGCCATACAGGGGATCGGTTCCAGCAATTGCCTCCCCCCCCATCATGCCAATCACTCTCTCTGCCCACATCCACTTCACCCCTGGGCTCCCCATGAAAAAAACAAATTAGATGCTGAGTACATTTCAGAAACGATCAACAGGTAATTTTCTTCTCTTCCAGGATCTCTAATGGGATAAAACACGAGGAAAGGTACATTTTTTCTCATTTTGTGTTGACATATGCTTTAAAATAACTGCCCTTTACAGCTAAGAATGCAAGATTGTGATTCCATGGATTAGTTTATCACCAAAGCCATAGATCACCATGTCAGCGCTGATTAGGCAGGTGACATTCTCTTTCTAAGAGCATTTAATATGCACCTAGAAAAAAGTACTCGGCTCCAGCCAATGCTTTTCAGTTTGTTTTGATCGAATAGCAAAGATTAGACACATTCTCAGGGTTTTAGTGATGTATGTGTCCCCTTGGGGAGATTACTTCTCATTTCCTGTCCCGATGACAATGAGTCAGAACAACAGGCAATCTCTCCAATAGGGACAGAGACAGCAGTGAAAACACTTTTCTTGGCAGGCTGGAGAAGTTAGTACAGCCAATCAGGCTTATTTTGTTGCCTCTGCTATCCTCATACTTTTTTTTCTAAATCCAGGTGTCACTTAGACACACAGTCCAGGGAAATCTCCCTAACAGAGTCAGAGCAGTAATAAAAACCCAACACAGGTTCTAACACTTTTCCCAACCTAAATCTAAAACTAAAAGAAAAAAATCAACAGCTTAAAGTGTTACTAAACCCCGGGCCCTGCATTCACTATATCTGGTCTCCCCGGACCCTGCATTCACTATATCAGGTCTCCCCAGACCCTGCATTCACTATATCTGGTCTCCCAGGACCCTGCATTAAATATATCTGGTCTCCCCGGGCCCTGCATTCACTATATCTGGTCTCCCAGGACCCTGCATTCACTATATCTGGTCTCCCTGGACCCTGCATTCACTATATCTGGTCTCCTAGGACTCTGCATTCTCTATATCTGGTCTCCCCGGACCGGGCATTCACTATATATGGTCTCCCTGGACCCTGCATTCACTGTATCTGGTCTCCCTGGACCCTGCATTCACTATATCTGGTCTCCCCAGACCCTGCATTCACTATATCCACTCTCCCGAGACCCTGCATTCACTATATCTGGTCTCCCCGGACTCTGCATTCACTATATCAGGTCTCCCCAGACCCTGCATTCACTATATCTGGTCTCCCCGGACCCTGCATTCACTATATCTGGTCTCCCCAGGCCCTGCATTCACTATATCTGGTCTCCCCAGATCCTGCATTCACTATGTCTGGTCTCCCCGGACCCTGCATTCACTATATCTTGTCTCCCCGGGCCCTGCATTCACTATATCTGGTCTCCCTGGACCCTGCATTCACTATATCCGCTCTCCCCGGACCCTGCATTCACTATATCTGGTCTCCCCGGACCCTGCATTCACTATATCTGGTCTCCCCGGACCCTGCATTCACACTATCTGGTCTCCCACAGTACACAGAACATGGAAATGCAATTATTTTAGAAAATATTAACTGCTAAATACCTTTTCTTCTCAGCAGTTAGAGCAGTCTTGTGACTTCTCTCAGTGTCCAGTAAAGCACTGGTTAAATCTTGTAGGAGGAGTTTTCATTCTGCTCTAGGCAGATGCACGACCCCTGACCTCTGTCTGGACATCTGGACAGTGCTGATTGGCCCTGTGCTGATCACATGCACTCTCCCAAGAAAGGAAAAAAGCCTCTCTAGCAATACACACCACACTGAGCATGTGCATGTGACTCCCCACGATATGTCTTATCAGGAGATAAGAGGGGGACACTGGAAGTAGGGGAGGATCAGAGACGTTAGGATCAAAATGCATTTTTACACAATGCAGATGATTAACCCCTTAGGTTCCACAGTGAATATAACAAGCATGATTTACTGCATATACAGAATTATTTTACTGTTGTGGGTTTAGTAACACTTTAATACACAGAACAAATACATAAACATATTCCTTCCAAATGATTTGTATTTCTGCAATCCAGTGCTGAGATTTACATAGCTCTGTCACACAGCACAGCCCTGTCTGGCAGACCTGATTTTTCTCTGCTGCAGTTAGGCAATACTTACAGGTTTTGTCCCCCTCCCCATCCAGCCTGTGAATGAACAGTGAAAGGAGAAGCAGCTGACCGATGAGCTCATTTCTCTGTCTCTCTGCTCTCTCCTTCTTTCAGCATCTTCCTTCTTAGCACATAAGCACTACAGCATAAATGATTGGCTCCTTGTGCTGCTTCTCCCTTTGTGAGCTCAGCTGTACAGGTAATGCAGCTCTGTACAATGGGGCTGATGCTAGGTCAAAATCAGGTGCTTGCATTAAAAAGCATTTATTGGTGTATTTTTGAATAGAGAGCTGTGATAATTGTCTTTTACATCAACCTGCATTTCAGCTTTAAAGAATAAAGGACTAACCCACAGCAACCATAGAAAGCCCACTGAACCCTTAAAAAGCACAAAAAAACCCCTAAAATGGCTACCCCTTTTATTCCTCCCTGGTTATTACTAATACTACTACAACTACACTATATTGCAAAAGTATTGGTCGGCCTGCCTTTCCACGCACATGAACTTTAATCCCATCCCAGTCTTAGTCCATAGGGTTCAATACTGAGTTGGCCCGCCCTTTGCAGCTATAACAGCTTCAATTCTTCTGGGAAGGCTGTCCACAAGGTTTAGGAGGGTGTCTATGGGAAGGATTGACCATTCTTCCAGAAGCACATTTGTGAGGTCAGGCACTGATGTCGGATGAGAAGGCCTGGCTCAGTCTCCGCTCTAATTCATCCCAAAGGTATTCTATTGGGTTGAGGTCAGGACTCTGTGCAGGCCAGTCAAGCTCCTCCACCCCAAACTCACTCATCCATGTCTTTATGGACCTTTCTTTGTGCTCTGGTGGGCAGTCATGTTGGAACAGGAAGGGGCCATCCCCAAACTCTTCCCACAAAGTTGGGAGCAAGAAAATTGACCAAAATGTCTTGGTATGCTGACGCCTTAAGGGTTCCCTTCACTGGAACTAAGGGTCCAAGCCCAACCCCTGAAAAACAACCCCACACCATAATCCCCCCTCCACCAAACTTTACACTTGGCACAATGCAGTCAGGCAAGTACCGATCTCCTGGCAACTGCCAAACCCAGACATGTCCATCGGATTGCCAGACAGAGAAGCGTGATTTGTCACTCCAGAGAACATGTCTCCACTGCTCTAGAGTCCAGTGGTGGCGTGCTTTACACCACTGCATCTGCTGCTTTGCATTGCACTTGGTGATGTAACACTTGGACCCATTCCATGAAGCTCTCTACGCACTGTTGTGCTAATCTGAAGGCCACATGAAGTTTGGAGGTCTTTAGCTATTGACTTTGCAGATAGTTGGCGACTTCTGCGCACTGTGCACTTCAGCATGCATTCACCCCGCTCTGTCACTTTACGTGGCCTACCACTTCGTGGCTGAGTTGCTGTGGTTCCCAGGTGCTTCCACTTTGTTATAATACCATTAACAGTTGACCGTGGAATATTTAGTAGAAAGGACATTTTGCAGATGGACTTATTGCACAGGTGACAACCTATCGGGGTACCAGGCTTGAATTCACTGAGCTCCTGAGAGCGACCCATTCTTTCACAAATGTTTGTAGAAGCCGTCTGCATGCCTAGGGGCTTGATTTTATACACCTGTAGCCATGGAGGTGATTGGAACACCTGAATCCAATGATTTGGAGGGCGGCCCAATACTTTTGGAAATATAATGTATTTCTACTGTTACTGCTACTAATTGTTTATCATTTCAATGAATCATCAACATCCTTAGCAGCCCTTTATAAACTGAGGACCTTCAGGAGCTATAACAGACCTCTCACAAATTGTCACATAAATATCACAGTCACCTATGGGCCTATGTCGGTGAGCTTCAGGGAGCAAATCCAATGTACTTTTGCATTTGCTCTGTTTCAAGCTCTTTCTCCATTTCAGTAGATTGTATGGAGAGACATTTTGAAGCAAACAAAATCTCCTCAATGCAGACCTTTATGAAGGTGTTTGGAAATTGAGGAGCGCCAAATAAAGTATGAAGAATCCAAGTCATTAATTGTGTTTTCAACAGAATGTTTTTGAGATGGCAACAACCTTTGTTTACAGTATACGTTGTGGAATGCTGGACTTCAAAGAGTTGAAAGTACTTAAGAATAATATGTATGTTGCTTTAGATCAAGACACCACTGTGTCCAAACAAAAACCAATACCAACAAAAATTGGCTATGCATAGTCAAGAAACCCCCAATAACAAAGAAACAGAAAAATCTATGAACACCTCCATACACATTCCGTATACATTTGTACATCTTTGTACACATTCATATACAACATATACATACATACGTAGCTCCCACCATGGGTCAAGACAACTGAAAGCCATTACTTAGACTAGTGAAACTAATGTATGTTTTGAGGGTAACAGATTGTAACAATGTATCAGGAGATAAATAGATGATTGAACTACAATGAATCCAACCATGGATGTGAGATCCTATAAAACATTTCAAGGCAGGATTTATATGTGTATATTATCTAGATTTTGGGACAGCACAGTGGCCAAGTGGTTAGCACTTCTGCCTGGCAGCACTAGGGCTGTGGTTCAAAGCCCAACCATGGCATTACCTACCTGGAGTTTGCATGTTCTCCCTGTGCCTGTGTGGATTTCCTCCATGTACTCTGGTTTCCTCTCACACTCCAAAGACTTGCTGGTAGGTAAATTGTCCCTAGTATGTGTATATATGAGTGTGAGTTATGAACCTTGGATTGTAAGCTCCTTGAGGGAAGGGGTTGATGTGAATGCACAATATATATGTAGTACTACCCCCTTAGGAGTTGCTGATGAATTGGGTCCTGCACAGCCAGGCATCAAGCATTTTCACACAGGCTTGCATCCACAGTCAGAAATTAGTCCTTGAGCTTTTGTTTTGTTGTTTATTGAGGGGATTTGAACTGGGATAGGGTTAAGGGTGTACAGGATGTCCAAGGGTACAGTGAGCTGAGGATGACTTCCTGGAACTATTTACAAGCCTTCTCTGCAATGCAGTCTCTGTTGGAGAGCTAGCCAGCGTCTCCTTAGTGTACCACCCCAGACCCCAGATGAACATCTCCTCTTCCCCAGCAATCTGGAGGTATCCCTCAGCAAGGGATCTGGTTCCTGTCCCTTTAAATAGGTGCACAGACACAAGTAGGGTTTTTTTCTGGTTTCCCACCAGGGTGCTTCTTCCACTATCTGCAAAGGGGGTGTAGGTGATCCTCTCCTGTACCGCTTGTGGGTTGGCTGCTGCTACCAGACCTATCAGCTGGGCTGCTCCTTCCCTGCCATACAGGTGGTCCTCACTCAGGGGGCCAATGATTTTCATGCTTTCCTCCCATCTAGCTCCAGGCTCGCAGGCAGGCCCCATCCCACCAGGCCTCCTGGCAACCTCCTTCCTCACAGCCTCACATCTTCCTCTCTCCATCTTCCACTCGAT
The DNA here is from genome assembly GCF_062004578.1 of Staurois parvus. Taxonomy (NCBI): domain Eukaryota; kingdom Metazoa; phylum Chordata; class Amphibia; order Anura; family Ranidae; genus Staurois; species Staurois parvus. Next base: position 1,538,759 of record NW_028318146.1, read on the forward strand.
TCTTCTCCCACACTCTACACTCCTGTCACTGAGCAGGCGCTAACACTTTTTAAGGGGTGTCCAACCCCTCAAGAGTGCAGCCAGACACTCCTCAGATCCACCCACTGCCTCCAAGGCCTTACTCCAAAAACCCTAGAGCAGGGGGAAATCTCAATTTAATCCCTTGATATTATACCTGAGCTCCTACTCCTGTCTAACCATTAGGATCTATTTCCCCCTAGCGAAAGTAGTAGGATGCTACATACAGGTAAAGCCATGTGTAAACTGACAACGCTATATAAGTACCTGTAATAAATAACAGTTTAGGTAGCTCCTTATTCACTTGCTACATGTCGTAAAGTAGGAGGATTTACATTTTTCCAGTTAAGCAGAACTGTCTTCTAGTTTTAAACCAAATCAACTGAAACATGGTGCATGCATGGACAAGGGGTATGAAGTCATTGAGAATACCCACCTCTTGAGTCCTTGGAACATGAAAAATTGAGCTGGGTATCCAGCACAGAAAGTAAACTGTTTAAGATAGCATCAATATGAGTGCTTGACCAGAACATATGTAACATGTTAGCTGGCCATGTACTGCAAATGGGACATTGGGCATGAGATTCAAAACCCATACACTGCAGTTTGTCTAGTGTATAGTAGAGTTGAAGAATGAATTTCAATTGGAATACATTTGTCCGCAGTACTAATAACATCCATAAACCAGGTTTCAGTGGTCTCAGTGATCTCTTCCCACCTGTCCTCCATAAGGCCAGGTTTGCACCGGAGCCATTGCGAAGGGATGTAATGAACATGCTGACCCTCTTGATTTGCAGACATTTTTAAATAGTTATGGTTAATTTGGTTTGACTCACACCATATAAGAATATTCCAGAAGAAAAGAGGGCAAAGTCAGCACTATAGCACCGACCTGAGTCTTAATAGCATGTTGTAGCAGAAGATACACTATATTGCCAAAATAAACCCCTCCAAATCATTGGATTCAGGTGTTTCAATCACCTCCATGGCCACAGGTGTATACAATCAAGCCCCTAGGCATGCAGACTGCTTCTACAACATTTGTGAAAGAATGGGTCGCTCTCAGGAGCTCAGTGAATTCAAGCGTGGTACCATGATAGGTTGCCATTTGTGCAATAAATCCATCCGTGAACTTTTCTTGCTACTAAATATTCCACGGTCAACTGTTAGTGGTATTATAACAAAGTGGAAGCAACTGGGAACAACAGCAACTCAGCCACCAAGTGGTAGTAAATATAGTAAAATAACAGAGCGGGGTCAGCGAATGCTGAAGTGCACAGAAGTTGCCAACTGTCTGCAGAGTCAATAGCTAAAGACCTCCAAACTTGGTGTGGCCTTCAGATTAGCACAACAGTGCAGAGAGAGCTTCATGGAATGGGTTTCCATGGCCGAGCAGCTGCATCCAAGCCTTACATAACCAAGAGCAATGCAAAGCGTCGGATGCAGTGGTGTAAAGCACACCGCAACTGGACTCTAGAGCAGTGATGACATGTTCTCTGGAGTGACCAATCACGCTCTCTGTCTGGCAATCCGATGGACATGTCTGGGTTTAGTGGTTGCCAGGAGAACGGTATTTGCATGATTGAATTGTGCCAAGTGTAATGTTTGGTGGTGGGGGGATTATGGTGTGAGGTTGTTTTTCAGGGGTTGGGTTTGGCCCCCTAGTTCCAGTGAAGGGAACTCTTAAGGCGTCAGCATACCAAGACATTTTGGACAATTTCATGCTCCCAACTTTGTGGGAACAGTTTGGGGATGGCCCCTTCCTGTCCCAACATGACTGCACACCAGTGCACAAAGCAAGGTCCATAAAGACATGGATGAGCGAGTTTGGGGTGGACGGTCAATCTAAACATGCCGAGTGCACCCATTTTGATAGGTACCATACACGGCACTGTTTGTATAAGCAGTGCTGGGATTTAGAAGGCTCCTTACCAATAGTTAGTGTTGGGATTAAAGTTACAGGAAGGGTAGGGTAGGTGTTAGAGTTAGTATGAGAGTGCCTTAAGGTTGGACTCTTTACATAACAACAGCAGTTCTTCTTTTTACAATTTTTGTTTTTCTTCCTTGGGTAGAATGAAACATCTATAACTTTCTTTTGCTATGTGTACTTCCCATGATTTTCTTGTTTTCTTGTCTCACCAATAACCGGTTCAACTGTACAGGATGTTTGATGTTGGTGAGTAAACCTCACAAACCCACACATGTGTGACTTTATTTATATTTGTTTGGCGCTAATAGAATTCTTGTGATGGATATAAAGGCTTCCGCAAAATTAATGTCAATGGAGTTTTCTCACCTCAGGCTTAGTCACAAGACAGAAAGGTCTATACACAGTTTGAGCCATGATGAAAGATTCTGGAGGGAGAACAGTCCTGACCATGGCAACCAATAAGATTCTCTCTCATTACGCAGCCATTACTGTTTTTCTTCTATTGCTCTATTCCTTGGATGAAGTCTACTTTTACCCTTTGATCTGGTCTTTGTAGCAATGGCTCGAGTGTTTTTGGCCTTATGTGTATAACTTTATAACTTTTTCTTTTTATAACTTTCTTTTCTTAGAACTTTTTTTAAATTTTTTAAAAAATTTTAAACTTTTAAAAAATGTTTAAATTTATTTTTCTATAAATTTTTCTATTTGTTACAGAGATGAAGGATTAAAGCCACGGGCTATGTTTTTGCTTTCTCTTTGCCGCATTGGGAAGTGTTCTCATCACTCATCATACTGGAGACATGACGGAAAATGAAAAAAATCCAAAGTGAGGGGAATTCGGGTTATCACGGGAACATTTGTCCCTATTAGATGATTTACTTTCATCTTTTGCTTTGGTAACAACTTTAAGATTTTTTTCCCCTCACTTTCCAACCTGTTGACAGTGTTCACAAGGACAAATAAATGTGTCAGTACCCCCAGCAGGGACACAGACAGCAATACAAATCTGACAGGAGGAGTTTGCCTATACATATCCTTGAAAAGCTAAACTCTAATCTGATATAAAAGACATACTAATGCAGTGCTGCATGCACCGATATATTATTGGGTTTATTGATCATGGGCAGCACAGTGGCTAAATGGTTAGCACTTCTGCCTGGCAGTACTAGGGTCGTTGGTTTGAATACCAACCATGGCACCACCTGCCTTATTTATTTCAGGTACTTACATAGCACTGTCAATTTACGCATCGCTTTACATATATATTGAACATTTACATCAGTCCCTAACCCTCAAGGGGCATATAATCTAAGGTCCCTAACTCACATTCATACATATTAGAGCACATCCAATTAACCTACAAGCATGTCTTTGGAGTGTGGAAGGAAACTGGAGCACCTGGAGGAAACCCACACAAGCACAGGGACAACATGCAAACTCTATGCAGAAGGTGCCATGGTTGGGAATTGAACCCATGACCCATTTACTGCAAGGCAGACATGCTAACCACTAAGCCACTGTGCCGCCCAAGTTTGCATTGGTTTTCTCCCACACTCCAAAGACATGCTGGTAGGTTAATTAATTCCTGTCTCAATTTACGCAGCACTTTTACATATATACTGTATTTTACATTCACATCAGGGACATACAGTATATATATAAATGTGCTGCGTAAATTGATGGTGCTATATAAGAACCTGAAATAATAATAATAAATTGTCAATGCAAGCAGTATAAACACCTGAAACTGGTCCACTATCAGCCCTTGGATTCCCTGCACAGCATGACTGGATTGAGAGAGGAAGAAGCAGCAATCAGGTAATCTGATAAGAATGGGGCAGACTGATAGGAGGAGAAAACAGAGTGACAGAAAGAGCTTGTCATTGTGATGCTTCTTCTTTCATGGTTCAGTTACAGGCTGGGGGGGGGGGGGACCAGGGCAACCTGGGCTCAGAGGATGTGTTTTGAATGATGCTGATCATCAGGCTGAGGACATCTATCTGCAGAAAAAAGCACTGCAAGTAAAATTTCTGCATTGGAGTTGAATATTGCAGCAAACGCTGACTTTATCATTTTATAGTTTAATGGCCCTTTCAGTTTATCTTGTTATTTCTAACTAGAGTTCTAGTTCATATAGTGTGCAATCTTGCAGCCCTGAGTTGCCCTACCCATATCCTACAAGCAGACACCAGAACACAATGGGAGAACACTGATATCTTAGCCATGACATACTTATGTGCATTTAGCTCAGTTCCAGGGGTTTTATTTGGTGGCATGCTGCTATTACAGAATGATTACTGTTATAACAGAGGTTTATGTTTCAGCAGAGCCTGTAGTGAAGCAGAGGACAAAGGAAGGAACCAGCACTTGGGGGGAGGGACAGGCATCTGACTTTCCCAGAAGTGTTGAATGCGAAAGAGACTTTTTAAGGCCACACACTGAAAGGCCTTGTTTACACTTGCAGTTGGTAGATGGTAAAAACATGCGTCTGAGCCTAACTTTTACAGCCCCAACCCCTCCCATTTTAGCTGCAAAGGCAGTGGACAGGGGTCTACACCTGCCATGGGCATGATGCTTTGCATTATAATATAGCAAAAATGCCCTGCATTGCAGTTGGCTGCCTGCTTGCTGAAAGTGACCCATTGGGCTGTGGTGATGCAGGTTTTTAGGGGTTAAAACAGGCAATGAGGAGGTAACATAACTCTTCAGTGCTTGTCAAGCATCCTCTGAAAAGTGATCTACCGTGGATTACTCTTTAGAGGGTGATGCCTGTGTAAACGAGCCCATATGGAGGGCAGGAAGGAGAAATGGCTACCTGAGAAGTGAGTAATCATTGCCTTCTATTGCAAAGACTTGCTGGAATCAGGGCTGGATCTATTCTATCTGATCTGGGGGTGCAGTAAAAAAAATCAGGGGCCATAATGTTAACACTGTATGCAAGTCACTGACAGTCTGTTGCACAGTGTCACGATCTGGGAAACACTAGTATGTATTAGGCTTTTATTAGATTAGGGTGATTAAATAGAACCTGTGCCCCCTTATATAAGATGTCCCTATCAGAGTCCCCCTTTACATCAAGAGTCCTAATCAGAGTCCCCCTTTACATCAGGTTTCCATCATAGGGCCCCCTTGCATCAAGGTTTCTATCAGAGTGCCTGTTTACATCAGGGTCCCCATCAGAGTGCTCCTTTACATCAGGTGTCCCCAGCAGAGTGCCCCTTACATCAAGGTCCACATCAGAGTGCCCCCTTACATCAAGGTCCCCATCAGAGTGCTCCTTTACATCAGGTGTCCCCAGCAGAGTGCCCCCTTACATCAAGGTCCACATCAGAGTGCCCCCTTACATCAGGGTCCCCATCAGAGTGCTCCTTTACATCAGGTGTCCCCAGCAGAGTGCCCCCTTACATCGAGGTCCACATCAGAGTGCCTCCTTACATCAAGGTCCCCATCAGAGTGCTCCATTACATCAGGTGTCCCTAGCAGAGTGCCCCCTTACATCAAGGTCCCCATCAGAGTGCCCCCTTACATCAAGGTCCCCATCAGAGTGTCCCTTTACATCAGGTTCCCCAGCAGAGTGCCCCCTTACATCAAGGTCCCTATCAAAGTGTCCCCTTACATCAGAGTGCCTCCTTACATCAGGTGTCCCCATTAGAATGGCCATTACATCAACATCCACATCAAAGTGCTCCCTTACATCAAGGTCCACATCAGAGTTCTCCCTTACATCATGGTCCCCATCAGAGTGCCTCCTTACATCAGGTGTCCCCACCAGAGTGGCCGTTACATCAAGGTCCATATCAAAGTGCTCCCTTACATCAAGGTCCACATCAGAGTGCCCCCTTACATCAGGTGTCCCCATCAGAGTGCTCCCTTACATCAAGGTCCCCATCAGAGTGTCACCATACATCAGGTTTCCCCATCAAAGTGCCCACTTACATCAAGTGTCCCTATCAAAGTGCCCCCTACATCAGGTGTCCCCATCAGAGTGCCCCCTTAAATCAGGTGTCCCAGTTAGCGTGCCCCCTTCATTCAGATGTCCCCATCAGAGTGCCCCCTTACATATGATCAGTTATCCCCATCAGAGTGCCCCCTTACATATGATCAGTTATCCCCATCAGAGTGCCCCCTTACATCAGGTGTCCTCATCAGAGTGCTCCCTTACATAGATTGTCCCCATCAGTGTGCCTCTTTACATCAACTGTCTGCATCTGGCTGGCTCATGGATCAGTGGATGCACTATTAGAGACTTAGGGGGGCACAACTAAAATCTGAGTGGGACACAGCACCCCCCTAGATCTGGCCCTGGATGGAATAAAAGATCTAGAGGTCTTATAGGGTCTCGTCAAGGAAGCCCTGCTTACGACTCACTGCAGAAACAAAGCCACAGGAACCAGCCAGGTAATTACAGCAGTTTACTAGCAACAGCCTGGCAGAAAAGCGGCAGGCAGTGATAGCTGGAATGTTGAAGGTGGCCCATCCCTGATTAACGATGAGAAGAAAGTGTACGTGGGAGGACTTAAGAATGTGGTAGTGGTATGAAATTGAGAACGTTCTTCATAGTTAATGACCAAATATTGTTGTTTTCATTCCTCGCCATGGCGCTAAAATCAATAAGCGGGACAATGCGCTACTGATGCCCCCCCATCTGAAACAATGCACTGTCCCGCAGCTCACTTTCCTCAACTCCGCCAAGAAATGTGGAGCTTTCACAGGAACTCCCTTTACAGTAATTAAGCTTGTTATGTCATGTAATTCTCCACTTGTGTAGCTCTTTCTCTTTTTGATTTCATCCCCCTCTCATGTCTGTAATGTTTACTCTGGCTTGGAGATGAGTTAGATGCAAAGGTAAGCGGTATTGTTTCTTTGCCTTCCCATGGGAAAACGGAATTGCTCTGGATGTCTTTCAACAAACGCAATGCAGGGGGAAGAGGAACAGTGTAGAGATTGTTTACGTTTGGCAAACCTTTCCTTTGACACCTTCGGTGCTGGCCTGTTCTGTAAACCTGAAGAAAAAAAAAAAAGACTGCCAAAGGGAGAGAGTGGCACAAAGTTGCAGTATTGATCAATGCAAATGCTGCTTCTTCTTGGAGGTTGACCCTAGAGGCCTGCGTCAATGGGTTTTGGCTTGTATCGATTACATCCATTTTAGATGTATCTGAGGTCTTTCAGAATTCATTGACAGGTGCATCTGACTTGCAGCTGACTACCTTTTGACCTGCAATTGTTTGGCTTCAAGCAGCTTTTGCATTCCCTAGTCTTACAACCTGTTTGCAGCAAGAAAACTCCATCAACACAGGTGCTAAAGATGGCCATATACAGCCCAATTCATGAAAATGATGACCTTGATATGCATATAGCTTGTAAGGACAGACCCGGAGGAATGAAATGATTGGAGGGGCTGCTTGACTGGATGGAGGAACAGATCCAGGATGGAGTTAAAATGTATGTGTAAAGTGCAGGTTCAAGAAGCCTTACCTGACTGGGGGCTTATGGTCAAGTGGTTGGGAGGAGATGAAGAGGTAGGAGCTGAGAGGATAAAGTGTCCTGCCCACCTTCCTTCCTTTACTTATTGCTTGACTAGATATTGGAACAGTCCCAGGATGGAGTTAAAATGTATGTGGAAAGTGCAGGTCCAAGAAGCCTTACCTGACTGGGGGCTTATGATCAAGTGGTTGGGAGGAGATGAAGAGGTAGGAGCTGAGAGGATAAAGTGTCCTGCCCACCTTCCCTCCTTTACTTATTGCTTGACTAGATGGAGGAACAGTCCCAGGATGGAGTTAAAATGTATGTGGAAAGTGCAGGTCCAAGAAGCCTTACCTGACTGGGGGCTTATGGTCAAGTGGTTTGGAGGAGATACAGACGTAGGACCTGTTAGGATTGTTAGGAGATCATTCCAGAATCATGAATGAGGGGATCATGTGTACTGCTCAACTCCCTACTTGTATGCCAAATGGTTTGGATTTTAGAAAGACTTGTCATGACAGGTAGGGGTCTTTGGGTGTTTGTGGAACAGTAGAATTTTTACAAATTGTGGAGTCCATTTGGTGCTTCCCCTTTTGGTGTCAACTGTCTTTACTGAGACCCGGAGGAATAAAATTATTGGAGGGGTTGCTGGACTAGATGGAGGAATAGTCCCAGAATAAAATTTAAATGTATGTGGAAAGTGCAGGTGCAAAAGGCCTTACCGGACAGGAGGCTTAAGGTCAAATGGTTGGGAGGAGATGCAGAGGTAGGACTTGAGAGAATAAAGTGTTCTGCCCACCTTCCCTCCTTTACTTGTACGTCAGCTGGGTTGAATTTTAGGAAAACTTGTCATGGGAACTTGGCAGGTATGAGTATTTTTGTGGGTCTGTGGAGTAGAAGAATTTGTAGAAAATGTGGGGTCAATCTGGTGCTATGGTTTTGATTGTCTTTACTGACGCTTGGCTCCTTGGGAAGGCAGAAAATGGTCAATTTGAAGCTGTCCTTAAGCTATTGGTGTGCAACTTAGGACAGGGTTAGATAACAATCAGGACAGGTTAGCAAACAACAAAGACCCCACACCTTAGAATCCAACAGTTGCCATGTTATTTATTAGTTATGCTTTATTTGTTTTGGTTATTTATCAAATTGGTAATAGTTTTTTTGGTTAACAAAGGGCTGATGTGGCCAATTGCAGTTCATGTTGAGCAGTCTGTGTATTTATTGGGGCTCAGTGGGATGAAATTGATGAATCCAGCAGTCAAATGGAATTTTGACAATCATGACAAGCGTCCTCAGCTTTGTTTGAAAGTATTTCTGTAAGTAGATGTGTTCTCTTTTCTTGGGAGAGAGATAAAAGGAAAACTCATAGTTCACCATGCATGAGCTGCACCACCTGGGAGAGATGTTGGTGCACCAATGCATTAAAAGACAGGTAGATGACACAGGTACAGTATATCTAGGCCAAGCAGGGGAAATAAGGGTTAAGCTGAATGGAATGGATGTCCTCTATCTAGTGTGTGTCAGGTACAGGTATCTGTCTGGCTCTCAGCCAGTCAGCTAAAAATAAAGAGCTCACAAGAATTCTCAGCAACCGCAGGACAAATCTCTGTCTCAGTGTCACTGCCTTCTGCAGGATAAGATATAGGCTGGGTTAAAGAATAAAAAAATGGGCCAAAAATACCCACTTGTCAAAAAAGATAGGGAAAGTGAGCGCTAGATAAAAAAGCTGCTAAGCGCCAATAAGTACCAAAAGACTTAATAAAAAGACATATAAGAAAGGGCGCAGCGCTAAAATAAACTATTAAACATACAAATGTTAGTAATGACAATGTGCAAAGAACTGTGCATGTGAAGCAAAAAAGTCCTCAAAAAATCAATGGTGACTTGAAACACGTGCGTCTTCCGGTGATCAGAGTAGTAAAATTATGCACTCACCAGATGCATAATTCACATATGCATATAGATGGTATCCCGATATCCAAGCGAAGCAAGTCTTAGGCGGATAGGGTCATCATCCGGATACATCAATGCGTCCAAGTTTCTCCTCATGGATCGTGTGTTTCCACACTGGAACACCCCTCAGCTGTCCCCTAGGTAACTCTGCAAGTGAAGGACTCAGCAGGGTCCGGGCCGCTTCGGTTCCCCGCTCTTGCAGCTCCCACCCTCAGGAATGGCGAATGAAGGCCGTACACGTACAGTGTACGGCCTTCATTCGCCATTCCTGAGGGTGGGAGCTGCAAGAGCGGGGAACCGAAGCGGCCCGGACCCTGCTGAGTCCTTCACTTGCAGAGTTACCTAGGGGACAGCTGAGGGGTGTTCCAGTGTGGAAACACACGATCCATGAGGAGAAACACAAAAATACCCACTGACATACCACCAGACTTTCTGAGGTGAGAAAGAGGGACACTTTCTAAAATATGTGGGCGAGGGACATAATCCTGCTAAAGTTTGACCCCTTGCCTATACCTACTGGTGGTCTTTTATGTGGATTTAGAGTTGGAGGAAGAGTTCTCAGAAGTTTTATGCCCTTTTTCTCAAAAACAAAATATCCTAAGCAGCTGCAGTTGGGTTGATTTTTTTTTCTGCTTAAGGAAGCTACTGACCAGTTTGTCTCCTGGCCTTCAAAGAATGGTGCCTTGGGTGACCTCTGTAGGCAGTTAAAGAATCCCTGCCTCCTGTGACCTGGGTAGTTTATTAATATGGATATTATATTCCCATGTTAGGTACTAATTAGTAAGGGGATCCACTCTGCTGCATCACCAATGGAAAATATATTTTCAACATGCATCCTAGCTGCCATTGCTAATCTCCCTGTGAAAATTCTAGATGCCTGGGTGTTATATAGACTTCAGTACTTTCTAAACTATTTAGGCTTGTCATTTAATTGTGATTGCCACTGTTATTGTATCTTCTGACTGATTGCTGCAGGGGTTGGGTCATGTTTTTGACTTCCCCTGCAAGGATGTCTTAGCCTGTCTTTTTAGGGTTTATGAAGCGGCAGAGGACCTACCCCAAGGGGGAGTCCAATAGGAATAGATGTTTGAGGTCCAAATGCTATGATGTGATTCCTCTTCTCTATTATTTCTCCCTCCAATGGCAACCCAGGAAGGGCCACACTAAGGTCTCTATGCACCCTTTTCCTATACAACCAGCTAGGGAAAGTGCGTATAAAAAGTGCAGCGCTAAAAGGTATATACTCCAATCAAATTATATATCAAAATCAATATGTACTCTAGTCCAAATAAAAGTATTATAATAAAATATTAGTAGTAAAATATAAGTAAAATAATAAATTAATAAAATTAATAAAATGGTGACAGTTCGTGATGAGTGATCAATACAGGAGTTGCTAGTGACTTCACGATCCAGTGGTTTGGTGACAAATAGTAAAAATACGCACTCACCAGATGCGTATCTTTTAATACGCATGTGATAAATAAACCAGAGGTCCCCCTCATGGGATGGGATGGATGAGCTGGACCGTCTTAGCGGACTCTCCTTCCTCTGGGTATTGAGCAGCCAAACCGTTGTCTCCCTCTAGGTAATGGACAGGGCACTGGGCAGCTTACAGCGGGACGTGCGTCATCCTTAGGGTTGGTATCATATGTCACAGACTCCTGATACTTGGGCTCTGGAACAGATGTTTGGCTCACCAAGGAGCCAACAAGAATTAGCCCATAGCGTAGTAGTTTAAAAGTTGATGTTTATTAATTCACGTGGCAAAAATGCAAATGTAGTTAAAACCAAGTAAAACAATTACTGACCAATGTGCAATAGACGTCACAACATGTAGGCCCCTTTAACGCGTTTTGTGCGATAGCACTTCATCAGAAAGGCATGGCCTAAGGACAGTGTATCCATACTTCCCAACTTTTGAACTTCAGAATGAGGGACACGTGAGGGAGGAAGTAACCTGCGGTGTGCATAGTGCGCCATGACACGAACGGGTGTGGCCAAATGCTTAACAGTGGGAGGGGCCAAAAGGGCATGGTTAAACAAATCTCAGGCTTCCTTGTACCTATAAAATATGCTTTGATTGCTGTGCCACAAGCAAGAGTCTCACAGACAAAAACCCCAACACAATCATTTAAAAAAAAGAAAAAAAGCTTCCATTGAAAATGGTTTTGGACTCCAAATTCAGGAATGCATTAGGCACAGAGTGCAGGATTCAGGTGTGCATTACGTACAGAGTGCAGGATTCAGGAATGCGTTATGTACAGAGTGCAGGATTCAGGTGTGCATTACGTACAGAGTGCAGGATTCAGGAATGCGTTATGTACAGAGTGCAGGATTCAGGTGTGCGTTACATATAGAGTGCTTTATTCAGGAGTGTGTTACGCACAGAGTGCAGGATTCAGGTGTGCATTACGTACAGAGTGCAGGATTCAGGTGTGCTTTATGTACAGAGTGCAGGATTCAGGAGTGCGTTACATACAGAGTGCAGGATTCAGGTGTGCTTTATGTACAGAGTGCAGGATTCAGGAGTGTGTTACATACAGAGTGCAGGATTCAGGTGTGCATTATGTACAGAGTGCAAGGTTCAGGAGTGTGTTTCATACAGAGTGCAAGGTTCAGGGGTGTGTTATGTACAGAGTGCAGGATTCAGGAGTGTGTTACGTACAGAGTGCAGGATTCAGGAGTGTGTTACGTAAAGAGCGCAGGATTCAGGAATGCAGTATGTAAAGAGTGCAGGATTCAGGTGTGCATTACATACAAAGTGCAGGATTCAGGAGTGCGTTACATACAGAGTGCAGGATTCAGGAGTGTGTTACATACAGAGTGCAGGATTCAGGAGTGTGTTACATACAGAGTACAGGATTCAGGTGTGCGTTACATTCAGAGTGCAGGATTCAGGAGTGTGTTATGTAGAGAGTGCATTATGTAGGGAGTGCAGGATTCAGGAGTGCGTTATGTAGAGAGTGCAGGATTCAGGAGTGTGTTACGTACAGAGTGCAGGATTCAGTTGTGTGTTACATATAGAGTGCAGGATTCAGGTGTGCGTTACATTCAGAGTGCAGGATTCAGGAGTGTGTTATGTAGAGAGTGCAGGATTCAGGAGTGTGTCATGTAGAGAGTGCAGGATTCAGGAGTGTGTCATGTAGAGAGTGCAGGATTCAGGAGTGCGTTATGTAGAGAGTGCAGGATTCAGGAGTGTGTTACGTACAGAGTGCAGGATTCAGTTGTGTGTTACATATAGAGTGCAGGATTCAGGTGTGCGTTACATTCAGAGTGCAGGATTCAGGAGTGTGTTATGTAGAGAGTGCAGGATTCAGGAGTGTGTTATGTAGAGAGTGCAGGATTCAGGAGTGTGTCATGTAGAGAGTGCAGGATTCAGGAGTGCGTTACGTACAGAGTGCAGGATTCAGGAGTGCGTTACGTACAGAGTGCAGGTTTCTGGAGTGCGTTACGTACAAAGTGCAGGATTCAGGTGTGCGTTACATACAGAGCGCAAGGTTCAGAAGTTAGTTAAACAGCAAAGACACCAATTAAACATACACTTACATTCTGAAATCTTGATTAACAGCATATAGGAGCTGAGGCATGAATGCCGGAATCAGATGGCTAATAAATGAGTGCAGCCGAGCAGGACCTGCAGCAGTGTGAACATCTAGCACAACCAAGGATTGGGGAACAAGCTGGCAGGGGTATGGCTGCAATGAGAGAGGGTGCAGCTGTCAAGTCCAACCAGTGATGTCTGGGATGGGTGGGGTTTGATATGTGTTTCAAGGGCTCCACCCCCTCTTAAAAACAGCCTTCATAAAGAAACAGTCTGCATTTATGCAGTGCCAAAAAGAGGTGGAAAGGGGCAGGATTAATTGGAACTACTGCATGTGCACCCGCAGCGCTGTATAATTCAGGTTTATTATATACCGCTGCGGGTGCACATGCAGTAGTTCCAATCGGTCCTGTCCCTTGTCACCGTCCTCCCTGATCAGCAATGTATAAATGCCGACTGTTTGTCTATGCAGTGCCTGCTTGACAAAGAGAGTGGAGCCCCTGAAACCCATATCAGCCCCGCCCATCCCACATCACAGGCTGGAGTTGACAGCTTCAGGCTCCCACTCACTGTTGCTGAAAGCTCCACTGGCTTGCCCGCCAATCCATGGCTGTCCTAGATGTTCACACTGTTCACACTGCTGCAGGTCTTGCTCAGCTGGAAGTTAGCATATAAAGAATAGATAGAATAACGTGGGACAAAGCCCCTGTACACCAGGACCGTGGGACAAAGGTGAAAATGCGGGAAAGTCCCATCCAAACCAGGACTGTTGGGGGGTATGGATCAGTACCTCAACAAATTGAGCAGCCAAATTTTATGTAACTGATTGTGAATGTATGTGGAAGATGTCTTGGAGAATGATGTGAAATGTAGATGCAACTTTGAAGTCCATCAGTAAATAAACTTCATTTAAGTGAAGAAGTTGTCCTTGTCAAGTCTAGGAGAAAAAGTTCAAGTCTAGAACTGGTGTAACCTTGGAAAACGAACTTTTGGAGTTAAGCCATGCAACCCCCCGGGTTAAACAGCCTTGTGTGGTTGCAGACGTTTTGTCCAGGTTAACACTTGTGGCTAAATACATCTGGGAGCGCACACATTTTAACCTTCAAGGGTGAGACATATAAAAATACATAGAGGCCAGCCTGAGTAGGAAGCAGGTGACTGTGGCAGGTGAAGTGCACCTATCCTGGTAGATGAAAGGATAGGTGTACTTCATGTTCCTTACTGTCTCCATGGTGAAGCCTGTTGTGGTCCAGGGTTGGCCTAGGGACCTGGCCTGAACAATCACAAGAGCAAGGCCTTGCATTGATAGAAGTGTGGTGGCTTCATGTGAAGAGTGCCTGTAGGGCAAAGTGAATACAGCAAGTGAAATATTGCTATTTTCAAGGGAAATGCCTCAAATGACGACATGAGTGGCTGAAATGGGTCAGGTTCTGCATCACCTTCCTAAACATTAATGTACTCTGAGAGGGAGAGAGAGATTGAATTCTCAGTGCCTTTTGGTTCTGGGAATAAAGTGCTTAATGCCTTGAGAACCGAAGTGTGGAGGATTTCTTTAGTGGCTGGTGGTTTCTAACCTGCCCTCTATGGTGCCAACTCCCATTAGTCCAAGTGTTCCATTAGTATCTACTCTTCTGACTTGGGTGCTACAATTGCCAAACCCCCATCCAGCCCTCCACAATTTGAGTGACAGTGGATCCTGGCCATCGTGTGTCTTCTGCAGACTCAATTCCCCCAGCCTTTCAAGCTACAGAGAAAGGAGGAATAAAAAGGGATATGCAGCACTTGTTGATGCTGTGCATGGTTCAAAATACATAGTGATGCTGCCAAAAGTTTTTGTTTCAGTTTTATTTGACTTGCACTTACATACAGTTTAGGTTGTATCTAAAACAAAAAAAAATTGCATAGCTATTCTTCCAGCAAAACTGGTACATCTATTTGTGAATAGTGCAAAATCAAATGTTCTCAGGCTATTTCCTCTATAGGTTGAGTGTTATTCGTTTATAAAATAAAGTGGTTGAGAAATATACCACATTATGGCAACTAATAAGTATTTTTTTATGATTGTCAGCTCCATCTAGTGGCTATAATCCAGTATTTTCCCAAACCACTCTATTTTAAAAAAATGAACAACATTCAACCTGTAGAGGAAATAGATGGAGAACATTCAATTTTGCCCCATTCATACAGAACAAATGAACCTGCAGTTTCGCAAGACCAACAACTTTGAAATGTTTTAAATAAATCCATCAAGCCTTAATAACCTGCATGAATGGCATTTTCAAGGGGATCAGTGAATTGCCAGTTTGAATGTTCTATGTTATATTCATATTATTAAACTTATAATCCATTTACAAGTTCCAAGACACAAAGTGAACACACCATATGTCAGTCGCCTGTGTAACCTTTTTATGTTTCATTCAAACATTCTTTAAATTCAATCTTCTTTTTAGAATCAAGTGCACGCTAAAAACTGCTTGAGGTGGCTCAGCCTTTGTACTGGCGGGGCACAATGTACCAGTTCAAAGTGCGTGTATGGTAATGTTGCAGGACAAGCCTGATGCCTTGGAGGGCCGGAAAGGTATCTGTTGACATACAAATGACAATATTTAAACAAAGAAGGTACCCACAGGGGGAAAAACCAGTAGAACATCAAACTGATGCCAAACACCCACATGTGCTAATGTCACTGGATCAGACTAGTTACTCAAATAGCTAATCAGAGCACACGTCTATCACAGCTATCATTACCAGGAATTGACAGCCCCAACAATGGAATGATGACCTATGATATCATAGCTCGTTGACATTGAAAGGGTCTTAAGCAGCATTCTTCAACCTTTTAACCACAGAGGAACCCTAAAACAAATTTCAGGTTTCAGAGAACCTGCCAGCCCGGGAACTGTAATGATGTCCTATGATGTCATAGCTTGTTGACATTGGAAGGGTTGAAAGCAGCGTTCTTCAAACTTATAACCGCTTAGAATGCTTAAAACAAATTTCAGGTCTCAGAGATCTTCTGCTAAAAGGAATTCATTGGGAGTCTGTGGGAAAAATTCTCCTTACATTGATGTTCAGAAAGTCATTCAAAGACAGCTAAAAAGAGCAATGGTTTTCTGCCACTGGCTTTGCCAAATGGTGTTGGTCCTGGAACCATCAGATGGGAGGTCAAAAAGCTCCATCAGATGGGAGGTCAATCAGCTACAGTTCAAGATGCTCCTATCAACTTCTGGAGGAACCCTAAGATTCCACAAGCTAATCATGTGCATGGGGTTAGTTTTGAAAGATCTACCACTTTTTGCATTATTATTGTTGCCCCTTTTAAAGGAAACTTGTATTCAGAAAACTATGTAGATTTTGCAGACCTTTTCTTCTGAAAATACTAGTTTCCTGGCTATTATTGTCCAATGCCTTGGAACAAGCATGTGGCTTTGGAGTTTTGGCTTCACTCTGACTTTCTGATTTGCATGCTTGTTGCAGGTCAGTACCCTAAGAAGTACTGAAGCCACAGCAAACAGGCAACTGGATGATCAGCAATGGCAGTCTTTGTGCTTCTCCCAGTAGTTTTTCATCATCATTAATGTCCATTTTTGCTGGGTGCAGCTATAGAGGTCCTTCATTGCAGCATATGTGACAGTAAGCCCACCAGGAACTTGGGCAGTGTAGGTGGGGTTACTCGCCGTGCACTTCGGGTACGTTCCCGTGCATGGCACTGATCAATGCCCCTTGATGAGGCAGAAGCCGTGTTCAGGTGAAATCAACCTTAAGGCAAGCCCCGACTTATGGAGGAGCCGTGCACTGTGTGCAGTAATTAATGTACAGAGTTCCTCTGAGAAGTGCTGCCTCCCGTGCAGGGGAGGACTGACCATTCGAGCACTCGGGCACTGCCCGAGGGCCCGGGGTCAGTAGGGGGCCCCATGAAATGCCCCTGGTACCTTTTTATAGGCTTTTTTGGGTGTGCTTTGAGTGTGGGCCCATGATCCCCTATTGCCCGAGACCCCATGAGTTGTCAGTCCGCCTCTGCTCCTGTGTTATTATACACCTCATTGTAACTGTTGCATTTAGGAGGGACACTGCTGAGCCTATGCCCATTCCACCCCTCCTGCGTACCTCTGCCAGTTCACTCCCAGTGACAGAATGGGGTCCTACCATGAACCTAGCATGGACTTCATGCATGCACACAACTCCTTCTACTCTCCCGTACCATGTGGTTAGACTGAGGGTCTCCATAGCGCTGGTCTGCTAATAGTTGCTTTGAATATCCAACCGCTAAGGAGGAAGCCAAAGCAGTGACCCCCTTACTACTGGAGGACACCTCATCTTGCCAAAGTACTACACTTCACGACAGGCTGATATTCACTTGACACCAGTCTTTTGGTTAACTGTAGCAACTACATTCTTTTCTTTCACTCCAATGCCGAGTTAACCTCTTGCGACTGACCTTCTTCATATCCCCTAAGAAGCAGGTCATACTGGTTACAGTTTACCTGACCCAAATTAGTGCAGTGTATCTGCTATGTGACCATCATGCACTGCTTTATTAACTTTAGACCAGGCTTAGAACAAGTTTAACACATTTTACTGGGGGTTCCATAGCATACACAACAAAATGAAATACAGTTCCTTAGACATCTTAACCATAACTATCTACTGGTTGGTGGCTGCCCTAGAAAGAAGAAAGCCCATTACCAGTGATGGTCCATGCTTGGCAGTGCTCCAGATGAAGCGGCATCTTCTGGTGGACTTCAGAGCACAGCAGTCCTCCTCCACAAGGCGGTGTCATGACATCCCAAACCCTGGACTGTACTACAGTTCAGAACCAGGCATGATAGCAGATACACAGATGAGTTACACATGGAAGCCCTTGGTATATGCCCCCCCCCCCCCTTATATTACCAGCACAGGGTGGGTAGATTGGGTCCAAAAATCCAGCAAAAGACCACAAGGTTTTACCCCTTCCCCCTGCCTGGAACAGCCAGAACTTGCTAAATACTGTAGGCAGCCTGTCTACAAGTGAGAGTAGTATGCCCCTCACATTGGTGTCAGTGAGATTAATATACCCCTCACATTGATGTCAGGGAACATATGCCCCTTTCATTGACAGGATCACTAGGTAAAAGTAAAGGGGAAAAGCCTACAATAAAGTATATAACATTTTTGTTCCTGGGTTTAGATATACTTTAGAGAGGACCTTACCCTTAAAACCCAAAGTTTAGCCAATTATCCACTAGCACAGTTCTGTAAAACTATGTCCCCTTAATATATTATTCCCATTTAGAAGCTGCAGAGCATTTGCACACATGTGGAAGAGCCTAGGCACCCTCTGTTCTCTTAGCCTTACAGGAGCCTGTCTAGATTTTTACATCATGAGAGGAAAATCTCATCTATTCCTTGCTCTGATTATTGGATAGCATGAAATAAACCATTAAGAGGCTGAGACTGTGAACAGGGAGAACTGCCTGGTGATATCCTGTACCTCCACCAATATGGCAGCCTCTTAGCAGTCACAGTCCTGCAGAATGAATGACAAAGTTTCCTAAGCTAGCGAACAGTTTCAGAATGTCCACTGTCAGTGCTACAGTCGGCCACGTTGAGCCAATCATATGAAAGGTAAGTATAAGCATCTTACTTCTACATGGTAGTTAGTATAGGATTTAGGAGGAGGGGTGGGGTGAGAGCCATTTTAAGCTTAGCTAAATCTAGCCTGGACTTCCATTTTTAAGGCACGATCTATCATGGGGTGACAACTATCTCCAAATTAGCAATGGTGAACCTATGGCACGCATGCCACAGCTGGCACGCAGAGCCCTCTCTTCCCCCCGGCAGCCATCTCCAATGCGCATGCTCGGAACCGAATCGTGGCTCCTCCAGTGACGTCATCACGCCTGGCGCCTGAGCATTCCTGCCCTCTCTTCTGGATCCTTCACACACATGGCCGGCTTCCAGACCCAGCAGAGCCGTGTCACCTACGGCACAGCAGTATCTATGAGGATTTCTTACCCGGGCACAATGCGCCTTGTTCCACAGGACATTGGACTATGGCTATGCCTATATCTGTATACAAAAATGTAAGATGCTCTGATACGGACTTGTATATAGCCATATTGTGGGAACATTTACAGACACATCTTATATGCAGGGGCGGACTGACAACTCATGGGGCCCCCAGGCAATAGGGGATCATGGGGCCCCTGTGTACTTGCCCAAACTCAAAAAAGCCTAGGAAAAAGGTACCAGTGCTCAGGTTTCCAAATGGTCAGTCCGCCCCTGCTTATATGGGTCGAGTTAGTAAATCATTTTTTTAATTTTTGTGTTTTTCCAGACTCCAAGTGTTGGACACCAAAAAATTAGCACAGCAAAAAAAGAAAAACTGAAAACAGATAGTGGAAGATCATTCCAAGAGGCCAGTACAGTCATTTGGAGTGATTGGACGCAATGGGAAAGTGTTATGTATTCTGTGAAGTGTTGTGTTTTTCGCACATCAAGTGTCAGATGGCACTTTGACACCAACCACAAAAGTTATTATGTTTTTCTTTTAAGACAAAAGATGTTAATTAGTTCGGACAACTGTGTGAGTTGTTTTTTCTAAACTAAAACCTCAGTATTCAGGTTTAATTGCAGTGTTGGCACTTTGAAATAAATAGGTTGGTTTTGTGTTGCAGTTTGGGCACTCGGGCTCAAAAAGGTTCGCCATCACTGTCTCAAATGCTTTCATGTTTTGTCACCCCATTAGATGGGCCCCTTTGGTGGAGACTACAAACTGGCCTTCACACATACATTGCGTGGACGTGATCCACCATCTGGTCTAGAAGCAATGTTGTGCAGTTGACACTGGAAAAGTGCATGCAGACAGGAATTTGCTGTAAGTTAAACTTATAAAAGGATGATAAAAGAGGCAAAAACATTACTTTTTGGGAAAAAAAACATGGCAACTTGTAAATGTCAATCAGTTGGGGTTTAAATCTGCTTTAAAATGTGTAAACCAAAAATGTAATGTATTGTAGTTTATCAGTCTTTAAATGTGCATTACTTTTCCTTTCTCAGGCTTTATTCCCCCACATTTTGACCTGTTGATCCTGCCAGTTACATACTTCCTGTCCTGGGGTGACAACACTGTCACCTATGGTGAAGCAATTATATTTATTATTATTAAGGATTTATACAGCGCTAACAGTTTGCGCAGCGCTTTACAGTATAAGGTAGACAGTACAATTACAATACATTTCAGTACAGAAGGAATGTGAGGACCCTGCTCATGGAGCTTACAATCTAAAGGAAGAGGGAGGTGATACAAAAGGTGATAGCTGTGGGTGATGATCTGATGGAAGTGATTCAAATACAGTTCTTAGGTGGAGGTGGGGTAGGCTTCCCTGAATAAGTGAGTTTTGAAAGCCTAAAGGCAGACAGGGTGGGGGCTGACCAGTCATACTGTGTTAGGGAGTACCAGAGGATAGGAGAGGTTCTGGAGAAGTCCTGGAGGCGAACGTGGTAGGAGGTGATGAGGGAGCTAGAGAGGAGGATATCATGGGAGGAGCGGAGTGGGCGATTTGGGCGGTATCTGTGGATGAGGTTGGTGATGTAGCTAGGGGCAGAGTTGTGGATGGCTTTGTAAGCTGTGGTTAGTATTTTGAATTTTATACTTTGGGTTAGTGGAAGTCAATGACGGGACTGGCAGAGAGGGGCAGCAGTCATTGATCGGTCGGTAAGGTGTATGAGTTTAGCGGCAGCATTCACAGGGGCGGACTGACCATTCGAGGACTCAGGCACTGCCCGAAGGCCCTGGGTCAGTAGGGGGCCCCATGAGATGCCCCTGATACCTTTCATTGGCTTTTTCATAGGCTTTTTTGGGTGTGGGCAAGGACACAGGGGCCCCATGATCCCCTATTGCCTGGGGGGCCCCACGAGTTGTCAGTCCGCCCCTCAGCATTCATAATAGACTGAATGTTGTCACCCTTGGCTGTTCTGATTTGAACTACAAACTTTCACTTCTCATCTCCACTATATAGGGTGGGAGATGTTTTGTAATTTACAGGGGATAGTTGGGAAAGCTGATAACATTGTTTGAAAGATCAATTTAGTGCACAGGGCATTACAAGGATAATGGAATCCTGGCAAGATCAACAGGTGCTTCCAAAAAATTGCTTAACCTAAAACAATTTTTGGTTTGGTATATTATATTATATATTATTATATATCTTTCATTGCAGTTTTTCTGAGAGAAAAAAAATTCCGGGCTGGATATTTTTAAGGACTTGCATGCTTTTTCCTCCCAATAAAATGTAACTTCTCAATGAGATGGGCATATTATAATTCCGTAGTTCATTATGTTCTCACCGTCTGCAGCTACATGTCATCCTCATTGTTCGCAAAAGTAGAGCGTATCACATGTCCTACTTAGCTCTCTATCCAATAACTACTGCTTAACCTGAGGATCAAATACAACCTTCAGCCAAAGGAACTGACAAATGGATTCTAGACAGCTGCCAGAGCACACAGTATGAATGAATCAGTCCATGTGGAAAACTGGCCTTGGACAAAAGGAGGCACAACTCTTTTCCTATGGCAGAAAAGATGTAAAGGAGCTAAGCAGAGAAAAGCCGGGTGCTGCTTTCACACTCCTCCCCTCCTCCTTACATCTGGCGTCGATATCAGATGCAAAAGCTAGCATATTGAGAGGCACAATCGTATAGCTGCAACACGGGGATGGGAGGGTAGTAATTGCACTAATTGACCTGTTAAAATATTAAATAGCACTCACACACAGATTGAAGGGAAGTGCAGTTGGCCACGATCCCCTTGGGTTTGAGGAGATTATATATATTAGCTGTATATTGTAATACCAGGTCTCTGGGTCAGGATAATTCTGGGTGTGTTTAACACAATATCTAAAGGCGTCACATAGATCAGTGGTTCTCAACCTTTCACATGTCAGAGATCACTTGGTAACTTCCTGGAAGAAGGAAGACTGGCGGCAGGTCGGGATCTTTGCTGCAAATGTGTTTGTTAACAAATAACAACGTGGTTCTATTAGAATGGGATGTTGCTGCCAACATATTTTGAGGATAAATTTGTAGAGAGTGATTTGCTAAAGGAGTAAAGAAATTCCACCTTGCAAAGGGAATGTTCACTTAAGGGCCCTTTGACATGGATGGTTTGCATCATGATCGGCAGGGGATCCACTCACAGGATGACAGGTCCACTCACTTTCATGGATAGACCCCACTCTGCTTTATGGGTGGATGGGAGTAAACAGACT
Organism: Staurois parvus; assembly: GCF_062004578.1. NCBI lineage: Eukaryota > Metazoa > Chordata > Amphibia > Anura > Ranidae > Staurois > Staurois parvus. The sequence continues at coordinate 1,560,920 of NW_028318146.1, forward strand.
CTGCTGTCTAAAAGTGGTAATTGAGAGCTTGGAACATTAATATAAAGCCGCTAGCATAAAGGCAACCTCTAAAACCCAGTATGAGAAATATAAAATAAGTATGCAGCGCTAATATGAATAAATAGATATTGATAAAATCAGGTGAAGAATCAGATAAATATTGCACAATATCATATGTTAAGTAACTCAGTCCATATACAGTAGTAAAGCAAAGTGATTATGTGCAAGTGTTTAAAAATCCATGATCAAGGATAACCGCGACTCTTGTGTTCTTGTGAATGTACAAACATTGCACTAACCAGATAGCGCATTGGCTGCGCATGCAGCAATTAAGACCTGCTCCTGGTGCTCTGGACTTGTGATACCAGTAAGTAAATGGCCTACACCTGGTTATTGAAGGTCAGGTACTTCCACCGCCCCCGTACATATGGGCCCCGTGTAATTAATATGTGTCAGGATTTAAAGGGATGAGGTGGCAACCCTAATCCTCCTCCATTTGTGTAGTGGGTCTGATAGGACCTGGAGGTAGGCAGGTGTAAATGGGCTCAAGTTGGTTTACATGTGCCGGTCCATAAGAATGCATGGACTATCTAATTAGGTCTGTCTGAAAAACTGACAGGTGGACCTGATCGGATTGCCTATGTTAGGGGTGTCCAAACTATGGCCCTCCACGTGTTGAGGAACTGCAAGTCCCTTGAGGCCTTGTAAGATTCTGACATCCACAGGCAAGACACCCAGAGGCAGAGGCATGATGGGATTTGTAGTATTTCAACAGCTGGAGGGCCATAGTTTGGTCACCCCTGGCCTATGTGAAAGGGCCCTAAAGTGAAGGTATGGTTTGCCCATGGAGGGAAAAGCAGCAGGTTCACATTACCATAGCTCTCCCAAACATCACATACAGTAATTACCTTTCTTTGCTTCTCGGCACTCTCTTCAGCCACTGGTAGGGAAGGAAAAACCTGTATAACTATGGAGTCATACCCTACACGGGGCTTTTGGCTCCCCATTTGACAAAGTCAGGAAAGGATTGGGTTGGAGGCATTTGCCTCTTTAACCAATGTAAATAAGGAATGGTACTGGTGGCCCCGAGTGGAGATGTTTCAACATTCAGACATCAATTCTACAGTCAGTAACATATACTGAGAAAAATGAAGTTACCTACCTATTATCCTAGCAGAAGAAAGTCTTCCAGCAAGAACTTCTTTGGTGCTACTGAAATGTCTTTCAACCAAATGCCAATAACCACAAAGGAAGCCAATAGATCAAGGTTGTGTTACAAGAAACCATGTCCTTTATGAACACCCACCTTTCACCATGCCCATCAACCAATGTGACACCATGGCACAATTTGCCTATAATGAAAGGGCTACTTGGTTATGTTCGCTCCCCAGGCCAAAGCTTCCCAGTCCTGCCCTTGACAGTGCTGATGGGTCCAATTCTACCACAAGGAGTTAGTTACATGTTCCTCCTGAAGTATCAGGTATTTCCTTCAGCAACTTCATCTGAATGGAACAGTGGGGAAGTGAGAAGACTGCTTTGAGGGGCATTTACTTCTGAGACCAATGCAAATAAGATATATTGGCACTGGTGGCCCTGGGTGGAAATACTTTTAGGCATTGATCCTATAGTCAGTAACTAATACTGAATATGAGGTTTTCTAACTATTATTCTAAGGAAGGAATGTCATTCTAGCAACTACTTTCTTTACCACTGTCATGTGAACAAATGCTGAGAACTGCAAATTACTTGTTTCATGATAAACCATGTCCTTTAGGAACACTCACCATCCACAATACACCACAGCACACTTTTCATGGTAGATTTTTTATAGCCCACAGAAAACTGTCTCTACCATGAAAGGGCCACTTGATTGTGTTTGTCTCCGAGGCCAAAGGTTCCCAGTTCTCCCCTTATGTAAGTGATATAACTAAAGGTTTGTTGGGCAAGGTATGTCTTTTTCTTGATGACACAAAGATGTGCAATAATATTGATATCCCTGGAGGTGTATGTAACATGGAACATGATTTGGCATTGCTGGAAGATTGGTCAAAAAAGTGGAAATTGCAGTTCAATGTTTCTAGATGTAAAACAAAAGTAAAAAAACAACCAAACAAAAAAAAGGCAGACTCGATAGACCTCTTGGCCTTTTTCTGCCATCGCGTTTCTATGTTTCTATGCCATCAGTGCTCATGGACCAACAAGTATCAGAAATTTCCTTCAGCTTCTGGTGTTGAGTGAAGGATAGGTACGATTATGGGGAGCCATAGAAGGTTTAATTTACTATGAAGATGTGCTCATTTCAATCATCCAATCATGTGCAAATAAACTTTTGTTTTTGAATTTCCCTAGAACAGGATTGTGTGTTAGAGTAAACATAGTTTCAATTTACAGTGGGGCAAAAAAGTATTTATTAGGCAGCCACCAACTGTGCAAGTTCTCCCACTTAAAAAGATGAGAGAGGCCTGTAATTGGCATCATAGGTAGACCTCAACTATGAGAGACAAAATGAGAAAAAAAATTCCAGACAATCACATTGGCTGAATTGGAAGGAATTTTTTTTGCAAATTATGGTGGTCTTATTTGGTCACCTACAAACAAGCAAGATTTCTGGCTCTCACAGACCTGTACCTTCTTCTTTAGGAGGCTCCTCTGTCCTGCACTCATTACCTGTATCAATGGCACCTGTTTGAACTTGTTATCAGTATAAAAGACACCTGTCCACAACCTCAAACAGTCACACTCCAAACTCCACTATGGTGAAGACCAAAGAGCTGTCGAAGGACACCAGAAACAAAATTGTAGACCTGCACCAGGCTGGGAAGACTGAATCTGCAATAGGCAAGCAGCTTGGTGTGAACAAATCAACTGTGGGAACAATAATTAGAAAATGGAAGACATACAAGACCACTGATAATCTCCCTCGATCTGGGGCTCCACGCAAGATCTCACCCCGTGGAGTCAAAATGATCACAAGAACGGGGAGAAAAAATCCCAGTACAACACGGGGGGGACCTAGTGAATGACCTGCAGAGAGCTGGGACCAATGTAACAAAGGCTACCATCAGTAACACACTACGCCGCCAGGGACTCAGATCCTGCAGTGCCAGACGTGTCCCCCTGCTTAAGCCAGTACATGTCCGGGCCTGTCTGAAGTCTGCTAGAGAGCATTTGGATGATCCAGAAGAGGATTGGGAGAATGTCATATGGTCAGATGAAACCAAAATAGAACTGTTTAGTAAAAACACAACTTGTCGTGTTTGGAGGATAGAGAATGCTGAGTTGCATCCAAAGAACACCAAACCTACTGTGAAGCATGGAGGTGGCAACATCATGCTTTGGGGCTGTTTCTCCACAAAGGGACCAGGACGACTGATCCATGTACAGGACAGAATGAATGGGGCCATGTATTGTGAGATTTTGAGTGCAAACCTCCTTCCATCAGCAAGGGCATTGAAGATGAAACGTGGCTGGGTCTACCAACATGACAATGATCCCAAACATACCGCCCAGGCAACGAAGGAGTGGCTCCGTAAGAAGCATTTCAGCATTTCAAGGTCCTGGAGTGGCTTAGCCAGTCTCCAGATCTCAACCCCATAGAAAACCTTTGGAGGGAGTTGAAAGTCCGTGTTGCCCAGCGACAGCCCCAAAACATCACTGCTCTAGAGGAGATCTGCATGGAGGAATGGGGCAACATACCAGCAACAGAGTGTGCCAACCTTGTGAAGACTTACAGGAAATGTTTGACCTCTGTCATTGCCAACAAAGGATATATAACAAAGTATTGAGATGAACTTTTGATATTGACCAAATACTTATTTTCCACCATAATTTGCAAAGAAATTCTTTGCAAATCAGCCAATGTGATTGTCTGGATTTGTTTTCTCATTTTGTTTCTCATAGTTGAGGTCTACCTATGATGCCAATTACAGGCATCTCTCATTTTTAAGTGGGAGAACTTGTACAATTCGTGGCTGACTAAATATTTTTTGCCCCACTGTATCTGTTAAACCAAATAAACAGTTTACTCGTAAATCGATCCACAGAATACTAGAAGATAAAATACTATAATGCCTCATTTAGTATATCTGAAAACGGGAAGTCTTCTGAAACTGGAACTTTGCTAACATTCCTTCCCACTGCTAATTGACTGGAGTGTCCAGCTTGTCACTCACGACCATCTGTTTAAGCTGCATTACTGACCACCTCCAAGGCTACCATCTCTCTCCAGTCAACCTCATAATCCCATAGATTTTAAAGGGAATTTAGCATGAAAGAAACCTAGAGGTGGCTCTTGGTGAGCTCTGCTTCTAAAAATGCTAGATGTCTGGATGTCATACTGACCTTCTTGCTTCAGTAATTTGAGTCAGTGACCTGGAACTAGTATTCTGATAATGGTTTGGGTTCACATTAGCTTCAAAAGCAGGCATCCCTTGAGTGTTTTTGAGCTCATGAGCTCCACAAACGCATCAAAATTGTGTGAATCGCAGCACCCGGTGTTGTTTATTTATTACAAGAACTTATGTAGCACCATCAATTTATGCAGCGCTTTACACGCACACACATATATATATATATATATATATATTGTACATTCACATCAGTCCCTAACCCTCAAGGAGTGTATAATCTAAGGTCCCTAACTCACATTCATACATACACATACTAGATACAGGAGCCAATTCACCTACAAGCATGTCTTGGAGTGTTGGAGGAAACCCATACAGGCACAGGAAGAACATGCAAACTCCAGGCATTGTTTGGATCAAAACCAAGGACCCTAGTGCTGCCAGACGGAAGTGCTAACTATTTCACCACTGTGCTAACCATTTAGCCCCATGGCTGTGTTAGTGCCATTGCCTTGCTTCGTGTCAAAATTGGCACGACATGTGTTGTTTGCCAGGCTTTGCCTCTCCCCAAACACTTCCATTGATCTCAATGTAAACGTGCTTGGACCGCACTGCAAACACATCACAAATGACCCTATAGTATTTATAGTTCATTTGAGATGTGGGCATTCCAAGCAGGATAGAGTGCCCATGGCATTTCCAACCTAAAGTGGACCTTGCAGTAAAATGTAAAATCTAATTATCTTGTATCACAATTAAAAAAACGAAAGAAGAAAAGAGAGAAAATGTTATCTACCAGCTTCCAGCAGTTTCTTTTTGGCCAAAGGTGAAGTCTTGTGGATTTCTTCCAGGATCCTGGAACCATTGAGTAGCCTAAATCTCAGAAGAGGTCACTTCAGCTCTGTGTAATGGTGTTTTCACATGAGACGGGGAATGCTCAGCTTTCTCAGCATCCAAAAGAAGGATGTTACCTTTGCCTAGGGATTGGGAAGTGTCTGACGGTGAGGGTCTACCAGATAAGCAGTTCTTGCCATTTAATGCAAGGTCCGCTTTAACTGGAAATACCTGTTAAGGGAGAAATGAACCTATAAAAAGTTTACATTAGGGGAAAGAGTGACTAGTAAAAAGCCCAGCTATGTACTGTATGTTGAAATGCCAACAGTTGTAAATAAAAAAGGAAATTTGACAATAAAGTGAAACTTTGCTTTTAAAAAAGTTTACGAACTGGTAGGCTTTTCTGACCAGTCAAAATGTCCAAAGGTTGGACAACGGAAGAAAACTGGTCAAGCATGTTAGCTGCCACTGAAGGAGCTCCTGGACACAGCATTGTTGGAGTGCAGGCGAGTATAGTTCTGCTCTCATCTTTTTCATGTGCAGCCTATTACCATATTAAAGTGGACTTCTTAGTGACCTTAAAAGTATACTAATATATTCCTTACATATCTCAATATGCAGCTACAGTATAATTTTTCATTAACACTCCACCTTTTATCATTAAAAAAAAAACATCCTTGTGCAGTGCCTAGGAAGTGATGATGTCATCAATCTGCTGCAGGCAGGAGAATACTGTCCAGAATACTGACAGAATACTGTCAGCCGTAAGGGAGACCTGTATTATTTCCAACAGCCACTTCAGGGGTGAGTAGTACACATGTATAGTATGTCACAGGGGCAGACTGACAACTCATGGGGGCCCTGGGCAATAGGGTATCATGGGGCCCCTGTGTCCTTGCCCAAACTCAAAAAAGCCTATGAAAAAGGTACCAGGGGCATCTCATGGGGCCCCCTACTGACCCCGGGCCCTCGGGCAGTGCCCGAGTTTCCAAATTGTCAGTCCGCCCCTGGTATGTCATTACATGCACTTGCCGTCCACTTTATTAGGTACACCTGTTCAATTGCTTGGTAACACAAATAACTAGTTAGCCAATCACATGGCAGAAACTCAATGCATTTAGGCATCTAGACGTGGTGAAGAAGACTTGCTGAAGCCAAGCATCAGAATGGGGAACAAAAAGGGATTTAAGCGACTTTGAATGTGACATGGTTGTTGGTGCTAGACTGCCTGGTCTGAGTATTTTACAAATCGCTGATCTACTGGGATTTCCACGCACAACCATCTCTAGGGTTTACAGAGAATGGTTCGAAAGAGAAAATATCCAGTGAGCAGCAGTTTTGTAGTGCTCTCCTACTCAGCTAGGGGGAGCTAGAGTCTAATTGTTAGTGAGGAGGGCTGAGTGGCAGCCTGGGTGTAATAGTTAGCAGGGTCAAATTTTGGTCAGAGCTGAGAGGCCCTGTAGACTAGCTCTCTGAGACTTCCCCCTACACTAAACTTTGGATAAAGTTCTGGAAGCAGTAGGCGGAGGTAAGGAGTGGCTAGTCTGCACTCTCAAGGGATCCTGGCCAATTCCTAACAGGAAGCTTGGCAAGGGGCCAGGACAGCTCTTAAGAGTGACTGAGCCTGCTCAGCAGCAGGAGAGTTCAGGTGGAAGATGGAGAGGAAGTGAGGGGCTGAAGAGCAGGAGCCTGGGAGGGGGCCCAGATGGAGAGGGGCTCACCTACAGGCAGAGGATCTTGGAAGGAGGAAAGCTGGAACTTCACTTGCCCCCAGAGTGGGGACCATATGTGCAACAGGGAAGGAGTGGCCCAGCAGAAGGCCTGAGAGCAGCCACCTACCCATCAGCAGCATAGGGAAAGGATTGAGTGAGTAGACCTGCACCCCCTGGGCCAGTAAAGGAAGGAGCACTCTAGTGGGAAACTGGGTTGGCTACTACACGGGACTGTTTTACCTTTAAAGTGATAGACACAGAATCTCCTACCCAGGGATTCACCCAGAACAGCTGGATAAGTGGAGTATCTAAGGTCTGGGGTGGTACAACAGGAGATGCTGGCTAGCTCTCTAGAAGATAATTTTTTGCTGTAAAGAGACTTATATATAGTTCCAGGAAGTTTGTCCTCGGTTGTCATTTCCCTTGGGCATCCAATACACCCTTTACCCCATCCAAGTTTGAATTCCCCTAATAAAATTAAAAAAACAAGCTCAAGGACTGGTTACCATCTCCTGGATGCAAGTCTGTGTGGAAAATATGTGTTGCCTGGCTGTGCAGGACTATACGGGGATATATATTTCAGTAACTTCTACGAGGGCAGTGCTACACTAATAAAACATGCAGCCAGCACCTGTCACCTGTCCCAGTGGTCACAAAAACATCCCCCCATACACCATACCAATGTCGTGATCACCGCTATACCCCATACCAGCACCATGATCACTGCCATACACCATACCAGTGCCCTGATCACTGCCATGCTCCATACCAGTTTTCTGATCACCCCATATGTCATAGCAGTGTTTGGATTACCACCATACACTGTACCAAGGTCCTGATCACCGCCATACTCCATATCAGCATCCTGATCAATGATATACCCCATACCAGTACCATGATCACCGCCATACACCATACCAGTGCCCTGATCACTGCCATGCCCCATACCAGTGTTCTGATCACTGCCATGCCCCATACCAGTGTTCTGATCACCCCATATGTCAAAGCAGTGTTTGGATTACCACCATACACTGTACCAATGTCCTGATCACCGCCATACTCCATATCAGCATCCTGATCAATGCTATACACCATAACAGCGTCCTGATCACCACCATACCAGCGTCCTGATCACCACCATATCTCATGCCAACATCCTGATCACCGCCATACATCATAGCAATGTCCTGATCACCGCCATACATCATAGCAATGTCCTGATCACCGCCATACATCATAGCAATGTCCTGATCACCACCATATCTCATGCCAACATCCTGATCACCGCCATACATCATAGCAATGTCCTGATCACCACCATATCTCATGCCAACATCCTGATCACCGCCATACATCATAGCAATGTCCTGATCACCACCATACATCATACCAGCATCCAGCATTTTAGGGTCTCAACTGATCAATTTTCATATACTGTATATATATACCATAGTTTGTAGACTCTATAACTTTCAAACAGACTAACTATATATGGGGCATTGCCTGTTTTGGTATATTTTTACCCAAAAATGTAGCAGATTACATTTTGGCCTAAATTTATGAAGAATGATTATTTATTGTAAAGTCACAATGAAAATTGCACAAATTTCAAGTCGCACAAGTGTGAATGGATCCTTAAGCTAAAGAATGCTGAGGGTTTAATACTACTTTAAAGCTCCCTCTTAGCTAAAACAAATTCTTTACCATCCCTCCCTCAAAGCCTGTGGTCTCCAAACTGCAGCCCTTTGCCTGTTTTTATCTGGCCCTTGGGGCATTATTTCATCCACTGATACCAACAATGGAACAGAATTCTCCCCACTGACACCAATGATGGGGCACATTTTCTCCCAGTGACACCAATAATGGGTTCCAATGACACCAATGATGGGGCACAATTCCTCCCACTGACACCAAGGATGGGGCACAACTGCTCCCAATGACACCAATGATTGGGGTACAATTCCTCCCACTGACACCAATGATGGGGCACAAATCCTCCCAATGACACCAATGATGGGGCACAATTCCTCCCACTAACACCAATGATGGGGCACAATTCCTCCCACTGACACCAACGATGGGATGCTCTTCCTTCCTCTGACACCAAAGATGGGGCAGTCCGGCCCAACTAAAGTCTAAAGGATGGTAAACCAGCCCTTTCTTTAGAAAGTTTGGAGACCCCTGCTGTAAGCCATCCTAATATACAATAATGAACCTGGGGTGGGGCTTAAGGCTGATCTCTCTATATATATACTGTATACTATTATTCATCAAAGGATTTGTATTTTTGTCCATCCACTCCTGAAATTTACACAGCATTGCCAAACAGAACAGACCTGTCTGGCAGAGAAGAATACCTTATTTTACTTTGCTGCAGGTAAAGAAGAAATTCAGTTTGTATTTTTTTTATACTACTACAATACTACAAATACTGAAATCAGATAATTACCAGTTCCTGGGGTCCAGCATTGCCAGACCTTTACTTTGTGAATGGTCTTGAATCCTCAGGGGCAGGGCAAGGGACGTCATTCTGGCCATAGTGAGGATTGCAGAAGTTGGAACGGGTAGCAATAAAAGTCAGCATTCACTTCAATCCCCTCCTACCCCCCCCCCCCAAAAAAAAAAAATCTGTAACTCAGGGAACCAGCAGGACCTTACTTTTGAGTAAAGTTTCCCTGTAAGTATCAATTATAGGTCTTGTCCCTCCCCCAGCCCTTGAATGGACAATAAAAAGAGAAGCAGAAGACTGATGAGCTCAACTTTCTGCTAGTCTTGTTAGCATATTAGCACTGCGACACAACTGATTGGTTTATTGTGCTGCCTTGCCCTTAAGCAGCCTAAGCTCTGCTGCACGGGGGATTGTAATAGGCGAATACGTGGTTACATGCAGTTATTTACACTGCTTGCAGATTACAAAAAAATAAATATATATATATATATATATATATATATATATATATATTAACCCCTTGCCCCCCATATCGCAGTGCATAGATGACAATCACAATTACCATTTTCACTACCTAGTAGTGAATTTGACATTTGCTAAAAATTCACTGCACGTGAATCTTCCAGATTCATGTGTTTAAGTGACAGAGATTGATTCTTTGCCAGTGAATGTAAGGCTGGCCATACACTATACAATTTTCTGTCCAATTTCTGCCCAATGTCCTTTAGATTTACCTTCAACTATGTAGTGCAAGGGCCCGCCCATTTGGATACAAGTAAAAGTGTTGTTTAGGTTTGACCTCATATTATATGGTTTTTGGTAAATCTAAAGCAAAATTCTCAAGAAAATTGTATAATGTATTACCAGCCTTAGGCACCTACCTACTAGTGAATTTGACATTTACTAAGCATTTACTACAGGTGAATCTTCCAGATTCATGTATTTAACCACTCGCCCTTCAGAGGATTTACCCCTCTTCTTGACCAGGCTATTTTTTGCAAAACGGCTCTGCGTTATTTTAACTAACAATTGCGCGGTCATTTCATACGTGAAAGTTATAGTGTTTACAAACGGCAGTATATATACTGGGATTTTAATCTATTTGTATACTAGTAATAGCGGCGATCAGCGACTTATAGCGGAACTGCAGCAGGCATTCTGACACTGAGTGGAACTGACTTGGTGTCACTGACATCCCCCGTGACACCAATACAGCGATCAGTGCTAATAAAAAGCACTGACACTGTACTAATGGCACTGGGCAGGAAGGGGTTAACATCTGGGGCGATCAAAGGGCTAACTGTGTGCTGTGTGTGTTTCACATTGTGTGCTGTGTGTGTTTTACTAGGTAGACATGCTGTGCAGAGAGATACAAAGCAGCATGTCTATGCTGACAGGAGAGAGACCTGTGTTGTTTACACACAGGTCTCTCCCCTGTCAGCTCTATCGACGATCACCGAGTCCCGGACGGAAATCGCCGGTAGGGACCTGCTGATTGACATTCTGATCAGCCAATAGTGGCGCGGGTAGGGCGCACGCATGCATGCGCCCCTTCCTGGAAATAAAAATCACATAAATATACGTGATTTTGCGCAGCCCTGCTGCCCTGGTGCAGTACTTCTGCTATAGGATGGAGGGCAAATGAATGTATACAGATTATTATGTGTCTTTTGTATATACAGTACCTTCAATACAGCTTTAATTGCACCTAAGCAAAGAGATAAAATGCTAAGAATGGCTAATCCACTAATCAGTATAGAAGAACATACAAAAAAAACTACACACTCAGTGAAAATATATGAAATTTCTCCTATTCCATCATTTCTGATGGGTGATATATACAATAATTGCTATTTATGATCTATCGGCCACTTTCTGCCCAGTAGACGTTCCCATAAGACTCCAATAATATATCTGCTATAAATACCTATAATAAATACATACCTGGGGTGTCAGCTATGCACACAGACTTGTTGGCTCTATGTATACATGCCTACGTGCATGCATGCGTGTCTGAAAAAAAAAAAAAAGGATTGTTTGGCATTCAAAACATTTTGCAAACATCCATTTTCTGGTAACTAGCTCAAAGAGAACCTGTCATCGTTCACACAACTGTTCATACTAAATGGGAATCAAAGCCTCCCCGCATCGGCCCCATGCGTTAAATATGGATTTCAGGGGATAGGGTAGGGATTAGGTTAAGGATTTAGGATGGGATTATAATTCAGGAGATAAGCATTGGGGTTAGGAGTCAATTTTAAGTGCTAGATTAGGAGATAAGTGTTAAAGTGACACTAAACTCTGGTTAAAAAAACCCCAAAAACTAAAAATCTATACAAGTGTGTATTCTTCCCGACCACCCTATAGCAAGACTACTACTACAGGGTGGCAGGGCTGTACAAAATCACATATATATACATGATTCTGCATTCCCGGCTAGGGGGTGTGGACGCTGCCCTACCCGCGCCGCCATTGGTGGCTACAGATGTCAATCACTGGGTCCCGGACAGAGATTCCCCGCCGACACCCGGCGATCACCGAGTATCACTGACAGGGGAGATCTCTCTCCTGCCAGCAAGAACATGCTGCTGTGTATTTATCTGCGCAGAAGAGCAGACAAATACACAGCAGCATATCTCCCTAGTAAAACACACACAGCAAACATAGTATAACAGCACACAGTTAACCCTTTGATCACCCCAGATGTTAACCCTTTCCTGCCCAGTGTCATTAGTACAGAGTCAGTGCTTGTTATTATCACTGATCACTGTATTAGTGTCATTGGGATGTCAGTGGCAGTTCGTCAGTCCCCCTCCCCCCAGTGTCAGAATGGCGTCCCGCTATAAGTCGCTGATCGCCGCCATGACTAGTATAAAAAAAAATTAACTAAAAATTCCAGTGTATCTATACAGCCATTTGTAGATGTTATAACTTTCATGTAAACCAATTAATTTACACATATTGGGATTTTTGTTTAGCAAAGACATGTCGCAGAATACATTTTAGCCTAAATTTATGGTGAAATTTTATTTTTTTTATTTGATATGTATTATAGCAAATAGTCAAAAATATTGGGTTTTTAAAAAAAATGTCAGTCTTTTTTTATAGCGCAAAAAAAAAAGAATGCAGAGGTGATCAAATACCACCGAAAGAAATCTCTATTTGTGGGGAAAAAAAGACATAAATTTCATTTGGGTGCAGCGTTGCATGACCGCGCAATTGTCAGTTAAAGTAGCGCAGCGCTGTATGGTAAAAAATGGCCTGGTCAGAAAGGGGGGTAAATCCTTTGGAGGGCATGGGGTTAAAGTAGAACTATAGGGAAAACTTTTTTCATTTTGGATAGAGTAAGGGAGGGTTATGACCCGTCAGATTATTTTTTGCCATCTGTGGGGAGATTTCCTTTCACTTCCTGTTCTATAGCCAAAACAGGAAGTGAGTGGAAATCGCTGCAAATTAATGGAATACCTTGAGGGCCATCCAGGTCACTAGAACTAGTGTCCCCATTGGAGGATTTCCCCTCTATTACTTTTTGGGGACTACCCAAAATGTGGGATTTCCTTTCACGTTCACTTTTAATGATTATAGTAAACAGGACAAATAGAGCGGGGGAAGTTCATAACGGGGACACAGACGGCAATGAAAACCTGGCAGGGGTGCTAAGCGCTACTCACTTTATCCAAACCTAACAAAACAAAATGTTTTGCCTTTAGTTATACTTTAACTCAGAAAGTCCCTTCTCTTGCTCTCAGCCTCCTCCAAATGTCTGTGATTCGACTTCCTGTTAGAGGGTGGCTACGTTCATTCTCTATGGTCCCACTGTAAGTAGGAAGGTAGCCACCCTCTCTTCTTCGTTCCGGAGATGGACTATGGACTATGGGATATGTAGTGTGCATAGGGGAGTGCACATGATCACAACTATCGTGCACTGCTCGTTCCAAGCAAATGAGAATGAGAGGGAAAAGGAGAGGTTTGGGAGCCGGTGGAGGATCCCATGGCATTTTGATATTTGCATAAGTGCTCCCAAGAGCCAGCTCAATGCTTGCATCAGGGATGAGGGTTGTTGAGTGGATTACTGAGGCAGAGTGCTGTGATGTTTCCAGGAGATTAAGTACAGCACCCTGCTGGCCCCTCCAACCAGCTATGATCTACCTGCATTGCCTAGAGCAGGGGTCTCCAAGCTTTCTAAACAAAGGGCCACTTTACCGTGCTTCAGACTTTCAAGGGGCTGGCCAGTGGGAGTAAAAAATATCCCATCTATGTTATAAGGGGAATATTAGTGCCCTGTCAGTGTCAGTGGGAGGAATAGTGCCCATCATTGGTGTCAGTGGGAGGAATAGTGCCCCATCATTGGTGTCAGTGGGAGGAATAGTGCCCCGTCATTGGTGTCAGTGGGATGAATAGTGCCCCATCATTGGTATTAGTGGGAGGAATAGTGCCCATCATGGTGTCAGTTGGAGGAATTGTGCCCCATCATTGGTTTCAGTGGGAGGAATAGTTCTCCATCATTGGTGTCAGTGGGAGGAATAGTTCCCCATCATTGGTGTCAGTGGGAGGAATAGTTCCCCATCATTAGTATCAGTGGGAAGAATAGTGCCCCATCATTGGTATCAGTGGGAGGAATAGTTCCCCATCGTTGGTGTCAGTGGAAGGAATAGTGCCCCGTCATTGGTATCAGTGGGAGGAATAGTGCTCCATCATTGGTGTCAGTGGGAGGAATAGTGCTCCAACATTGGTGTCAGTTGGAGGAATAGTGCTCCAACATTGGTGTCAGTGGGAGGAATAGTGCTCCAACATTGGTATCAGTGGGAGGAATAGTGCCCCATCATTGGTGTTAGTAGGAGGAATAGTGCTCCAACATTGGTATCAGTGGGAGGAATAGTGTCCCATCATTGGTGTCAGTGGGAGGAATAGTGCCCCATCATTTGTGTCAGTGGGAGGAATAGTGCCCCATCATTGGTGTCAGTGGGAGGAATAGTGCCCCATCATTGGTGTCAGTGGGAGGAATAGTGCTCCAACATTGGTGTCAGTGGGAGGAATAGTGCCCCATCATTGCTGTCAGTGGGAGGAATAGTGTCCCATCATTGGTGTTAGTAGGAGGAATAGTGCCCTGTCATTGGTGTCAGTGGGAGGAATAGTGCCCCATCATTGGTATTAGTGGGATGAATAGTGCCCCATCATTGGTATCAGTGGGAGGAATAGTGCCCCATCATTGGTGTCAGTGGAAGGAATAGTGCCCCATCATTGGTATCAGTGGGAGGAATAGTGCCCCATCATTGATGTCAGTGGGAGGAATAGTGCCCCATCATTTATGTCAGTGGGAGAAATAGTGTCCCATCATTGGTGTCAGTGGGAGGAATAGTGCCCCATCATTGGTATTAGTGGGAAGAATAGTGCCCCATCATTGGTGTCAGTGAGAGGAATAGTGCCCCACCATTGGTGTCAGTGAGAGGAATAGTGCCCCACCATTGGTGTCAATGGGAGGAAATGTGCCCCATCATTGGTGTCAATGGGAGGAAAAGTGCCCCATCATTGGTGTCAGTGGGAGGAATAGTGCCCCATCATTGGTATTAGTGGGAGGAATAGTGCCCCATCATTGGTGTCAGTGAGAGGAATAGTTCCCCATCATTGGTGTCAGTGGGAGGAATAGTGCCCCATCATTGGTGTCAGTGGGAGGAATAGTGCCCCATCATTGGTGTCAGTGGAGGAATAGTGCCCCATCATTGGTATTAGTGGGAGGAATAGTGCCCCATCATTGGTGTCAGTGGGAGGAATAGTGCCCCATCATTGGTGGCAGTGGGAGGAATAGTGCCCCATCATTGGTGTCAGTGGGAGGAATAGTGCCCCCTTCATTGGTGTCAGTGGAAGGAATAGTGCTCCATCACTGGTGTCAGTGGGAGGAATAGTGTCCCCTTCATTGGTGTCAGTGGAAGGAATAGTGCCCCAAGGGCCAGATAAAGAAATGAAAAGGGCCGCATATGGCCCCAGGGCCTCAATTTGGAGACCGCTGACCTAGAGAATCGCAGAGACCCAGTGATGATGTCACTAAGTCTAAAATAAGGTATGTCAGAAAAAACAGAAAGTTTTTTTCTTACATGTCATTAGCATGCTGATAAAGGTGGACAGGATCAAGCAGGGAGTGCCAAAATACATGCAGGTTTAACCAAGAAAAAAGAAAAAAAAAAGAAATATATAAAAAAAAAACCAAAATTCCCTGTAAACTGCCAGCAGCCATTCCAAGTGAAGTATGATTTTTGGATGAAGCCGGCATTTCAGACCTGTAAGTTTAAAAGGTCAGCTTGTCAAACCTTGGGAAGGATTTCTCACATTTCTCTCCTTTGACATATAGGGAACTGAACCTGATACAAGCCGGGGACAATACTCCTCAGTGTACGGCGAGGATTATCGGTTAAGTAGGGTGGACAGGAAACCCTGGAAATAACAGCGCAATGAACTATAAAAGAACCTGTGTCCTCACTTCTTATCAGCAATAAAAAAATAAATATTAACAATGGCAGCTGCAACCCCGGGACGGGCTTTTCGGAAGGCAAATAAAAAAAATGGAGGTAAATATGTGTCTTCCTATCTGTGAATGAAATATCCGGATAAATACAAATAAATAAACTGCAACTACACACGTGAATGGGCATAGATTATTCCTAGGCTCATAAAATGAACAGAGCCATGTGCTTACCTGCTTACCTATAGCTCAGTTGTAAAGTGGTTAAAGTACAGAATTTATACAGCTTGTCTGAGATTTCAGAAAGGGGTGGAAAGTAGCAATACTAACCCTCACATTACTGGAATGAGATCAGTGAGTTACTCCACTTTGCATATTCATCTAATTAATTAAAGTGGTTGTAAACCCTTATATACAGTATACCCAGTGAAGTGATCAGCGATATACACAAAGATTAAAAAATCTTCCTACGTACGTTGTACCTGTTTATCTGCAGCCCTCTGTTCTCTTCAGCTGTTTAACCCCTTACCTATTGGACACTTATACCCCCTTCCTGCCGAGGCCAATTTTCAGCTTTCAGCGCTGTCGCACTTTGAATGACAATTGCGCGGTCATGCAACACTGTACTCATATGAAATGTTTAGACTTTTTTTCACACAAATAGAGCTTTCTTTTGGTGGTATTTAATCACCGCTGGGTGTTTTATTTTTTGCACTATAAACAAAAAAAGAGCAAAAAATATGAAAAAAAAAAATGTTTCTATTATAAGATTTTGCAAACAGGTAATTTTTCTCCTTCACTGATGTGCGTTGATGAGGTTGCACTGATAGGTACTGATAGGCAGCACTGTTAGGCACTGATAGGCTGCACTAGTAAGGTGGCACTGATGAGGCAGCAATGATGCACATTGATAGCCGGCACTAATGGGCACTGACAGGCAGCACTGATAGGCAGCACTTATGGGCACTGATGGGCAGCACTGACTGCTAGCACTGACTGACAGCACTGACGGGTGTCACTGACTGGCATCACTGCTGAACACTGATGGATGCAACTGCTGGGCAGCACTGCTGGGCAGCACTGATGGGTGGCACTGATGGCCACTGGTGGGTGGCACTGCTGGGAACTGATGCGTGGCACTGCCAGGCACTGATGGGTGGCACTGATGATCAGTGCCGATCTCCTCTGTGACATTTGCTGGTTATCAGCAGTACTTTCCTCACGCTGTTACAGCAAGAGGAAAACACTGCCAATAATAGGCAACTGTATTTATTTTGTGATCTGCTGTGTCATTGGACACAACTGGTCATGTGGTAAAAGGCCGCTGTGATTGGCCTTTTACCTAGTCATCTGATCTGCTTTGTCGTTAGGACACTGTGATCAGTGACAGTGCTGGGCGCACGTTGCTGGGGGCACACGGAGACGCATTCTGGGAGGACATCATATGACACCCTCCCAGAACTGGACAACTGCGCTGTAGCCATCATTCAGCTATAGCGCCATTGTAAAGTGGTTAAAGTATAGAATTTATACAGCTTGTCTGAGATTTCAGAAAGCAGGGGGCGGAAAGCTAAAGTTATATTCTGCAGAGTTCAGTGAGAGCTGGTTGGAGGGAAAGGACACCCCCCCCCCTTTCACACAGAGCTGAGGCTGACAATCACAGGCTGTGTGCTGGAGCTCCTTCCTCTGTCACCTTTTTAACTCTTGTTGTTAGGAAACTGACTGCCGATAGCAGAGTAAGGAGACAGCAGACAGAAATGACAGTTAGTTCTCTGTACTGAGACGGCAGAAGAAAGGAAGAAGGCAGAAAAACACAGCAAGAAACAATTTCCTGAAAAAAAGATGACAGGGTATGGATTATTTTGGATAATAAGGATGTTGTTTGGTGTCACTTTAACTTACAGAGGTGTTTTATTTGTACCCAGCTTTTTGTGGAGTTTTGCTCATATCTACGGACACACAAGAATGAAGAGTCATCGAACCAAAGATCACTTTGCCAAAATAAACTGAAGTCAAGAAGGAAGGTAAATAAATAATAATTATTATTATACAGGATTTATATAGCGCCAGCAGTTTGCTCAGCGCTTTACAATATAAGGGAGACAATACAGTAACAATACAGTTCAATACAAGAGGGATAGGAGGGCCCTGATCCTGGGAGCTTACAATCTAGGATAAAACCCTTTCATGAGCTGAACTCAAAAAAATACCCTGGAGGTGGGGTCAGATCAGGGGTGGACTGACCATTTGGAAACCCAGGCACTGCCCGAGGGCCCGGGGTCAGTAGGGGGCCCCATGAGATGCCCCTGGTACCTTTTTCATAGGCTTTTTTGAGTTTGGGCAAGGACACAGGGGCCCCATGATCCCCTGTTGCCCGGGGGCCCCATGAGTTGTCAGTCCGCCCCTGGGTCAGACAGCGCTGCAAGGGTTAAATGCCCATTCTTTCTAGGGGGGTAGGGGAGGAGGCTGTATCACTGACCCTATTCCCTCTTCCAGCAGTCTATTCACCCTGCATTGTATGTGGAGGGGGAAAGCTTGCAACCGCAGCTGCAAGTGGCTCACAGAAGAGGCTGCAGTAACCTATTCCTACAGACAGAGGGAGCCTGTTGGAGTGAAACATAGTAAGTATTACTCCTTACCTGGCCTCTATAGACATAGTGAGCATTTATTCTTGCAGTGCATGGGGGGGGGGGGGGGGCTACTGCAAGGGATTTTTTTTTTAATCGCAGCCCAGAATTCAGCTTTAATTTTAATTTTCAAAATATTTTTTTTTTAAAAAAGCAATAAAAAATTAAAAAGTATTGCAATGGTACGCAACTATTGACCTACGCCAGGGGCGGACTGACAACTCATGGGGCCCCCGGGCAATAGGGGATCATGGGGCCCATGTGTCCTTGCTCAAACTCAAAAAAGCCTATGAAAAAGGTACCAGGGGTATCTCATGGGGCCCCCTACTGACCCCGGGCCCTCGGGCAGTGCCCGCGTTTCCAAATGGTCAGTCTGCCCCTGACCTACGCACACAGAAAATGCAAAGAAAAAAAAGAAAAAGCACAAAAAAGAGAGCTAAATAAAATAAACTATGCTCCCTTCAATACACCCCCAAAAAACCCCATGCCTCTAAAAAAAAAGTCTGATAATTGCCAGACAACCCTTGATGTGCTGCTTCACAGCCCTATGTTTGTATCAATCCTATTTCAGCCGAATATGTAATCTGAATTTGACTTTTTTTGCTCATAGATTCAATGCATTCTATTCTAAAGTCATTTAACTAACTAAAGAGCCTTCCTGTCCCCAAGCATGATCCCCAAGTCCCCTACCTGTCACTTTACCCAGCAGAGCTTGTATTCTCCTGATTGGCTGTAGGGGTCAGTATTGAGCCTCTTAGAGCTGCACATGTCTTGTACTAAAATAATAATAGTATGGTGGATCTCTGCTATTATTATGCATATTATGCAATGAATGCTGTGCCCAAAATACCTTCTGCTGTATTACAGGATTCAGTCACGCCTTGTTATCCTCAGTCTGTCTCTGCGATACACGTGCACTGAGAAAGGTTCAGGTATTAAAGTGACACTAAACGATATCCTTCCTCTCCCAAAAAAAAAAAAAGGAAATCTACTTAATGACCCTAATTTTACAGGAAATTCTTTCTTACTGTGCTAGTCTGCCTCCTTTTAACCTCTGTTATGAGCTCTCAAACCTCTCCTTTTCCCTCTTCACATCTGATTGTTATAAGCAGTGCACGTTAGTTGCGGTCATGTGCACAATGCGCTTCCTCAGTACGCCTCTCAAGAACCCTCAGCCTGAAAGCAAGCAGTGAGCTGCAAATATCAAAATTCCTTGAGATTCTCCACAAGCTCCCAAACCTTTCCCCTTTTCCCCTCATTTCCATTTGTTTGGAACAAGCAATGCATGTGAGTTGCAGTCATGTGCATTGCTTTATGTAAACTACACATCCCATAGTCCATAGTCCAACTCAGGAGTGCGCAAGACAGGGGTGTATTTACCACAAGGCAAACAAGGCATTTGCCTAGGGTTGCATTTTTCAGGGGGGCAGCAGCACTTTTCAAGGGGGCAGCGCCATCCCCCAAAAAAAAGGGTGACAGAAGGGACACACACAGCATGGGGACCAGGTGGGATCTTAGAGAGGCTGCGGTCTTCTTGATGGTGTATGCAGAGCCTGACTCTTGTTCCTGGGGACATCCAGAGCTTTAAAGGGGAGTGTCTTCTCTCTCACCTGGGTGGGGGGAGATTGCCACTGTATGGGGGTGGGGGGGCGGTGGTAGTGGAAGGCTCTCTAGAGTGGGGCTGGGGTGTTGTTGGTCAATGTTAGGCTCTCTTCGTGGGAGAGGGGGGTGTTGGTCAGTGTCAGGGTCTCTCCGTGGGGGAAAGCCAATTTTTGTGTTGCCTAGGGCAGCATGGAACCTAAATACACCCCTGGCGCAAAAGACTGCGGCTACGTTATACATACAGTGGGACCATTGAGTATGAATGGAGCCACAGGAAGTTAGGTCACAGCAAAAAAAAAAAAGATTTGGAAACTCACTCCTTACCCTGCAAAGAATAATGGCCACTCGTCACAAAAATGAAATACAATCATCTTGTGCTAATTAAACAACACAATTTTAATTCTGCTGAAATCTACTACTACTATTACTAATACTTTTGCATGAGTTTCCTTTGAGAATTCCGGTTTCCTCCCACACTCCAAAGGTATGCTGGTAGGTTAATTGGCTCCTGTCTAAATTGTCCCTAGTATGTGAATGTATGGATGTGACTTAGGGACCGTAGATTGTACACCCCTTGAGGGTTAGGGACTGATGTGAATGTATAACACACTATATTGCCAACAGTATTGGGCCGCCTGCCTTTACACGCACATGAACTGTAATGACATCCAAGTCTTAGTCTGTAGGGTTCAATATTGAGTTGGCCCCGCCCTTTGCAGCTATAACAGCTTCAACTCTTCTGGGAAGGCCGTCCACAAGGTTTAGGAGTGTATCTATGGGAATGTTTGACCATTCTTCTAGAAGCACATTTGTGAGGTCAGGCACTGATGTCGGATGAGAAGGCCTGGCTCGCAGTCTCCGCTCTAATTCATCCCAAAGGTGTTCTGTTGGGTTGAGGTCAGGCCAGTCAAGTTCCTCCACCCCAAACTGGCTCCTCCATGACTTTATGGACCTTGCTTTGTGCACTGGTGTGCAGTCATGTTGGAACAGGAAGGGGCCATCCCCAAACTGTTCCCACAAAGATGGGCACATGAAATTGTCCAAAATTGTCCAAAATGTCTTGGTATGCTGATGCCTTAAGAGTTCCCTTCACTGGAACTAGGGGGCCAAGCCCAACCCCTGAAAAGCATCCCCACACCATAATCACCCCTCCACCAAACTTCACACTTGGCACAATGCTGTCAGGCAAGTACTGTTCTCCTGGCAACCACCAAACCCAGACACGTCCATCGGATTGCCAGAGTGAAGTGTGATTCATCACTCCAGAGAACACGTCTCCACTGCTCTAGAATCCAGTGGCGGCGTGCTTTATACCACTGTATCCGACAGTTTGCATTGCACTTGGTGATGTAAGGTTTGGCTGCAGCTGCTTGGCCATGGAAACCCATTCCATGAAGCTCTCTACGCACTGTTGTGATAATCTTAAAGTCAGAAGACGTTTGGAGGTCTTTAGCTATTGACTCTGCAGACAGTTGGCGACTTCTGCGCACTTCAGCATGCACTGACCCTGCTCTGTCATTTTAGGTGGCCTACCACTTGGTGGCTGAGTTGCTGTTGTTCCCAGTTGCTTCCACTTTGTTATAATACCACTAACTGTTGAGCGTGGAATATTTATTAACGAGGAAATGTAACGGGTGGACTTATTGCACACGTGG
Source organism: Staurois parvus (assembly GCF_062004578.1). Lineage (NCBI taxonomy): Eukaryota > Metazoa > Chordata > Amphibia > Anura > Ranidae > Staurois > Staurois parvus. The sequence continues at coordinate 1,582,602 of NW_028318146.1, forward strand.
CAACCTATCACGGTACCACGCTTGGAGTCACTGAGCTCCTGAGAGCGACCCATTCTTTCACCAATGTTTGTAGAAGCAGTCTGCATGCCCAGGTGATGATTTTATACACCTGACGGCACTAGATAAGTACCTGAAATAAATAAATATATAATACTGTTGCTATTACTACTAGAAAATGAGAATTAGCACTTGCTATTTTGGAGTGGCACAAGATGGCAGTGGCGCAAAGAATGATGATACAAGTTAAAATGATAAACATGGGCAACAATGACCCAAGAGCCTCTTAGCGGTTGGCACTATAAACCGTGGCAGGGTGCATTTTCTTTAATTTCTTTCAATAGAAAACCATTGATTGGGGCAAGGAGTGGGGGTGGTGTATAGTGAATGGAAATGTTTTTTTATCTTTCCCTTACGGACCCCTGAAATCCATCCATGTGTGACTTAGGGTTCCATAGACCCTGCCTATCAGTGCCGCCTCATCAATGCCCATCAGTGCTGCCCATCAGTGCAGCCTCATCAACGCACATCAGTGAAGGAGAAAAATTATCGGTTACCGGTTATCGGCAGCACTTTCCTCACGCTGTCACAGCATGAGGAAAGTACTGCCGATAACTGGCAAATGTGACAGAGGAGCTCTGCACCGATAGTCAGGGCACCCAGCAGTGCCCAGTAGTGCCACCCAGCAGTGCCATTCATCAGTGCCCAGCAGTGCCACCTTTTAGTGCCCAGCAGTGCTACCCATCAGTGCTGCCCAGCAGTGCCGCCTATCATTGCCGCCAGTCAGTGTAGTCAGTGAGTGCCTCCACTCAGTGCTGCCCATCAGTGCCGCACATCAGTACCACCTATCAGTGCCCATCAGTGTTGCCTATCAGTGCCCATCATTGCTGCATATCAGTGCATCATTAGTGCCTCATCAATGCCCACCAGTGCTGCCTCATCAGCACCGCCTCATCAGTGCCATCTCATCAGTGCAGCATATCAGTGCCCATCAGTGCTACCTATCAGTACCACCTCATCAATGCCCATCAGTGCTACCTATTAGTGCCCATCAGTGCTACCTATCAGTGCAGCCTCATCAATGCCCATCAGAGCTGCCTATCAGTGCCGCCTCATCAATGCCCACCAGTGCTACCTATTAGTGCCCATCAGTGCTACCTATCAGTGCAGCCTCATCAACTCACATTAGTGAAGGAGAAAAATTATCTGTTTGCAAAATTTTATAATAGAAACAAAGAAACATTTTTGTGCTCTTTTTTGTTTATAGTGCAAAAAAATAAAACACCCAGTGGCGATTAAATACCACCAAAAGAAAGCTCTATTTGTGTGAACAAAAATTATAAAAATTTAATATGAGTACAATGTTGCATGACCGCGTAGTTGTCAATCAAATTGCAACAGCGCTGAAAGCTAAAAATTGGCCTGGGCAGGAAGGGGGTAAAAGTGCCGGTAGGTAAATGGTTAAGTACCGTTCACACTGGTGTGACTTATCATGCGACTTGACAGTTCCACATCGCATGACAAGCTGCACCCTATTGTTGGCTATTGAAACGTTCAAATCGGTGTGACTCGGACTCCATCAGAGTTGCACCGATTTTGAAAATAATTACTGCACTATTTTTGGCGATTTCAGGTGTGACTTACAAAGACATCTGTGCATGAAGTCGCATAGATGTCAGGCAAGTCGCATCTGAAATCACACTGACCTGTGACTTTGAAATCGGGCGACTTCAAGTGAAGTAGCATGATTTCAAAGTCTCATTTAGTGTGAATCCAGGCTTAGCTCTTCACATCTTTCTTTCTTTCTCTCTTTCTCTCTCTCTCTCTCTCTCCCCCCCTCTCTCTCTCTCTCTTTCTCTCTTTCTCTCTTTCTTTCTTTCTTTCTTTCTTTCTTTCTATCTTTCTCTCTCTCTTTCTTTCTCAGTATTAGAGATATATGGTCAATATTTATTAGCTCAGCTGCGCTACTAAAATCACTAACCAAATGAAACCAATAGCACAACTACCCATATAAGCTCTAGAACTTTCCTAGTAGGGTTCAGGCTGGCGATGTGTCAGTATGCCACAAGACCAAACTCTGCCTCTTTTGTGGATTCTTGTCTTCATACAAGAAGCAGCTTCCAAAAACATCCAATGGCACAATAGAAATGCAAATATCTTTGTTGCAGGATTAACTAGCAGACCCCTCTAATCATAAATACATAATTGTCCATTCAAGAGTGTAAGGTAGAAATTAAAAAAGAGCACCGTCTCTTTTGTTATTCATAACTAAAACTAGTAAAGTTTAATTAAATTAATTAGATTCTGGCCAAGAAAAAATCAATGAAATAAAAAGTTGGCATCTCTATTATATGGTGTCAGAAATTCAAAATGTTGAAAAAAGTCAAGCATTTTACATGCTGATGTGGCTAGCTCTCCAACCTATTCGGAGTCTTTTATGGGGGTCTGACCTCAATTTCCACTCACAAGGGGTGGGCAGGAGGGGCGGCTGCCCTGAGCACTGTGGTAACATGTGAGGTGGGGGAGCACTGCAAGGAGATTGGGGGGGGGGGGATTTGTGTTAGATGAGGAATTTGGTGGGTGGCAGGGGGTAGGAATTGTTCTAGGAGGGGAAATTTGAGGTATGTGCTGAAAGGGGTGATTTGGGAGGATTTGTGTTGGGAAGGGGGATGGGGGAGGGGATTTGTGTTAGGAGGGGAATATGGGGGGTTTGTGCTAGAAGAAATTATATGATAGAGGGGGAAAGGTTTTGTGCTAGAAGGGGAAATGTTTTAATTTTTTTTGGGGGGGGGATTTGTACTAGTAGGGATGATTGGGGGGGGGGGTTGTACTGGTGGTGGAGTTGTGCTGGCAGGGGGGACTTGGAGAGGGGGAGGGATGTGTATTTGGAGAGGAAATTTGAGGAGTAGAGGATTTGTGCTAGAAACAGTGGATTTTGCTGGGACGGGGGGTGGGTGCAAAGATTTGTGCTGGGAGAGGGTATTTCTGTAGGTAGTGGATTTGTCCTGGGAGGAGGGGGGATGTATTCTTGGGGGTAAGCATGCAGATTAATGCTCATTTTTTGGGTGTGGGGGGGATTTTTACCTACACATAATGCTCCTACATCTGGGGGTGCAGTTTGGCATGTTCAGCCTTGGCACTAGATGACCTTGTCCTTTAACTTCTGCACCTTACTCGCTCCTGGTTAGTAGGGTGTAGGTCTTCAGACTTGCCCTGAAAGTCTTGGAGAAGAGGGTTCATTACTTTATGTTTGGGATCTCCCCCTACCATGGAATATCCCTAGGGTGAACCCTGCCTGAAGAATGGGGTCCGCTTGGTTACAACCAAGTGGACCAGAAGTACACAGCCCCCATCAGGAGTCTTGCATCCTGGGGGATCAGCCCCAGGGTCCTTTCTCTTCGAATGAGGACCAGGTGTACACCCTGTGCATAGTTTCTGTACTTCACTTTTGTGCGCTCACTTTTTTATTGCAACTGGAGTTAGTTTTGAGTGTGCGCATTGCAGTGAGGTGCTTAAACAGAAAAATTGCATTTGTCATATTTGGGCCTTTGATCAAACTAGCCTAAGACTGAGATTAGTGGCATTAGAAGGTCCAAAGATGACAGGGACCAATGTAGATGGTTCTGTGCAAGTCAATGTAGATGCTATGAGAAATCAATGTATGTCAGAGAAAAATATAAACTGATATTTATAGTGCTTTTTTTACTTTACAACAAATATTTTTTAATATAAAGCGGCCCTACTATATGATGTTTGCAAAGTATTCCGTCCTTTCTGAAAATAAAGTACAGCAATGCATGCTCTCTTTTTTTTTGAATATCAATATAAAATATTACAGAAAACAAAAAGTAATAAAGGGATACATTCTCATGCATTTATTGAAGCTAAACATAAACAAAGATGTCTAAAAAATAATCAAACAAATGAACTAAATCAGAAGACTTCATGCTCGCTTTTTGACTATCTATCTCTGACTGCAAAAAATCCATGAGTCATCTGTGCAACAGACAGTGGATGGAGCCTATGTCCTGTCTCTGACTTACTCAACTGTGTATGCTTGGAATAAAAGATTGATGGCGGCGGTTTAATATGATTAGTTTTCTACTATACTAGTTTTTATATCCTCCCAAGAGTTCCTGCTCTCTAACTCCTTTGTCTCCTCCTCCTGTGCTCATCTCCAGGACTTCTCCAGACCCTGTCCCATCCTCTGGAACTCTCTACCTCAATCTGTCTATCTCCTACTCTGGCCACTTTAGGAGATCCCTGAAAACTCATCTCTTCAGGGAAGTCTATCACACCTCCAACTACCTGAACTTTTAACTCTTCCATCAGCTCATCACGCACAGATATTACTTTTTGTACCACTTTCCCACCCTATTAGATTGTAAGCTCTAATGAGCAGGGCCCTCTTAACCCTCTTGTATTTTATTGTATTGTAATTGTACTGTCTCCCTTTAGATTGTAAAAGTGCTGCACAAACTGTTGGCGCTATATAAGTCCCGTGTTAATAAAACAATGATAATTCCTTTATTTCCTTTATTGTTTGCAATAATATAGTAGTTTTCATTACTTATTTTTTGTATTGTTGATAATACAGTGGGAACCATTTCTCTTTCTAGTAATAATATGTTTGTAATAAAGCTGAACAGCAAGAAACCAAATTACAGCAGGCTGTTTTCAGAATAATAATGAAAGGGCTCAGCAGAAATGTATAAAACTGCCTTGTACTGGATGTGCTGAATAAAAGAGGCACATATAGAACATTTATATGTAATATTTTAGATTTACATAAAAAATTTAGCCATGAACATGATAAAAAATTAGATTTAAAAAACTATATACAATTTTCCAGGAATGCAACAGTATTAAAAATAATTAGCTAGAAATTCTGAAGGATAAAAATATATTTTCAGATATTTTTGCATGATTAATAGCAACACTCTCCCAGATACCTAATGATTTTCATGATTCTTGTTTCATCAGAGAAATGAATGGCAGCTGAGAGCTGGTATAATGGAATTCTATTGGCTCTCCGTTCCCCATTCATGAAATACCTCTCTTCTCTCTAATCTCCTACCCTGGAAGACACAGGATAAAAGGGCTGCGGAAGCCTGTCAATTATCATAGCATCCCCCAATGCAGGAATGCCATCAATAGACCAGTATGGGGGGGAGAGATTATTGGAAGGTAAAAGGCAATAACAAGCTATAGAAACTATCTTAAAGAGACCTTCAATCTTTTTTTTTTATTGAGCAGAAGGTCCAATAAGGGACTTGTGTGCTGATTTTTTTTTTTGCATGATAATGCGCCTAGATTATATACAGAATTATACTGAGAGGGATCAAGAGCATAATACATTTTAATTGAACCATTCCTATTCCAGACGTGTGGAACGTGGTCCTCTTGAATTGCAGGATTTTGCTAGGCTCACATAAAAGTAATATATAGTGGATATATGTGTAATAAAGGCTAATGTTTTATGTTTGCAGAGTGATCATTTCATAAATATTATATATTTTGTTATTTAAATAATAATAATAAAAAATAAATTAAGGGGAAGAAAGAAAGAAAGAAAGAAAGAAAGAAAGAAAGAAAGAAAGAGAGAAAGAGAGAAAGAAAGAAAGAAAAAGAAAGAAAGAAAGAAAGAAAGAAAGAGTTTTTTTCCATTTTGTTATTTAAATAATATTAATAATAAAAAATAAATTAAGGGGAACAAAGAAAGAAAGAAAGAAAGAGAGAAAGAGAAAGAAAGAAAGAAAGAGAGAAAGAAAGAAAGAAAGAAAGAAAGAAAGAAAGAAAGAAAGAAAGAAGTTTTTTCATAAATTAATTGTATTTATTTTGTTAACCAATTCATAATTTATTTTAAAATAAATTAAAAGGAAAGAAGCTGGGAGAGAAAGGAGGAAGAAAGGATGTTTTGGAGGTAGAGAGAAAAAGAAGGGGAGGGGGAGAAAGGGAGGAAGAAAGAAAGGAAGAAGAAAAAGAAGGGAGGAAGGAAGGAGTTAATTCATAACTTAATTTTATTTAGTTAGTTATTTAAATCATGCTTAAAATGTAAATTAAAGAAAAGGAATAGCAGGAAAGAGAAAAAGGAAGGAAGGAAGGAAGGAAGGAAGGAAGGAAGGAAGGGAGAGAGAGAGAAAGTAAGAAAGAAAATATTTTAATAAATTAAATGTATTTATTTTGTTATCAAATTCATAATTAAAAAAAATTAAAAGGAAAGAAGTTGGGAGAGAAAGGAGGAAGAAAGGGTGTTATGGAGGTAGGGAGAAGTTTTGGAGGGACAGAGAAAAGGAAGGGGAGGGAGAGAAAGGGAGGAAGAAAGAAAGGAAGAAGTAAAAGAAGGAAGGGAGGAATTCATTCATAAATTTATTTTATTCAGTTAGTTATTTAAATCATGCTTAAAATGTAAATTAAGGGAAGGAGTAGTGGGAGAGAGAAAAAGGAAAAAAGGAAGGAAGAGAAAGAGAAAGGAAGTAAGAAAGAAAATACTTTAATAAATTAATTTTATTTATTTTGTTATTTAAATCCTAATTTTAAAATAAATTAAAGGGAAAGAAGGTGGGGGGTGAAGGAGGAAGAACGGATGTTATGGAGGTAGGGAGAAATTGCTTTAATAAATACATTTTATTTATTTTGTTACTTAGATAATAATTTTAAAATAAAATAAAGTTACGGTGGGAGAGGAAGGAGGAAGGAATGATGTTACGGAGGTAGAGAGAAGTGATGGCAGGAGAGAGAAAAGGAAAGAAGGAGGAGAGGACGTGATTCATTCCAGCCTCCAAATCTTGCAACATCCGACTACTAAAAGGCCATGAGATTAGACTTCAGTAGGACAAGGACTGGTATAAATCATTCCATGTAGTGTGACATTTCTGCATAGACAAAGTGGTGCTATAGAAAAAAAGAGGTATCTTATAAAGGTAAGTTTTAAAATAATAACACAGGAGTACTTCAAATTTGAAATGGCTTTAGAGCATGGATCTACAAACTTTCTAAACAAAGGGCCAGTTTACTGGCTTTCAGACTTTAGAGGGGCCGGACTGTGGGAGTAGAAATTGTCCTGCGTCATTTGGAGTAGACAATGTATCTTTGGCATTAAGGGGAGGAATAGTACCCTATTCTTGATGTCAATGGGAGGAATAGTGCCCCATCGTAGGTGTCAATGGGAGGAATAGTACTCCATTGTAGGTGTCAATGGGAGGAATAGTGCCCCATCCTAGGTGTCAATGGGAGGTATAGTGCCCCATCGTAGGTGTCAAAGGGAGGAATAGTGCTCCATTGTAGGTGTCAATGGGAGGAATAGTGCCCCATAGTAGGTGTCAATGAGAGGTATAGTGCCCCATTGTAGGTATCAATGAGAGGTATAATGCCCCATTGTAGGTGCCAATGGGAGGAATAGTGCCCCATCTTAGGTGTCAATGGGAGGAATAGTGCCCCATTGTAGGTGTCAATTGGATGAATAGTGCCCCATTGTAGGTGTCAATGGGAGGAATAGTGCCCCATCGTAGGTGCCAATGGCAGGAATAGTGCTCCATCGTAGGTGTCAATGGGAGGAGTAGTGCCCCATCGTAGGTGTCAATGTGAGGAATAGTGCTCCATAGTAGGTGTCAATGGGAGGAATAGTGCCCCATAGTAGGTGTCAATGGGAGGAATAGTGCCCCATTGTAGGTGCCAATGGGAGGAATAGTGCCCCATTGTAGGTGCCAATGGGAGGAATAGTGCCCCATTGTAGGTGTCAATGGGATGAATAGTGCCCCATCGTAGGTGTCAATGGGAGGAATAGTGCCCCATCGTAGGTGTCAATGAGAGGAATAGTGCTTGTTGTTGATGTCAGTAGCAGGAATTATGCCCCCTTGTTGGTGTCAGTGAGAGGAATAGTGTCTTGTATCAGTGGAAGAAAAAGTGCCCCAAGGGCTGGATAAGGGCAAGCAAAGGGCCGCATCCGTCCCAGAGACGTAGTTGGGAGACCACTACTTTAGAGAATTGATGGGCAAAAGCAACACATCAATACACAATACTAATAATTCAGCCCCAACAATCAGATAGAAGTGGTTGCTATAGATCAGCCAGCTAGGGATCCATTCCAGGGCAGACCTTTAGCTGTCAAATGTACACTGCGTAATACACTGAAATTATTGATGCATCTGCTGCAGATATCAACAAACAAGCAGCAGGTTCAAAGAAAGTAGCGTGAGGTTGGAAGGCCTACGGAGGTAGGAGATGACTGTGTAATAAATTAAAAAAAAAAATAAAATAAAAAAAGGAAAAACAAGCAAGATGATTATATTTATCTCCAACTGTTATGATGTAGGTCTTCTTAAGTGAGAAATTCTTAACTGTATCATAATGAGGGCTATTCATCAAAGTCCACGCTTTGAAAAGATGTTTGTTTTTTCAAAAGAAAAGTGACTTCTTTGTAGAGGGACAATTCATCAAATTAATAAATGGATGTGTTTTTAGACGCATTATACACACTTGTTTGTAAGTGAAGCAAGATAGCCATGATTCATCAACTCATACTAAAAGAAGGCAAGTCAGCTTGCTGTGATCATGTGACACCTCAAAGTTGGTCAGTCTTCATATCTTCATATGGCAGTGTGCCCCAGAGGGGTTCGGAATCTGATGCTTTGGGCTTTGTGTGTATTCAAGAGGATCCATTGTCTTATAAAGGGTTTGAAAAGTAGTTTTGTATATAATTTCTCTCTTTATAATAGTCAGGGCTAAAAAAATAACAATGCCAGTTCACCCAGCTCAACAATCCAATGATCACCACCAATGTAACTGCAAAATACATGTACTTTGCAGACTGCTCAACACTGTATTGTACATTCGTACCAATAGGATTCTTTTTTTTTTCCCTTTGGTATTTTATTCAGTTAAATGAATACTTTTGTTACAATAAAATATAGCACATTTTGTTTTTTCTTTTTATAATCTTGAATATACGTATATGGAAACCCAAAAATGTTATATAGTAAAACAACAAATAAAAAATGTCAAAAAATAAACCAAATCACAAAGATCTTTAGACTGTTAATGTGAGTGTAAAAGGAATAGAACAGGCATGATGTGGTAACTTGCATTAATGCGAGATTTAGCAGATTTTGCCACACAAAATTAAAATGGGCCCTGAATGTAAAATAAAGTGACTCAGAACCACTTCAGTGTAATACATACATATTTGCACATTAAATACATTGGCAGAGTAATGGTTGTCTACTATTCCTCAAGCTCAACACAAGTCAATGATCACAGTTCTGTGTATAGACATTTAGCAAAATTAAAAACACTAGGGATCGGAGGCATTGCTTGATTCCTTGGTGGTTTCGAAACATTGCACTTTGTTGTCTGGTGTGCTGAACAAATGCAAATAAAACAGGTTTCATCGCAAGAAGACTGAGATGTGCTGGGCACATATTTTCTTGTGTTTGCTGTGGTGCCATCTACCGTCTATATATAAGTCTCAAATGTGATGGAGGTATCTTCAGGATCATGAGTCTTTATGATTTATCAATTTTGTCAAACAGCAAAGCAATGCTAAACAATAGTAGTGAGACAGATTATGTGAGCTTGAGTCGAATGGGTTTCACATGTGGTCAGGGTCAGGTTTCATTTGGCACAGTGAAACTTAAATGGTTAATTCACCTTTTTCAGGCAGGTTTCTGGAGGTACGTAAACAACATATACTTAAAGCAAGGTCAAAACTACAGTTTGTTTTAATCTACAGGTGCCCCTTACTTGTATAGGCATTTTGTTCTGGCAAAGGTGAATTAACCCTTTAAGTTTCACTGTGTCAAAATGAAACCTGAAGAAAAGAACAAAACAGGGTGTACTTTCCTCGTGCATGAACGCAATAACCAAAAATTTTTTTAAAAGATGCAAAAATCTAGATTTATTGCTCTGAGGAAGGGAGTTCGACTCCACGACTTGCACCTTTGACTTCTTGTCTCTGTTCTTATGACCTTTTATGGCTTGTGAGTATGTTTTTGCATCTTTTTAATACATTTTTGGTTATTGTGTTAATGCAGGAGGAAAGTGCGGCCTTTTTTGTTCTTTTCTGCTAGTATCAAGATTCCCCGATCTATCAAGGGCGCCACCTCAGCAAGTGCCCGATTTAATTTTGAGTGCAGCAAGAGAAATTTGAGCGTCGGTTTCTGGTTATTGTTAACAATGAAACCTGACCCTGACCACATGTTAATTATGCATCTGTTTCGAGTGAAAGTCTGCCTCATCTTCATTGATATTCTGTCTCAGAATTTTTCAAACTGGCTGTCTAGCAATACAATGGATTGGATAACAAAAACACTGTAAACCAGAGACTTTGCTGAATGAGTGACAACCTGATTTGCAACAAATTGTGTTGTAATTGGCTTAATAAATGTCCTACTAGCTGCCTGTGATTAATTTTCACATGGTCAGCAAGGATGCTGATTTATCCATTAGAAGGACCACCTGCAAATCTGTCTGTGAATTATAATTATGAAAATACTGTATATACCAAACTCCATTTAAGGTCTTTTGTACACAACTATAAAAAAATGTTTTTAGCAGTAAACTTTTGTTTCAGATCTGAATGCAGCTGTATTGTTTTCTACTATCCCATGCTCACAGCTGTATAAAATGTAGTAACTTGTGCTATGTTCAGTTCTATAAAAAAAGGAAATAGAAAAATCTGCATCTATAGTCCTGTGTAAGAGCCATTTGTGTCAGAAGGATGCTAGGCAGCTTTCTTCAGGAGCCTCCTGTCAATCCGAACAACAGATGACTTTAGGTGGCTTCCTTGAGAAGACACCTGCATCCTAGCAATGGAAGGACTGCTTTGCAGCAGAAGCCACCTGTATCCTAGCAGCAGAGGGTATTAGGCAGCTTCCTAACCTGCTTCCTCGCAGTGGAGGACTCTAAGAGGCTTTCTTGAGAAGATGCCTGAATCTTAGCAATGAAGGAACTGCTAGCAGTGGAGGGAGCTAGGCAGCATCATAGCCTGCATTATAACAGCAGAGGACTCTACGTGGCCTCCTTGAGAAGATGCCTGCATTCTAGCAATGGGGGGTGCTAGCCAGTTTCCTAACCTGCATCCTAGCCGCAGAGGATTCTAGGTGGCTTCCTTGAGAAGATGCTTGCATCCTAGCAATGAAAGGACTGTGGCCTAGTAACAGAGGACACTATGCGGCTTCCTAGCCTGAATCCTAGCAGTGGAGGATTCTAGGTAGCTTCCTTGAGAAGATGCCTGCATTCAAGCAGCAGGGGATGCAGGCAACTTCTTTGAGAAGATGCCTGCATCTTATCAATGATGGGATTGCTAGATAGCAGAAGCTGCCTTAATCCTAGAAATAGAGGGTGTTAGGCAGCTTACTAGCTTGCATACTTGCAGCAGAAGACTCTAGGTGACTTCCTTGCAGGGGCCGACTGACCATTTGGAAATTCGGGCACTGCCCGAGGGTCCGGGGTCAGTAGGGGGCCCCATAAGATGCCCCTGGTACCTTTTTCATAGGCTTTTTTGAGTTTGGGCAAGGACACAGGGGCCCCATGATCCCCTACTGCCCGGGGGCCCCATGAGTTGTCAGTCCGCCCCTGCTTCCTTGAGAAGATTCCTGCATCCTATCAATGGAAGGACTGTGATCTAGTAATGGATGGCACTATGTAGCTTCCTAGCCTGCATAATAACAGTGAAGGATTCTAGGTGGCTTCCTTGAGAAGATGCCTGAATCATAGCAACTGAAGGACTGTTAGGTAGCAGAAACCACTTGTATCCTAGCAATGGAGGCCACAAGGCAGGTTCCATACCTACATCCTAGTAGCGGAAGACTGTATGCAGCTTCCTTGAGAAGCCACCTGCATCCTAATAAAACATTGTAATGCCGTACACATTGGAAACGTTGCTCAAACTTCAGATGCGTAAATCTTACAGAGCACTTTTTAAGCAGGATCTTTCTGACAGCTTCTGCCAGGAGGATCCTGCATACTAGTTGCCATATTTTCATATGGTGACTTGTATGTACCCTGAATGGTGAAAACAAAATTAGTATTTTAGTAATAGCTTAAACGGAGGACTCCAATAATTCACAACTGTTTCCTTTACAGCAGATGCTTTCCAGAGGTGCAGCTTCCTCTTCTGCATTGCTGACTGAAAATTTGGAAAGCAGAATGGTCAAACTTCTCACCCACACCCAGTCATTTCATGTGCTTAATGTATGTTCAGTCAAAATACATCTGAGCAAAAAAATGCTTATAAAAACTCGGATGTTACTCTTTAATGTGAACCAAATCTAAGCCTATGTTTTCAAGAAACGTGCCCTTCTGTCGATGAACAGTGTGCTGGACATGTGTTGAGCACTTTTTACTGCAATCTAAAAATGACGTTACAACAGGAGATGAAACAAGGAACATTTGCTACTTTATATCACAGTTTCTCAATAATGCCAGAGACGCCAGCTGTCAAAATTCACAGAATGACACGATCCATGCTCCTGGTCATGGGTATTCATGAGAATTTGGAATCTTATTATACGGCCTTTAAGAAAAACTCAAATCAGCTTTAAGTAGGACTCTAGTTTTCTTTTTTAGTGTAAAAATCTAGTGGCCAGCATTTTTTAGGTTTTCACTGTAATATTTACCTTCAATCCAGGGCTGGCCTCCGCAGCTATTTACTTCTGCCACTAAATGTCACCATTTTGGGTTGGTCCACTTCCTCTGGGCCCAGACTGCCATGGACATACACCCTGGGAGCACATCATTATGCAGGCCTGGGAGCGCGGTACTTCTGCACTGAATGGTGCGCTCCTTCCATAAGTGGTGGTGTCAGCAGGGAGTATCGATTGTCACGGGTGCTGCGTCAGACCCCAGCCCTTCTCACCAACTTGTGACCGAAGGACTAGCCAATCTAAAACCGCGCTGCCACTTGCGTAACAATGCCACTCTCAGCTGCGCCTGCACAAAGATTTTCCAGCTCGCGGGATCACAATCTAGGTACCAGCAGCCTGAGAGCGATTGTTACTGGGTCAGGTTAATTACGCAATTAACCCTTCACACTGCCACCACCACCTTTTTACAGAGAAGGAGGAAACTCACAAATCTTAGCAGTAACACTATGATGTTTGAATAAGCATCTGTATATACACTGTCACCACAGACAGATGTATCCAGAGGTTTTAAAACACACAGTAGCACTCTTCAGAGACAGGGATTCTTAGTTTGCATTAAAGAGCTTTAGAAATAATTCAACACTTTTCAGAAAATAGGATTTATTACTAAAAAGGTCAAAATGGTGCAATAAAAATATTTACAGAAAAGATGTAACCAATATATATATATATATATACATATATATATATATATAAATAGAGAGAGCAATAACACAACAGAGAGATAACAGAAAGAAGTTTAAGAAGGTAGAATACTTGCAGAAGTCCTGGTTTAAGCAGAGTGTCCTGAACAAAAGGGTGCCTTTTCTCCCAAAGTTGGTTCCTGATGTTAAAAGGGAGAATCTCTTCATCTACTTCTCCAGGCATAACCAATCGCCTCATTTGGGGAGGGGACTCAGGCTATGACCAAATCCCTCACCCGTTTATACCATGGCCAATAACCTTCACTAGGTACATGTAGCACCCTAGCCACTAGTAGATTAATATGCAGAATGATATCCTGAACGTCCAAACATCAAATATGACATATCTTACCATTCCGGATAACAACATATTGCTTTCTACTCTCGTGTAGGTGCCACATAGGGGTGTAATGTGTCAGGTGACTCGTATTAAACTGACCTATCTGAATATATGCTTTTTTTTTATTGTACCTTGTTCTTGTCGGGATTTATGAATTTGTATGAAAAAGTGGTTTCAAGTGGGATGTATGTTTTACTGCCATTCTGGAATGCTTTTGATGTCCAGTGACGGACTGATTTATAGCTTTACGACCAGGCCAAGGCAAGGGTCTGTCAGACATCATGGAACCAGCTAATTGGATTTACAACCATGAAGCGTATCCAGCTGTGCCCTGTGCACTCCTGAACTCAGCACACACAGACCACATTCCTTGCAAGGGGAGGGGCTGGAGGGAGTGAGAATGATATTTGCAGAGTATGATACAAGATGGTAGATCTTTAACAAAATGGTTTTCCGCGTCCAATCGCCACATCGATAGTTTAAAAAAAACTATTAGATGGGCATCTTAGCAAACACAATAAACAAGGATATGGAAATTATTCTTATTCTTAAGGTTCAACTGGATAAACTGGTGTCTTTATTCAGCCTTACCAAATATGTAACTATATGCAGCTGCAGTCATGGACAAAAATATTGGCACCCCTGCATTTCTATCAGATAATGCATTACTCCGACAGAAAATTGTTTCAATTACCTTTTGTTTGTATTGGTATAACACAAAAAAGTGTAGAAACAAAAAGCCAAATCTGACACATTCCACGCAAAACACCAGAACCTCGTCCAGACAAATTCAAGATGACCTTCAGGCACAGGATACAAGTGTGTCAGCTCACACTATACGTCGTCATCTCAATGAAAGGGAATGCTATATGGTAGGAGACCCAGGAGGACTCCACTGCTGACACAGAAACATCAAAAAACCAGATTGGAGTTTGCCAAAACTTACTGTGGACTGTGGACAGACGAAACAAAATTACAACTTTTTGGGAAAGCCCATCATTCTGCTGTTTCATAAACAGCAATGAGGCCTTTAAAGAAAAAAATACAGTCCCTATAGTCAAACATAATGGAGGTTCACTGATGTTTTGGGGTTGCTTTGCTGCTTTAGGCACTGGATGGCATTATGTAATCTGAAGACTACCAAAGAATTCTGGGGTGCAATGTAGGGCCCAGTGTCAGAAAGTTGGGTCTTTGTCAGAGGTCATAGGTCTTACAGCAGGACAATGACCCAAAGCACAAGTCAAAAAGCACCCAGAAATAGTTTCATACAAAGTGCTGGAGAGGACTGAACTGGCCAACAATGATCTCAATCCCATAGAGCACCTGTGGACAGATCTCAAAACAGCAGTTGGGAATAGTAACCCTTCCAATCTGAGGGACCTGGAGCGAAAAAAGAGTGGTCCAAAATTCCAGTAGAGAGGTCTATTATACAGTATTTATTTACAGTATTTATAAAGCGCCAATGGTTCGCTCAGCGCTGTACATTACAATGGGAGACAATACATGAGCGATTGATTTCAGCTATTTTATCCAAGAGGTGTCCAGTCCATTTTTGGGGTTTTGCGTGGAATGTGTCAGATTTGGCTTTTTGTTTCTCCACATTTTTGTGTCATACCAATACATACAAAAGAAACAAACATGAGAACGCTGAAACATTGGTAATTGCAACAATTTTCTGGTGCATTATCTGACAGAAATGCAGGGGTGCCAATATTTTTGACCATGACTGAATGTAATTGTGTAAGAGCCATTCAGTGCAAGACCACCCAACAGTGAAATATCAGTTTTTGGATAGCAAGCAAAAAAGCAGGCATCAAAGGTTTTGCTGATGGCAGGGACTTATTGGGTTAACAAATGAACCATACAAATATATACAAAAAATATAATATTTATTCATAAAGTGCTAAAAACATGCCCATCAGGCCATCTGATTTGCTCCATAATACATCTCTAAAAACATATTCGCAACAAAGGTGTCCTAACCCTCATCATGGGTTGTGTTTGCTCATAACCCAGGGGGTAGTTTTGAAGCTGTTAACAACCCTTTGGTTTCATGTGATTCTGAGTTCTTAATGGCTTTAAAATAGCCCCCTGGGTTGTGGGTAAATTTCAATAAAAACTGGAAAAGTGGGGGTGTTCTAAAACGTTTGACCGGCAGTGAATATGGGAATCAAATGAGAAAATGGAGGTGTTTATGGGGGTCCTAAAACACCAATGGCTGTCCATACATGTGCAATGCATCAGAGAGTACTCGTTAGTTCTGATGTACAGTCCTTTACTGAATTAAAGTTAAAATCCCCAAGCAGCGAAGCTCAATTTGTGCCTTCATCAATTTTTAACTGACTACATCTCTGGTCTGGTCAAGATATTCATAAGAACAAAAGACAGAGCTGTAGTACAAAGGCGACTCCATATTTCCCACCTATACTGTAGTTCCATGATCTGCTGTCTTGCCCTTGGACCGCTCTGAACTTTTTCAACCGCACATTACTTGTTAACAACTCACATGACTACATTTTAATAACTTTTTACATTATTTAACTAAAATTAAAATGCTCAGGTAAACCTAAACAGCCTAAATGATTTATGTTTTGGTTAATTCTGCATGTCTTCGTATATATATTCCCTTTGCTCATAAATACTCTAATAGCTGTGCTGTCATAAAAGCCCCTCTGATCGCCCATCTTTCAAGGCTCCACTGAATGATTAAAGAAACCTTAAAAAAAAGAGAGAGAGAAGTTTACAGAGCAATCTATTGATGACCTGAAAAAAAAGGTTCTCTGTTTCGTTTGGATTTTCCATAACCTGAACGTGCAAATCACATGGAAATTCTGCAAAAAAGGACAGCCTCTGTCTGCCTTCCCTACATCGTGTTTTCCTGCTGCTTGGTTTGGTCCAAGGGAAGGCAAAAGTTCACTCGACTTTCCAACACACGTAAAAGAAAACCTCAGAGCTGCTTTCTGCTATATTAGAACATGTGTGTTAAAAGAGCTCTCCAACCAAAATAAACCATTTTTGGATAAAGTGTAATAGGATATACACCATCCCAGATTTTTTGTGAGGTCCTCTGGTCGATCTTCTCCCTTAAAATGATTTGAAAGGTATCAGGGGCGGACTGGCCATTGGGAAACTCGGGTACTGCCTGAGGGCCTGGGGTCAGTAGGGAGCCCCATGAGTTGCCCATGGTACCTTTTTCATAGGCTTTTTTGAGTTTGGGCAAGGACACAGGGGCCCCATGATCCCCTATTGCCTGGGGGCCCCATGAATTGTCAGTCTGCCCCTGAAAAGTATTATTTAAAAGTAACAAACATGTTACACTTACCTTGTGTAATCCTCCTTTTCTGGGGTTCCGCTTGCTATAAGGGTACTCATGTATGCTGGCTACTGAGCCCCACTCTGTGTGTCCATTGCCACACAGATTGCTGGTCAGCCCGACCTTTAGCTCCCTCCTCACTAGCTATGATTGACAGCAGCAGGAACTAATGGCTCCCCTGCTGTGTCTGAGCCAGTGATGCTGCTCTCTTGCACTGGGCTGGAACGACATCGGGCTCAGGTATACATAAGGGGGGCTGAGGGGAAACTGCTTGCAGAAGGCTTTTTAAACAATGTATAGAATGCATTAAGGTAAAAAAAACCTCATTCCTTTAGAACCACTTTAACTTCCTTTCCCAGTAGCATAACTACAAGTCCATAGGACCCAAATTGTGAATGGGACCCCAACCGGCTGGCTTGTTAGTGACCTCTCTCTATGGCATACCACCTATATTAAACACCTAAAAAGAGTCCCTCTAAAGCAGAAATCTATCCAAAAATAACAAGATAAAATATGTTGCTCATTAGGAGATTGGATAACAAAACCAGCTTGTGTTGCGATATTCAGCATTAATTCAGAGTTTTCCTCCACATTACTTTTGTTCTGCCACTAGATATCCTCATTTTATTGTGAACCATTTCTTAGAGAAGGTCTTCCTGTAAAAAATGCTTAAAGTGGAGTTCCACTCACGTGTCAAAAAATAAGTCAGCAGCCTCCTGCAGCCTGTTGCACCGGCCGTCCTGTATTCCAGGCGCCGGCACCTTCACTGTGGGCAGCCGGCTGTGATAGCTTGCGGCTTTACAGCTGGGTACTCACTGCACATGCCCGAGTAGTGCTGCGCTTCACGAATGGTCCTGTAGTCTTCTGGGACCTGTCACATGTCCCAAAAGACTACAGGGAGGGAGGGAGGACACCTTCTGCTTCCCATCGCCTAGGCAATCGGACCGGAAATGAGAGCGGGTACCTGTCAAATTCAGGTACCCGCTCCCCCCGCCCCCCAAAGGTGCCAATCCTTAATGGGGAGCGGGGGAGCAGTCCTTAAAGCGGAACTTCCCCTTTTGGGTGGAGCTCCACTTTAAGGTCTTTACCTTTCCTGACACCCATTCTGCTGAGACATGTGCCCCAAAAGTTGCCAGTGAAACTTCTGGGAGAGTCGATTTTCTGGGTCCCCCACAGCTTTCATGGTTTTTCCTGCTTACCTCCAAGTTATTACAGGATACAGTAAAGGGTTACTCATCTTTTATAGGTAGACCTTTTCACATAAAGTAGATCAAAACATTAATCACTGGATGACATTTATTTTGCTAAAGCTCTGTGTATCAGAAACAAATGTCACTTTTTAAAATAAATATCAGCATTCAAACTTATTTCAAGCTCCTTTGGGGGCAGCACTAAAAAACATGAACGCTTTCTGCTTTTGTGAATGGACACCAATATGTTTTACAGAATTTGATACCAGTCTTATGGAAACAAGGACAAAAACGTTGATAAACAAAACCTCCCTGCTACGTACTGTATATGGGCTTATACAATGAATATGACATTAGATTGTAAGCATTGCTGGGCAAACCACTTCATTGCAAAATTCATCTGCACACTATGTTGGTGCTATATACAGTAGGAAAAAAATGATGACTGTCATCACTAAATATGGCAGCATGCCTGTTATTTCTGATAAATTTGCAATAAAGTGGAAGGGAAAACTTCAGCTGATTTATTTTTATTAAAGATTTGCATAATTCTGAGAAGCTATGCAAAGTTTCCTTATTGCTTCGGAAATATTATTGCTTCATCTTCTCAGATTAGAGAGCAAATACAAATCACATGTGATCCACTAATTGCATTTAACAGGTCAAACCACCCAAACCTGATTTTTCCATTTCTGATAGGTGCTGGAGCATTAAAACACCTGACTCTTCTATATCTTGGGCAATCTATTGATGACATTCTATGGTAACATTGTACTACTTTGGTCATAGTGAAACATGAAATAAAAATCTTAAAAAAAAAAAAAATGTAATAAAAAATTAAAAATAATTAAAAAAAAAATATATATATATTTTTTTCATACTGTCACCAGTCAATGTCCCTGATCACCGCCATGCCAGTTATATGATGACGCTGTACTGCACTGATGACAGTATGTAAAAAAAATTGGGAAAATAATTTTTTTCGTTTTTTCATTTTGCAAAATATTATGGCAAAAAAAATACAACTTCAAAAAACTCGCCATTCCTCTTATGAAGTACGTCGGACTGTCTACTCTGCAAAAAGGGGTAATTTGGGGGATATCTATACTGTTCTGACATTCTTGGACCTCAAGAAATTAGATTGGCCGTCAGTACTTCAGGATTGATCAATATTCAGATCTATACCATAGTTTGTGAACTCTATAACTTTCCTACAAACTAAAAAATACATCCTAATTTGGGTTATTTTCACCAAAGACATGCAGCAGAATACATCTTGGCCTAAATTTATGAAGAACAATTATTTATTTGTAAACTTTTATAACAGAAACAAAGAAAAACTTTTTTTTTTCAAAATTTTCGGTCTTTTTTTTGTTAATTTAGCAAAAAACAAAAACTCCGGCGGTGATTAAATACCACCAAAAGAAAGCTCTAGTTGTGTGAAGAAAATGATAAAATTTTAGTTTGGGTACAATGTTGTATGACCGCGCAATTGTCATTCAAAGTGTTAAAGTATAGCATGAAATAATACCATCAGACAAGACTGTGAAAAATATCAAAATCTCTCTGGATAACAGTAATAATTATTGTTGCATGTTCACCCAAAGCCCCTTCTCGGTGCGGTGTAGATATATCCGCTAAGACGGTTACACAGATTACAATCAGGAAGTGTTGACAGCTAGGCAGTTACATTTTCCCAGATCCATTCAGTAATGAATATTCACACATTGAAGGCTTGCTGTACTAAAGCTCACTGTGCCGGCAAGGGGGGACGATGTTCATGGTGCCTTGCCACGAAAATGATTCTCTCTCTGCTATATGACAGTTACTTGGCCCTAAATGGACAAAGTGACAGTGTCTCTTCAAATACACCATGTCATCCATGTGGGCAATGGTAAATGTTCAAACACATGGCTGCTCGGTGTGTAAGGGCATTCCACAAGTGTTCGTGCTGCATCTATCTCCTGTACATCAGACCAAGACATGCACCGACTGAGATTAGAGACCCAGCGAACATGCTTCAGATCTTAGGTTCATAATATATTAGAAAAGTAATAATGAACTTTTTTGTTTCACACTGATGATTTTGTGAATGGAGATCCTATTCCTCGTCCCTGTTTAGAGAAGGATCATTGTGGTTTTGTGGTTTGTACAGTTAACACAAGCAGAAAAACGGTTGTGGTCACAGTGCTTCCTCTCCTTCAGTCACTTCCACTTCCACAATGAATCTGTTTCCCTCAGCTTCTTTGTTTTGGCTTTATTTTTTTGGTACAAAACGACCTTTCTACTAAAACTCATTCACAGGCAAAGTTAATTCAGACAACTCACACAATAAGTTCACTTACGTTCACATATGTATTGGTAAATGGCATTAGTGAGAGTAAAGAGTCCAGAGGAAACAAGAAAGGGGGAAACCCCCTAGACAATTGTTACTGAAAAAGGTGTCCCCACGGGAAGATAACTCCAAAACCTCCTGTTCTGTGAAATGTTGGTGTTCACATCCATTTCTGTCCCACTGACAATGGTCAGAAGAATACACAGAGAGGGTGACTCGCCTTGGTGGGAACACAGGCAGTCCCCACCATACACTCTATTGAACCCTGCTGCAGAAAATTATATTTTCTACCAATTTAGAGTCCATCACTGTCACCCTCTGTGAATGTCCTCGTGCCAGGATGCCCTTCAGTCAGAAAACTGTAAGACCATATAATCTGATGTCTTCAGTTGCGTCGCTTCCAGTGTCTACAGCAAACCAAATGATGATAGCCTTCAAAAGTTTGTTCATTGTAACACTGAACTCCAGTCACATATAAAATCCCTTTTTATGGTTATCATATTAACAAGAAAAAAAGGTAAACTTTCCCAATGGGGGCAATGGTCTTACTTTTCTTCCTTACTTTGGAGAGATTTCCCCTCTTTTCTCGTGGTGTCAATGAGTTCAAATAGGAATGGAGATCTCTATATATCAGAACTTTTAGAATTGGCTGTGGCAGGAATTAACAGGGGGTGGAGTCCACCACTGTGGCCATATACCATGTCTATGAGCTTAGGCGGAGTCCACCACTGTGGCTGTTTACCACATCTATGAGCTTAGGAGTAGGAGGTGTCCACCACTATCTGTAGCCATATACCTTGTCTATGAGCTTAGGGTGAGGGGGAAGTCCACCACTGTGGCTGTTTACCATGCCTATGAGCTTAGGAGAAGGGGGAGTGCACCACTGTGGCCATATACCATGTCTATGAGCTTAGGGGGAGGGGGAGTCCACCACTTTGGCCATGTACCCTTGTTTATGACCTTAAGGGGAGAGGATGTCCACCACTATGGCCATATACTATGTCTATGAGCTTAGAGGGTGAAGAAGTGCACCACTGTGTCCATATACCACATCTACGAGCTTGGCAGGATGGAAGAATCCACCACTGTGGCCATATACCATGTCTATAAGCTTAGGGGGAAAGGGAGTCCACCACTGTAGACATATACCACATCTACAAGCTTAGGCACAGGTCGTGTCCACCACTATGGCCATATACTATATCTGTGAGCTTAGGGGGAAAGAGAGTCCACCACTGTAGACATATACCATGCCTACGAGCTTGGTGGGTGGGGAGGGAGTATCCACCACTGTGGCCATATACCATGTCTGCAAGCTTAGTGACACTTTATGTAACATATATCTACATCTCTCGATTGGCTTTGAATGAGTCATTCACTAAGCAGCTGCCCTCGCCTAGCAGGACCCATGGATTAGTTTAGTAAGGCTCTTGAGCCTGCTGAGAATCTCCCTGTATGTGAGGGGAAGGAGCACCCTGTGTGTGAGTAACCCTTTTGAATTTGAATATGGCAGAGTATCTTCAAACAGGTAGGTGACTGTCCCATCCAAGAAAAAGCAGGAAGGGTCCAGAGTCAGCATGGCAGGAACTGCCAACCAATGTAAGGGACCCTTACAATGTGATCTCTACTAGTTTTCATGTCCTGTACCAAGTGGCTTGCTCTGTTGCATTGTGAATATGGGAGGTTGCTTGCTTGGCATGGGCACCAATCAGGGAACACTTTGCATTCAATAAATGAATGCAAAGCGTTCTCTTATTCGACAAGGTGTCACAATTGTCACCTCACCCCTGTGACATCATGATCTCCACCTGACCCAATCAGAGAATAGGCTGCATTCATTGAGAAAACGCAAAGTGTTCTCTGAGTGGCGCCTGTGCAAAGCTTACAACCTCCTGTATTTAAGTAGACAGACGTTCAGCATGGGATCTGGAAGGTACTGGAAATCACTCGAGTAGAAGTGCCTACTATAGTTAATCCAGCTTCCACGTGGGTCCCGCAGGTATGGCACAGGTATGGTCCAATCTGGTCCAATGTCACTATGTAAAAATTGCCATACCTGGAATTCAGCTTTAGGCAAAACTCATATTTTCCCCTTTGTTAACATATTTACAACTCAATGCCTTTTGCAGCCCTCTAGCATGGTAAATTGTCCATGAAATGGAAAGTTAGTTGTCTGTATCTCATAATTGGTTCTCTACACAGAACGCCTAAGTATATAAATACATTAACGCACATTCAAGATGAAGAAAAAGCACTGGGTTGTTGGGCCAGGAAATGACTTGCTTTCATTTGTAGGCACTTTTCTTGCTGCAGAGGATGTTTTATGAGGCCTAGAAATGATTAAGACAGAGAATAGGATGTTTAAATATAACTTGCAAGTTCAGTTTAACCTCATCCATCACTTCTGCATCTGTTAAACCTAAATATAAACAGTGGTGCAAGCCTGCTGATATCATGCAGCTGTGAGCATGGAGATATATATGCGTTTGCTGACCTATCAGGGTAGAGGATCCCGGAAGAGCTTGCGAGGTTCTGAGACATGGGCCTCAGCGCTGTCTGGCCCGAACTAAGCTAAATTAAAGTGCTTCTGTCATCGTGTATAAACATGTCCTCAGTCAACAGCACGCCAAGAGCTGCTCCATGTCATACATCCCATTTGTTCAAGACGTTATTTCCTTTGTGTGGCACATGGGAAGGAATTTCAACTAGAAATGCTGCAACCACACCATAGCCCTCTGACAAAAGCTTATGCCTCCTCTACCAACTGCCAATCTGCAGCAGCTGGAGAATATACAGAAGTAAGGATAAAAATGCATGGATTCCCATTAAAGGGTAGGACAGCTTAAAGCACATTGTAGCAAAAATGAGAACTGAAGTGCCAAACCATTGATAAAAGGTCCTGATATGACTTTATTCTTTTACTGGTCAGGGAGACAATTAAGAGCAGCCAATGCTCTTCAGGGGCCCAAAACACCCAATTCATCAGGGTTGGGGTTAGAAATCAATGTATATTATTATTGTTACACAGGATTTATATAGCGCCAACAGTTTACAATATGAGGGAGACAGTACAATTACAATACATTTCAGTACAGAAGGAAAATGAGGGCCCTGCTCATGGAGCTTACAATCTAAAGGGTATATAGACTAGATCAAGGTTTTAATTTTTTTGTCACTCACATCACCCTTTAAAATTATGCAAAATATCAAGGCCACTCTGATGTAAATGTTACTTATCATCAATAGGAAACCTAAGCCTGGGATGATGCACACAACCGCCCTGATGAAATTAACTTTACATCGGACGCCCCCCCTTCACAACAGAGGTTCCCACATCTTGGCAGACTCCCCCCCATTACATCAGAACCCCCGTCATGCAGTGGTGTATTTTTGTTTTGTGCTGCCCTAGGCAAGACTAAAATCGGGTGCCCCCCATCTAAATTTTTCTCACCCCTTCCTTTTTAAGACCCACCCCTAATCTGTAAACTCCACACCTTCCTATTTAGGCTCCGTGTCAGGAGATGGTCAGAGACTGCAGACAAAGTACAGCAGATGGTCAGAGACTGCAATCCTACTACAGGAGATGGTCAGAGACTGTGGACAGGATACAGGAGATGATCAGAGACTGCAGACATACTACAGGAGATGTTCAGAGACTGTGGACAGGATACAGGAGACGGTCAGAGACTGCGGACATACTACAGGAGATGGTCATAGACTGTAGACATACTACAGGAGATGGTCAGAGACTGTAGACATGATACAGGAGATGGTCAGGGATTACAGGCATACATTAGGAGACTGTCAGAGACTGTGGACAGGATACAGGAGACGGTCAGAGACCGCGGACATACTACAGGAGATGGTCATAGACTGTAGACATACTACAGGAGATGGTCAGAGACTGTAGACATGATACAGGAGATGGTCAGGGATTACAGGCATACATTAGGAGACTGTCAGAGACTGCAGACATACTGCAGGAGATCAGAAACTGCGGACAGGATACGGAAGTCTGTAGACAGGATACAGGAGATTTTCAGCCGAACCCACCTGAACACTGCCAAGCCCACCGTCCCTGCCCGAGCACTGCTGAGCCCGCCTACCCCTGACCGAGCACTCCTGAGCCCGCCTTCCCTGCTTGAGAACTGCTGAGCCCCCCGCCCCTGCCCAAGCACTGCTGAGCCCGCCTCCACCTGTCCGAACACTGGTGGGCCCACCTATCCCTGTCCGAGCACTGCCGAGCCTGCCTCCCCCTGCTGGAGCACTGCTGAGCCCACCTCCCCCTGCTCGGGAACTGCCGAGCTCACCCCCCGCCTAAACCCTGCCTACAGTCCGAGCCCTGCCGAGCTTACCACCCTGCCAAGTCCTGGTCCCTTGTCCCTTCTGCCTGGGGGCAGCACCACCCCCCTGAAAAATGTTGCCCTAGGCAAATGCCTTGTTTGCCTCATGGCAGATATGCCCTTGCCATCATGTCAGAGTTCCCCATCACATCAGCAGCATCCCCCTATCATACAATCCTTTCATCACATCAGGAGGTCCACCCTTCCCTTCAGAAGCCCCACTATACAGCAGAGTCCCCCCAACTCAAGGTCCCCTCTTACCCCCAGAGCTCTACCTTACTCCAGCAGCATGGCAAAGGGTCAAACAGGAAGCAGGTCTGGACAGAGGTGCAGTCCATCCTCTCCTGAATGCTGGGGGTGGCCCTGCATGTTGTCCACCCTGGATCAGCATCATGCGTTGCCATGGTGCGGTTGGGAAGCTGTGTAACCTAGCCCCAGAGCTGTATTGGTTTTTAAGGTGCTGGTGGACAGCCTGTACAATAGCAGTGCATGATGCTGAGCAAACTGTGTCCCACATTTGTGGCACCCCAGTGGAAGCCGAGTGGCACCCCAGTGCCAGTGGCTACTCAGTTGAGAAATACTGGACTAGATGTTAACTGGACCTTTAGCATTATTTCTTCCAGTGTTATTATCTGCACAGGTCTCGTTAGCAGCTGGTTCAGCACTCCGATGTATCTCAAGTCCTAATGAAGGGGGTGTTTTTGGACCCCCAAAACATGTTGGATACGCAGCCCTGTCCAGTTCTCTTTTCCTCTTTCAGATTAAAGTGCAGCAGAAGCACTGGAAATTAAGAACCCACTGGATGTTTTGTCTTGTACCCATTGAAGTGACCCTGTAACTCACAGTCCAGTAGTCTTGTTTTTTTTTTTGTTTTTTTTTACGCAGTCCCCCACTACCACAAATTATGCAGTCGAGTTTCCCGCATTTGGAAATCGCAGGGGTCAGCACAGCCGGAGTGCAATGGTTGAGCCTCGCTCTGGGAGAACCACCTTCGTGATCATGGTATCTCCCCTGCCAGGTAAGTATGTTAGTAGTCTTGTAATAGAAGATGACTACTATTTACCTTTCCAGTGGATTGCGACTCAACTCTTCACTCTGTTCAAGAGCTATGGCTGCAGCTAGCATCCAATACTACAGGACACGGTGGGGACATAGCGCCTGGCAAGGCATACGGTGCACAGCGAGAAGTGCAATCAGTTCTGCACACCTGGAAGTGTTGGATAGAAGCATGACCACAGCCCTTAAACTTGGAGGCTCCATCCATTAGAAAGGTATGTATTTTGCAAGGTGCTTCAATCTAACAGTGGGTTTCTTAGTGACAGGGCCACTTTAAAAAAATAATTAAAAGTTGTTGGATTTTTTTTGCAATTCATCAAAGTATTTACAGTATATACAGTATATGTATGTATATATTTATATATAATATATATATATATATATATATATATACACAAAAGCCAGAAGGGTTGCAGCCCAGGGATCTTAATTTATTGGTCACATTCGTGAATAAATTACAGCAACGTTTCAAGCATCCCTGTCCTTTTTCAAGCTCAGAGATGCCTGGAACATCAGTGTAATTTACGTACATGTATGAGCAATACGTAAAGCTCTGTGCTGCAACCCTTCTGGTTTTATTTATTTTGAATATATATATATATATATATATCAGGTATGTAACTACCCCTTAAATAAAAAAAGGCCCAGGGGTGTGGGGAGTATAAAATAAAAAGCATTTCAGCATCATTCAAAACAGAAGAATGAGAACACCTTGTGTGTACAGGGTGTCAAAGACCTGTCAATGCATTACTATGGCTGCATCATAAAGGGATGTCATGTAACCAGCCTGAAAACACATAGAAAAGGTAAGTATTAAAAAAATGCTGGGGATGATAAGGGGGGGCAGAAGGAGGAAGCTAGAGTCGGATTTAACATTGTCTAGATCAGTGTTTCTCAACCTTTTCTCAGTCAAGGCACCCTTCAAAATTATGGACAGTCCCCAGGCACCCTTTAAAATTATGGACAGTCCCAAGGCACCCTTTAAAATTATGGACAGTCCTGAGGCACCCTTTAAAATTATGGACAGTCCAGAGGCACCCCATTCTAAAATGTGAAAAACTATTCTAATAGTTTTATATAACACAGCAACATCCACACATGTAGGACACCCAACATTGAAGGGGATTTATTCTTCCAAAGCAAATACACTTCTGCACACTGGTACTGACTAGTATTCCCATGTTTCTCATCTCCCTCAGTTTTTCTCCATCACTGAGCTAATGTGACCCCAGCACTGATGGAGAGGGGCAGGGGAGGAGCAAACTAGGATCCTGTGCAGTTGACATCCTCCTTATCAACTGATGATGTCATTGGTTGGCGGCTAGAAGGTGGTAATGGTGCACAATGAAAACCTGCGGCTTTGTGTAACTAAAAGGCAGGCCTGTTCCACCCGCTGGCTTGTATACAAGTTTTGGACAATTTTTAGACATTTTGCCAAGGCACCCCTGAAGAAACCTCAAGGTACCCCAGGGTGCCTGGGCATCCTGGTTGAGAAAGGCTGGTCTAGATCAATCTGTAGATATATTGAGGGTATTCACTAAAACTAGAGAATGGAAAATCTGGTGCAACTCTGCATAGAAACCAATCAGCTTCCAGGTTTTATTGCCAAAGCGTAATTGAACAAGTTGATTGGCTACCGTGCACAGCTGCATCAGATTATGAGTGCTCCAGTTTTAGTAAATCTCCCCCTGTGTGTCATCAAAAATAAATGTCTTATTTCTGCTTTTCTGATGTCTTCTAAAAGGACAAAGTCCCACAGAATGGAGCTGACTGTCTTACAAAGTCCTGTGATTATTATGGTATACAGCTCACATTCCTGAACCCGAATGGCAGTTTCATTCTGATTCAGTTCATTGTCTGTACCTGGGAGGTACAATAACTAACAGTAAGTGAGGCAGAACAAAACTTCGAAAGCAGGAAGCCGCCGTCTCATTGAGAAAAAGAAAAAAACTTTCTCACCATTTACAGCAGCCAAAGAAATGTATGGCACTGGCATTCTCTGTTCACACAGAGAACCAAACATGTTCCAGTGATCAAGTGCTAGAAATACTTGTGAGCTAATATGGTGAAATTCAAAAGTGCTTGAATTAATCAATTAATCAAAAATAATAAAAAAATAAATGCACATATGGTTCGCTAGCTCCTTACACTAACTCATAAATAGTGCTGACACCTCAATCCAAATATTAACAATAGTGCTGCGCTCCAGTGCTATTAATAGTGTTTACCCATAATATAATGTGATAATAAAATGAATACCTAAAACAAACTTATATTCATCTGTGACTTGTGTTCGTGATCAAATTATAAACCTGATTATTAACAAAAACAAAAACAAAAAATATATAAAATATGATGATCAAAACAAAATTATAATATTTCCTCAATGGAATCCAATAAACCAAATAAACAATTACAACCACAAAAAAAAAAAAAAATGTCCGTATTAAGTGAACAGTCCTCCTAATATATGGAAAAAACTTTCATCCAATGGGCGACATCCAATGGGTGAAAAAAATTGCTATATTATACGCTCACCTCCTTTTTAGCCCAATAAAATTTAGGCTAAAATCGCTTTTTGTCCTGAAAGGACAGATGCAACTATTCCTGCTCCAAAAATCCTTCTCAAATGGTTCCATCACGTGACGTTGCAGTTGCGGTCGGATTGATGAATTGTATGAGAGTGGATGGTCCGGGGAAGTGTCGCCTGGCTGTGTGGACTTGGCTGCCTGTCCTGTCCTATCACCCGGTGTGTGTCCTGTACCTTCTCCATGAGCGCTGTTCAGCGGGTGAGAGTTGATAGTGGTTTCCAAGAAGAAGAAAAAATTGCCCTGCAAGCCAAGGGACAATCTACAGGAGTTTGGAGGAGTACCCCTGAAATGAAGGATTGAAAGATATGGATTCCCTATGTTAGCCCATGCTTGAGAATAACTTCAAGAGGGTAATAGTACCTGGTATCATTTTTGGCTGGATTATAGAGGGTACTAGTACCTAGTATCACTATTCACAAGTGGTTGGAGTGATCACGAGTTTTTTCACATTTTGGGTTTTATTTATTTATTGATTTATGTAGTGAAAGAATAAGTATATAGTTATATATTACTTGCACGAGTTTTTTTTCTCTCACTATTTTAAGAGTGGTTTTGTGTTTTTCACAGAGTGAAGTACATATATTTAAAAAAGATAATACGCTATGAATTTTCTTTTTCTTTTTTTTGAGGTTTTCATGGAATATTTAGGATCAATTTCCTTTTAACTGGATTGAAGTGAAAAATTTGGAACTGGGATTTTGGACACATTGGGATTTTATTTTTTATGTAATTTTATTTTTGTGATTTTGAGACACAATTGGGAGTGAATTTAATTTGAACACAATTTTTAAGTTTAAGTGATTATTATTTATTTTGATTGTATAAATTGATTATATTTGTAGATTTTAATTTTGGGTTTTATGTGCGATTTATATGTTTTACCACAAAAAGGATATGTTGCAGTGCATTATACTGTACAGGTGAAACTCAAAAAATTAGAATATAGTGCAAAAGTTCATTTATTTCAGTAATGCAACTTAAAAGGTGAAACTAATATATGAGATAGACTCATTACATGCAAAGCAAGATAGTTCAAGCCGTGATTTGTCATCATTGTGATGATTATGGCTTACAGCTCATGAAAACCCCAAATCCACAATCTCAGAAAATGTGAATATTACATGCAATCAATAAAACAAGGATTGTACATAGAACAATATCGGACCTCTGAAAAGTATAAGCATGCATATGTACTCAGTACTTGGTTTGGGCCCCTTTTGCAGCAATTACTGCCTCAATGCGGCGTGGCATGGAATCAGCCTGTGGCACTGCTGAGGTGTTACAGAAAACCAGGATGCTTCAATAGCGGCCTTCAGCTCTTCTGCATTGTTCGGTCTCATGTCTCTCATCTTTCTCTTGGCAATGCCCCATAGATTCTCTCTGGGGTTCAGGTCAGGCGAGTTTGCTGTCTAATCAAACACAGTAATCCCACGGTCATTAAACATGCATCATTAAACCAGGTTTTGGTGCTTTTGGCAGTGTGGGCAGGTGCCAAGTCCTGCTGGAAAATGAAGCCAGCATCCCCATAAAGCTTGTCTGCGGAAGGAAGCATGAAGTGCTCCAAAATCTCCTGGTAGACGGCTGCGTTGACCCTGGACTTAATGAAGCACAGTGGACCAACACCAGCATATGACATGGCTCCCCAAATCAGCAGACTGTGGAAACTTCACACTGGACTTCAAGCATCTTGCAGTGTGTGCCTCTCCATTCTTCCTCCATACTCTGGGTCCTTGGTTTCCAAATGAGATGCAAAAGTTGCTCTCATCAGAAAAGAGGACTTTGGACCACTGAGCAACAGACTAGGTCTGTTTTTCTTTAGCCCAGGTAAGATGCTTCTGACGTTGTTTGTTGTTCAGGAGCGGCTTGACAAGAGGAATACGACATTTGAAGCCCATGTCCAGGATCCGTCTGTGTGTGGTGGCTCTTGATGCACTGACTCCAGCCTCAGTCCACTCCTTGTGAAAGTCCCCAACACTTTTGAATGGCCTTTTCTTGACAATCCTCTCCAGGCTGCAGTCATCCCTGCTGCTTGTGCACCTTTTTCTTCCACACTTTTCCCTTCCACATAACTTTCTATTAATGTGCTTTGATACAGCACTTTGGGAACATCCAACCTCTTTTGCAATTACCTTTTGAGGCTTTCCCTCCTTATGGAGGGTGTCAATGATGGTTTTCTGCACAACTGTCAGGTCAGCAGTCTTTCCCATGATTGTGATTCCTACTGAACCAGACTGAGAGACCATGTAAAGGCTCAGGAACCCTTTGCAGGTGTTATGGCTTAATTAGCTGATTAGAGTGGGACACTTTGAGCCGAGAATATTGCACTTTTTCACAATATTCTCATTTTCTGAGATTGTGGATTTGGGGTTTTCATGAGCTGTAAGCCATAATCATCACAATTATGACAAATCACAGCTTGAACTATCTTGCTTTGCATGTAATGAGTCTATCTCATATATTAGTTTCACCTTTTAAGTTGCATTACTGAAATAAATGAACTTTTGCACGATATTCTAATTTTTCGAGTTTCACCTGTATATTGTTACATAGTTAGTCTGGCTGAAAAAAAAACAAAAGTCCATCCAGTTCAACCATTAAAAAAATAAAAGCTATAATCCTATACCCACCCATTGTGACTAAAATTGACTAAAAAGTTCACTTTAAGACCGGCGTAAGTCAACACATACAGTTTATCCGTTATGTTAATCAATGCTTTTTAATAGTCATGCAGCAGATGAGTCACCTCCATTGTTAGCTTCTAATGAACTTACAGTATTTTACTTGGAACATTTTTTTTTTCTATTTGGAAAACCCCACTGGCTCCAGATTAGGCTAAACTGAAATGCAAACAGTTTGACGGGATAAAACGGAAATCAAATCTGCTTCGGCGATGGAAAGCTTCTAAAACATTTCCCATATCGCTGACCATTTCTGTACACAGGCGGACAGGGTGCCAGGTCTACTCAGCTGGAATTTGTTATATGCAAAGCGTTTTGTCTTGTGCCTTTGTGACGGTGTGATGCGGCCTGTTTGATCAGTCGTAAAGTCAGAACATTCTTCCCTGTGCTCAGGCTAACAGTGAAAGTATTGTGAGTCATTCAGAAGTTATCCATGTTGAGTAAACTCACCGGAGAACCTTCTGCACGGTGCCTTCCACAGGGGTTTCACGCATTATTGTTCTGAAAGCTCACCACGGAAGCTCAGAGGATATTTACCAGAGGTGAAAGAGAAACCTGCCTTATGTAAAAGCGGAGACCCGCCATGCTACATTAATAAAAATCTGCTTTTAAAGGGAATCCAATACAGGACAAAGTAACAGGCTCACTTCAAAGTCTGACTCCAGGCAAATATTTGAAAAAGAAAAACAGCTCCCCTGCAGCGGTTTAAAGTGGTTGTAAAGGCTGAAGGTTTTTTACCTCCATGCATTCTATGCATGAAGGTAAACAACATTCTGAGTGCAGTGGCCCCCCCAATCCTTACCTGAGCCCCCTTTGATCCAGAGATGTTCCCAATAACCTCGGCTTACGACAAGGCATACAAGGCATTTGCCTAGGGCGGGCTTTTTCGGGGGGGGGGGCACTTCTTCCTATTGGAAGAAGGGATGGAAGAAGGGACACACGCAGCATGGAGACCTGGTGGGTTCTGAGAGATGCTGTGGGTTTCATGACGGTGTATTCAGAGACCGACTCTTGTTTCTGGGAATGTCCGGAGCTGTGAAGGTGAGTGTCTTTCTCTCTCTCGCCATGGGTGATGGTGGCTGGTGTATGGGGGGCAGTGGTAGTGAAAGGCTCTGGTGTAGGGCAGGGGTGCTCTTGGTAAATGTCAGGCTCTTTCTGCAGGGGGGGGGGCAATTTTTGTGTTGCCTAGGGCAGTAAAAAACCTAAGTACACCACTGCTCGGCTGTATGGGGAATCTCCCTCCTCATTGGTTGAGACAGCAGCAGGGGCTCATTGCTGCTGTCAATCACTGCCAGTGAGCCAATGAGGAGAGAGTGGCAGGGTGGGGCCAAGCCACTCCTCTATGTGTCTTATGGACGCATTGAACAGTGGCTCAGGAGTGGGCACATAGTGGTTCCCCCAGGGTAAGCAGCTTTCCCTGGGGGCACTGCTTGAGGGGGAGGAGCTATGAACGCTGACAGGCGACCTAAAAAGAAGAGGATCAGGGCTGCTCTGTGCAAAACTACTGCACAGAGCAGGTAAGTATAGATATGTATGTTATTAAAAAACAAAGCTTTAGTATCACTTTATTTGAAAATAGCAAGTCTTGCTGTAATGCTAACCTCCCCTCTAATGCGATATATCACAGTAATTGCTTTCCACCGCTAGATGTCCTCAGTTTTCTGGGTTGAATGACTCCCAGCTTGAGGACATCCTGTGAGTGCAGGGTGTCATGGACCCACCCCTGAGGGGATGTCACTACAGCAATTTGAACTCACATACCATATTACAAGGAGTGGTGCTAACATCATCGCAGGAGGTGGAAGCTCAATTATGGGATTTAATTTTGACCTGACCTGTAGCTCTATCCCGCCCTGCTCTTCAGCCACCAGGAATCCCTTGGTCAGCTCCAAATTGCAACTTCACATCACTGGGGTATTGCTTCAAGCCTTGCTGCCCTCTAAGACTGGGAGTGTCCTGAAGCCACTACAAGAAATGAAAAAAAGAGGGCACACCAGCCTAGTGCATTATCCAACAGTACTTATTAAAAATCTTAAATTATATTCACTAACATGTGAATTAAAATTGCTCAGTGAGTTACTCATCTGTAGCCCAATAGTCCTAGACTCGGCACACTCCAGAGTGCAGGTGGACCTCACCAGGGTGCTCACTGGCTGATGTGTTTTGAAGGAAGCATCTTCATCAGAGCCATACATTAAGAGTTCCTTCAGCCACAAAGTGTTTGGCTCTGATGAAGAAGGTGCTTCCTTCAAAACATGTCAGGGGAGGTCCCTCTGCACTCTGGAGTTTGCCGAGTCTAGGACTACTAGGCTACAGATGAGTAGCTCGATAAGCGATAGTTTATGATGATTTTTAATAAATACTGTGGGATAATGCACCAGGCTTGTGCTCCCTCTTTTTTCCATTTCTTGTACTAACCCTTGGTTCTATACCATAAACTATTTTAGGATAGAACATGGCAGTAGCCTACTATGGTTTTCTCTGCTGAAAAGTTATGTAAAACCTATGAAAAGGTCATGAGGAATTACATAAGAGATGACTTGACAGCAATAATGTAAGGATCCTACAGTGATTACATCTGGATACTTGTACTCAATGGCACATTACCACATCCACAGCTACCCCATGTATTAAAAACTCAGTCGGTGCTCCTCGACGGCTACTTTGGCAGCAATTACTGCCATGTCAAAGTGTCACCTTAAATCTGTCTGCCCTGTCATTTGCAATGGCGGGGAGCGGTCTCTATGAATCTCCCACACAGCGCTCTGCGCAGCTGTCAGATGGTGACACTCTTAGAGGTTCCTGCTTTTGTCATCTGCATCCTATCAGGAAACCAAAGCACAGGAAGACGTTCTTCCACAATAACACAGAGACAGATTTAATGAACTCATCACATTTTAACATTCAGGATAAAAGTTTCCAGGTACATTTTAAGCTTCATAGAATGTACATTGCTGAGACTGGACTCTAGTAGTGTTCAACCATTATTGGGAAACACAGTGCTATGGTCTAAAAAGACTTCAATGACCCACTACAACAGCTGAAAATATCTCTGTACGCATTTTTTAGCTGAAGTGTATCGAAAGCCAAAACCTTTCTTTTTTAGTTTTGGATAGAGTGGTGAGGGGCTCAAACCCATCAGGGGTTTATTGCTGTCTATGATTTGTTGTCTCTATTTGTCTTGGTGATCACTTTTCATTGGAAAGGTAGAACTGAAAAAAAACCTTCTTTTCCCATTTTGGATAAAGTATGGGAGAGTTAAAACTTAAGTTTTCTTTTCCATTCATGAACTATTACATACCTCCCAACTGTCTCTGATAAGGAGGGACTGTACCTCTTTTCGACACAAATTGTCTGTCCCTCCTTGCTCCTCCACCATCCTTCCTTTATTGTTTAGACCTGTAGAATATAAGTTACCATTTAACCAAAAAATTTTGATTGTACTCTAGTCTTTTCATCCAACATCTACATTATTACACTTGCTATATTGAAAAGCCAGTATAATGGAAAAGTAATAGTGAGAACTTCTTGTGGGTTTAATCAATCATATTTACAAATTAATTCTTCAAATTCCATGTAATTGGGGGTGTGGCAGGGTGTGTGTCCATTTCTACATACTTTTTAACTAAAAAATGTCATCTGAGAAAGTATAGAAGAATGGATGGTTCAGTGCCAAAACCAGATATGAATATACCAAGTCACAACACCAACCCTAATGCTAACACTGTTGACCCAGCCTGATGTTAACAAAACTCAATAGCTCAAACTAAAATTCACACACACAAGTAAATAGGTTTGAGCAGTACAAACTAACGAACACTTCAAAAACATGTGCTTCACATACTTACTGTCAAGACCAGGGGCGGACTGACAACTCATGGGGCCCCCGGGCAATAGGGGATCGTGGGGCCCCTGTGTCCTTGCCCAAACTCAGAAAAGCCTATGAAAAAGGTACCAGGGGCATCTCATGGGGCCCCTTACAGACCCCGGGCCCTCGGGCAGTGCCCGAGTTTCCAAATGGTCAGTCCGCCCCTGGTCAAGACAGTGTCACATCGGTATGCAATTGGAAGATTTCCCTTCAAATCCTATTCTGGTGACCACTGAAAATGCAGGATTTCCTTTCACTTTCACTTTTGGTGATGGTGGCTACCATGACAAATACAGAGGGTAGTCTACCTAACAGGGACACAGTCAATAAAAACCTGGCAGTGGTTCCAATCCCTCTCCACTGTATGGCTTATTGGTTAGCAGTAGGGTTGTTGGCTCAGATCTCAACCATGACACTACCTCTTTGAAGTTTGCATGTTATTCCTGTGGTTTTTTTTTTTCCACTGAACAGCCAATTATAATGAGATTATTGTGCCACAACCCTGAGCCAAGTGTTTGGCAAGTAGTGCCTGTCAACTTGACATGCCACATTAAATTTGATGCTACTAGGATAGCTATACATTGCGGCATGTGAACAGCTCCCTCTGGCTGTATTGTAGACTTTTGGGGTGGGGGGCAGTAGAGCTGGGGTTCAACTGCCTGTTTTTATGCCCTTCCTCTGGCTGCTTGTGTGAAAGAGGTGTTGCAGAAATGCAGAAATGTGCGCATATAGCAGCGATGTGCTGAATATGTTTTTTTTTTATTTTGGCCAGGCATAAAAAGATATCAAAAGTTGCTATCCCCAACGAAAAGTGTATTGTCATAAGGAGACTGCAGACATAACAAGTACTAACCAGAAGTCAGTGAGCACCAGCATAAAGCATACAAGTATCCACCCTCCGCAAATAAGGCAATAATATGAAGAAAGCACAAGGAAATCACCGAGGCCAATCACAATCCACAACAAAGTCCCAGAGTTGAAAGGAGCACAATAAAGCGAAGACCTTGATAATCACTCCTAAATAAACAATTTAAGATTACAGGACATACCAGAAGGTTCTCTTTGATCTTCTCCCAGAACGGCTACCTGGCAAGAACCCAGGGCTGATCCACACTGAGAAAGTACAATATAATGGGGATATGGGTCAGTATGCAGCCTTCAATACCTCTCCACCCACCCGTTGAAAAGAAATGAAGAGGCACAGAAAATGGTAATAATGTATACAAATAAAAGGGAATGCATTGTGCTGCAACTTAAAGTGTATCTACAGCCAAAACTTTGATTTTAGATTTGGATAGTGGTGAGGGGTTATAGCACCTGTCAGGTTTTTATTGATGCCTGTGTCCCTCTTAGGGAGATGCATCTTATCTATTTGTCCTGGTAGATCAGTGTTGCTTGACTGAAAGGGAGAGAGAAACCAAAATTCTGAGTTGCAACTTGAACCGGAATAGATGAAAAAGCTCCTAATAGGGATACCTGTTCTGGAGACAAATATCTAAGAGGGGATTTTCTTTTACTATGGGGAGATTTTCTCTCCTTGTTGTGTCTACAGAACAGGAAATGAAGGAAAATCAGCCCAATGGGACACAGATGGAAAAAAATGAACAGGGGTTCCAACCATTCCCTACGGCATACAAAACGAAAAGAAGCCTAAACTCTAGTTATACCTTAACCAACAGTGATCAAGCAGTTGGGCTCCTCTGGCAATTATGGTCCTTAGATTGTAAGCTCCTTGCGGGGAAGGATTGATGTGAGCATGTAATCTATATGTATTCATACACTCACCAGCCACTTTATTAGGTACTCCTTGCTAGTGACAAGAAAATATCCCCCCACACCATTACACTACTACTGTCAGCCTTAACCATTGATACAAGGCAGGATGGATCCATGCTTTCATGTTGTTTACACCAAATTCTGACCCTACCATCTGAATGTTTCAGCTGAAATAGAGACTCACCAGACCAGGCAACATTTTTCCAATCTTCTATTGTCCAATTATGGTGAGCCTGTGTGAATTGCAGCTTTCGTTTCCTGTTATTAGCTGACAGGAGTGGCACCCGGAGTGGTCTTCTGCTGCTGTAGCCCATTTGCATCAAGTTTCAAAGAGTTGTGTGTTCAGAGAGGGTGTTCTGCATACCTTGGTTGTAACAAGTGGTTATTTGAGTTACTGTTGCCTTTCTATCATCTCAGACCAGTCTGCCCATTCTCCTCTGACCTCTGACATCAACAAGGCATTTTCGTCCACACAACTGCCGCTCACTGGATATTTTCTCTTTTTTAGACCATTCTCTGTAAACCCCAGAGATGGCTGTGCATGAAAATCCCAGTAGATCAGTAATTTTTGAAGTACTCAGATCAGCCCATCTGACACCAACAACCATGCCACATTCAAAGTCACTTAAATCCTCTTTCTCCCCTATTCTGATACTTTGGTTTGACCACATCTAGAAGCCTTAATGCATTGAGTTTCTTCCATGTAATTGGCTGGTTAGCAATTGTGTTACCAAACAACTGAACGGGTATATCTAAAACGTGGCTGGTGAGTGTATATACAGTGCATTCGTAAATTATTCAGACTCCCTTCCCTTTTTCAATGCTTTTTATGTTGCAGCCTGATATTACAGTTGTTTAACCTCCCAAGCGGTCTGATTATGTCAATATTTCTGTGCTCAAAGTGATAAATTTTTTTGCATGGAAATATGTATTTTTTTTATTGTAGGCCTGTAATTTTTAGGAATAACTCACTGAAATCTGTCCAAACAAGAGTCTAGTAAACATCCCGGGTATGTTAAAATTTGAAACACGAAATCATAAATTATAATTTAATAAATAATCATAAAAATTATAATATAATAATAATAAATGTAATTCAATAATATAATCAAACCAAAAACACTGAAATTTGAAATATAGCGCCAAGTTCGCACATCACTGAGCAAAGTCACAAAATCGTTTTCAGTGTCTGATGACGAATTTCTCCACGAATCATTATCACTCAATTCTGCAAGTAGTTCTGATTTACTATCGCTGTTCTCTAGCTGATCTAAAACCGATTTTGACCTAAAGGGACGCTTTTTGGACGCCATGGACATTTCTCAGTTTCCAGGCAGAAAGAATGGTAAAAATGCAGGCAGGGCACAGGACAAAGCACTCGGGACAAAATGTATGTGAAATGGTTTGATACAGTAATGCTTTACTATGTGATTTTAGTGTATTTAGTGAATGTCACACTCACAATATGTCATTTTCAAATTTCCCGCCGTTCTGTCCCTCGTACGTCTCAACGCTCGCAGGGGGCGGAATCCAGATGACAGATGCCGGCATCCGCCGGAGTACATTGCCGGGGACACTGCAGGAGGGACATCGCGGGAGCGCAGGACAAGGTAAGTGACCGAGGGATCCCGGAGCAACGCCGCATGGTAAGCCCGAGTGTAACTCAGGGTTACCGCTTTTGGTGCTGAAACTTTACCCCGAGCTACACTCGAGAATACCGCGAGGGGGGTTAAATAAATTTTTTTCTCATTAATTCATTAATCTACACAGAATTTTAGAAATATCTGTGAATGTATTCTTCTTTGCAAATCCTCTCAAGCTCAGTGAGGTTGGATGGGGACCATCGGTGGACAGCCATTTTCAGGTCTCTCCAAAAATGTTCAATAGGGCTGTGGCTGGGCCACTCTAGGACATCCACAGAGTTGTCCCTAAGCCACTCCTGTGTTGTCTTGACTGTGGCTGTGTGCTTAAGATCGTTCAAATTGGAAGATGAGCAATAAACAAGCAGATTCTCTACAATGCTCATATCCTCAAAGCTTGATTCAATTGAATCATGTTTAATTTTTATTTGAGGATATGAGCATTGTAGAGAATATGCTTGTTTATTGCACATTTTTAAACAAAAACCAACAGCGCTGTATAAAAGATAGTGTATACTGTATATAAGGGCTGATATGATTAGTATAGCACTTAGTACAGCAGCTGTGGTGAATTAAGGGATCACATCCAAAGTGCTGGTTCACATTATTTGTATTGGAAGATGGACCTTTGGTCCTGAGCTCTGTGGAACAGGTTTTCATTGAGGATATCTCTGTACTTTGCTCCATTCAGCTTTTCCTCAACTCTGACCAGTCTCCCAGTCCCTGCTGCTGAAAAACACCACCGCAGTATGATGCTGCCATCACCATGCTTCACTGTTGGGATGGTATTGATCAGGTGATGAGCGGTGCCTGGTTTCCTCCAGACATAACGTTTAGAATTGATGTCAAAACAGTTCAATCTTGGTTTGAACCAAGAGAATATTGTTCTTCACAGTCTGAGGGTCCTTTGGGTGCTTTTTTGCAAATTGGAAGTTGACTTTCATGTGTTTTTTCTTTCTTGTGTTTTGCTTCAAGGGGCGGACTGACAACTCATGGGGCCCCCGGGCAATAGGGGATCATGGGGCCCCTGTGTCCTTGCCCACATTCAAAGCACACCCAAAAAAGCCTATAAAAAGGTACCAGGGGCATCTCATGGGGCCCCCTACTGACCCCAGGCCTTCTGGCAGTGCCCGAGTGCTCGAATGGTCAGTCCGCCCCTGTTTGCTTCTGTCTAGCCACTCTGCCGTAAAGCCCAGATCAGTGGAGGTCTGCAGCAATGAGCGTCCTTCTGGAACTTCGTGCCATCTCCACACAGGATCTATGGAGCTCAGTCAATATATATTGATTTTCTTATGTGTTGATGTTGTGATTTTCCATCACTTCTAGTGAGAAACTGTTTTCACCAGGACAGGAAATGAGAGAAATCTCCTTAACAGAGTCCCAGATAACTTAATAAAAAACCAACATGGTTTTGGTTGGACATACACTTTAATGTAGTTGTAAATGCACAAGGTTTTTTATTATATTATATGCATGTAGGCAAAAATCCTTTTGTGTGCAGCAACCCCCCCCCCCCAGCCCCCCCTAATACTTACCTGAGCCTCATCGCAATCCAGCGATATGTACAAGAGCCTCAGCTCTCTGGGGACTTTCCCTCCTCACTGGTTGAGACAGCAGCCACTGAGCCAATGAGGAGAGAGAGGGGGCAGCGCTGAGCCAGGGCTCTGTGTGAATGGACATTCAGAGCAGTGGCTCATGAGCGAACCTTCTTGGGTTCCCCCACAGCATGCTCTGGGGGCACTGGGCAGGAGGGAGGGTTCTGGAGCACCGGCGGGGGACTCTAGAAGAAGAGGAGTGGGGCTGCTCTGTGCAAAACCACTGCACAGAGCAGGTACTGTAAGTATAGACATCCTTGTTATTTATTTTTAAATGCCTTTAATATCACTAAAATGTTCATTTGAAGCGATGAACCTATAAGAACTCTCCTGGTAAGAAGAGGGTTAAATAAGTGCTGATTTTTATGATTTCATATTCAGTAATAGTTTGAGGTTATTGCTGGACCCAGAGCCCTGACCATCGGCCCTAGCAGGACACGATGAGCAAGATCCGTCTTCTGGCATGCTTGTCTTTCTCCCATGAAGTCTCTCTTTGCTGAGCCATTCAAGAATTGCATGTGGAAGGCAGTAAATACACACTGTGTGATCTCACAGTCACGGTGACCTGCACAGATGTCACAAATAGGAAATGAAATTCAGGCCGAAGAATTATGAGCAGCTCATATTGTGCATAAAACAAGGGATACAAGCTGAGAGATTAATGCAGAAAGAAGAATTATTAAATACATTGTATAAGCCAAAAGGAGCTAAATTGATGCCATAGCGGATGATAAACCGTCCTCAGCTAGCAAATAAAAAAAGATATCACTACAAAATACAGATTATTATAGAGAAGGGGCATTGGACTAAAATTCAAGGAGGTCTGGTCAGTAAAATATTCTTCTAACAGAGGCCCAAATCTCATGTCTGTGCTATGACTCAGATCCCAGTATATATTTAGTAATCGTATGTCGATCAAAAAAGAAATGTACAATTTCCATAGCATATTAATATTAATCCATTTTCAGCATGCCCCCTTAAATCAGCTGTTCGCATCAGAGTCCTCCTTACATAGACTGTCCACATCAGAATGCCACTTTATGTTAGATGTTGCCATCAGAGTGCCCCCTTACATCAGGTGTCCCCATCAGAGTCCTCCTTACATAGGGTATCCCCATCAGAGTCCTCCTTACATAGGGTGTCCCTATCAGAGTCCTCCTTACATAGACTGTCCACATCAGAATGCCACTTTATGTTAGATGTTGCCATCAGAGTGCCCCCTTACATCAGGTGTCCCCATCAGAGTTCTCCTTACATAGATTGTCCACAACAGAATGCCCCTTTACGTTAGAGGTCGCCATCAGAGTGCCCCCTTACATCAGGTGTCCCCATCAGAGTCCTCCTTACATAGGGTGTCGCCATCAGAGTTCTCCTTACATAGATTGTCCACAACAGAATGCCCCTTTACATTAGATGTCGCCATCAGAGTGCTCCCTTAAAACAGATGTCCCCATCAGAGTCCTCCTTACATAGGGTGTCCACATCACAATGCCCTTTTATGTTAGATGTTCCCATCAGAGTGGCCCCTTACATTGGGTGTCCCCCATCAGAGTCCTCCTTACATAGGGTGTCCACATCAGAATGCCCCTTTATGTTAGATGTTGCCATCAGAGTGCCCCTTACATCGGGTGTCCCCCATCAGAGTCCTCCTTACATAGGGTGTCCACATCAGAATGCCCCTTTATGTTAGATGTCACCATCAGAGTGCCCCCTTACATCAAGTGTCCCCATCAGTACCCCTTTATATCAAGTGTCCCCATCAGAGCGTCCTCTTACATCAGGTTTCCCCATCAGAGTCCTCCTTACATAAGGTGTCCCCATCAAAGTCCCTTTATATCAGGTGTCCCCACCAGCATGCCCTCTTGCATCAGGTGTCCCCATTAGAGTGTGCCCGTACCTTTTGGCACCAGGCAGATAGAGGGTGAGAGCCAGGAATCAGACTGCAGGCCCGGATGGAGGATGTTTCACTTCTGTCCTCCTGCCATGCTGGGGAAGCAGGGCAATCACAAGATGTTATTGGTGGTTTGGACACTGGTGGTCTTCGTAACTGTAATCATCCTCACTGCAACTGGAATTTCCTGCAACATTCATCTGGAGGTATCTCTATTAATAACTATATATAATCAGGTATATGTGCACAGTTTACCAGGACCAGGACTCTTTACTGATAATACCTGTTTGTACATTGGATGTTTATACTGTTATTAATCTTTTCATATATAAAGCTTGTATTATGTCCATACTGGTGTTCATCCATATACGTATGGTTAATGTTATAGTATTAATTAGCGTACTGGTGAATTTTTCAGGAAAGTCAGGGCCTGGACTGAGCGAAGTATAAGGGAGGGCCAGCATGACTGGGGCGTGCAGACGAGGCAGAGAGTGTAATTTGGGTGGAGTATAGGCAAGGAAAAGGGGATGGGGGGTGGTTACTTACTTGATTGGTGTAGGCAGCATTGTGGGTGGTCTTGCAGGTTTTGAATTGGGGGGTTGTGTCTTGTCGGAGTCAGTCGGAGCTTGTGCCATCACGGAGGTGGTTTCTTCTTTTGCTGGTACCTGCGGCGGACAAAAAATACTAGGCCATGAGTGACTTGGACGGGATGCTATCCCAATTGCGGGCGGCAGCTGAAGCCAATGGCTCAGGGTGGTTAAGGGAGAGGCTGTCAGACATGCTGCAAGGCCCCAGGCCCGCGTCACCAGGCCCTTCTACTGGGCGCACACGTGCTCGGCGGTCTGTGCCTCCGGTGCGCTTTAGCCCAGAGGTGACAGCTAGGGTTCTGCGCCGTTCTGGGAGCCCCTTAGGGGACCCTCCAGCTCCGCCGGTGAAGCGTCGGCCTGCTTCTCCGGGGAGGGCTGGGAGGAATCCTCGTCGCTGGCGGACCCCAGGCAGGAGCACATCTACCACCACCCGCTCCCCAGCCAACTCACCTCTTAGTCTGGACCATGCGGCTGGCCCTGCAGGCTCCGGGCCTACAGCGGTGGCAGCCCGGCGTGGGAGGAGTGGCGGGCGGCCT
This sequence comes from Staurois parvus, assembly GCF_062004578.1. Classification (NCBI taxonomy): domain Eukaryota; kingdom Metazoa; phylum Chordata; class Amphibia; order Anura; family Ranidae; genus Staurois; species Staurois parvus. The sequence continues at coordinate 1,625,665 of NW_028318146.1, forward strand.
TCGGCGGGGACTGGGTCAGCGTCCCCTAGGAGCAGAGGATCGGGCTCTCCGGTTTCACGGCGGGCCCAGGAGGGTGCCGCCTCGTCACAGGCCGGGACCACGAGGTCGGGGCCATCTTTACGTGCGGATCGAGCACGTAGTGGGCGGGGCTTAGCGGCTCGGAGCTCTGGGCCGGCAGCCGGTGATGACATGGCCCCTGTGTTCGGCCCAGGCTTTGGAGCCAGGGATCCACGTCTCCCTCACCGGCCTACGGCTGCTGGGCTCCCCTCTGCCGCCCAGCAGGCCTCCCTGAAGTCGGCGGTGCGGAGCGCGAGGTGGGCGGGGCCTGATGACGTCACTCCCAGGCGCCATCTGGGCTCGGGAGCTGGGAGGAGACCTTCTGCCGGAGATCAGCCTGCGGCTGCTGGGCGTGTCTCGGTGGCCCAGCGAGCCTCTCGAGGGAGGGCGGGGGGTGCTGAGGTCACCCCTCTGCGCCGCAATGCTTCAGGAGCAGGAGAAGGCCCCCTGTCGGTTGGGGCTTCGGCTGCTTCCCAGCGAGCCCAGCGTGGGAGGAATGATCCGGCGGCTCTGGGCTTTGGTGCGGTGGATGCTGCCAGCCGTTCAGTGTGCCGACCGGACCCAGGAGCCGGTGAAGAGCCCGGAGCGAGGCCTGGTGCGGCCTGGGATCCGGTGGATGCGGAGAGGAGATCCGAAGGGGAGCTCAGCGGTTCTGAGGAAGATGCGGTCCATTCATCCCTGCCTGGATCTGGATTGGCGGCTGTGGGTCCCGGCGAACGACTGCAGCCTGGTGAGTTAAATTCAGGGGCTGTTTCTTTGTCTTCGTTAGTCTCTCTGTTTGATGGGTTTCGGGACCAGGGGAGTGGCGTTTCTGTTTTGGCGGAGAGGGGGTTTGGGGCTGCAGGGCTTAACGTGGGGTCTTTGGGGGGTTCCCCGGGGGCTGATGGTGTTGTCGGTATGATGTTGTCCGGTTTCAGGGAAGTGTTGGCTCGTTGTGAGGCGGGGTTGGTCGCTAGGACTTCGGCGCCACCTTTGGCTGCTTGGTCGGGAATGCAAGGTGAGGCATCAGGGAGCGGTGTTGGCCCCGGGGGTGGTAGATACGAAGCTGCTGGGGTCCCCCCGCAGGTGTTTACGGTGGCTGGGCCGCAGGTCTCTGGAGTCGCGGCCGCAGTGCGATCGGCGGTGGTGGGTTCTGTTAGCTCTGGTTCTGAGGCTCTGAGGGGGGAAGCGGCGGCGGATCACGCTGGGGTTGACGGCGGAGATAAAGGGGTTACGGGGTGTGATGGTGTGCGTTTGGCAGACGCTGCAAAATGCGAGGTTTATGTGTGCTTCGAGGGGCCCTTGGGGGCTCATCTGAAGCCAGAGGTGAAGGAGCGCATTTGGGGGGGCGAGTATGTGGAAATATTTTCTTTATTACCGTTGGAGAAATTCAACTTAGATAAAGTTCGGCCAGATGAGAGTAAGAGGGAGGAGGAAGAAAAGCGGCGATATCGTTTGATTCCCCGCTCGTTCTCTAATTGGCTTCAGGCATTTGCCATTTTGGCAAGCGTTATTGGAGAGAAGTCGCCTGAGCATTGTTCCCCACTTTTTTGTTACTTGGATGCCATAGGGGAAGCTCAGAGGGTTTATGGGGGCATTGCGTGGTTACGTTATGACGAGCAGTTTCGTCAGCGTATGGCGGTTAGGCCATCTTTGCGGTGGGACCATAAAGATATCGGGCTGTGGATGAAACTCATGACTCCCGTGAGGACCACGGCTCATCCCTTTCAGGGGGGGGCCGGAAGTGCAGCTACGGTTGCGCAGCCGGCCGTGCTTAGAAAGGGCTATTGCTGGCAGTTTAATGAGGGATCGTGCAGGTTTGGATCCGGCTGCCGATTCCGTCATGAGTGCTCGGGTTGTGGGGGGGCCCATAAATTGTCCCGGTGTTTCAAGCAAGGGCGGGGGAGAGGTGGTGACACTGGAAAAAGGGAAGTCGCCGGTGAGGGTAGGAAGGATGTTGCCGTTTTTAAAGCGGTACCCTGATCAGGCGGCGGCGACCCTGTTGCGGCGGGGTTTTTCGGAAGGTTTTTTGATCCCCTGTCTATTGGTGGTAGTTCCTCCAGCGGCGGATAATTTGAAGTCGGCGCGGTTGCATCCGGAGGTTATCAGGGCAAAAATTGACAAGGAGGTGTCCTTGGGCCGCATGGCTGGCCCGTTTGTGGACCCCCCTATGCCTAATTTGGTAATTTCGCCGCTGGGTGTTGTTCCCAAGAAGGAGCCTAATAAATATAGACTCATTCATCACCTGTCTCATCCGCGGGGGGGTTCGGTCAATGATGCTATTGATCCAGGTTTGTGTTCTGTTTCCTACACTTCTTTTGACGCGGCGATTTCATGGGTGCGGCGGTTTGGTCGGGGTGCCCTGTTGGCAAAAACTGATATTGAGGCGGCGTTTCGCCTTTTGCCGGTGCATCCTAGTTGTCTCCGATTGCTGGGTTGCAAATGGGAGGGGTGCATATTTGTTGATCTCTATTTGAGACTATTAGTTCTTTTCTTGAATGGGCGGTTAGGGATGTTTCTGGGCTCGCATCTGTCATCCATTATTTGGATGATTTTTTGTGTATTGGCCCTCCGGGTAGTTCCATCTGTGCGTCGCTACTGAGCACGGTGGAACATGTGTTTGAGCATTTTGGCGTTCCTTTGGCTTCGGATAAGACGGTGGGTCCCACAACGGAATTGTGTTTTTTGGGAATTATTGTTGATACTGAGGCCATGGAATGTCGTTTGCCGCAGGATAAATTGGAGGAGCTCCGGGGGTTGGTGAGTTCGTTGGGTCAGTGCAGGAAGATTCGGCTTCGGGAATTGCAGTCGTTACTAGGCAAGTTAAATTTCGCTTGTCGCATCATGCCCATGGGGCGTATATTTTCCAGGCGTTTGGCGGCGGCCACGGCTGGTGTGGCGGCCCCGCATCACAGGGTTCGGCTGCGAGGTGAGCTACGGGATGATTTGGGGGTATGGAGGTCGTTTCTCGATTCCTATAATGGAAGATCACTTTGGTTGGATGGGGTCGTGTCCAATTTTGATTTGGAACTCTTTACGGATGCGGCGGGCTCGGCCGTCTTTGGGGCCTATTTTCAGGGTCAGTGGTGTGCGGGTTCGTGGCCTTTGCAATGGCGGGAGGAGGGTCTGTTGCGCAATCTGACGTTACTGGAGCTTTTCCCCATCGTTTTAGCTGTTTCTTTGTGGGGTGCTGTTTTCCGGAATAAACGGATTCGTTTTCATTGTGATAATTTGAGCGTGGTTCATGCCATTAATCGCGTTTCGGCCACGTCTCGGCCGGTGGTTCGTATGTTGCAGCGGTTGGTTTTGGACTGTTTGGGTCTCAATTGTTTTATTTCGGCTGTACATGTTCCGGGTGTGGATAACTCTGTTGCTGATGCTCTATCTCGTTTTCAGTGGGACAGATTCCGTCGGTTGGCACCAGAAGCGGAGCAACGCGGTATCGATTGTCCGGATCACTTGTGGAGCATTGCCTTGCCTCTTCAGCGGCCTTGATTCAGAAGTCAGTTTGCGCGTCCACTTGGGTTTTCTATGAGAAGGTGTGGTGGGAATGGCTGGAGCTGGTGAGTGAGGTGGGGGATGGTTTAGGGGTGGATGACGCCCTATGCCTCCTGCTTTATTTCATCGGCAGAAATTTTGAAAGGGGTGTTTCCGCAACTTTGATGTCTCGCAAGCTGGCGGGGTTGGCTTTTCATTTAAAACTGGCGGGGGGTCGTGACGTGACTAAGGATTTCCTTGTTCGGCAGGCTATGCGGGGGTACAGAAAAGGCCGTTCCATCCCTGATTCTAGACGGCCGGTTTCTTTTAAGGTTCTTCAAGTGGTGGTTGGCCAGTTGGATTGTGTTTGTTCCTCATTGTATGAGGCGATTTTGTTCCGGGCGGCTTTTGTGCTGGCATTTTTTGGGGCCTTTCGGGTTGGGGAGTTGGTTAGTCAGACTAAGTGGGGCGAGGGTGGTTTGGCCGTAGATGAGGTGGTCTTGATGGGTAGTGGGGTGCGAATTTTTCTGCGCAAGTCAAAAACGGACCGTTTGGGTCGGGGTACCTGGGTGGAATTGGCTGAGATTCCGAGTTCTCGGATTTGTCCGGTACGGGCGGTTAGGGAATTTCTCGAGGTGAGACCTGACCTTCCTGGGGTTTTCTTTTTGCATACGAATGGGATGGCTCTGTCTCGATTCCAATTTGGGGCAGTGTTTAAACGGTGTTTGCAGTCTGCCGGGTTGGGTGTGGAACATTACTCGTCTCATTCGTTTCGCATTGGGGCAGCTACGGAGGCCGCCCGCTGGGGGTTAGGTGATCAAGTGGTTCGTCGGATTGGGCGTTGGGATTCGGATAGGTTCAAGTTGTATGTGCGTCCTCAGTTCTTGTGATTTAAAAAAAAAAAAAAAAGAGTTTTGGTGTTGTTGTGTTGGTCTCTGTGGTACTTGTATTTTTGTTAACTTTGTGTGTTTGTTTGTTTTGTGGGGGGCCTTTGTGGTGAAGGTTCTACCTCCTCCCTTCTTTTGTGTGTTTCTTTGCAGGTTCCGAAGGCTGCTTGGTATGGATCTTGGGCCACTCATATGTTTTTTGGGGGGCTAAGAGGGCGGATGTTCGTCCAGAGGGTCGGCAACTGGGATTTGAGAGGGGGGAGGCGAGGCTTCATTGGCTTGGAGTGCCGGGAATGTTGTGGTCCAGGGTGGTCCCGGAAATTCATCACTATTCCCGTCTGGACCGGCCTCCTGATGTTTTGGTATTGCATGTGGGGGGTAATGATCTCGGGTTGCGCTCCATGCGGGAGGTTATCCGGGACATCAAGTTTGATTTTTTGCGGATTCGGTCTTTTTTCCCGGACACAGTGCTGGTATGGTCGGACATAGTGGCCCGTGCTTATTGGCGTATGGCCCGTTCCGTCTAAAAAATTAATAGGGCTCGAGTTAAGGTGAATAAGGAGGTGGCGCGTTTTGTGGTGAGGAATGGTGGCCTAGCAGTCCGTCATAGGGAGCTGGAGGTGGAGTCCTGGCGGTATTTGCGCTCGGATGGGGTGCATCTTAATGCAGTGGGGATTGATCTGTGGTCCTAGGGCCTGCAGGATGGTATCCAACGTGGATTACGTGTGTGGCGGGCTACACGAGTATAAGGGTTCACACTCGTGTGCTGTGGCAGGGGTCGATGGGTCTTTGAAGGCGGTGGTGGAGTGACAAGTTGAGGAATTATGGGTTGGGCCCATCGTAGGTATGGGTGTCCCTTCCCAATAAAAGGTCATATTGGTAATGTGGGAGTTCATTTGGCTGTATCTGGGTTAAAGTAACAGTAGTATTGTCCCCGAGGCGGTGTAGTAGCGGCTGGGGGCCTTTCATTGAGTAATAGATACAGCCGAGTTGGTGATGGGAGTAATGGTGCCTTCAGAGACCTTGGACCCGGGTGGTAATGTACTAAGATATTATGTTGAGTTATGTTAAATAAATGGCTGCTATGGCCGGTTTTACACCAAAAAGTGAGTTGCGTGTTTATTTGGGGGGGAAGGTTTTGAAGGGGTGGTGGTGTTTTAAAGGGGGTAGGTAAGTATTAGCCTCGGGATTCTGCAAGTCCAACAGTCAAGGATTCCCTTCATTTCATGGAGGCCCTGTCCTGGGTGGAGGCACTGCCAACTTTGTTATCAAACACTCTTCTACTTAGCGAAGGTTCTGGTTCTCTTATTTACCTACAGGTTTAGGGCCATTCCCCCCCAAAAGAGGGCTACATTGCCATGGCAGGCAACAGCATAGCAAACCACAAATGTTATTTTTCCTATTGCAGGAAGGCATCCTTCATTGATGTTAGCAAGTAGGGATGCACCAGTACCGGCATCAGTATCGGTGTTGATACTGAGTATTTTCATGAGGCTCTCGTACAGCTGAGAATCCGGAGCATCTGCCTCCATCCTCCAATGGCCGACAGCAAGGTATACATCCCCACACGCCCTTCTCTCCCACTCTCCGCTCAGTATGGGATCGGTGTGAACAAGCCTGGGTTCACACAGGAACCATGGGGAAACCACATGCGATTTGGACAGGAGTCATATTCCTGTTGAAATTACTTGCTATTCTTTGCAGTGCAATTTGCATCCATAGTTTTGTATGGATGCAAATTGCGCCGCAAATTATCATTACTCGGTATAGACATAACCTACCCATTCAATCTTCTTAGCTTTTATCTAGGAATTCATCCCATGCAGACATGTGGCCATCATTGAAGTGTGTGCAAACCCTAACAGTGAACTTCAATTGTTTTTTCCATTTTGGTCTGCTAAATATACCATTGAATGTGTTTTCTTAGGGGAATATACGTAGGAGCACACTATACCTCTGGTACAATTATTTTCTGTATTTGAAGCATGTTTCAAGGGGTAAAACTACGCCTTTTTTTTTAGTTTGCCTTAACCTAGGGTATAATTCCTATAGGTGTCGGCAAGTTGATTTTCTGGAAGGCCTGTGAACCTATAAAGATACAATCCAGGTTGTTTCTGGTTCTGAACACTGTCCACCCTCTTTTACCCTAGTTAAGTTTTGCAGATTCTCATTGTAATTGATTATATTTATTTCAGGTACTTATATAGTGCCATCAATTTACATATATATATATTGTACATTCACATCAGTCCCTAACCTTCAAGGGGTATACAATCTAAGGTCCCTAACTTACATTCATGCATACACATACTAGGGACAATTTAGACAGGAGCCAATTCACCTACCAGCATGTTTTTGGAGTGTGTGAGGAAACCAGAGGAAACCCATGCAGGCACAGGGAGAACATGCAAACTCCAGGCAGGAGGTGCCATGGCTGGGATTTGAACCAATGACCCTAGTACTGCTAGGCGGAAGTGCTAACCATTTAGCCACTGTGCTGCCCCAGTTATATGAAACTGAGATTAAAGGAAAACTGAGTGGAATTTCTGACCATTCCAATGTTTCCTGGACAGCATTTGCTTTTAAGGATTGCTGTTTAAAATGCAATTTGTAGCCCTCCAGCTGTTGCATACCTAACATAGAAGAATGCCTGCCAGCCCCCACTTTGGATCTGATGCCATAACTGGCACTAGACTGGGAACTCAGCATGAGACAAGACTGCTGGTGAGCCGGAAGATTAGGCAGCATCTGCCCTTTCCTCTTTAAAGGAAATCTGTAATAAATGTCCATCAAGATCCTAAAACCAACAATGTACTATAACTGGCCTAACTTTTTGAATTGGACTTGAAATGAAAACTAGAGATAAGATGCTGGAACAGAGAAAGTTGACCCCGCCAGGGGCTTTAAAAGGTGTGATATACATGACAAGGGGTATTGCAGATGGCACAAACGTACCATTGCAACTAAAATCTACCTTATATCACCAAAATCACAACAATTGAGACAACATTTTTTAGCTGGATTTTAACGGCCATAGTAATTATTTATTAGCAACAATGATGTAAAATGAGACCACGTGACGTAACGCGAAGGTACGCCGATACTCAGCTTCCGGTGTGAGGTGACGCACTTCCGGTGTAGGACGCCATCTTAGTACACCCAGGAAGTACCACATGGATGCAGCATACCCACACACAGCAGGAGGAAGGGACTGCATTTGAAATGTGAGTGTACTTTCAATTCAATTAAAGGACTATCTTGTTCAAAATTACTGCACTATGGAGGATCTCTTTTATTGCTCACTGGTACGGTGAGTAATTCTGCAGAGTACCTATACAGAGGGTCCTGGAGATTGCAGTGGAAAGGTATTGGAGGAGGATCATTAACAGGGGACGTTAGGTGATCCTGAAGGCTTGCTGGAGATATATTGAAAGAGGAGAGCCACTAGCCGGTGATGTGAAGGATCCAGGGTGATCCTGAAAGCTTTTTGGCCCTTTGTGGTCACGTAAAGGAGGTAAGGAGGCACTGCAGCTGGAGTGGAAAAAGTGTGTGCTGGCACTTTCACAAATTCATCACATATTGCACGTTGCATGGTTCTGAGAAGCACTTATTGCAATTTATGGACTATTTGAGTGTTTATTTCGTTTGTTCATGAGATTTGAAGTGACACTATCACGACTGTTTTATATTTCTTTGTGTGTGTCACTTTTATAGGTCACTAAAGTGATCCTAGCACTATTGTTTTATCACTGAGTTATATGTGCATATTGTTATCCCTGTCACTATTCACGATAGTGATTGTATTGTTCTATTTTTGATTTTGCACAGTATCATTTATTTATTTATAGTTTGAAGCTCTACACTATATTTTTTACTGTTTCAGACTGATTGGGTTCCAGTTCTGAGTGTTAGCTGCTAGTGATTAGGGCTTGCCACCTTATCAGCGCAGGAGGATTTTGTTCATAGCTATATAAATCCTGCATATTAATAATGATAAATATCAACCATTAACAGATCAATCCGCTGGGAAGCATGGTCTTCGAAGATTGTTGCCATTTGTTAGAACAACCACTAATACTATCTTTAATTACAAATTCAGCAAACAAGGGACACCATACCTGAGACCGCTCCCCTATCCCTTGACGCTGACCGCAAATAATGTCCTTCAAAGGCTCTAAGATCCCGCTAAACTGAAGTGGTATGCACAAAAGGGTTTAAAATTAACAGTCATTGTTCAAATTATGATCCATCAAAAGTGGAGTAAAATGAAGGCTAGGAGGATGGGAATGTTCCACTGATGCTGTTAACTCTAGAGATTGACCAACCTTCCTCCTCTTATCCTACCCTTGATGCTTTTCCACAATCTGCAATCAACCACTGATCAGGGTAAGTGCCTACCTCCTTTTTGTACTTACCTTATCACCCCTAACCCCTTGTGGCCCTAGTCACCCTACAAACCTTGGTATAATGAGAGACGTATGGAGTGCTGGATCTCTTGAATAAAATAACTGTTGTGTCCAATAAAAGGTTATTGACTATGCAGCCCAAGGAACATAGTGGCCAATCCGAGGTTCTTGTCTGAAAAGTGTCAAAGGTGTCAACTGGAAAGTGCCAGGTGGGTTATTTGTGCATTAATCATTATCTAATTTCGCATTCAGTAGAAATCTAACCTGTTTCAGGGGGTACCAAGCGGCTCCTTAATCAGAGCTTTTGAAATGCTAAAATGTTTGTATTCTGAACATGTATTATTTGATAATCCTTGAGTAAATCAATAAGTGCAATTGTAACATACTCCAGATCAGGGGCGGACTGACCATTTGCAAACTCGGGCATTGCCCGAGGGCCCAGGGTCAGTAGAGGGCCCCATGAGATGTCCCTGGTACCTTTTTCATAGGCTTTTTTGAGTTTGGGCATGGACACAGGGGCCCCATGATCCCCTATTGCCCGGGGGCCCCATGAGTTATCAGTCCGCCCCTGCTCCAGATACTGTTTGATAAACTTCTAAAAGCCTTGTCATGCAATGAGACTTCCCTCCAGACACGATATGGGCCCACATTTCTGTAATTCCCAAAGAGGGCAAAGACCACTCATCTTGCGGTAGTTACCACCCCAGTTCTTTATTAAACGTGGACCTGAAACTTTTCACGAAAATCCTGGTCACACTTATTCAGCCACACCTGACCGAATTGATCCATCTTGACCAAATGGGCTTTATACCGATGCGTGAAGCATGTGACAATACTACAGAATTTCTCAGTCTGATACACTTGGCCAACCTCTCCAAGACGCCCCCCATATTTCTGGGTACAGACACCGAAAAACAGTTTGACCACGTAAACTGGTACTTCATGTTTGCAGTTCTGTGCCATGTGGGCCTGGGAGACAAGATGGTTAGGTTAAACTCCAGCGTATATTCAACCCCTATGGCACAAGCCAAAGCGAATGGTCTTCTCTCTTAACCTCTTTCTATCTCCAATGGTACCCAACAAGGATGTCCCCTCTCTCCACTCCTCTTCCCTCTTTCACTAGAGCCATTTCTCTGTAGAATCAGACAAAACCCAGACATTACTGGTATATGAACTGTAGACTCTCAACACAAAGTCTTTGCGTATGTGGATGACATGCTTTTCTCACTAACCCAATTATATCTATACCAACCCTCCTTAAAGATCTTGATATATATGGCTCCCTTTCCAATCTTAAAATAAATATATCCAAATTGGAGGCGATGGACATTTCCATGCCCATATCCCAAATCAGTACTCTTAGAAGCAATTTAAATGGACCACTTCAGCCCTTAAATATTTAGGGACTTATATCCCCCCAAAATTCAGCTAAACATACACTTAACTTCATGCCTCTGCTTAGCAAAGTACACGCTTTGCTCTCCAAATGGCATCAGGGCCTTTTCTCATGATTTGGCAGATGTAATATCATCAAAATGTCCATTTTACCAAAATTCTCATATCTTTTTCAAGCCTTGCCGATCCATATATCTTTGGAATTTTTTTAGGGAAACAAATGCCATATTAATTAACCTTATATGGACCCTCAGAAGACCCAGACTACAAAGGCGTTTACTTACTCTGCCTAAACATTTTTTTTTGTTATGATTTTTTTTTTTACTTACTCTGCCTAAAAAAAAAAATTTTTATGATAGCTTGTGACCTTTGAAGGGGTTACCCTTTATAGATATGTATGTTTCTGTTGTATTTTACTGCTCTGTGAATGCGGTATAGTTTGAATAAAGAATTAAAAAAAAAAAAAAAAACCTTATCATGGAGGCCTTATTCATAGGACCCCATCCATTATTCCAGGCCTGACTGAATAGCAGTTCAGTACACGAGGTGGAACTGCTGCTTAGCAGAATTGATAACCTATACATGACATTTTGTTCATCCATCCTCTGCTTGTGATCACTCACTCAGAATGGATACAGTAAATAACAGTAAGGATGCCACACCAATGGGAATACAGTCCAGAATAACTTTTTTTATTTCTTAGAAATCAACAGCACAAAACATCTAACGTGTTGCGGGGGGGCAGGGGTGGACTGACCATTTGGAAACTCAGGCACTTCCCGAGGGTCCGGGGTCAGTAGGGGGCCCCATGAGATGCCCCTGGTACCTTTTTCATAGGCTTTTTTGAGTTTGGGCAAGGACACAGGGGCCCCATGATCCCCTATTGCCCGGGGGCCCCATAAGTTGTCAGTCCGCCCCTGGGGGGGTACAAAATCTCAGACTGTTTATAGACATGTGTTAAGAAATAAACAAGGTCACAGGTTCCCCTATACTTTGAAAATAAATGATGCTTGCTTATAGTATCTTTAAAGGGCCAGGGCCATACCTGTAAAAAAGCAAACAAATACATATCTGCTGCTGCCCATGCAGACAAAGATTGCTGAGCAATCAACTACTGAAATTTCTCCCAAGACTGACTCTTCCAGGAACAGGCACCCCCGCAGCATCGGTTCCTTCTGTTCACCTCCACATTACTACCATATCCTCAGGGGTGGACTGACAACTCATGGGGCCCCCTGGATAATAGGGGATCATGGGGCCCCTGTATCCTCACCCACACTCAAACCACTCCCAAAAAAACCTATGAAAGGTACCAGGGGCATCTCATGGGGCCCCCTACTGACCCCGGGTCCTCAGGCAGTGCTCAAGTGTCCGAATAGTCAGTCCGCCCCTGCATATCCTATATAGATGTGAAGGTCAGCAGGAGGCTCCAGGAGGGTTGGCAGGGGCAAGCACTCCTGGAATTGTAAAGTTTAGCAGTGGATTACTCATTAGAGCATTAGAGCTGCATGGCCAGCAGCAGAAGTAAGTATTCCTTTGCTTCTTTGCATTATGGCATGTTCAAAAATACGTATGTTAAAGCCAATTTGAAATACTGTGAATTTAACTTCACTCCCAATGGCTGAATAGAATGAAGGGAAGGTGGGTATTGGCTGGTGGGGATCATCCACTAAAGTGAACCTGTAGCTATTCCCGAGCATGGATAACTGATGCAGAAGCCAATATTACGTATCCTGGGGTTCACCGGTAGACGTCTTACATTCCCTTCCGCTAATGTGTTCTATAAAGCACAGACTTCTCAGTCATATCATGAATGGGCCTCTCAATGAATCAGCTCACGTGCCGCATGATGTAGGCCTCTGTATCGCAGCCGCATCACAGCGGTCAGGATGCAGATAAATGACTGCCGTGCACGCACAGATAAGCACACATCCAGCTTGATTTATCTCAGGCAGATATGATGATATCACACTTGGCTACCGACATCCTGGTCTTGGCTGCATTGCCGTGCTGGCAAAGACAGAACATTGCTTCAGGATGACTGTGAGAGATTGGGGTTTCCCATTCATGCGGCTTTGCTGCCACCCAAGCTGACAGCTGCCCACTTGGCTAAGTGCAGGGCATCCAGTAATAAGGGAAACTTCTTGTTCCAGCTGGCATTTGCTTATCTAACAGTCAGAGCTTTGTGAGTGCAGACAGCTGCAGTTGCAGGAATTGGCGGTATCTATATCATTCGGATTTGTGAACTCAATGAAAGGGCATGAGGCAGCGCCACGAGATTTCCTGTTAGAATTAACAGCTGGATTCTATTGCACAGCTTTCGCGGGACAGTAGATTAGGTTTTATGGTCATAAAGGACCGTAATGGCAGGAATAAAAAGAAAAACGGAAAAGCAAAGATGATGGGAGCTGACATGTTAGGTGACCAATAAAATGTGCCATGACCAAGAATTGCATTCTGGGGCAGACAGGTGACAATGTAAAGTCACTTAAGGAGAAGGATTTACGCAAGCATGGGAACCTTCTAAGCAGTCCCAATGCATCAGAGCAATATAAACAGCCTCCTCTTGATATGCTAGAGCAAGGGTGTCAAACTGGTGGCCCTCCAGCTGTTGCCAAACTACAAGTCCCATGAGGCATTGCAAGATTACGTTACAAGCCTGACTCCCAAAGGCAGAGGCATGATGGGACTTGTAGTTTCGTAACAGCTGGAGGGCCTCCAGTTTGACGCCCCTGTGCTAGAGCAAGCATTCTGGTGCAGGGCCCGATTTCCAGCTTTCTGCAACTGTTGCACTGGTTGTATGGTTGTGCAACATCAACAGTCACTAAGTTTACAGGTATGTCTAACAATAGATTGCCTTGTAAGTTAAGTGTTATGCCATATCTGACTTGGCATTAGGGATGGGTAGAATGGAGGGTTTCATTGCCCTGAAATTTTGGTGAAAATTGTGAATGGTAAAATACATTGGAATCAAAGTGGTAAAATGCATTGGAATCAAAAGGGAAAGCAAAATTCTGTTCTTTTTTTTTGTGATTTTAAAAAGTGCACTGGAAAAGGAATAAGAGCACATGGTGCCATAGATTGGTTACATTTATTTGGTTAAAAAGCAAAGTGGCAACTCACAATCTTCCCAGTGATAAAGCGCACATCAGACCAGAGCAGGACAGTTTGGTGGGGTTGGGATAATTTCCTTGAGGCTGCCAATGGTACTCCTGGGACAGGACCTGGGGCAGGACCTGCTCCAGTGATCTTCTTGATATTAAAGAAAAATCCTCGAAATGCATTGCGTGGTCCTTCATTTTGGCACAGCTTGCACCCCTTCCTTCGGACGGTGCTGTAAGAGACAGTGATTGCCGCTTTCCCTAGGATTAATGAAGCGGGGGCTTTCAAAGAGCTGATTCACATTTTTCATTGTTTCAGTACAAAACCACCCTCTTATTTATTATTTATTACAGATATTTATATATCGCCGACAACTACTGGCGCTTTACATATATTGTACAGCCACATCAGTCCCTGCCCTCAAGGAGCTTACTATCTAATGTTCCTAACTCACATTAATACATACACATACAAGGCCCAGTTTAGACCGGAGCCAATTAACCTACCAGCATGTCTTTGAGCTGTGGGAGGAAATCAGAGTACCTGGAGGATGCCCACGCTGGCACATCCTGCAAACCCCAGGCAGGTTGTACCATGGTTGGGATTCAAACCAACGACTCTAGTTTTGTTCTGTGCAGGGAAAGAAAAATACAGATAGGCAAAAAAATGAAAATAAAATACAGTATTTTCTGGTGTACAAGACTACTTTTTATACCTAAAAATATACCCCAATAATTGGGGGTCGTCTTATACATGGGGTATAAAATGTGAACCTTGAGTTTGTTTGGGTCCAGCTGGCTGGATGTGTGGTAATACTGTACATACAGTATACCGTGCTGAGCCAAGCTGGCTCAAAACAAATGTCCCTATGACAGATTAATCTGTCAGCCCGCTGGATGTGCGGTATATACAGTATACTGCGCTGAGCCAAGCGGTTTCAAAATGTACCGGTACGTCCCTACTGTAATCAGCCTGCTGGATGCGTGTATGTACGGTAGCTGCGGCTACATACAGTATACACTGGGCCAATCATGGCGAGTGATGTATTCTACTAATGAATACAAAGCCTGCTCGGATTGGCTGAGTCAGAGAGGTGGGCTGATGATGTCACAACCTCAACCAATCCGAGCAGGCTTTGTATTCATTAGTAGAATACATCGCTTGCCGTGATTGGCCCAGCATATACTGTATGTAGCCTCAGCTACTGTACATACACACATCCAGTCTGATTACAGTAGGGACGTACCGGTATATTTTGAAACAGCTTGGCTCAGTATACTGTATATACCGCACATCCAGCGGGCTGACAGATTAATCTGTCATAGGGACATTTGTTTTGAGCCAGCTTGGCTCAGCGCGGTATACTGTATGTACATTACTGCACATCCAGCGGGCTGTATATATACTGTATACTGTATGTAGCCGAAACTACCGTATTACCGCACATCCAGCGGTAACCATCTGATTTAGAATTCGATCCATATGATGACTGTCTTAAAAATGTATCACAAGATGTCATTCATGAACTTATAATGTCAGAGGATGAACATGAGGATTTTGAAGGATTTTAAGTATCGGTAAGTCATAACCATTTCAAATAAAAAATCGGATTTTTTAAATGGTGTTGCCTCGGAAGGGGGGTAGTCTTATACGGTGAGTATAGCCCAAAACCTATGTTATAACTGGAAAATTAAGGGGTCGTCTTAAATTAAGGGGTACGCCAGAAAATACAGTATTTAAAATGGCAGGACACACATAATCATTTACTGGAAAAACAGGGAAAAAAATACAAATATATACTGTAGCATTAAATTTCGAAGCAATTTAATAAGCGAAACGGAACATTTCTGCTATCAGAACGCAAATAGAAATCATATACATGAGAAAAGGGGGAATACAAATACATAGAACACAAAATGGAATAAAAAATCTGTTAAGAAAAAAAAAAGTAGACTTTTTTCTAGCGATTTCAGTGAGTGACTAGGCCCTTTTCCTAAGTTATCTTCCATCTCAGGTTTGGAATTGGTTATCTAAGGTGTAAGAAATCCCAAAATCTATTTTCTATTTATCTGAGAGGCCTGGCAGGCAGCGCAATAGCTAACTGAAGGCACACATACAGCAGGCAGACAGCACTGCTGCTAATTGCGAGTCGGTGGCTTGATAAAGAAGTTGAAAATGGAGTACAGATTCACTTTAAAGGCAAATAGCGGTACACTTGGCACCTCATTAAATGCATTGAACAGCCTGCATTTCACCATCCTTTCATGGAGTTCATATTGTTAGGGAAAGTTTATTGGCCTGACGTTTGCAGATGAAATGGTGCGCACAGCTCATCTATTCAGGTGGAATGTTCTCGGTTCAATTGTCAAAGGAAAGCTAGGCCAACTATAACTTAGGGATGTATTATGTCTTTCATTGCACCTCGAAATACCAGCACGGTATATATATATTTTTTTTACTTCCTGAGGGACCATGACTTCTCCAAGTATTTACGAGTCTGACAAGTCTCCCATAGGATGTCAGTGAAGAACCCCAGGATAAAATTCGGACTTATCATCACCGTCCCTTTGTGGTGCACATTCCACAGATCTTTGTGGTAGAGAGAGAGAATGAAACGATTCTGTATCACAGCAAGAAGCGCCATAAATCTACAATGTGTGTGGGCAAAAAAGAAAAAAAAATGTCCTTCATTTCTGCAGAACTACAAAGGGGAGAGATGTTTAAAAGGAAGCAATCATCACAATGTGCAGTAATTGGCTATAAAATGACCATGGTCCTGTTAACGTGCTCAATTGCCCACAAGGTGCAATGAAAACTTCCCACTGCTGCTACACGCTCGACTACAGTGAACTGAAGAGTGAAATTAGAAATTGTGAGTGTGGTTTTTGTCGTATGGATGAATTATTGGCGTCATAGTTTCTTCACTCATATTGGATACTTGGCAACTGTTTCTAGAGACAGATGTTGTAGGAATAGGCATGGTATGGCCTATCATGACTTAAGGTGAGAATTTCATGTTGGGAAGCATTTTTTTTCCAAAGCTGATCATACACATTTCAGCAATATGAGTTGTACAAGCTATATAGGGCAGCACAGTGGCTAAATGGTTAGCACTTCCGCCTGGCAGCTAGGGTCTCTGGTTCAAATCCCAGCAACAGCACCACCTGCCTGGAGTTTGCATGTTCTCCCTGTGCCTGTGTGTTTCCTCCGGGTACTCTGGTTTCCTGCCACACTCCAAAAACATGCTGGTAGATGAATTGGATCCTGTCTAAATTGGCCCTAATATGTGTATGTATGAATGAATGTAAGTTAGGGACCTTAGATTGTACACCCCTTGAGGGTTAGTGACTGATGTGAATGTGCAATATATGAGTGCTGAGTAAATTGATGGTGCTATATAAGTACCTAAAACAAATAAATATATGAGAACTGTGGAGAGCAAAATGAGGGCCCAATTAAAACTTCCACATTTATTACATTACTGCAGTCAGGTTACATATGCAGTAATAAATAGGTTTGTCTATTTTTTTGTTAGCAGCATGCTAAAGAGTCTGACCTCTGCTCAACAGAGAGTGCAGTGGTCTGGGTCTCCAGCAGTCCAGCATGTCCAATGCCCTGTGCTCCAGACAACGGTGCTCCTCAGGGAGCATGATCACTGCTGATTGGTTCACTGGGCAAGGGGTGTGTTGGACCAGTGGAGATTGAGGCCACGGTGCTGAGCAGTGGTCTGACTCTCTGGCATGCTGCCAGCATAGGTTATTTTAATCTGTACTGTAGCACAAAAAAAGTAAAGAAAAAAAAAGATGCATCTATTTTTTAATGAAGTCTCCAGCAGTCCAACATGCCCCCTTCCCTGTGCTCCAGACAACGGTGCTCACTGCTGATTGGTTCACTGGGCAAGGGGTGTGTTGGACTGATGGAGATCGAGGCCACTGTGCTGAGCAGCGGTCTGACTCTCTGGCATGCTGCCACCATAGGTTCATTTAATCTGTACTGTAGCACAAAGAAAATAATGAAAAAAAAAGATGCGTCTATTTTTTAATGGCGTCTCACTTTATTATAATAAATTAAACAGTTTCAACTGTACTTTAATGCTACCTTTTTGTTAATGAAAAACAGCAAAAAAATACAGAAAAGAAGAGTGATAACCTTTATAATAAATATGTTAAGTAAACAAACTGCCAAAAATCTATTGATTTATATTAAAAAATAGACTATTCGCTCTTTTGAGTAATGCCAAAATGTAAATTTAAGACTTTAAAAGTGAAATTCATCATTCATTTTTTTTTTTTGATGAGTTTTTTTCTCATGAGTATGCGATATGCTCTAGCAGCTGCCTCTCCCAAATGCACAAATACAAACCTAACACTATCATTAGACAAATTTCCTGCCTTATCAATTGGTAATTCACCAGCCTAATTAGTAAATATGTGTCTTGAATCTTGACCCAAAAAGCATATCTTTTGCCATTTTGAGATGGGAAAAAAGGGCACATTAGAGCGTAAAGTATGTAGGTGGAGGACATAACCTATTGTGCTCCCAATAACTGTGCCATGACTAATTAATGTGAAAAAACAAATCCCCTAGCTGATTTTCATTCTCTACTGAACACTGCACGATTACTTGAAAACGCGCAGATATACAAAATGGCATATGGCGCGAACCTAAAGTAAAAACAAAAACAGTATGGAATGCAAATAGTTAGTGATAGAATACTATTAAGTCCATTTAGTCAATATCATAATCATAAAGTCCATAAAAAGCGCCTATGGGCAGCTCCACCAAGAGACTGGAATATACTGTATCTCTGTAAGAACAAAAAGGAATACAAGGGGGCGCCTCTAAGTGCAGTATTGAAAACAATGTAATGAACCGTAAGTATTGCACTCACATGTATGAAAAAGTAAGAAGCATTGTAGAGTGTTAAAGATGACTCAAGCGAAGGAGACCACAGCCACTGGACGGATGGCATATCTGCAGCGGCATCCGGGACCAGCCTGTCATTCAGTTTTGTACAGGCTGAATGACCACCCCTGATTGGATTACCTGGGATCCTGACCACAGTTGTCGCTGCATACTTGCTACACCATGGCTGATTTATGACTTGTGACTGAGACCTATAAAAATATCTTGGTTACAAATACATTTTGGGGCATATTGTAATGCAGTGAAGGTGGCTTTCACCAAATATTCACCGGCAAGGAATCAATCTACTATGCAAAATCATGTATATATACGTGATTTTGTATTTCCGGGTAGGGGGTGTGTGCGCTTCCTACCCACGCCATCAATGGCGGCTTCAGCTGGCGAGGGTGATTCCCTGCCAGCACCCGTTGATCGCCAAGTATCACCGGAGGGGGAGAGGTCTGTATGTAAACAATACAGATCTCTCCCGTCAGCTCCAGCACTCTGCTTTGTATGGCTCTGCATAGCAGAGCCATACAAAGCAGCGTGCTTACACAGTAAGGCACAGCACACAGTAAAACACACACAGCCCACAATTAACCCTTTGATTGCCCCTTCCTGTGTCATTGGAACAGTGTCATTGCTTTTTATTAGCACTGATCACTGTATTAGTGTAGATGGGGATTTCAGTGACAGTTAGTCAGTCCCCCCCCCCCCCCAGTGACAGGATGCCCACTGCAGTCCCGCTATAAGTCGCTGATCGCCACCATTACTAGTATAAAAAAAATAATGAAAATTCCGGTATCTCTACCGTCATTTGCAGACGCTATAACTTGCAAACCAATTCATTTACACGTATTGGGATTTTTGTTGGCAAAGACATGGGGCAGAATACAATTTGGCCTAAATTTATGATGAAATTGTATTTGTTTTTTTTTTACTGGACATGTTTTAAAGCAAAAAAAATCAAAAATATTGTTTTTTTTTTCTTCAAAATTGTCGGTCTTTTTTTTGTTTATAGCGCAAGCAATAAAAAATGCACAGGTGATCAAACACCATCGAAAAAAAGCTCAATTGTGGGGATAAAAGGATGTAAATTTCATTTGGGTGCAGAGTTGCATGACCGCGCAATTGTCAGTTAAAATAATGCAGTGCCATAGCACAAAAAATGGCCTGGTCAGGAAGGGGGGTAAATCCTCTGGAGGGCAAGTGATTAAACACATGAATCTGGAAGATTCACCTGCAGTGAATGTTTAGTAAATTCACTAGTAGGTAAATGCCTAAAATGGTAATTGTGATTGTCTTCTATGCACTGCGACATGTCTGCTGTTTATCCTGTGCAGTTCCCATAGCAGGGATATTTAGGCAGGTATGGGCTGGTCCAGAAGAGGAGATTGGAGATTGGTCATGGGAGTGAGAAGGACCATACACAGAGGGATGTAGTGTTGCACCTTGGTGGGAGTTACCCCTTGGCGGGACCCTGAAGTGGGATTGATAGCGAGCCATATACCATTAGTTGGGATCTAGCTAAGGTATGAGACACCACAGCATAGCACAAATCCTGCCTATAATTTAAAGAGCAACATGGTTCCCCTGATAATGTGTTGCATTGCCTTGTGAAACAAACTTTAGGGAGAAGACTTGTAGACATGTGCAATTCATTTTGTTTAGATAAATGCATAGAAACGAACGGCAGAGAATCCAAAAAAAAGTTATAACGAACAATTAAAAAAAATGCATTTGTTTAATTCCAGAGACATCAGATTTTTGAGTTCTCTTGATGCATAACAAATGAATTGTGAGTAACTGGTTGTTAAGGAGCAGGCGACCATCGAGTCCTTAACAACAATGACTGGTCTGCTGTCAGTGGGATTCCCCGCTGACAGCAGAATGTAAACAAACCAGTGCTGGCATTAAAAAAAACAAACAGCGTGGGGGTCCCCTCCCAATCCATGCCAGGCCCTTCAGGTTTGAATATTGAGGGGAACCACTTTTTTTTTTAAATAGCGTGGTGTCCTCCCAAAAATTCATACCAGGCCCTTATCAGAGCAACATTTATGACATTCCACTCAGTAAATGAAGTTGCTGGTTAAAGAGTATGTAAGCCCAACATTTCATATTTCTGATACGTGCTTTCTGTACCATGTACTTGTATGTAAAAGTATCATTTTCTCCTTGTATTGCTTCCTTTGTGTGAAATCACGGGTGTTCCTGCCAGTCCCTCTGCTTTGCTATTAAAAACTGACCACACAAAGCAACATAACACAGTGTGGTCAGTTCTGTAGCTGTACCGAGAACCCTGCATTCACTATATCTGGTCTCCCACAGTACACAGAATATGTAAATGCAATAATTTTAGTAAATATAAACTGCTAAATACATTTTCTCATCAGCAGTATAAAGCAGTCTTGTGACTTCTATCAGTGTCCAGCCGAGCACTGTTTAAAGCTTGTAGGAGGAGTTTTCATTCTCCTCTGGCTGTCCTATGAGGCTGCAGGACCCCTGACCCTCTGTCTGGACAGTGCTGATTGGCCCTATGCCAATCACATCCACTCTCTAGCTATACACACGAAACTGAGCATGTGCATAGTGCCCCCTAGGGTACTATCAGCAGATAGATTGGAGACTGTGGAAGATCAGAGAAGACAGGATCAAACAGCCTTTTTACACATTGTGGAGGGTTATCCCCTTAGGTTCCACAGTGAGTATAACAAGCATGCTTTACTGCATATACAGACAGATTTTACTGTTGTGGGTTTAGTAACACTTAAAAAATGACCCTTCCATTACAATCTGCAGCACTGTAATCTTCTGTAAAATGCAATGCAATACGGCAACCTGAGTTCTGTGCACAGACAAGTGTATGGAACGACCCCCAGAAATGTAATTTCCTGCTTGTGTGATTGGCTTACTGATTTTCCAAGAAATCTGCTATGAAAATTTACATTTTAGGTATCTGCTGCAACAAAAATTTTGGCCCAAAGGGAAAACACATCTAATTGGGATGCAGACCTTTCCACTTCCCTCATTAGAGTCCTGCAAGAGCAACATCTGATTGATAATTATAACATCACTCCCATTCACATCTATTTTGCACATGGACACAGACAAACAGCTATTTCTTCAGAATACCATCTGAAAAACATCTGAGGTAGGAATCTGCAACAACATTTGTTGAAATCTCTCAATGTACTTACATCACCCAGAGGAGAATGTTTTTACTCAACAAAAGTGGATGTACTCTTTAAAGAGAATGATATGCAGTAAAGCAGCAGTTATAAGAACAAGCACACTTCCTCTTTTAACAAAATGAAAAGAAGACTTCCGCTAATGATTTATGGAAAAAATTTTGCAATTGTAACAGTAATCATGCAAAAAAAACCCCCAAAAAACAAATTTCGTGTATAAATATAAAGCACAGAAACATATTTACCCAAGTGTGCTTTCTGTTTAATAATAGGCGTAAATATATTATTATTATTATTATTATACAGTATTTATAAAGCGCCAATAGTTCACTCAGCGCTGTACATTACAAAGGGGGACAGAACATGTGACAGAACAATAACAATACAATGCAAAACATGAGGGGATCGAGGGCCCTGCTCTTTCGAGCTTACAATCTAGGATGCAATAATAATAATAGTAATAATAATAATCATAATAATAATAGTCTTTCTTCCCTACTGTACTAAGTGAAGTATTTGTTTTTGTCCGTACATACTATATATATATATATATATATATATATATATACACATATACACGGAGTGATGGTAGCATCTTCTCTTTGAATATAGAGCATCTGTGAATTCATGATACCATCAATGAAATGCAGCTCCCCGACACCAGCAGCGCTCATGCAGCCCTACAGAAGGACACTGCCACCGCCATGTTTCACAGCAGGCACCATGCATTTTTCTTTGCACTCCTCACCTTTGTGACGCCATACCGTTTTGAAGTCATCAGTTCCAAAAACATTTATCTTGGTCTCATCACTCCAGAGTACAGAGCCCCAGTAGTCTTCTTCTTTTTCAGCATGGACCCTGGAAAATTGTAGGCAGACTTTTTGTGCATGGGCTTTCGGAGAGGCGTCCTTTGTGAACAATACCCATGCTTGCCATTCCTCTGCAGTGTACACCGTATTGTGTCACGGGAAACAATCACTCCAGTTTGGCTTTCTACTTCTTTAGCTAACTGCAGTGAACTTGCATGGTGATTTTCTTAAACCTTTCTCATCAGAAGATGTTCCTGTCAATTTGTTAACTGTTATGGATGGCCTGGACGTCTCTGTGAGATGGTTGCAGTTTCATCTTTGTTGAATTTTTGTATCACTTTTGCTACATGGACTGATAAGTAAAGCTTTGCTGATCTTCTTGTAGCCTTCACCTTTCTTGTGTAAAGAAATTATTTTCTTTCTCAGGCCTTGTGACATTTCTCTTCCATGTGGTGCCATTGCTGAGAGCATGAAATGGGAAGGGGTTTTCTTTGTTAAGTAACGCCTTTTTATAATCAACTGTCTGCTGGACACCTGTTTAATGAATAATTAGAATTACCTGTAGTTGAATTCATGTTAATTAGAATTTTGTTGTTTGCTCCTTAACAACAATATGGTTCTGAATGAATTTTTAGGAAAATATACTTTTTTGTGTGTGCACATTAAAAAATCTTGTTTGCACTCAGTGGCTCGCATTCGTGGGAGTATTTTGTAGTATAGTGTACCTTAGAAAATGTTGATTTGGAAAGAAAAGTAAAGGATTTCTGACAAATCTGTAGGGGAGTACTCGTTTATGCTGAGCGCTGTGTATATATATATATAGTATATAGGTAAACATGTTTTGTTTTCACATTGCTATGTGTCTAATAACCGGCCAGTGAACACTTGTTGGAATATGTGGGATCGTCTTTTATATATTATTGTCTTTTTACACAAACTATCTTAAAAAGCTCCTAATCCCAGACACATACCAGAGGCTTGAATCTGCCTGTCCTCCAGTCTAACCCAACTGCTTCATCCTAATGCTATGCAAGTCACCCCAATAAAGTCTTCACCTAGCACCGCACAGGATGACACAAGGAAATTAGATACATTTGTATTTTGTGATAGAAAGAATATGTCCATCGGTTGTTTACAGCATATAGGTGATGCCAATTCAGCCTGCTGCAATTCATGAAACATTTAATCAGCGTGTACTATGCACATTGGTGCCCTGTGGTGCTATTTGTTTGTTTATTACAGGGACCTACTGTATATAATGCTGTCAATTAGGGCAGCGCTTTACATATATACAGTATATTGTACATTCACATCGGTCTCTGTCTAAGAAGTCACAATCTAAGGTCCCTAACTCACATTCATACATATACAGACTAGGAACAATTTACCTACTAGCAGGGCTGCTGTTAGAAACCATGGGGCCTCATACATCCAACCTGACAGGTGCCCTCCTAAAATGTTTACTATGGCTCAGTTACGAATAAACACAGTGAGTGATCATTACCGATCACTCATTGTGTTCATTTAGGAAATTAAGGGGCTGGTAAATGTGCCATATTTACCGGTTCCTTCCCCCACTCTCCATCCTGAAGGATCCTATTGTGTTCTTGGAGCTGCCGGTGGAAAAAAGAGGAGGAAAGCCAGAAGCATTGGGGGGGGGGGGGGCACACAGGGGGGCAGCAGGAGGAAATGGTGCATAGGGAAGGAGATGGGTGTGGGGGGGATTACTGAAACTGATCCCCTGTATGGCTATCTCAGCGGCAGTTGAAAGCCAGCAGGAAGGAGAGGAGAAGCAGCCAGCTTTCAGCTGCTGCTGAGAGAGCCATACAGGGGATCGGTTCCAGTAATTGTCCCTCCCACTGTGCTAAACACCCTCCCTGCCCACATCTGATTCAACCAGCTGCCTGGGCCCCCCTGCTGGTTTGGGCCCCATACAGGAGGACTGGTGGTACCCCCTTATCCATGGCCCTGCCTACTAGTATTTCTTTGGAGTGTGGGAGGAAAACAGAGGAAACGGAGGAAATCCACACAGACACAAGGAGAACATGCAAACTCCAGGCAGGTAGTGCGACTGCAAACTGACAACCCTAATGCTGCTAGGCAGAAGTGCTAACCACTTTGCCACTGTGCTGTCCATGCCATTTGTTCTGAATGGCACCCCAATGCACCTTGCAGCTGGATGTGCATTGTAGCATAGCGCAGGGGCGGACTGACCATTTGGAAATTTGGGCACTGCTCGAGGGCCCGGGGTCAGTAGGGGGCCCCATGAGATGCCCCTGGTACCTTTTTCATAGGCTTTTTTGAGTTTGGGCAAGGACACAGGGGCCCCATGATCCCCTATTGCCCAGGGGCCCCATGAGTTGTCAGTCCACCCCTGAGCATAGGTATGCATGGGAATACATTAACCTCTTCACGCCGGCCGCATGCAAATGTGTGGCCTCCTGGCATCTGGGCCTAGACGCCAAGCGGCCGTACATTTGCGTGCAATTAAGAAACATATGTGCTGAGAGTCCGCGCCCTGTGCACTCCCAGCACACATGTCCGGTACTCACGGTAAGGTCCCGATCTCCTCTTTCGATCAGGACCTTTCCCGATCATGTATCCGCCATGACGGCGAACCACGGCGGTCACATGACCCTAAAACCCTCCCGGCTTCTGAAACCCTTAAAGGGCTGGGAGGCGCCGGCGCCAAGGGGTTAACTTGCACATTTTACAGGGTGTTTTGTTGTGCTAGGCAGCCCAAAAACAATCCCCTCTGGTTGATCAATGTACATTGCAAGGATTTTAACAACTTTTGTGTCCTACCTGTTTCTGCTCTAAAGGAAAAGCTGTTTGTTCCACCGTGTTCTTTGGATACTAATTCTGATTGGGAAGGACTGCAGTCATTATAATTGTCTGATGCTCTCTCGTTCACAATCACTTAAGAGGTATTTAACCCTTGGGGAGTATCTCACCAAATGAAATTCCTATTGCAGAGGATGCCTAATATTTGACATGTATCTTAGTGCAGACTTCTGGGAAACTTGAGCCAATCACACCAACAGAAAATTACATTTCTGGGGAAGTTCTGCACACCAACAGCATACAGAATGTCTCCAGGTTGCCATATTGCATTGGGGTTTACAGAAAATGACAGAAGCTGCAGACTGAAAAGAAAATGTTATTTTTAATCACATTAAAATGGTTGTAAACACTTCCATATACCCACAGAGATGATACAAATACTCCTACATAAGTTGTACCTGTTTATCTGCAGTTGCTTTTCTCTAAAGCAGTGTTAATTTCATCAACGAAAATATTTTCGTCATAGTTTTCATCAGCTGCATGTTTTCAGTGATGAAAAGTAAATGAATCTAAAATGGCATTTTAGTCAAAAGATTATGACTAAAACTAAATCAAAATTTGACATCAAATTTAACAGTGGTCAAAAAGCAATATTCTTGTTTGTTTACGAAACTTGGTTTTATTTATAAAGATGTTACTAGATACTTATTTTCATTATTTACAGAGAACTGTTAATGTTTTAATACTCAGGTAATATGTGCAATGGCATTACAGCCAAAAGAGTTTGTATATATATATATATATATATATATATACTGTATGTTGAAATACGTTTTTATTACAAAGTATATGAAAAATATTTTTAAAAAATAAATTTTCAAATATACTGTATGTCTTTAAAAATACATTTAATCTACATTTTTGGAATGCATTTACAAATGTATGTCAAAATATGTGTTAAAATGACTTTTTTATATGTTAAAAAAAATCTGAAGAATATATTTAAAAAATATATATTTAAAAATATTTTTCATATATTTTGTAATATAATAAAAATGCATTTCAACATGCAGTACATATATTATATATATATATATATATATATATATATATATATATATATAAAGTATTTTGAAATATATTGAATACAGCCAACATTGTAGTATTTCAACAATATGTCAATATATTTGGAAAGATTATTTTAAAAATATATTTAAAATATATTTTTCCTCCATGTGGGAAACCTGTACATATGGCACGAGAGCCGAACAAAAGCCATAGAACCTCCTGCTTGAAGTGCGCCAAATGCATGTAGAAGGTGAGGAGACTTGGGGCTACGTGAACCATAGAAGAATGTCTGTATTTGTTTTTTGTGCTCAGAGTTTTTACAAGCTTCACCCATGGAATATAAGATCTTCATGTACAGGCCACTGTGTAAATCAGAAATGCAGTGGTGGTATACTGCCCTTTAGGTGGAACTGCTGTGGGGTAGGGCTAGGACCTCTGTCAGGTTTTTATTGTGTTTGCCCGCTGTTGAGGAATTGAGGGAAAATGTCCCAAATGGGCAGAAATAAAAAACGGACAGTGGCTCTAGACAGCAGTTCCAGTGGTTCTGGAATTTAGATTCAAAGGCCAATCAAATCAACCTATCATTATTCCAGATGGTAAAAAAATCTAATTTCCTACTGAAACTATGAAGAAATCTAAATATTATTATGCTTCAAAGAGCAAACATAAACTGAACACAAAAGGGTTTTACAAGAAGCGATAAAGTAATATAGGATAGCTCCATTGAACGGTAGGAGTTAACGATGATAACATTGTTGCCCTCATTCCCACCCTTCCAATGAATTGCAGTTGCTTTCTATAAGACCCCCATGTTTTGGATTTTTTGTACCTGAGGTAGTGTGCTTATCCTGTTGACATAACTGAACGCTTTGATTCCATCCAATTACTGCTTCAGAGAATCCAATATCGCTGTGTTTGTCAAGTGCTTACTTTCTTTGGTTAATTATATCATTTCTTTGATGCAGCCCGCTATGTGAGGCCGTCTGAGAAAACAAGCAATTTGCCTTGCGATGCTCCTCAGGTGAGGCTGTTGTGCATTCTGTGTATACCAAACATTTAGAAATAATCACCTTCTAAATGGAAAAAAGATTGAGAGGAAGAATGTGGAAATGGACTTTCTAGGCACAGAAACTCGGTACACAAAAAGATAAAATCAATCAATGATGAACTCCCCAGGTTGCAATGGGGGCAGGTCTTCTCAGGAAACACACAAGGAGAGCAACCTCCAGAGGTCAGGTATGGGGGTGCTGATCCCGGGGAGTTCATCATTGCCCAGTGCATACTGGTTTATTTTGTAAGTGAACACTACCATTTTATATACTATGTTGTTTTGTAACCCCTATATGTCTCGATGTTATCTAAGTATATTTATCCTCCTTAGATATATTGCTAGCCCCTGAAGAAGCGACGGTTGTCATGAAACATGTTGCCTGCACAGCCTGAATATCCCCTACTCCTTTGAAGGATTACTTTGTTGGTACTATTCATACTGTTACCATCTTTTGTTATCATTCTATGTGGTTCGGTGGGTTTATATTGAAAGGTTGGGGTGACCCTCGGGGGGGTAGGAGGTCAATCCTGATAGGTAACAGAGTGCCACGACCCGGTATAGAAAATTGAGAGGAAGAATGTGGAAATTGACTTTCTAGGCACAGAAACTCGGTACACAAAGAGATAACATAAATGTTCCTTAATTAACATCACATAATCTCTAAAATGTATCTTGTATGATATCATTGCACCATCCGCAGCTGATATCCCATACTTGATCCCTCATTAGCACTAAGAGACCCTCCCCCAGCAAAATAAACCTCCTTGCCCTGCAACAGTATATCCCCCCACCAACAAAAGAACCCACAGCAACACTGCACCCCCCAGTGATAGACCCTCCACCACCCAGTAAATATAGACCCTCCAGCAAACCTCAGTACATATTGAAAGTACCTACATTTACTGCCGGAGGTGCTGGAACTGCATACCACCGCATTCTCTCTGACAGAAGCCCCACCTATGTCTCCAACAGGATGTCGAAGAGCAGATTTTACTTGGTTGATGAATCTTCACACAGAGCTCTCACATCATCCGGTTTCCTTCTTCCACCTTAGACATTCACAGAAGCATCAAAACTCCAAGAAATCACACAATAGTATGACAATATATACACCATTTAATAAAATAAAATTGTGAGCTTACTATTACCAGACCAGGAGGAAACTTGGAGTTTGAAGCGGAGAAGAAGCCCTAAGGACCACACCCGATGCTGTGGTTCATAAATTAAAACAATCCTTTTTCTTTGCCAGTGTTTACAGAAACCACTGCCAAATGTGAGCTATTCCGCTCATAAAGAACTCTCAGTGAATAGTCAGTGAATAGAAACTCTCTGTTTCGTGTTGGACCCTTGAGACCCCCGTTTTTTCCCCATTGGGTTCCGCTATCTTGTTTCTCAAGCAGCATTAAAAAGGGGAAGCCAGCCTATCAATGGCAGCCTCATATTGAAGAAAAATATGACAGTCATGTCATTGCAGTGTAGCAGGTATGTAACAGGGAAAGCAGCTAGAGATGAAGCCTTAAAATGGAACCAGTGCCCAGGGCTTTTACCATATGGTGTAAACAACATATTCGCAGATTATGGCAGATGTACCTGCCAAAGTTCCCTCTGCATGTGTCAAGCACTATCTATCTCTCCATTGCCACCACTGACATCTCAGCCCAGTCTTCCTAGGTGTCTTCAACCATCTTGATTGGCCAGGTCAAGATAATGTAACTCCCCATCTCAACCCAGTCTTCCTCAATGTCTTCGAATATCTTGATTGATCAGGTCAAAATGATATTACTCCCCACCACAGCGCAGTCTTCTTTAGTGTCTTCAACAATCTTGATTGGCCAGGTCGGGATGATGCAACTCCCCATCTCAGCCCAGTCTTTGATGTCTTAGATAATCTTGATTGGCCAGATTGGCATGATGTACTCCCACACACGGCACCAAGGATATTCCAGGAATGTACACTGAGCTTGATGTACATTCAGAAACAAAATGCTGGCAGGCAGAGAAGGAGCTATTATCACAAAAAAGACATACATGGGAGGTATTTATAAAGAGATATGGTACGTAATGCTGCATTTTTAGACTACTATCTTTTATGTGCCGATGCATTAAGCCAGCATTGATCTATGCAGCAGAGTTCCTGCGAGGAGGAGACTGAATGATATGACAGCAACTAAGGATTATGGGATTTGTAGTCCTTAAAGGAGCACAGCACAAATCAAGTGAATGAAGGCTAATGGGACCGTGGACTACAAGGGGCTTAAGGCTTTGCACAGTTGAAGAGGGGAGAACAGGTCTTTTTCCAGGCTTTGGCCTGCTGATTGGGGCAGTCTTGTGCAGGGACACAGAGACAGCAGATCTGCTGTTTTCACCTGTCTGCTCACATCAGAGATGAAGAGATACAGACCTTGAGGACTAAGCAACTGGAACCCAAGGATTAGAGGGTTAGGACCTGTATGCATTGTAACCAGAGGCAAATCATTCAGGACCGGACCTGCTGAAAGACGAAGCCTTGTGAGGACCAGAGCTGAGAGAATGAGCCACCTAGGACCTGATTTTAAAGGACTGCAGACCACCGTGCATTGTGAACCAGATTTGTTGGGTACCAGGATTGGTAAGCAAGACCACCTGAGCTTAACCATTTACTGTCCATAGTAATGCCAATAGTGACTGCTCCTTACCTAGCAGCCCATCAGCCATTCATTGAACAGCCTTAATGAGACAGCTTCATGTGCACCACCTCACAGAAAGGCCCCAATGTCAGCTAGCTTAACATTTCACACCAGGTGCCAGGTATCCCTACAGAGTGCACTTTAGGACACTTTGTTTGAATCGATTATTATTGTGAGACTAATATACTTCACTGTTCTTTATTAATGCTGTGCTAGATTGGTTTAGTGTTAACATGTTTTTAGCTAATTGACATACTTAAGGCTAGTATTCAAATTAGTTAGCCTAAAGTTTTTTGATGTGATCTTTGCCCATTTATTAGTTTGTGCTTTGTGTTATCTTGCATTAATATACTTATTCTATTTACCACCGAGTTGCCTGTGGGCTATTTTCTGTGCACTGTTAGGGTGATAGCATACTAAAATTTAAGTTACACAGGTGCGAGCGGCCCTCTACCTATAGCCAGGTGTGTCAGTGGGTAATGATCAGCTTAAAGAGTCATAGCAGAAAAGTGAACCCATCATATTCTGTGAGTGTAAGCTGTGTGTGTCTTTAATATCAGCCTGGAGTTCAGCTTTTGTAATCTATGAATTGGAAAATGATATAAGCAGTTTAAAATAACTACCAAAAAAACCCCTTGGCGACTAATTACGTCAAGGGAAAGAAAAGCATTATTAAAAAACAATTCAATGTGTTTCTATAAAGTATTATGTTTATAATTTCCTGCCAAAATTATCTTTTAATGTGTGTGGACTAAATATATTCCAAGTGAGCAGTGATGTGCCGAAATATTCATAAAACGATACTGACTTTTATAACCGCATGTGCTGAAGAAGTGCAGTTTCCTCCGCTGTTTTTTTAATATAGACCATCTTTGGAATCTCCGCAATGAATGAACTCGGTTAGACATGAATTAAGCCAGATAGCGGCATCCAGCTTGCTCCTCCAGTCTCCTGCCAAAAAAAAAAAAAAATTCTCTCTAACAATGGCTTTTCAGTTACTTTGATGCTAAAAATAATGAAGATGTTTGATAGTTGTCCAAAGCAACTGAAGGTGAAAACACATATCCGGCTTTTCTAAGTCCTTGCAGTTATACATATTTATAGTACACAGTAGAGCAAGTATGATTCTTATGATTCTTCCTGCCCCATGTGGTTAAACTTCCGTCAGTTGTGTAAGACAGAAAAGCTCAATATTATATATACTCCCTAGCCTGCTCCAATAACATGCTCCAACACTTTATCCCTTTCTTGCAATGCCCCGGTGATTTGCCTTTTATTGTTTCCATAAATAATCATAGATAGACACGTGCCAATGCTATAAATACAACCGGCAATGAATTATAGAGGTGCCCCACCTTATGTAAACACCAAGTCTTGCAACTCTTACTAAGGCGCTTTTTCATGTATCATTAACGTGCGCATCCACGGAACTACCTGCATGGAGTTTGCATGTTATCACTGTGCGTGCTTTCCTCCCACACTCCAAAGACATGCTGGTAGGTTAACTGGCTCCTGTCTAAGTAGGCCCTAGTGTGTGTATGTATGAATGTGAGTTAGGGACCTTCAATTGTATGCCCCTTGAGGGCAGGGACTAATGTGAATGTTTAATATACAGTATATACTGTATATAAAGCACAGTGTAAATTCACAGCTCTATATAAGTACCTGTAAAAAAATAATCAGTAAGGGAGACCTGAGTATCAGGGTCTTCTGGCAGTTTATGGGAAACCTCTGGCAGAACATTTAATGGTCGTAGTTTGGAGGCAAGCTAGAAGGATTTTCAAAGGCTAAACTGGAGGATTTAGCGTTTGTATTACCAGAACCTTCTTTTTTTTTTGTTTAATTTTTTGCAAAAATGTTAAAATGTACTTGCTAAAGCGGTATACTTTAACCTATTACTATGTCTCGGTTCTCCGGGTCGCACATCTCTGACTGTCTAATCTGAGTCTAACTTAATCACCCCCCCATCAAGGTACTTCCCCTACGGTGCACTATTGTGCTCGGTACGGGAACTTGGTGCGCTGTACCTTTGGAAAATCCCCATTCTCATATTTTTCTTTTTATCCCCCTAGAACCTATTTCCCTTTCCTCCCATCCCCATGTTACACAACTCATTGAATTCATACTTACACACAACTACTTTACTTTCAATAAAGACATCTATCTTCAATGTATGGGTACTGCGATGGGAAGTAAAATGGCACTCCAATATGCCAATTTATTTATGGCTGATCTGGTGGAAAAATTCCTGAACAGCATGGACCAAAACCATACAGATACTATCACTATATTGATGATATTTTCATCATACGGACAGAAGGTGAAGAATACCTAAAACAATTTTACTCGTTGATCAACACTTTTCATCCATCAATCAAACTAAAAATGGAATACTCAAACACACACGTCAACTTCCTAGACACTACAGTATACAGTACATCGGGGATGATACGCTTCACACCTCAATATACAGGAAACCCACTGACGGATGCAACTACCTCCACAGTTCTAGCTTCCACCCCCAAAACACAAAACGTGCCATCATACACAGTCAGGCCATTAGATACCACCGAATATGTTCTGACCCAAGAGACAGAGATAAACATCTTGGGACACTAGCAGACTCCTTCCATAAGAAAGGTTACAAGGACAAAACTATCAACACCGGCATAAACACAGCCTAGAGAACCCGAAGAGAAAAATCTACTTCAGTACAAGGAGACAAAAAACAAACAACCGTGTACCTCTAGTAACCACATACAACCTAGCACTAGAAGGAATAAGAAAAATAATCAAAGATTTACAACCCATCATAACAGAGGATGGAACTCTGAAAGAAATATTGCAGCAACCCCCAATACTGGCCTTCAGACAACCCCCCAACCTCAGAAATAAACTAATCAGTAGGAAACTTCCTTCTGATTATGATGTCACAAATAATGGAAGCAAATCCTGCAATAAGAAACGCTGCAAACTGTGCAACCAAATCAATCCATCAAAATGTGTCAAACACTCAAAGGGGATCTTCAATATTTCCGGATCATACAGCTGCACCTCCAGTAATGTTGTATACCTTATCCAGTGCAGAAAATGCAGCAAAGGATCTTATGATAGCAAAACAGGACAGAAGTTGCAAACAAGGATGAATTTGCACAGACATACCATCAAGGAACATAAAGAAGATGACTTTTGCACGCCTGTGGGACACCATTTCGCACAACCAGACCACACTTTGGGAGACCTCAATATTTTAGTTCTTAAAGGAAATTTCAAATCCATTCAGGAAAGAAAAACTTTTGAAATAAGAATGATAATTCTATTTGACACAAGAGATAACGGCCTGAATTTGGACATGAGACTCCTCAATCATTATCCAACCGTTTTATGACTATCAGCTCAAGCATGACTGCCTCTGCTAGTGTTGTATTCCCCCCCCCCCCCAAACTTTGCTTTTGCTGTGTCTTATCTGTTTTTTTTTCCCATCCTTTCTAGCATTCTGCTAAATCTTTGTTTCAGTACTGCTTAGACCTGAAGAAGGGGACATTCCCCGAAAGCTTGTTCTCAAAATTGTATATTAGTGCAAATAAAAAAAGTATCACGGACAGTACTCAATTGTTCCTGTTGCAAATGCACTAATACGGCTACAATCACCTCAAGCAGAATAATAATGACATAATGTCCAAGTAGCACACCATAGTAATATATCTCCCCCTCTTTTTTAGAATACGGTAAGTGTAAAATGGTCTGGGATGACAAATGCTGCAGAGAACGTTGAGTTTGGATTACAAAAGGACTTTTCTACAAGTCTATTATTCAGCTTGCATGGGTAGAGTTTATCTGTTTATTCTTCAGTTATTGTTCTAACAGAAAGCAGTTAATTACTGTAGTCCTTTCTCTCAACTTTCTGCTCCAGAAGTACACTAAGCACGTTCATACTTTCTATTTAGCTGAACAACCAGAATTATTTCCCACAAAAGTAGGTGTGTCGGAGAATTGTCATACCAAAGTACACCCACACAAAGCAGTTACAGATTCTATGTCTTTCATTGACCAAACATGTCATTTGTTTTACTGCCGTCAGGTATTGTATGTTAGTTGTGTCAAACAAGCCTAAAATGCCTGTGCAAGAACGTATGGTCAGGTGTTCCCAAGAGTCCAAAAAAAGAACCACATATACTTTTTCTTTGATTAGTTTATTTTTTACTTTGAGTATATACTGGGCTCTTCACTACGCCTCTCCAGCAGGTTCCATTACAGCAATGACCAGGTTGGGTGTGCTGCTTGATGATGACATTACATATTAGGATCCTTCTTATTTGTCCGGATGCAGTACACCTTGGAAGTGTATGAAGAAATTGTTAAAGGCTGAGAGGACCTCATTAGTAGCACTATGGTGGTCACATCTCAACTACTTTAAGCCACAGGTCAGGATTTAATCCCAGGGGCTGACTGACAACTCATGGGGCCCCCGGGCAATAGGGGATCATGGGGCCCCTGTGGCCTAGCCCAAACTCAAAAAAGCCTATGAAAAAGGTACCAGGGGCATCTCAAAGGGCCCCCTACTGACCCCGGGCCCTCGGGCAGTGCCCGAGTTTTCAAATGGTCAGTCCGCCCCTGTTTAATTCTTTGCTTTATTAGTAGCAATATGGTGGTCCTATCTCAATTGTACCCAGCCCTGGACCCCAGGTGGGGTTAACCGCTTGCATCATCAGCCACAAGACCCTGATGCAGTTTTACCACTTAGTAGTAGTAGGCATCATACACACAAGACGTTTTTATTGCCGCTTTTAGGGGCATTAGGCATTTTCTTTTCCTTCTTCCAAATTCTCCTCCATGTTAGCCTATGTGTCCATGCACACATAGATTTATTAGAGTATAGTGGCAGGAAAGTTTAGAGGCAGGAAAAAACCCACTGCCAGTATGTCTAGGAGCAGCAGCATTTTGCCATAAAAAACACTTATAAATGCCTCTAAACGCATGTTAATGCTAGACCTGTTTAACACTTGAGGGTTCATTCATTTCAATGGCCAGAATAAATTATTATTCTGGCCAATAAATGAATGAACGCTCAATCACTTGATGCCTGTAAATACGTCTAAATGCTTGTAAAAGTGTTAGATACTTTTACAAGCGTCGAGTTTTTTCTGCAAAAACGCTGCTGCCAGGAGAAAAAGATTCTAAGAGAGTTTTCAAAACATCCAGTGTGCATGAGGCCTTAGTAGTATTATGATGGTCACATCTCTTTATCCAGCCATAGGACCCAGGGCTGTTTTAACTACGTGCTGTATTGGAAGCTTTATAGGGTCACATCTCAACTCCATTCAGTTCCAGCACCCAAGAGTCAGGAGCTCCATTAGTGATATTAAGGTCTTAACATCTAGCCAAAGAATCTACAACTGGGGGAATCAATGGTGGAGAAGGAATTCTGGCAGATCACAAGCTTAATAATGGCATGCAATGCCAAACTGCGGTTTCTAAAACAAGCAAAATCCTCTCTTGTATTAAAAGAGGTATAGACTCCAGAGAGAGAGATATCATATTACCCCGGTACAAATCATTAGTAATACCTCATCTAGAATATGCAGTTCAGTTTTGGGCACCAATTCACAAAAAGAACATTGGGGAACTGGAGAGAGTGCAGAGAAGGGCAACCAAACTGATAAGAGGCATGGAGGAGCTCAGCTATGAGGAAAGATTAGAGGGACTGAATTTATTCTCTCTTGAGAAGAGGAGATTGAGGGGGGGGGATATGATCAACATGTAAAAATACATCAGTGGTTCTTATAGTGAACTCGGTGTAGAGCTATTCACCCTGAGGTCATCACAGAGGACAAGGGGGCACTCTTTACTTCTGGAGGAAAAGAGATTTAATCTCCAAATACGAAAAGGTTTCTTCACAGTAAGAGCCGTGATAATGTGGAATAGACTCCCTCAAGAGTTGGCTCTGGCCAGTTCAGTGGATTGCTTTAAACAAAGGTCTAGATTCTTTCTTGGATACACAGAATATAACTGGATACTAACATTTATAGGTAAAGTTGATCCAGGGAATATCCGATTGCCTCTCTGGGGATCAGGAAGGAATTTTTTTCCCTGCAGGAGCAAATTGGATCATGCTTTGCTGTTTTTTTTTGCCTTCCTCTAGATCAGCTGTGGGTGTAGGATTAACTGGATGGACGTGGATGGACTGGATGGATGTTTGTCTTTTTTTCAGCCAGACTAACTATGTAACTATGAATTTTAAGCACTTGCTCCATTACAGGCATAGTGGTGGTCACATCCTGACTTCATCTAGTCACAAGGCCTAGATGTGATGTAACCTCTGGAAATCACTTTAGTTTACCAAATATGCTAACGGTTACCTTCACAAAGAAATAGCTCCTCAATGTTTGGGCAGTTGCCATTAGTTTCAATCACCATCGTATCTTCAAAACTATTAAGGATCCAAGATGGAGATGTCCACTTAGGTTCAGAGAGCAATAACCAACCTGTTTTGTATGCCGTACCATGTATCGGGTAAGACACTATTAAACCATGTGTACTCTGAATTAATTCTCAAAGTCGTATGTTTTTGTATCGATATGCCCATTTTCAGTTGCTTTAAACTGCTTTTGGATTGTTTCTGGGGGGCTTATAAGTTGTTCCAGATTGCTGCTGAGTTCATTTGAGCTACTTTATCTTGCTTTTGAACTGCTTTGAGATGCTGCTGCTTCCACATTGGCTTGTGTAAGAAAGGAAAGCATTTACAGAAGCAGACAAATGAACATGCACACAAACCAATAGGCCCAACTGTCAAGAGTGTTTTCCTACCCCTCACTAAGCATTATTTAGTGCCTTATGTTAGAAAGCTGTATTGAAATGTTTGCCATAATGTATATGGACATTAAAATTAACCTGGTATCAAATGTCAGTTTTTGCTCACGCTGAAGTCTTTGTTCAGTTGAATTGCTCTCTTCTGTGGCATCTGGGACAAATTTAAGCACAAGCGGATCTGTTTATACACGTGCATTTGCATCCAACAAGCGTGATAAATGGACTCAGCTATAAAATTAGAAAGCTCAATAATGTTATAGCTCAAGGAGTGATAAAATGTACCCATTATCAATATCCACTTTTAGTCTCCATCTGAAGCCCACGTGAGAGGGTGACAATGCAAGAGCACAACCGGGAGACAGGAGGAGAATGTAGTGACCATATAACAGCTATGTTTGATCAAGAACCTTCATGGCAAGATCACCAGGTATTGTATTACTGAAAGCTGCAGATGTTTAAAAATGTTGAAATGACAATTTATGAAAAAGCTAACGCTTTTATTATGTATTTATCTTAAAATATTAGATATATTAGATTCAGTCTTTGGTGGACACAGATGATTCTACTGGTCTGTTTTTGGTCATTGGGAGGAAGCTGGAGAGCATATAAATAATGGACCTACTGGTCTGTTTTTGGTCATTGGGAGGAAGCTGAAGACCCTAGGCAGAACATAAAACTCCATTACTTTACTGCCTGTCCATCTAAGGGAAACAACAGTGCAGAATAGCAGATATATGTCTTGGCTCACATCTGTAACTGAATGAACTCATTTTCCACCCATAAGAGTCACTTTTAGTGCCATAAATCTTCTTCCTTCCTTCCTTTATAATTAAAGAACTTTAAAAAATGTGAAATATGTCACGAAATATTATCACATGCTTACGGACCTTGTAAACTTCTCCCCCATTTCATAAAAACACAGTATAAAGCCAGAATTTAAGAGGACAGAGATAAGGTATGTTCCAGTACAGCTTTCAAAGGTATCCGATGAGATAAGGTGTTTACTGATCATAAGGAATAAATAGATTTACAGTGCAGAAGCTGTTAATCCTGAAAAACTACTGAACTCCAAAAATATAGCTTTGTGTACCTTGTAAAATGCACCACAACATGTTGCCTGTATATAAATGACATCTGCTAGTTATAGAGGACTTAGTATTGGATGTAATATTGTTTTCCATGCATGCACATGGTTATCAACTGGCATAATACAGGGCTAAAGTCCTTACCCTAGATGTCACAATCATGAAAATTCTAGTGCCCTTGTAGAAGCCCTAATGTTCTGGGTTGCATATACAAGTCACCATTCACACCTGACCATTTTGTTGTATGATTCCAGTAACAGGACAATGGTCAAGATGAAGTCTATTCTCAATGGGTCCCTTTACACCTGAGCATGTGTCTCTTGTCGTCTGTTGCATGAAGATCAAAGAAATTACTGAAGGGGTTACTCTAATTGTAGTGCCTTGACCTATAACCAATTATTTCAAGAACTACTGTATGTCTTCAGCCTTCCTAGTTCTCTAATCCACCCTTTGTTATGGATATAAGGAAAGAAGGAGGTATTTGTAGTCCAAATTAGGAAAGCAGACTAGGGTGACAACGTTGCTCAGCTATAGTTACCATAAAGTGAGTGAGCGTTGTCACCCTAGGCCAGGAAGTGTGCTGCTGTCAGGCTTACAAGGTAGATATAAACAAAAAAAGTAACAAGGAAACTAATACAGCTATTAAATCTAAAAACTGGTAAGCTGCAATATATTACATTTTTGTTCTTGGGTCCAGACACTGTCCCGTATGTGGTCAAGGCTGAGTTAACAAGGCTTCCCTTACACCTCTTGTCCCATTTCCCCTGGGGTTGATGACAGGGTTTAACCGGGCCCAAAGTGGCATGGGTGTCTGTAGAAGATCCAGGTCAGGAGATCTTGTAGCAGATGTGGAGCTGAAGACACTTTAGCAGACAAGCTGGCAGCTGCCAAATGCAGAATCCCAGATATGTGGTCAAGCGGGCAGAAGTTGGCAACACCTGGGCTGCAGAGGTATAGAATCTGGAGCCATGAGTGGAGTTAGAGCCAGACAAAGGTCAGTATTGGGTAAGTAGAGCAGGTACTCTAACAGTAGGCAATGGGCAAGGTCAGGTCACTATCCAATGCCAGCAACAGAGACTGAGGAATGAACAGAGTCAACAAGCCAGGTCAGGATACAGAGATAAACATGGAATCAGGTCACAGACAGAAGATGCTGATAACCACTCAGCAATAATCCTGAGTCTTGCAATGCTTTAATTAAGCCACTGGGTTCCAAAGTGCATTCAAACATGCATACTCACGCTCACAAGCACGGTAATGCTTACTGGACTTGCACTTGGATACGAAAACGGTCTTAATTCTTTGCACAGTCCTATGGACCATTCTGTGCATATGCAAATTTCTTTGAGCACGGACATGAGCTTGGGTTTCCTGACAGACACTCTTTAAAGTGATTCTAAAGTCAAAATAATTTTTACCGTAATGCATTCTCCCATTACTTATCCTACCCACCGCCAGGGGCGGACTGACAACTCATGGGGCTCCCGGGCAATAGGGGATCATGGGGCCCCTGTGTCCTTGCCCACACTCAAAAAAGCCTATAAAAAAGGTACCAGGGGCATTTCATGGGGCCCCCTACTGACCCCAGGCCCTCGGGCAATGCTCGAGTGCTCGAATGGTCAGTCCACCCCTGCCCACTTCCATCCCTAAACACTTACTTGACTCCTGTCACTGCTCCAGCACTGTCTCAGCTGCAGAACTGTGGCACAGGGCATGACTTATTGGCACTGTGTGTGTCTTTGGGCCCACACAATCTGGCTCAGAAATGTTTGCGCACAGGAGCCTCCGTAGCACCCAGAGAAGACAGCTGGTGGGGGACTCCCAGAAGAGAAGGTAAAGAACCTTTCTGTGCAATATCATTGCATAGAGCAGATAGGTACAACTACTTTTTTATTTTAACCAAAAAAACAACCTTTAGTATCACTTTAAGGTGACCTGGCTGTCCAAAAACCTGCCCAGCACTTATACAATCTCAGATACTGTATGAGAAGACTGCCTACCGCCAACTTCAACAGTGACTTTACACAACACACACATTTGTATTTAGCTCCTACTAATATCCAGCTAGAGAATACTGCACTCCACTATTATAGGATACAAATAGATCCGTCACCTATGAAACAGAAGTGTTTGTGTAAAAAGGAAGTGGAGAAATCTGTTAAATCTTGTGTTAATTAGAGATGTGTTTGCAGAACGGTGCCGAGAAGAATTCGGAAGTTGCCAGAGCCACCTCAGAGAGTCTAATCCAGCTCAGTATCCGGATCTCATGTTATTTGCCACAATAGGACAGATAAGGCATAATTCTAAATACATCTACTGTACATGGCTTAAACAGGTCAACAAAGTTCACTGGAGGTATAATGGGGTTCATTTACAAACATGGGAGAAGGCTGGAGAGAGCCCCTGTCCATGCGTTTTGGCCAAAAAAAAGGAAAGTAACAGAGCTTGAGTGTTAAAACTCTGAAAGGAAATATGAAATGTGAAAAGGATGTAAGAGATTCTTCCTTTCATTTACCATATCCCACAAGAGGAGTGACAGCTGGATATTCATTGGTTGTTGTGGACTTCTGAGACACTCATAGGTACAATGCCTTAAAAAAGGACACATCATGTGGATCTATACTTGAAAGAGATCCTATCACCAATTTAAAAAAATTTCAGGTAAAAGCAAATTATCAAATAGCCTACTTGTAGCATTTTTAATTTGCATTCCTTTTTTTTTTCACTTACAATGAGTCTTTAACCTTGCTAGAAAATGTGACTACTCTAGAAGAGTCAATGCCTTAGCAAAGTCTCTTCTGTCCTTGCATGCCATAGCCCTTGCCTCTTCTGGAAGTGTACCTTGAAACACATGGGCTTTATTCTACTGAAATTAATTTGAATCATTAAATTACATTGCACTCTTGGACGTTTGTTTGATGCTCTCATTGGATTATATGCATGCAGAATCTTTAACTGGCAGTATCATGGGTGGGCCTGAAAAAGTCTGGGGCAGACCATAACTTAGCCCATACCCCATGGGTCCTTTAACCCTATAGAGGCCTTTCGGAGATTATCTTACTTCTCACCATTCTGACTTTGAAACTTTGCAACAACCTTTACAAAGCCGGTCACCTAGCACCCCATTGTTTCCCCTTTTTCCCTTGGAAGGATTCCTTTGATGTGTTCATATTCTTTTTTAATCACTGGGCAGGAAATCTGTTCACCTACAGACCTCCATCATTTTAGGAAATGGGATAGGTAGCTGGGGTGCTCTTTGCCAGAGCTTCAGATAACCACTACTTCCAAACTTGCACACAATTCCACCTGTTCTAAACTGCGAGAAAACAACTATTAATTTCATACCAGGTGTTATAGGTGTAGTGTCCTTCTAGTTAGGGTGTAGGATGTTAGGTAAATGTATTGTGGTTCCTCTGTGGTCATTGGAGCAGTTATTATTTTAGCCTGCTCAGTGTTTCACAGACTGCTGGTCTGCATATTTCCCCTAGCATTTTAAAGGGTTCTGGAATCACAGTGGGAGGAGCAGTATGAATATTTATGGGGACCCAGCCAATCCCTGTGAAGGTGTGCCCATAGGCGGCTGGAAAGCCCATAAATAATTTGAAACTTGGAGCAGGAATGAGTGGGTCTTGGGTCCAATCCTTCAATAGAAGTCCCCAGTCTAAGAAATACCTGCCCCCAAGGACAGACTCCTGGAACACTTCTTGAAGGTCATCGAGGTCCTAGCTGTGACATAGCTGGGGGGAGGCTATTTCAAAGTCTGGTCAGGGATTTTGGTCTGAAGAGCTCGCTGAAGAGTACACACTGGAAGTTTGAGGAGGGTATCTAGCTTTCCTGTGGTGTTGTGAATTTTGTTTCTCTCTCACTAAAGAGTGCCCGCTGGATATCGTTAGGAGGCAACTGATGATCCTGTGAGTACTGACTGTGTGCCATTCTCTTTTCCTCAACAAAGTTCTAGTCATTACTCAGACAGTGGTGATTCTTTTGGGAACTTGTTGTCATCTATTTTTTATGCTTGTGACATAGTGACAGTCAGTGGGAAGAGAGGTATCCTCTAATTATTCAGTATTTTGGGGTATCCAATGTTCCCTCCACCCCATCTCAGTTTAATCTGCAATAAAAGACACTCCCTAGACTGTATTTAAGCCAGAGAGAGAGAGAAAATGCTGTGAGCCTGTCTCTTTTTCATACTAAACTTGGGGAAGGAATCAGTTTATCACAGGAGCCCAGTTGGAGCTACACAGAGTTCCCAAGACGTTGGCCTCAGTATATTCTACAGCAGTGTTCCTCAACCTTTTTTCAGTCAAGGCACCCTTTAAAATGATGCACAGTCTTGAGGCACCCCATTCTAAAATGTAAAAAACAAAACTAATAGTTTTACATAACACAGCATCCATACACATAAGACACACAATGTTAGAGTGATTTATTCTTCCAAAGCAAATACACCTTTGCACACTGATGCTGACTAGTATTCTATTGTTTCTCTTCTCCTTCGGTTTCTCTCCCTTACTCAGAAAATGTGACCCCAACACTAACAGAAATGGGGCAAGAAAGGGGCAAACAAGGATGCTGTGCATGTGCCTGATGTCCTCCTGACATCATTGGTTGTTAGGATGCCAGCGGGTGGAAGGTTGTAGTGGTGCAAAATGAAAACTTGTGGCTTCATCCATCTGCTGGTTTGCCTGGGCATCCAGGTTGAAAAAGGCTGTTCCACAGTATCTGATACATACTTGAAAGACTGCTGCTATCTTAATGTGTGGCAGAAATGTCTCAAAATCAAACCTTTCTGGATTGAAAATTCATAACCTGACCAGAGTTATTACCTCTGAGCAGCTGCGGGATGAAGCCATGCTCTGTTTTCTTCATGCTATTCCACTGTAAAGGCTTACAAGAAAAGTGTGACACCTCATTTTCTCAATGCTTCCCCATACTGGAAATGACTGCAAACATCCTTAGTTAATGGTTGGATTGCTAGAGTAAATTCTACGATGAAGACTGAGAAGTGGGTACAACTCTATGAGGTCAAATACGACAAATAAATGAAAACTTAGATTTCACAACTACGTTGACTTACACACATTGGGGCCTTACACAATCTATAGCCATTCTATATCTTATAGATAGACCACTGGGCTATTTTCTTCTTGCATCCGTGTTTTGCAGATATCCCATTGTCTGCCCCCTTCTTGTTGGAGAAGCTTTTTAATTAGTTCCCTCATTATTGCCTACTTAGCTTGCGTGTCCCTATCCAGTCCCAGCCCCCACTTTTACTTTTCCAACCCCTGGTTGTTTGGTTGTTTTGATTCCAGCATGGCATTGAGGGTTTTTGGTATACTAGTAGGAAGGGTATAGGAATCGATGGCACTGGGATTTCAGAGATACATTATTTGATTATTTCCTCCACAGTTGATGGGTTTTGAGTTCCATTGCCGAACTTGTAATCTGTATACTTTGTGTTCATTACTTCAGTAAAGCAACCTTGTTACTATTTTTCAATGTACCTGGAATGTTGAAATGCTTCAAAAATAAAAGATAAAAAAAAGGAGCGTTGGTTTATGGGCTAAGCATTGGCGCGTAGAAGTGGCACTCTTCACCAAGCCATTTATCTGGACCGTATTTGTAATCATGTTCACACAAGTACAAGCTTCTCATCTCAGTTTATCTGCTAAAATTCTTATATAATCTCATTTGTTTTGATACTTATGAAGCTTATTGACTAAACTGACATTTTCCCCTTTTATGTCAACCTGTTTGCTCAGGTAAAGGAATGTAAAGTCTCCTTCCCTCTCGTTGAGAATCTCACACCCTTCCTGGCACAATCTGAGCTGTTTTTACTGATGATAATTATACCTCAACAATACTTTCCCACGGATGTGGCTGTTTCCACTGCAGCTTTAGGATTAACCAATACAAGTTGTATCTGTGCGCCAATCTCATAAACTGGTCAAAGACAGGAGATGACAGTGACCATTCTCTATGATTTTGCCAAAATGAGGAGCATGTCTCCTGCCTATGGACAGATAAATAATAGACATCCCCGGCTGATGCATTATAGGGGAACTAGTGATCAGACAGGTTTGATAATAGTTTCCTTTTGCTGTTGAATCCCCTGAGGTGAGTTATGGGTGGAGTTGTCTTCCCTTTTTTCCCGCTTCTTTCACATAAACAAATGAATACAGAGCATACATGATCTTTCATACTGTACATATTCCAGTTGGACCATTCTTCCATGTCCGGCTGATGTCTAGCCTAAGATGCCTTTATGTTAGGAACCAACCACGTTTGTATATAAGGTTGTCTTGGCTGTAGAAAATGTACCATGTTTGGCATTGTGATCATAAACTATATGGTAAAAGTTTAGGGACACCTGACTATAATGACTATATGAATTGGTTGGACATTCAATTCCAAAACCAGAAACAATAATATGAAACTGCTCCCCCACCCCCTTCTCCAACCACCCCCAACCACTCTGGCTATAACAATTTCCTTCTGGCATTCTAATCAGTTTTGGAGTGTGTCTGTGGGAATTGGTGTCAAATCAGCCAAAGGAGCATTTGTGAAGTCATGTTCTAATGTTGGATGAGAAGACCTGGCTCACAATCTGTATTTTAATCCCTCTCAAAGGTGTTGA
Organism: Staurois parvus; assembly: GCF_062004578.1. Lineage (NCBI taxonomy): Eukaryota > Metazoa > Chordata > Amphibia > Anura > Ranidae > Staurois > Staurois parvus. The sequence continues at coordinate 1,669,971 of NW_028318146.1, forward strand.
ATAGGTTTAAGGGAAGACCTCTGTGCAGACCACTCAAGTTCCTCCACAACAAACCCATCAAACCATGTCTTTATGGAGCTGGCTTTGTGTATGGGGCCACTACAACGGAAATCTTTTTTTTAGAAGGTTGGAAGTCCACAATTGTCTAAAAATGTTTTTGTATGTTGCAACATTAAAACAGCCCATGAATTAATCACTGTTTTTTGTTCAACCAGTGGGCACGCAATGAATGGACTTGTACTAAGCATTCACAGTTGGTGAGTCAATCACTCAGATAGGTCAGATAGGCAATGTTAATATAAATTGGCAATTGTCCAGTATTATCAAACATTGCCAACATACAACCCTGATAAAGGAGGGTGAGTTCCAGAAATGTGTTGGCTTTAGCATCTGATCTTTTTGCTGTGAGAAATTAATTATTTACTAGGCTTGTTTTTTTTTTATTTGTGGTGCTCTCATCCTTCTATAAATCATTCAGAATGCCCCAGGTACTGCAGTAACAAAAAAACAATAAATAACCCGTGCTTATGTGACAAATTGAAAACTCAAATGATTAATGCTGCTGCTCACAAGGTAAAAGACCCATCACACATAAGTATAATAAACAATACAGTGCAAAAATCTAATAATTAATAAAAAGGTGATAAAAAAGTCCACTGTCCCAAATAAACAGTGATTAGGTGCTCCAATAAAACACGGTTCCAAAACAAAATGTGTCCTTTAAATGATATCCCCACACTGCAATAATAGCCTGCTGATGGAGAGCAGTTCAAAACAGCATAATTGAAAATCTGATTTCATTAACTTTTGTATCCAGCACCCCTACCAACAAGTTTTTTTCAGATAAACTTGTATGAAGAAATTCAGACAAACACAGGGAGAGCCTACAGTACCTTCTTCATGCATCTGTGCCTATAGTGGGACTGAACCATGGACCTTCATGCACACCAAGGGCATTGACCACTGACTAGATTGGGTGGTCATAGGGATCAGTCACAGGGGTCTGAAGTCTTCTATAAACCTAATTATCAGATAATCAGGTTATATCAGGTTAATTGGCTCCTGTGTAAATTGGCCCTAGTATGTGTATGCATGAATGTGAGTTAGGGACCTTAGATTGTACACCCCTTGAGGGTTAGGGACTGATGTGAATGTACAATATATATGTGTAAAGTGCTGCGTAAATTGATGGCGCTATATAAGTACCTGAAATAAATAAATAATCAATAAATACTGCCCATAGATACATAAAATCTAGATTTCAGACATATTTTATTGTATTTATTTATTTCAGGTACTTATATAGCGCCGTCAATTTACACAGCGCTTTACATATATATTGTACATTGGCATCAGTCCCTAACCCTCAAGGGGTGTACAATCTAAGGGATATTTAAAAAAAAATGGTAATGCCGCTATGGGGATTGCCTGAAAGTTTGCGAATGTCAAACTTTAAGCAACATTTGATTAACAATTTGAGAACTGAACCCAGGTTCAGGTTCCAGATTTATTTATCCCTGGTGAACTCACCAACAGGTGGAAAGAGTAGAAGGATGGCTTTATCAGAGTGCTGCTATTTCTTCATTGTCCAATCACCAGGATGGGGGTGTCTTCCTAACCATGCTGCCCTGCTGCAGTGGAAGTCATGAACTGGGCTGAGCTGTCTTTTAAGAGCGTCTGGATCACAAGAAGTGTGCAGAGCAGTTATGGTGTGCAAAGTGCATCAGCTCACAGTGTGTAATTGGATGTCATCTTGTACTGGTTTAGAGCTGAACCCTGGACAGATATAAAAGACTGCAATAAATGCAGCTTTGTATTCATTATTACATAAATAAATGTATTTTTTTAATGCAAACAGTGTAAGTGCTGGAAATTTGACTTGATATCAACTTCTAGCCAGGGGTGGACTAACCATTTGGAAACTCAGGCACTGCCCGAGGGCCTGGGGTCAGTAGGGGGCCCCATGAGATGCCCCTGGTACCTTTCTCATAGGCTTTTTTGAGTTTGGGCAAGGACACAGGGGCCCCATGATCCCCTATTGCCCGGGGGCCCCATGAGTTGTCAGTCCGCCCCTGCTTTTCTAGCAGGGAGTATATCAACTGTGACTTACTGAGAGAAGGAATGAGTAGAGTGAAAGAGAGATGAGCTCATCAGTCTGCTGCTTCTCCTTTGCCTCCCCAGGCTTGAAAAGGGACAAGGCAGGCAGGCAGAGCTGTGCTGCAGAGCTGTGTAAATCTTCGGACTGGATGGACAGAGTTGCAGGTTGAAAAGGCTATTTTATATGTATTGAGCTATTTGCCTGGAGTTCATATTTAAAACAACTTATTTCTGTAATGTCTTTTGACATCTTGTGCTTTGTTCTTTGTCTTTTTTTACATTAGCTGGCTACTGTTCATCACAGCTTGTTAACAGTGCCAGCTCGGATAAGGGATTGACAACGATGGCTGTGTTATCGCCTTGTCACTTGTAGCGATTCAGACTGACATGTTCTGCGCTGCGCATTCCTGGAAGGAGAAGGGAAGTTCTTTGCTGAGTGTTTCATATGTCAGACGCGAACCACCCTGCAAATCCATCTGTAGCAGTAATGGTGATGATGCATATCAGCAGATGAAGTGCAAAGCATTGTTCCGAGATTGGGCATATCATTGCAATTAGCTCTAATTACCGCTTCATTTTATTCTAAGTAGTGGTGGCAAGTCACGGCTGGAAGTGATTATACCTTTTCAGAATAAATTAACTTTTTGTTTGTTTTTCTTCCAAAATGCTTAGCAATAAATTTTGTTATTACTATGTTTTTTCCCATGAAGAAAAGGAGATTTACCTTACCTTTCCAGCCAGACTATTGGGAGTGGTAAAGGAGAACTCTGGGCAAACATTAAAGTGGCTGTAAACTCTGAAATGAAAAAGGAACAAAGCATATCCTCATATTGTGTGTACTTGCTTCAATTCAAAGCACCTAATGTAATTTTTGGCTTTTCTCTTTTTTTCCCCAGTCACTTCTGATCATTTATCACGATACCTAGCAATCACAGGGGATGGCAACCAACCCCCCCCCCCCACACACACACACACACACCCAGCACAAAGTGGTGATTGATAGACTCAGCTGTGCATGTTTCCCTATGGGGGGGGTGTCCATTTTCTCCACTCAGGTCTCAGACTACACTAAGCTCTCCTCTCTGTGCTGTGCAGTGTGTGCACATCAGATCCCCACCCTCTGCCTTATAAAGCTCAGAAATGCTGTGGAAATTTTGTTTAAACGTTAGCTCTTTGAACAGCTATAAAGGAGATATGGCTGCAGATAAACAGGTACAACTTTTGTAGGAGGATTTGTTTCATCTCTGTGTATCATCTGAGGACAGTCACTTCACTGGGTATATGTAAGGGCATAAAGTGGAGTTGCACCTGTTTTTTCAAGTTTAGTTCAAAATATTCCTTATTGTTGTCCATATATAGTTAGGTACAGGGGCGGACTGACAACTCATGGGGCCCCCGGGCAATAGGGGATCATGGGGCCCCTGTGTTCTTGCCTAAACTCAAAAAAGCCTATGAAAAAGGTACCAGGGGCATCTCATGGGGCCCCCTACTGACCCCGGGCCTTCGGGCAGTGCCTGAGTTTCCAAATGGTCAGTCCGCCCCTGGTTAGGTATTTGTTTTTTTTTGTAAAGGTTTGCATACCTTTTTAGGCATACAGCAAGAACTTCCATTGTATCTCGCCGCGGCGAGGTATGTCATCTCCGGCCACCCGCTGTTATCTGGGATCAGGGGCGGACTGACCATTTGGAAACTCGGGCACTGCCCGAGGGCCCGGGGTCAGTAGGGGGCCCCATGAGATGCCCCTGGTACCTTTTTCATAGGTTTTTTTGAGTTTGGGCAAGGACACAGGGGCCCCATGATCCCCTATTGCCCGGGGGCCCAATGAGTTGTCAGTCTGCCTCTGCCTGGGATCGATGGGTCATCAATCACAGAAATAAACGAGCATCCCCCGCTTGTAGCATTGCGTTATTTCCAAACCGGAAATGACGCGATGCCAGGCGGAGACAAGCTTTCTCCTTTTGCCGATTCTCGTTGAAAGGTTGCCATAACAATGGGGCGTGAACTTCTTCCATTGTTATGGCAATCTGTTCTAAACAACTTGTGCTGTGCAGTGTCCTTACTGAGCATGCGCGAGATCGAGAGGTGCATTGCTGGGATAGCCAGCAGCACCTAATCCAGGAAGTGTACAGTAGCGGGCTTCAAATGCCCACATCCATCATGGAACCTACCTGCTTCTGAGATCCATGAAAATTTAGATTATTTACATAACGAGCATGATTTAACCACTTTCCTGCAGGGCACTTATACCCCTTCCTGCCCAGGCCAATTTTCAGCTTTCAGCGCTGTTGCATTTTGAATGACAATTGCACGGCCATGCAACACTGTGCCCATATTACCATTTTTTTCACACAAATAGAGCTTTCTTTTGGTGGTATTTACTCACCGCTGGGTGTTTTATTTTTTGCGCTATAAACAAAAAAAGAGAAAAAAAATGTGAAAAAAAAAAGTTTTTCTTTGTTTCTATTCTAAAATTTTGCAAATAGGTACATTTTCTCCTTCACTGATGTGCATTGACGAGGCTGCACTGAGAGTCAGCACTGATGGGCACTGATAGGCAGCACTTATAGGCACTGATAGGAGACACTGATGAGCTGGCACGAATAGGCAGCACTGATGAGAACTGATACCCAGAACTGATAGGTGGCACTGATAGGCAGCACTGATGAGCTGGCACTGATGAGGCGGCACAGATGATACTGCACTGATATGCAACAATGATGGGCACTGACAGGCGGCACTGATGGGCAGCACTGATGGGCACTGATGAGTAGCACTGACTGATGGCACTGACTGGTGGCACTGCTGGGCACTGACTGACAGCACTGATGGGTGGCACTGCTGGGCATCACTGATGAGGGGCACTGCTGGGCACTGATGGGCAAAGGTGGGTGGCACTGCTGGGCACTGATCGGTGATGATCCGTCCTTTGACAATTTCCAGTTCTCGGCAGTACTTTCCACATACTGTGACAGCATGAGTAAAGTGCAGCCAATAACCAGCAACTGCATTTACCGGTCATCTGCTGTGTCATTGGACACAGCTGATCACGTGGTAAAAGGTCGCTGTGATTGGCCTTTTACAACATTACATTACAACACATGGAGATCACCGGGTGCGCACCCCCCGGGGGCACGCAGGAGGGTGCGTTCTGGGAGGACGTCATATGACGCCCTCCCAGAACTGGACAACTGCGCTGTAGCCGTCATTCGGCTATAGTACGGTTGGCAAGTGGTTAATCCATGACAGTAGTCTCATATTTAACTGCAGGTTTTAATAATTACGAGAGAGCTGTTTTTAAAAAAAATTTATGGGGGCTGGAACTCTGCTTTAAAACCACTTTAAGAGGCTTCAGCAGGCGGTTGATTAGTGTGATATATGTGAACGCAGCCAGGAGCAGCACAGGCATCAGGATTTACATGACTGTATCGTCTTTAAGGGTCCATGCACACTGGCTTAAAAAAATGCTGCTTCTAGGAGTTTAACATTTTAGAATTTAGCATTTTATGTTTAAAGGCAGGAAAAAAAACCCTTCTGATTTGCATTTTTGAGAGGAGTTTTCTGGCATAAAAAAATACTAAATGTACCTAAACACGCCTAAATGTGACTAAATGCTAGTACAAAAATATTCAGAATTAGAGGGGTTTTTTTACAAGATCACTGGTATTTTTTTTAAGCCAGTGTGCATGGACCCTAAGCCAGCATCAAATCCAGGAAATAAATGGCGACTTATCTAGATGATGTCTGAACAAAAATGGTGTCGTCCTTCTAGAGAAAAAAGCGAATAAATGCAGTGGGGTTGATTTACTAAAACTGGAGAGTACAAAATCTGGTACAGCTGTGCATGGTTGCCCATCACCTTGTAACTTTAGTTTGTTCCAAAAAACTGGAAGCTGACCAGAATTTTGCACTCTCCAGCTTTAGTAAATCAACCCCATTGCCAGGGGGAGCACCATGTTCTCTGAGAGAGGAAACAAGTAACTGGAGGTGTGATACTTGCACATTATGTAACATGCTTGCATTTAACATGAAAAATGGATTTTGCTAACCTCCTAAATAAACTGCTGGAATGTCAGAATATAAATTATCAGTACACATTTAAAAAAAAAAAAATCTACTTTTTATAATTCAAAGTAGTCATTGAGCACAAGGCAGGAATAGATTGGCCATAGGGCACAGCGGGCATTTGCCTTGATTGGGGGGGTAGCACATAGAGGAACTGATCTTTCCATGTCTCCTGGATAGGAGGGGCAGTGGGCTGATATAGAGGGACCGATCCATACATTTTTCTCCTGCCACTGCTGAATACCCGCTTCACCTCCTTTTTCTCTTGCAGGCATTCAGCGGCTGCAGGGGAGAAACGGATGTATCGATTCCTCTATATTGCCCAGCTATCCATCTTCTTTCTGCTGCCCCCAGACTCCTGTCCTGTCTCCTGGTCCCCCTGTGCTCTCTCCAGGCCCATGTGCTCTCTCCAGGCCCTCCTCCTCCCCGCAGCACTGCCGGGTTCCCCCCTCCCCTATCCTGCCAGCTGCTGCGGGGGATATGGCAGAATAGAGAGCAGGGAAGATGCCGGTAAATATGCCCCTTCCTTGTTTGAATGCACAGACAGTGATCGGTACCGATCACTGACTTTGCACATTCAGAACTGAGGTATAGTAAACTGTGTTTACAATACTTCAGTTTATGAATGAATGCGAAGCCATGTACAGAGCTATTCCTGTCCATTCATTCTGTGCTGCTGAGGCTCCAGAGTTGGAGACTGAGGGCTGTGTCTTCAATCTCCTTTCTCGGTCTCGAAGGTAAGATGTCAGGGGTCTGTAGACCTCTGATATCTCCCCAAAGTCCCCCCACCGGGGCTCCTAAACAAAATTGTAAAAAATGATAAAATCTAAAATTGTAAAATAATAAATAAATAAAATGTTAAAAAATAAAATTAGAATAAAAAAAACACTGACACCCATGGCGGAACTATTGGCAAAGGTCGTACTTGCGACTGGGCCCTGGCGTTCCGCCACCAGACTTCGAGGGAAGGGCCCCCGGGCTTTGAGCTGCTAAGTCTAAAATGCCCCAGTCCTGGCCAGTGACTTTGCCCAAACTAAGCTGGGGCCATCAGTCTGCTGCAGGCGGGAGGAAGTATTTCCTCAGTCTTCCCTCCCCCGTGATCAGAAGGCAACCTTCTAACGTGGCAACAAGTCATAAGATGAGAAGATGCATCAGGGGATGGTCTATGTCAGACATTTCTAAACACTGCCAAAAAACTGCACAGGCACCAGGAAATATAGAACTGTGTAATCTCTGGACTACCAACTCAAGGCAGGAAGTAGATAATAACCCTGGATGATGCCTGAACAAAGATGGTTCTGTGCTTCCAAAGAGTAAAGCAGAGGAAAGAGTTTAATTGGAGAGTACTGTGATCTCTGTGAGAGGCAATAAATACGTGGAAGTGTAACAATGATACAGTACCTAGCATAAATGCACTTAGCTTGAAACATACACTATATTGCCAACAGTATTAGGCCAGCCCTCCAAATCATTGGATTCAGATGCTCCAATCACCTCCATGACCACAGGTGTATAAAATCATCACCTAGGCATGCAGACTGCTTCTACAAACATTGGTGAAAGAATAGGTCGCTCTCAGAAGCTCAGTGAATTCAAGCATGGTACTGTGATAGGTTGTCACCTGTGCAATAAGTCCATCCATGAAAATTTCCTTGCTACTAAATATTCCACGGTCAACTGTTAGTGGTATTATAACAAAGTGGAAGCAACTGGGAACAGCAGCAACTCAGCCACCAAGTGGTAGTCCACGTAAAAAGAGCGAGGTCAGCGCATGCTGAAGTGCATAGTTCGCAGAAGTCACTAACTGTCTGCAGAGTCAATAGCTAAAGACCTCCAAACTTGGTGTGGCCTTCAGATTAGCACAACAACAGTGTGTAGAGAGCTTCATGGAATGGGTTTCCATGGCCGAGCAGCTGCATCTAAGCCTTACATCACCAAGTGCAATGCAAAGCGTAGGATGCCGTGGTGTAAAGCACGCCGCCACTGGACTCTAGAGCAGAGGAAACATGTTCTCTTTAGTGACCAATCACGTTTCTCTGTCTGGCAATCCGATGGACATGTCTGGGTTTGGCGGTTGCCAGGAGAATGGTAATTGCCTGACTGCATTGTGCCAAGTGTAAAGTTTGGTGGATGTGGGATTATGGTGTGGGGTTGCTTTTCAGGGGTTGGGCTTGGCCCCTTAGTTCCAGTAAAGGGAACTCTTAAGGCGTCAGCATACCAAGACATTTTGGACAATTTCATGCTCCCAACTTTGTGGGAACAGTTTGGGGATGGCCCCTTCCTGTTCCAACATGACTGCACACCAGTGCACAAAGCAAGGTTCATGAAGAAATGGATGAGTGAGTTTGGGGTGGAGGAACTTGACTGGCCTGCACAGAGTCCTGACCTCAACCCCATAGAACACCTTTGGGATGAATTAGAGCAGAGACTGCGAGTCAGGCCATCTCGTCCAACATCAGTGCCTGACCTCACAAATGTGCTTCTGGAAGAATGGTCAAACCTTCCCTTGGACACCCTCCTAAACCTTGTGGACGGCCTTCCCAGGAGAGGTGAAGCTGTTATAGCTGCAAAGGGCCGGCCAACTCAATATTGAACCCTACAGACTAAGACTGGGATGCCATTAAAGTTCATGTGCGTGTAAAGGCGGGCCGACCAATACTTTTGGCAATATAGTGTATATCTGATGATAGGTCCACTTTAAGTTTCCCTTGCTTTTTATTTTTATTTTTTTATTTTGTACTTTTGGAAGCAGACAATGCAATTAATGAATCTTCCTAGAAATCATTAATAGCTGAAATGCAGACAACAGTACAGTCCAGCCAATGCCAGATGGAAATGTTTAAATTAATAAGAAACAAAATAAATTTTTGGTCTTGATTTTTTTCTGTCTTTACCACTTAAGCATTTGGATTTACTTTACTGAAACACTTTTACTGAGAAAAAATATCACCCTGAGGACAGCTATATATATTACAAGGATTATAGTAAACCTAATTACATCATCCAAAAACGCTTCTATATTTTTAAGATCATTTCAGTAAACTTGCTGAAAACATTCAAAGTGAGTGTAAAGTGGGAGGTGATGCCGTCACTATGATCACCTGAGCAGTCTCAGTGTTGGTATAGATCTACTGTACCCCCTGCATAAATTTCTACACGCAATGTGTAAACCGAGGATGCCATTCAGTGAGCCTAAACCTCAAAGGAAATATATAGTCATTACAATGGGTTTAGATAATAAGAGATTCCTTTGATGTAAATGCTTAGTGTAATTTGTAATTACGGTAAATGTTTGTGAATGAAGTCATACTTGCTCATTACAGATGCAGGTGCTGCTTCCTACTAGTGCTATGGCTGTACTTTACTTCTCCCATACCCAAAAAAAGAAAGGGAGAAGAAATCCCTCCAAAGTGAAGAAATCCCTGTTTCTCACCAGTGTCTCAATTAGACGTTTCCCCTCTATTTCTGTTCTGGCGACAACACAAAATTTGGGATTTTCTTTCATTCTTGGTGATAACAGCAAATAGATCAAATAGAGAGGATGAATCTTCCTAATGGGGGGCACATGTGTCGTAAAAACCTGAAAGTTGTTCTAATCCCTCTCCACTCTATCCAAAATTAAATAAAAAAAGTTTTGCTTTTAGTTATACTTTAACTTTCCTTCCTTTGAATTCTTCAGAAGCATACAATTTGCATATTGCTTCTTACCAGAGCCAGATTGCAGCTTATTTGTATTTGTTATCCATGGAGAAAAATCTTGTAAAGACATGACTGCTGTCATTCAGAGATCACAGATGGTGCACACCTTGGTCCTTTCTACAGAGAGCCTTCCTATTTGCATACAGAGGGCTTGCTGGAACCCTTCCCCTTTCCATATTTGCATTCATTCAAATTCTGAAGGCCATCATCCCTTTCTCTAAGAAGAATGTTTGTGGTAAGGAAGACGGAAGACCGACAAGGACTCGTGACTCTGAATAATGCAGTCGTAATGTAGGACAATACTCAACTCAAATTTTATGTAAATATTTGATAACTGTTATGAATAGAGTCAAGACTGAACATGATGGCGGGGAATAGTCGGTGGATTTACTTTGATGATGCTGAATCCTTCCCAAAGGAAGCACCTTGTATGCTGCATTCCTCATAAACAGTTATGTGTGTGTAGTTGGGTCCTTCAAAGGCATTGAAATAGTTTCTTAATAGTTTTCCTTTACAGGGATTTAAATTAAACCAACATTATAGGTTTGGAGGAACTCCTTTTAAGCTATAACTAGCTTAAAAAATTCTTTGATTTGTTAGTAGGGATTTCCACTGCAAATAAAAATTAAAATGGAACTTCAGCAAATGACTACATTCTGAAATATATAAATCTGTGAATCATACCTGGAAGATTTTGTATGTTTGTTTGGTCACAAAACCTTCAAAGTCAGCCAAATCCTTGACCATACTTTTGTGCAGTGCAGTTAAAGCAAAACTGGTCAAGAACCCACCCCTAACTTGTGGATGGATAGTGAAGGCATTACCAGCTCATGACTTGGGTTATAAAGATGAATTTTCCTCTCATGCTGCCTGACCACCGCTCTACAACATGTCCATGACTGAATAACCCATACAAGACACCAGATGGAGTTTAACAGCCACAGCAACCCTTTATTAAGAATATATAAATAACAGAATAACATCAATACAGTCCCAAAGTCCTTGTAAGCATTTTTACTTAACTGAATACTTGAATATTTACCCAAACCTGTAATGTAGACATCCAGCCACACAATATGAAACAAATTGCACCAGTGACTGTAGATACCACCGTGAGCGGCCCCAGTTCTCTGTCACTGAATTACACAAAATAAGGGAGCCCAGGGGCGGACTGACAACTCATGGGGCCCCGGGCAATAGGGGATCATGGGGCCCCTGTGTCCTTGCCTAAACTCAAAAAAGCCTATGAAAAAGGTACCAGGGGCTTCTCAATGGGCTTCCTACTGACCCCGGGCCCTCGGACGGGGCCCGAGTTTCCAAATGGTCAGTCCGCCCCTGAGGGAGCCATACCTAAGATGGAATGACAAACTTCAGGAACCTTGAACTCCACCAGCTGCCATGGCTATATATATATATATATATATATATATATATATATATATATATATATATATCAGCCTGAAATAGTCCACACCAGAAGGACATTAACTATAAAAATACAAACAAAATTAAGAGGGGAGGGAAGCTGGGAAGATTTCTCAACATCAGCTATCCTCCAACTGAAGACTCTCCAGAGATCATTCATCCGTTCAAACCCCTCCTGTTCCTGTCCAACTCACCAATTAGGTAAGTACCCCATGCTTACTTTAATTACCAAAAGCTCCTTCCTTGCCAAAATTCCCCTTTAACCCAGTCATCCCAGCCCCTATGTCTGTCATTTGCTTTACTCCAGGCCTATCTTCTAATCTTCTATTACAAAGTGTTTATTGAAATTTTCAAAAAGTACACACAGCAAATTACAATGATGTCATAAATCAGTGGATGACAATAAGACAATAGGAAAAAAGGAAATGGGCCAATAGGCCAGCTATTACAAAGGCAATACAAAGGCAAACGGGAGGTGTAATAACTATCGCAATTAAACTGTCAAGACAAGAATGCTTAATAGCACAAAAAGGCACTCAAGTACACGGGATCTAAACTTCATGCATGATCAGGGCCACTCAAAACCCAGGACGAGAGGTTGGTCCAAGTTCTCAGTACAAACCAGCATGAAAGAAGAGCCTATAGAGGTCTAAAACCAAAACATAATTGATAGGAAGGGCAGAAGATGAGAAAGAAACAGAGGAAAAAGAGGGGAAGGGTGCAATCCCGCAGGATACGACCATAGGTCCATGATGGAGAGCCAAATTAGTATTATCAAGTCGAGAGCAAGGAGAAGCCCAAGTTCAAATTGTCATTATAGGCCTCCCATGGTCCCCAAACCTTCAGATATTGTGTGTGTGTATCACTGAAAATGGAGATTAGCTTTTCGAGGATCACAGTCCCTATGAAGCAATTTTTAACCTCGGTTGGGTGGAGATATTGTGGACATCAGACAGGAAAACAAAGCCCAGCAACGTCTGCTAGTCTTTAGATAGTCATTATAGGCTTATAAAGCAAAGCTTCTCAAGGATTGCGCACCAAGAGTACATTCAGCACAGTTCTGATCAGTTTGTATACATGAGCCCAGAAACGAATCGCCTTGGGGCAAGTCCACCAAATGTGGAGCAAGGTGCCCCGCTCTCTACAGCCATGAAAGCACACAGGGGAAGCGTTAGGTACAAACTGAGAAATGCAATCAGGGGTCATATATCACCAAGAGAGCAGTTTAAATGCATTCTCTTGAGACTCCAGGCCTATCTTCACTTGGTTTCAAAGTTCCTTTGCCAGATACCAGACTCACAGCAATGCAATAGAGCATCACTGGCTTTTAGTTCTCATTTACAAGAAATAACCAGCATACTGCCTAAGTACCCCAACAATGCTTGGAGGTCAAAATTCAAGAGTGGTCACATATAAAGATAAGAAAGCACATTTCTTCCACCAACATTTTGGGGCCATAAGGGACCCCTTTCTCAAGAAGAAAGCAAAGTGACAAGTGATCACCTCAAGAGAAGGATCCCTTGTGACCCTGAAACATAGGTGAATGCAATCTTTATTTTTATCGTTTTTATGTGTCCATTTTTATATTTTGAGCTCTGTCAATTTTTTTAAGTACATGGGCATGCTATCCTCCTAAGCTGAACACCCCAGCATTGGGTGTATGGGTATGGTGCTAGATGGATTGGATGGTTTGGGCTTATAGTCTTGCTTGCCTGATTATAGGAAACTAGTATAAAGACAGAATTAGTTACTATTTATTTATTCGTATTGCTTTTAGTACTATAAATACAACAATTTTCCACACAATAAAACCATACAATTTTCATAAACAATTTTTTCATAATCCCAGCCCCCTCCCTCTCCTATCTCTCAGACTCCCCCCCCCCCTTTTAGTCACTTATTTTAAATCTTTTTCTTCTTTTCCTCTATTTTATTCCTGAGATCTTTTTTTTATCATTACACTCTCTTTCTCTACCTGTCTGAATTAGTTACTATTTGAGTACAAAAATAACCCAGTCAGGTAGTCACTGGTGTGGTTTGCTTTCACCAAAGCCTGATTATAAGCATTAAAGAACCCTTCTCCTCTTAGTTGGCCATAGACATTGGAAGAATCCATGCTGAACAGATCATTCCTAAGGACCTAGACCAGAGCCATGAGACACTTTCCATGTGCAGGCCTTTGGAGCAGGGAGGTGAAGGTCTACTTACGGAGGGAAAGCAGTAGTGATTAGAAAAGTTTTCCATAAATATTTACTGCCTGATCCAGATGTTCTTGTTATTGAATGTCTTATATGGGCACCTTTAGATAGCTGGAGTTTCCAGATCCTGATTTTGATCATCACTTGTTATATCAAGCAATGCTTGCAACTGTCAAACCATTCAAAATTATGTAGTTAGGCAAGTTGAAAAAAGACATATCCAGCAGAGTGTGTTTATATCAAAGTAAACAGAGGTGCTTTATGTTACATAGGGTGGTTATGCAGTTTGCCCTGAGGCTACATTTCCACCTTTGATTTTAAATGCATTGTATTTCTGCCAACCTGCATTTTGAGACTGGTGTTCATAACATTATTTATGAAATATTTTGGGTTGGTAAAGCAGATTTGTTTTAAACCTTCAACCCCTCCTGTTGTTCTAAACATATACTGTATTTGCAAAGAACTACTCACCTGTTGTCTCCCCTACAATGAGCCCAGCTTGTCATGGACACACTCTATTCATAATGGATTGCTGCATAGACTGGCACTCATGACTGCCCACTGCTGATACTGGAGAAGTTGAAGAAGGGCCCTGCTCATCATCAGCTACTAGAACCAAATTCTGACAGATTGTTACATACCTGGTGGAGAAGCCTGAAGACATGAGAATGGCCTCTGTTACACCTTCAGCTCAGGGCCTTTGGTAGAGCAAACAGGTGGTACAAGGGTGGAGGGGCACAGGGGCCTGGAAGTTCTTGCTAGATGCTGATGCAGGAGCTCAAACATCTCTGGGCTGGTCAGCGATGCTTATTCTGCGCTCAGGAGATGATAGATAGGAAACTGAACACAGGAGCAGCAACTCCACAGCAGACAGTGATAATCATACAGGTAGTAGACTGATGCGTTGGATGTGGGGCTCAGGCAAGTGAGTACAGTAGGCTGGAATGTCTCTTCAGAAACTGTAGGCTGGTGTTTAGTCATGGCACAGGAACCCAGGGGTGGTGTGAAATGAGGCAAGCCAAGTCAGCAACTGGCGATCAGATAAGAAACAAGAGGTTAGCAGAAACAAGGTCAGGGTTCAGGCTGGAGTCAGTAAGGGATGAGCAGGACAGGAACAGAAGGCATATGAACAGAAGGCGAAAATGAGGTCCAGGTGCAAGCAGAGGCTAATAAAGGTGGATCTCAGGAGCAGGTCAGGGCAAGCCAGGTCAGCAGTGGGTAGTTAGGCACAAAGTCACAGATTCATGAGTAGTACTGTAGACGAGACAGCACTGGCAATGCACAGCTGACCAGTTTAGATTGCCTGTCTGGCACCAACATTAGCAACAGGTTCTCATTTACTAGCAACTAGTAACAACCCCTGATATAAGGCTGTGAGCAGGGGCGGACTGACCAATTAGGCACTCGGGCACTGCCTGAGGGCCCGGGGTCAGTAGGGGGCCCCATGAGATGCCCCTGGTACCTTTTATAGGCTTTTTTGGATGTGGTTTGAGTGTGGATGAGGACTCAGAGGCCCCATGATCCCCTACTGCCCAGGGGCCCCATGAGTTGCCAGTCCGCCCCTGGCTGCGAGCCAGCCCTTTGCTCTGATGCTCGCAGGCTTGAATATCATGGAGTGGCACTTTATTGTAGAAAAGTAAACATTTAAATTTAAGTTATATACATTGCTTTATCTAATGGGGTTGGGAAGTGGGACAGTTTGAGATCAGTTTATGCTTTGAGTTTCGAGGTCAGTTTAAAGCTGACTTCCAGGTATGCTTTTTAATTTTTTTACATAGTTACATTGGTCCAACTTGGCTGCTACTACGGTGATCCTTTTTGTTTTCCTGGTCCCATTGCACCTGACCCAGCCGCCAGCTAAAGCTAGAATTAGACTGAGATCAGTTTATGTTTTGCTTTTTATTTCCCTATAAAAATTAATGTGAATGCATGGCAAGCATATGGTAAATAAATATGAATATAAGTTAAACACATGACACATGAATGGTAAACACATCACAAATGTAGCACCTAGATGCCGTTTACATGGGTTCCAGTACTGCAATGAAATGCAGAGGTATCAACATAGGCTACAGTGCTACAGAACACAGGTTACATTGACGACAGGGCATGATACATAGACATAAAAAGGCATGATATTTTTTGGGTGCATGGGTCACCTGGTATCTGAGATCCATACAACCCTGAAAAAAGGCCAACAATGTAGTTGCAACACATCTAGCTTAATTGAAGTGTAAATCAACCCTAACAATGGTTCCTTTGGTATGTTAAATAAACTATTGAAAGCTTTTTGTTATATCTTTAATAAGTTAAGAAAATACTTGTTGGTCTTGTTGGAAATTTTGTGAGTTAATACCTTCCTGTGCTCTCTACCTGTGCTGTGTTTAATGGCAAAGTTCTCTGAGGACTGCAGAACTATGCCCCTCTATGTTATGCAGAATAAGAGGGATGGAGTTCTATACTCCTATCTTGGTTCTGTTTTCCTGATTCAGAAGAGTAAGGCCTCTTTCACTCGGGTGGCAAGGGGGTGGTGAAAAGAGGACATCCCCCCAACCACCCACCTAAAGTGTAAAATACAGCTGAAGGAGACTGTTCACATGCTTTATGACCATGGCAATTTTAACACGGCATGCCAAGTTGACTAGTGGAACCTGTCTAATTCAGCCATTTAAATCAATGGGGCTGCACTGCAGTCATAAGCAAAGGCTTGGGTCATGTTTCGGTACATTAGTCCCATTGTAAATTGCCATTCAGTAAAAAAGAAAACAAAAAACATGTTGGCAGATGTTGTGCCCCTCTATCTGTTGCTCCTCCTTGTGAGGTAGTAGGTGGAGTCTGTGCCCTGTTAAAATCAGCTGTGGGTGGGGCTTGACAGTTTAAGTATGTGTCACTCCTGACCAAACGTGCTGAATCATGTCATACATCTCTGCGGCAGATTTGCCCAGTTTCATGCACAATTTCAGGTTTACTCTGCTTGTTCTAACTTGCTTGTCCATGATGAAATAGCAGACATGGTAATGCATGCAGTCAGAATAGCACAAGTTGCACAGCTCCCGATGTACACAGAACAATGTCATTTGGCACACTGACTTATGAAGGTCGGTGCTTCCTGTGACTGTGCGTGCAGCCTTGTGCTGCCATCTGTTGGCATGTTGCAAAACTAGTCTTGACACTTTTTGATACAACCTTGTATCCTTCTATAGTGTGTAATTGCTACACAAGCCATATTGTAAGGTAAAGTGGTTGTAAACCTCAGGTATGAAATATGAACAAAGCATATCCTTCTGTAGTGTGTAAGGGCAGACAGTACAATTACAATACAAATTATTACATTCAGATTCAGAGGGCCCTGCTCGTTAGAGCTTACAATCACTTTAAAGTGATACTAAATCCAGGACCCTGCAGTCACTATACAGTTGCAAGAAAAAGTATGTGAACCCCTTGGGATTACATGGAGTTTTGCATGAATTGGGCATAAAATGTGCTCTGAACGTCATCTAAGTCACAACAATAGAAGAACACAGTCTGCTGAACATAATACTACACAAACATTAGATGTTGCCATGGTTTAATTGCACATAACATGTAAACATTCACAGTGCAGGGAGGAAAAAGTATGTGAGGCCCTAGCTTAATGACTTCTCCCAGAGCTAATTGGAGCCAGGAGTGAGCCAACCTTGACTCCAATCAGTGTGATGATATTGGATGTGTTGCTGACAGCTGTCCTGCCCTTAAAAAACACACACCTGTTTTGGGTTTACTGGTTTCAAGAAGCACTGTCTGATGTGAACCATGCCTCGCAGAAAAGAGCTCTCAGAAGACCTACGATCAAGAATTGTTGACTTGCATGAAGCTGGAAAGGGTTACAAAAGTATCTCCAAAAGCCTTGATGTTCATGTGTCCACGGTAAGACAGACTGTCTACAAATGGAGATAGTTTAGCACTGTTGCTACTCTCCCTAGGCGTGGTCGTCCTGTAAAAATGACTGCAAGAGCACAGCGCAGAATGCTGCATGAGGTAAAGAAGAATCCCACAGTGTCAGCTAAAGACCTACAGAAATCTCTGGCACATGCTAACATTTTTGTTGATACATCTACAATAAGGAAAACATTAAACAAGAATGGAGTACATGGGAGGACACCACGGAGGAAGCCATTGCTGTCCAAAAAGAATATTGCAGCACGTTTGAAGTTTGCAAAAGAGCACCTGGATGTTCCACAGCACTACTGGCAAAATATACTGTGGACAGATGAAACCAAGATTGAGTTGTTTGGGAAGAACACACAACACTATGTGTGGAGAAAAAAAGGCACAGCACACCAACATCAAAACCTCATCCCCACTGTAAAACATGGCGGAGGGAGCATCCTGGTTTGAAGCTGCTTTGCTGCCTCAGGGCCTGGACGGATTGTTGCCATTGATGGGAAAATGAATTCCAGAGTTTATCAAGACATTTTGCAGGAAAACGTATGACCATCTGTCCACCAACTGAAGCTCCGCAGAGGATGGGTGATGCAACAGGACAATGACCCAAAGCATACAAGTAATTCAACAAAACAATGGCTGCAACAGCACAGAATACGCCTTCTGGAGTGGCCCAGTCAGAGTCCTGATCTCAACCCGATTGAAATGCTGTGGCATGACCTTAAGAGAGCGATTCACACCAGACATCCCAAGAATATTGCTACACTGAAACAGTTTTGTGAAGAGGAGTGGTCCAAAATTACTCAGATCGTTGTGCAGGTCTGATCTGCAACTACAGGAAACGTTTGGTTGACGTTATTGCTGCCAAAGGAGGGTCAACCAGTTATTAAGTCCAAAGGTTAACATACTTTTTCCTCCCTGCACTGTGAATGTTTACATGTTATGTGCAATTAAACCATAGCAACATCTAATGTTTGTGTAGTATTATGTTCAGCAGACTGTGTTCTTCTATTGTTGTGACTTAGATGACATTCAGAGCACATTTTATGCCCAATTCATGCAAAACTCCACGTAATCCCAAGGGGTTCACATACTTTTTCTTGCAACTGTATATGGTCTTCCCGGGCCCTGCATCCACTATATATGGTCTCCCTGGGCCCTGCATTCACTATATCTGGTCTCCCCGGGCCCTGCATCCACTATATATGGTCTCCCTGGGCCCTGCATTCACTATATATGGTCTCCCCTGGCCCTGCATTCACTATATCTGGTCTCCCAGGACCCTGCATTCACTATATCTGGTCTCCCCGGGTCCTGCATTCACCATATCAGGTCTCCCAGGGCCCTGAATTCACTATATCTGGTCTCCCAGGACCCTGCATTCACTATATATATGGTCTCACAGGACCCTGCAGTCACTATATCTGGTCTCCCCGGGCCCTGCATTCACTATATCTGGTCTCCCAGGTCCCTGCATTCACTATATCTGGTCTCCCAGAACCCTGCATTCACTATATCTGGTCTCCCCAGGCCCTGCATTCACTATATCTGGTCTCCCTGGACCCTGCATTAAATATATCTGGTCTCCCCTGACCCCGCATTCACTATATCTGGTCTCCCAGGAACCTGCATTCACTATATCTGGTCTCCCCGGACCCTGCATTCACTATATCTGGTCTCCCCAGGCCCTGCATTCACTATATCTGGTCTCCTTGGACCCTGCATTCACTATATCTGGTCTCCCCGGGCCCTGCATTTACTATGTCTGGTCTCCCAGGACCCTGCATTCACTGTATCTGGTCTCCCCGGGCCCTGCATTCACTATATCTGGTCTCCCACAGTACACAGAACATGTAAATATAAACTGCTAAATAGCTTTTCTCATCAGCAGTTAGAGCAGTCTTGTGACTTCTATCAGTGCCCACCACAGCACTGGTTAAAGCTTGTAGGAGGAGTTTTTCTCTGCTCTAAGAGGATGCAGAACCCCTGACCTCTGTCTGGACAGTGCTGATTGACCCTGTGCTGATCACATCCACTCTCCCAAGAAAAAAACCCTCTATAGCAATACACACCAAACTGAGCATGTGCAGAGTGACACCACACAATGTGTCTTATCAGGAGATAAGAGGGGGACACTGGAAGGGGAGGATCAGAGAAGTCAGGATCAAACAGCATTTTCACACAATGCAGAGGATTAACCCCTCAGGTACTACAGTGAGTATATCAAGCATGCTTTACTGCATATACAGGCTGATGTTACTGTTGTGGGTTTAGGAACACTGTAAGCTGCTAGAGTGGATCATTCGGATATCTTCAATGACCTGGATCATACAAGTCACAAGAGTGAGGAATGGGGTTCTGCTATGGTTACTCCCTGCACAGAGCACACTGGAAATACAGATTATGTGTTACATGACATTATTCAGCATTCCGTACAATTCAGCCATAAACTGTTCTTCAAGGCCTGATTGAGCCGAGTTGGGAGTCTGGCAAGGTTCGGTTTTAAGGCACATCTAGAGCCGGTGGCTTCTTGCAGCTGTCACATGTATTTTGACTGCCACATGCTCGGCTGTTTTGTCCTCTCTCTCCATGCGAAGAGTTTTGTTTTACAAGCACATTTTTTCCCACAAATTCAGGACCTGCCTTTGATCCCGTCTGCCTCCTCTGAGGAATGGGCACATTTTTTCACATAGGTAACAATTAGAAGTATATGATTTCTTTCAGCACTGTTTGCGCCAACTGTGGTGCACATATTCACAACCACGTGTTGAGCTCACTTTGCGGTTTTATTGACTTTTGCTGTGTGCAGTCCCAGACGGTGGGAAAGTCTTCAATGATCCCATGTAGAATCAGCATCATGAAGACATTGAAGAAGAGGAATATACTGTATCTACAAACCTGATCTTTACTACCATGCTGTACCTTAATATTGTTCTGGTATTACGGTTACAATAATTTTACATTTAAAAATGGATACATTTATTTAAAAAAATGTTACACATCCCTACATCTTTCTGGTTGGGTAGTATGTAATATTGGGAAAACAGGAAAAGGAAAGATAATTGTTTGACCAGAAAAGTAAAACCCGGGTTTGTTTTTAGGGAAACGCCACTTTAGGCGAAAAAAAAACTGATGTAACATATCTGACGCGCCATTTGGAAGTTATTATTATTATTATACAGGATTTATATAGCGCCAACAGTTTGCTCAGTGCTCAGTTACAATACAAAGGGAGACAATACAGCAACAATACAGTTCAATACAAGAGGGTTAGGAAGGCCCTGCTCCTTGGAGCTTACAATCTAAGAGGGAGGGGCTAGTGGTACAAAAGGTAATAACTGTGGGGGATGGACTGGTAGGAGGAATAGAAGTTTCCATTATTAGCTGAAGGCAGGATAGGCTTCCCTGAAGAGATAGGTTTTCAGAGATCACCTAAAAGTGGGCAGAGTAGGCGATAGTCTGATAGATTAGGGTAGAGAGTTCCAGAGGCTGGGGGAGGCTTGTGAGAAGTCCTGGAGATGAGCATGGGAGGAGGAGACAAGGGAGCTAGAGAGCAGGAGGTGGTGGGAGGAGCGGAGAGGACAGTTTGGGTGATATTTGGAGACAAGATTGGTGAATATAATTGGGGGCAAAGTTATAAATGGCTTCATATGTTATTGTTAATGTTTTGAATTTGATGTTTACCTATTAGAAAAAAATATTAAATTCACATATTTTTGCAGGTAAAAAAATGTGCATTTATTATTTTTGACTGTACCAGTGATCAGAAGATCGCTGGTGCCATGCAGGTGCCATGCAGGTCCCCTGCAGATCTGTCAGTACATCTGCTTGCTCGAGCAGATATACTGACAGGAAGAATGAATGAACTACCATGGCATTTCACAGTGCCGTAGTGGTTCATTGAAGACTACAAGCTGACAGCCGGTAAGGCTGTCGGGACTTGTAGTCTCTCATTCACAGATGACTGTGAATGAGTGACGTGGCCCTGTGGATGGAGCCCTGCATGGCCAAGTTTTTTTTTTTTGACAGCTAGTGAGGGAGGAGAATATCCTCCGTTAGCTGTCAAAGCGGGGTTCAGGGGGGGGAGGGGGGAGTTGCAGGGGCCATTCTGAACGTAACATGTTACATGTTACACCCTGAATATGGGTGTGACATGTAACATGTTACAAAAGGCGAACTTATCCTGTAACCTCCCTGGCGGTATTCCCGAGTGTAGCTCGGGGTAAAGTTTCAGTACCACAAGCGGTAACCCCGAGCTACACTCGGGCTTACCATGCGGTGCTGCTCCACGATCCCTCGATCACTTACCTTGTCCTGCGCTCCCGCAATGTCCCTCCTGCAGTGTCCCCGGCAATGTAATCCGGCGGATGTTGGGATCTGTCATCTGGGTTCCGTCCTCTGCGAGCGTCGGGACATACGAGGGACGGAACGGCGGGAAATTTGAAAATGACAAAAAGTGACATTCACTAAAATCACTAAAATCACATAGTAAAATATTACTGTATCAAACCATTTCACATACATTTTGTCCCGAGTGCTTTGTCCTGTGACCTGCCCGCATTTTTACTGTTCTTACTGCCTGGAAACTGAGAAACGTCCATGGCGTCCAAAAAGCATTCCTTTAGGTCAAAATCGGTTTTAGATCAGCTAGAGAACAGCGATAGTAAATTAGAATCACTTGCAGAATTGAGTGATAATGATTCATGGGGGAAATTCGTCATCAGACACTGAAAACGATTTTGCGACTTTGCTCAGTGATGTGCGAACTTGGCGCTATATTTCAAATTTCAGTGTTTTTGGTTTGATTATATTATTGAATTAAATTTATTATTATTATATTATCATTTTTTATGATTATTTATTAAATTATAATTTATGATTTCGTGTTTCAAGTTTTATCCTATCCGGGATGTTTACTAGACTCTTGTTCAGACAGATTTCAGTGAGTTATTCTTAAAAATTACAGGCCTACAATAAAAAAAACTACATATTTCCATGCAAAAAAATGTACCGCTTTGAGCACAGAAATATGGACATAATCAGACCACTAGGGAGGTTAAGGTCCTATTCACATGCGGTGTATGTATCTGTGCCCCATGTGAGAGCCATGTTTACCTGCACAGGGATGCACAGATGTTCCATATATCCCTGGACAGGCATTCCTATTCTGTCAATTCAGACGAAGTGACTGTACAGACACAGACACTGCTCCCAATGTGACATCTGTGCGGTTGCGGGTACAATATTGAATCAGATTGACCAGTGGCAATTCTGTATCACTGATCATCATCATTCCAAGTGCAACTCCCAGAGGTTTCTGTCTGTATCCATACTGGAGAGATTCATCCTATTCGTCCTGGTGGCCATTGTCAAAGTGATTGCAAATACAACATTTGGGAATCTTGTTCTGCTGCAAATTTCTTTTGACAGAATATTCTCTTATTTCCTGCTGTGTCTTTGGAAAAGAAAGTGAAAAGTAATCTCCCTGATGGGACACAGCTGACAAAAAGACGTGACAGTGGTTCTTGGATACTAAAGTGTGGGGTCTTGGGACATACTATGATGTATACAAAGTGCTAATAAATATGTAAAGAATGATATTATAAATAAAATTGTGGTAAAATCAATGCAATAATGAAAATAAAAATTGTGTATAAAAGCTGTGAAAAATAGTGGCTCGCTTACACTCTACACATACTCATACCATTGTGTCATAGAGAATAAAATCAGAAATAGTGTCGCTCTCCGCTACCAATTGCAAAATTTGGTGAATACATAAATAGTAAATAAATAATAAATAATAGTCCAGCATGGAAAGAATACATATCACTGCAATTATATTACTGCTGCAAACATGTCCTTATTAAGTCCGTGACCTTGACACTTCTAGTGCTGTGATACGAAATATTAGCCGTGCAGTCCACCAATTATAAAAAATATATTGTGCGTCTTCACCGGTTGTACTCTCACCTGGTGTATATGACCAAACCGTTAAGTGAGGTCATAAAAGGCTTGTGTCCCTTTAATTGGACTTAGTGGTAAATTATATTACATTACATTATACAGTGTTTATATAGCGCCAAAGGGTTTGCTCAGCGCTGTACATTATAGTGGGGGGACAGTACATGAGACAATACAGTAACAATACAATACACGAGGGGTTCGAGGGTCCTGCTCTTTCGAGTTTACAATCTTTCCCTGGGATGGATGGATGAACGGAGTGTTCCCTCTTTCCAGCAGGGGGTCTCCTCGCTTCCTTATGGATTTTCCTGGAGCCGGATGGATGGATGGGAATATGACAGTGGTTCTTACCATTCCATTCTCTATACAAAGTGAAAAAAATCAAGTTTTGCCTTTACATACGCTTTAACCCTAGGTTCACATCTGTGCCGGTGGTGCCGCTGCAGATCCGCACGAAAATCCGTGCAGCCGCACCACCCACTCAGAGAAGTGGGGACACGCGGGGTGTGCCATTAGTTCTAATGGCTCGCCGCCCGCACTGGAAAACACAACCGTACTGGGAACCGAGGTTCCCATGCGGGCTGCGTTTTCCAAAGAAGGGCAGGGACTTCTTCCCTGCGTGTCACGGGCACAGGAGTCCATTCAAATGAATGGGCTCTCGTGCCCGTGCAAAACGCGGCCCGCACGGCCGCATAGATGTGAACCGGGGGTAAGGCTTTATGGGCACATGAGGCTTTGTAGCATACATTTCTGTACCCAGGATACACAACTGAAAGCATATATTGCTGGAACACCAAGGATCTTCAAAATAATGTCTAAAAATATATCAAATCAGTCACATCACAGCAGTAAATTGTGAAGTTTCAAGGTTATGCAGCACCCCTTCATCGTCACATGCCTGATAAAGGGGTTCTGTATGGCCCCAAAACATTGCAATTTACTGTTGTGATGTGATTGCTTTAACACATTTTGGATGCTCTTCTGAAGATGCTTCGACTTTGACTTGTGTTGATACCAGTTTCAAACAAATGCAAGCTTTAAACCGATAGCAACAAAAGTCGAAGCATATAACATGAGCACACCATGGATCTTTAAAATAGAGTTTAAAATAGAGAATAGAATTTTATTAAGGTGATCAGGGGTTTCAGGGCCACCTTGCACTCCTTGATGGTAGGACCCTGTGTGGCCCCAAAATATCAAAATTTACTGCTGTGATGTGATTGCACTAATACATTTTTGGATGCTCCTTTGAAGATCCATGGTGTTTGCTACAGTGTTCACTTGTTGCAAGCCATCTTCAGGAATGTGCACCATGGGAAAATTCTACTCAGGATACACAGCTTCCACATACAGCAGGCCATTAAGGCTGGGCCACCCAAGCTGAAATAGGACTGAGTGACCCAATCCTTTGCTCAATAGGACTTCCTAACCCAACATCTCCAGCGGCTTGGGTGGAGCCATTGCCTAATTAATAACTAGCAGAAGGCAAGTCTATAGATCAAAAGAGATAGTGACTAGGGAAATGCACATTGCTGCTAATGGCACTTAAGTCCAACATTTATCATTAGTGTAATTTGATTAAAGTAATAGCAGGCCGCGAACGTCTTACAACTAACAAAGGAACGTCTGACACCACTTATGGAGTGTACATGCCTCCACCGGGCAGAGTGCCCCCTTCATCGATGGCCATTATCCATAGATTGGAATTATTAAACCCAGACAGGATGTCAGCTTGTCCTCTTCAACATGTTGAGGGCACTCTTACTGATGAAAACGGAGACAGGCAAAATGATACTAATTTGGCCAATTCTGGAACCCCTTTCCTTCATCCTGGTAACGGCGCTCTAAAAATAAACAACCATGGGGTCCACAAAATTGAGCCGATTCATGTTTGGCGGCCTCTGAAGGCGACCTAAAATGGACATTTCCTTTTTTTACATGACCTTTGCTGGCTACAGAGGGAGGCCAGTTTAAAAAGAAAGCTCTGTTGTACAAAAAAAAAAAGTAAAGAAAAAGCCAGCCTTCAACATTTGACCTGCAGTTGTTATGTTACTTAGATTAGTTTAAGTGCAACCAGCAGAGGTGTGTTGAGTGCAGCTCATTATCCGGGGCCCCCTCGGACATCTGCTTGTTATTTGCTGGTGTCTGGCTGCTGGTATGCGGCGGCAAGTCTCAGAACAAACACAAGAGGATTGTGTTCCTGGCACATAAGCCCAAAGCGACTACACGAGGTGTGCGCGGGATTGCAAATACAAAAGAGAGGGCCTGCGCCTACCAGCTCCAATTCATTTATTAGACAGGAATAACATAGCACACGTTACCTGTTACAGCTTTCTAAGCTCCGGCCCCGGCCCTCCTGTAATTCTCTGATTAAATCCAGGAGCGTGCGTGGGCCTTTTACTGGAGCTGGAGCTGGGATTATTGCCGAGGAAATGTTTCCAAGCGCATTTTGTAGGCAAGGCTTTGTGAGACACACAAGGTGGTAAAAGCTGAACAACATTGGAGCATTACAACCAGCCTGGGCCTCTCCTATGAATGAAGCATAAGGGGGTCTACATAGGAAGAGGCTGAAAACTTGAATCGGGTTTACAACTTTTTGATCTGCTTCCAGTTTTATAGGCCGGACAACTAGAGAAATGAGGAAACATCTTTTTGAGGTTCGCAGTTTTCTGTCTGCATTGTCATGCAGTTTTTTTTGTATGATTTTGATGCATTTGTCATGTACGCCCACTGAAATGCCACACCAAAAAAAAGCCAACAAATCACCATAGAAAATAATGGTAATCCTATGACAGTCACAGGCAGCCAGGGACTCAAAGGGGCTGATTTACTAAAGGCAGTTGCAGTTGCACTCTGCACGTGCAGTTGCTAAAGAGCAACGTAAATGAGCAGAAGCTCTGTTGACCCTGCATCATCCAATCATGTGCAAGTAAATAGGCTTTTTTTTTTAATTTTCTCTGCACGTGATTGGGTATTCTTTGCAAAGTGAAGTTGTACCTCATTTACTAAACTCTGGAGCAACTGCACTGGCAGAGTGCAGCTGCACTTTGCAAAGTGCACAGTCTATTTGTCTTTAGTAAATCAGCCCCAAAGTGTATTTAAATCAAGAACAAAAATGTAATACAGGCGTACCTCGGTTTACGAACGCCTCGGTTAACATCATTTTCGGTTTATGAATGAAAATCCTTTGAAAATAATGCTTCGGTTTACGCATTTTTTTCGCAATACGAACGGATTAATTGGTTTTCAATGCATTTACAATTTTTTTTAATCATGTCCCTGTACAGTATTTATGCCTTTAAAGTGCACTGTATAAAGAGTTTTGAACAGATAAAACTTTTTTTGACTTTTTTCTGACCTCCAGAACAGATTAATTGGTTTTCAGTGCATTTACAAATTTGTTTTTAAACATGTCCCTGTACAGTATTTATGCCTTTAAAGTGCACTTTATAAAGAGTTTTGAACAGATAGACTTTTTTTTACTTTTTTCTGACCTCCGGAACAGATTAATTGGTTTTCAATGCATTTACGAATTTGTTTTAAATCATGTCCCTGTACAGTATTTATGCCTTTAAAGTGCATTTTCTAAAGAGTTTTGAACAGATAAAAGACTTTTTTTGACTTTTTTCTGACCTCCGGAACTTGGTTTTCAAGGCATTCTTATGGGAAACCGCGGTTTGGTTTACAAATTTTTCGCAATACAAAAAGTCCAGCAGAACGCATTAAATTTGTAAACAGAGGTACGCCTGTATACCGCAGCTTACCTTTACCACTCTTTAGATGTGTTGGCTGCATTAAAGTATATGTGAACTGTCACCTTGTAAAACAACCTATTCAGTTTAAAATAGAAATAGAAAGTAAATGTTTTGTGTATATAAAAACACATTATAAACACTTTTTCTTTCTTTTTTTTTTTTAAATAAGTGAACACATAGGGGGAGATTTACTAAAACTGGTGGACTGAAAATCTGGTGCAGCCGTGCTGTGAAGTATCCCCGCTTTCAAAAAACAATAGCTCAGAAGGGAGGAGTCAGGTTTTTTTTCAACCCTCTGGTTGAGCGAAAAAAAACAAACTCATCTATGGGCTGCCCAAGCCAGAAAATGGACCAGGAATACAGACAAGGCTGTGTCAGGGGGTAGATGTCACCTACGCTGGCCATTTTTTTCCACTTTCCCATACAGCAAAGATTGCCATTTTGGTCGGCAGCAGCAGCATATACCACACTCCAGCCTTTGTACACCCCCCTTCCCACACCGTAAGTCCATGAGTGCCACCCAAGGTGGTCAACTCAGTTGGCCCTATTGACAGCATGGCTTTGACAACAGACCGCCCCCCCACCCTTTCCTCATCTTTTTTTATCCATGTCTGGGCAGGGTGGTTGGACAGCAGTCGATCTACCGATCATCAGATATTTTTCACTTGATCAGTGCTGATTAGTGTATTTTGACAGTGGGGAAGTCCCCCTGCTGTCAGAATACAAAGGCTCATCAGTGAGGATTCCCCCATCCACACACTTGATGAATCCTGTCATTTTTTTTCCATTTAACCTGCTGGTTGAACAAAAAAAAAAAAGTAATCCTCTATGGCCAGGTTTAGATTTGAAGTATTAAGGCTCGTTTATACGGCAAGCTATATGTTATTATTATTATTATTATACAGTGTTTATATAGCGCCAGAAAGGTTTGCTCAGCGCTGTACATTATAGTGGGGGACAGAACATGAGACAATACAGTGACAAAACAAAACACGAGGGGTTCAAGGGCCCTGCTCGTTCGAGTTTACAATCTATAGTTATATATATGGGTTACCCTCAAAATACTCACATAGTGTCACATGCCTGATGAAGGGGTCCTGCGAGACTCCGAAATGTTGCCTTGATGTAACTATGTGATCATTCATTAAAACTTTTGGACCCATATTGGTGATCCTCAGTGTGCTGGTGACATTCTCCCTTGCTGATTATGTTCGGTTCCAGCTGACGGTCGCTGCAGCACCCACTTATACACACAGCCGTTTTTAACGCAGGAACGTGTGCATTTGGATTGTACACTTGCACCCTCAGAATACTGACCCACCATGCCACAATCACATGCATGCTCATGGTTGCAGGGCAGTTGCGGTACAACCAGGGGCGGACTGACAACTCATGGGGCTCCCGGGCAATAGGGGATCATGGGGCCCCTGTGTCCTTGCCCAAACTCAAAAAAGCCTATGAAAAAGGTACCAGGGGCATCTCATGGGTCCCCCTACTGACCCCAGGCCCTCGGGCAGTGCCCGAATTTCCAAATCGTCAGTCTGCCCCTGGGTACAACCTTTATTCATTTGAATTGGTTGTATTCAGTGACAGTACTACTTGTCAAATTAATTAATTTTTGTCCTGGCTGCAAATGAAACAGGTACAGCCCTGAACAGCTGCATTTTTGTGTGGGCAGTCGGGAGTTAGAAAGTAGACTTATCAAATATTTTGGCCATCTCACAATGAGCATCTGAGGAAAAAAATACAAAGTCCTGGAAAGTCAGGCTGTAGAAAGAAAGAGAAACTAAATTTAAAGTCAAACTCCAGGATGAGCAAATATTGCCTAAATACAAGAGGGGTGTGTGTGCAAAATGATCAGAATTATGACAAATGATCTATTACATCACAATGACCATATGTATTGAGTCCTGAGTGTTGTTTCTATGTGCCAAAAAGGCAGGCAATGTTATCATAAATTGCACAAATTAAGCCATTTCTGTGAAAAGAGCAATTAAAGCTGAATTCTAGGAATTCCGCAACTTTGTAAAAAGTGCAGGAATACTATCATTTAAGTCCAATAAGGTGCATGCCACCTCCTGGACTTATTATTTACATCTGACAGGTTTATGGTTCTCCCAAGGAAGACACCAGGGCTGTGAGAAGAGAGAAGCACACACTGCCCCTCCCATCTACTGCCCATTCACAAAAGCCTTTGTTTTCTATGAATGAGTTTACATAATACAAAGGCTTCTGTGACTGGGTCAAAGGAGGAGAGTGGTGGGCACAGTAGCTACGTTGGCTTTGGAAGCTATCTTCCTGGAATAGCATGAACCTGTCAGATGTAAATAATAGAGATAAGTCCAGAAGGTGGCATGCAACTTCTTGGATTTAACTCAGAGTATGACTGTACCTTTTTGGAAAGTTGCTGAATTCCTGGAGTTCAGCTTGAAGGATTTTCCTATTTCTGATGCACATATCACATTCAACAGAAACATTCATCGCGAATCATTGTTTTTGTTGTGCTAGTAAAAATGTCACAATCTGCTCTATTTTTGTTGATAGTTCATTGTGCCCAGAGCCTGTTCCCATCTCAGCACCGCAGTGCATTTAAAGAAAACATTTCAATTTTGTTTGTATTTTAGTGCATAAGAAGGTTCATAAAAGTCAATGGAGGCACATCAAAGTGCATATAACATGCAATGCGATGGGTTGGAAACATGTATTAACACAGTGGCTAAGTGGTTAGCACTTTGGCCTGGCAGTACTAGGGTCCTTGGTTTGAAACCCAGCTACGGCACCACCTGCCTGGAGTTTCCATGTTTTCCCTGTGCCTGCATGGGTTTCCTCTGGGTGCTCCGGTTTCCTCCCACACTCCAAAGACATGCTGGGAGGTTAATTGGCTCCTGTCTAAATTGGCCCTAGTATGTGTATGTATAAATGTGAGTAAGGGACCTTAGATTGTATGCCCCTTGAGGGTTAGGGACTGACAGGAATGTACAATATATATGCAGGGGTGGACTGACCATTTGGAAACTCAGGCACTGCCCGAGGGCCCGGGGTCAGTAAGGGGCCCCATGAAATGCCCTTGGTACCTTTTTCATAGGCTTTTTTGAGTTTGGGCAAGGACACAGGGGCCCCATGATCCCCTATTGCCCGGGGGCCCCATGAGTTGTCAGTTGTAGTGAGTTGTATATATGTAAAGTGCTCTGTAAACTGATGGCGCTTTATAAGTATGTGAAATAAATAAAAATAAACAAGATTTGGCCAATGGATGTCAATTTTATCCACTCCTAATTCTAGATCCAAGACAAAAAAACAATGATGCACATTAAAAACAAAAAGCACCAATGCATGTCAAAATGCACGTCAATGCGCATAGGAAATGCCTGTTGACGCATGACAAAAAAATTGTACACGCACGCATAGATCCAAATTGGCCCCTAAAATAACTCATGGAAGTGTCTCTCCAGTAAAGAGCCAGATTCTATACATAGCAATGTATCAATGTCTTTCCTGCAGAACATGTATCAGCAGTCATAGGATTACCACATGGGGCTGCTAGCTGCTCCTTCTCAATGAGAATGTTCTGTTTGCTCTTTGTTCCGTCAAGTTTTTTTTTTCTTTAACAAGAAAACCCATCTGTCACAGGATCGCCTTGAGGTTTCTGAAAATGCAGCTTTACAAGTTTGGAAGAATAGCTAAGCTCATTCATAAAACGAGGAAGAAAAATGTTCACGTTGCCTGCCCGCCACACAGCCATCCGAAGTATGTGTGGGAAGGGAGCTGCATGCACAGACCACCTCCACATGGGTATGAATGGGAAGAGCAGTGCGCACAGATGTCTTCAACATGTGTGCAATCATATCTGTGAGCGCACGTCTCCCGCTTGTGTCTGCTCTCCATTTTTGTTTGCCGCTGTCTACAAGCAATAGATCCATCTGAGTGCCGCTTGCCGTAATTGAGACCAGAACAAGCAAACAGCTAAATATACAAATGAAAACCATAGATGTGTACTGTCAGGGGCGGACTGACCATTTGGAAACTCAGGCACTGCCTGAGGGCCCGGGGTCAGTAGGGGGCCCCATGAGATGCCCCTGGTACCTTTTTCATAGGCTTTTTTGAGTTTGGGCAAGGACACAGGGGCCCCATGATCTCCTATTGCCGGGGGGCCCCATGAGTTGTCAGTCCGCCCCTGTGTACTGTTTTATCTGCAAGAGGATTTGCGGATCTGTTTAGTCTTGTGATGTTGGTACCCCTGCCAGACAGCATAGCCAGATCCCGTGTCTCGCTGCAAACTACAGTCCGGCAATGCAGCCTGGTCCAGGACACATTCCAGCCTGTGACTGGGCAATGAAGAGGAAGCATCACACAGAAGAGGATACTGTGCTCTCCCCTTCTGTAAGCAGGAATTCTTTGTTAGACAGACAGCACTGTGTAGACCTATAGAGGATTGATTGGCTCACAGAACTGCCCTCTCTGTCTAAGTATTGCTTTACAGGAGATCAACCTGACCTTGAATGCTTTTCAGTCTTAAACATTTATACCAGCCTTTTTTAACGAAGGAACCCTTGAAAATTTTTCAGGTCTCTGGGAACCCCTCCTTGTATATTCTATCTACAGTTCTCGGTATAATAACATGATCGGTAGGCTGTACAGAAATAGTATAAACTGAAATAAATATTATTATTGGCCAAAAAAAAACAGGCATTGAAAATTGAAGAGACACCATACATTGGTGGTCATTACAGAAGTGACCTCTTACATTGGTGGTCAGTGGAGAAATGTCCCCTTTCATTAGTGGTCAGTGGAGAATTGATGCCTTACATTGATGGTCAGTAGAGACGTAACCATTACATTGGTGGTCAGTGGAGAACTGACTCCTTTCATTGGCGGTCAGTGAAGTGACCCCTTTCACTGGTGGTCAGTGGAGAAGTGATGCCTTACATTGGTGGTCAGTGGAGAAGTGACTCCTTTCATTGGTGGTCAGTGGAGAAGTGATGCCTTACATTGGTGGTCAGTGAAGAAGTGACCCCTTTCATTTGTGGTAAGTAGAGAAGTGATGCCTTACATTGTTGGTCAGTAGTGAAGTGATTCTTACATTGGTGGCCAGTGTAAAAGTTGCCCCTTAGATTGGTAGTCAGTGCAGAAGTGACCCCTTAGATTAGTGGTCAATGTAGAAATGACACCCTACATTGGTGGTCAGTGGAGAAGTAACCCCTTTTATTGGTGGTCAGTGGAGAAATGATGCCTTACATTGGTGGTCAGTAGTGAAGCGACCCTTACATTGGTGGTCAGTGTTATAGTGACCCTTACATCAGTGTATTACATAGATTGGTAATCAGTGCAGAAAAGACCTCTGAGATTGGTAGCCAATGTAGAAGTGACACCCTACATTGGTGGTCAGTGGAGACGTGACCCCTTAGATTGTTGGTTAGCGTAGAATTGACCCCTTACATTGGTGGTCAGTGTGGTAATGATACCCTATATTGTTAGTCATTGTTGAAGTGACCCTTAGATTGTTGGTATACGGAGTAGTGACATCTTTCATTGTTGGTCATTGGAGAAGTGAAAACCCTACATTGGTGGTCAGTGGAGAAGTGACCCTTTAGATTGTTGGTTAGCCTAGAATTGACCTCTCACATGGGTGGTCAGTGTGGTAATGATACCCTATGTTGATGAGCAGTGGAGAAGTTACCCTTAGATTGATGGTCTTCGGGAAGTGACATCTTACATTGTTGGTCATTGGAGAGGTGATACCTTACATTGGCGGTCAGTGTTGGTGGAATATCATTCTGCCACTGTTCTCTTCTCATGAAATCCTAAGCAACCCGTGGAGGAAAACCAGAATTGCCTAGAACCCTGGTTGAGATAAGCTGCTTTATACTTTAGTCCTTTTATGTTGATGTCCTATAGCACTGCCCTACTCAAACTGGGAGAGTGATGATTAGCATTAGGAGCGCTGTACATCTAGGGTGGGATAGACCTTAGGAAGAGAGCTTAGGGATGACAATGATGTCACTGTTACTTTTACAATAATATCTGGGATTGCAAAGACATTTGTTGCACACAAAGCAGATTTATATGTTTGTGGCTATTAAAACGATAGTAAACCGCGAAAAACAATTCTAAAAAATCTTCTCCCTGCAAGCTAAGAGCATAATGTGCTAGTGTGCATCACACACTAGTACATTATGAATGACTTACCTGAAAATGATGCCCTCAAGCGGAGTGCTGTCACAGCTCCCCGAGGTCCTTAACCCATCAGCAGGATCGGTATCTGCTCCTTTGTGCAAGTAGGAACAGGATTGAGCACTGCCAGAGCCCTACAAAATGACCTCCAGCAGGCCACTGGTGTGAAACAATCAGAAACAGACTTCATGAGGGTGGCCTGAGGGCTTGACGTCCTCTAGTAGGCCCTGTGCTCACTGCCCGGCACCATAGAGCTCGATTGGCATTTGCCAATGAACACCAGAATTGGCAGGTCCAACACTGGTGCCCTCTGCTTTTCACAGATCAGAGCAGGTTCACCCTGAGCACATGTGACAGACGTGAAAGGGTCTGGAGAAGCCACAGAAAACGTTATGTTGCCTGTAACATCGTTCAGCATGACCGTTTTGGTGATGGGTCAGTGATGATCTGGGGAGGCATATCCATGGAGAGACGCACGGACCTCTACAGGCTAGACAATGGCACCCTGACTGCCATTAGGTATCAGGATGAAATCCTTGGACCCATTGTCAGACCCTACGCTGGTGCAGCGGGTCCTGGGTTCCTCCTGGTGCACGACAATGCCCGGCCTCATGTGTCGAGTGTATGCAGGCAGTTCCTGGAGGATGAAGGAATTGATACCAATGAAAGGTCCCCACGCTCGCCTGACCTAAATCCAATAGAACACCTCTGGGATATCATGTTTCGACCATTTGACGCTGCCAGGTTGCTCCTCAGACTGTCCAGTAGCTCAGTGATGCCCTGGTCCAGATCTGGGAGGAAATACCCCAGGACACCATCCGTCGTCTCAGTAGGAGCATTCCCCGATGTTGTCAGGCATGCATACAAGCACGTGGGGGCCATACAAACTACTGAGGACCATTCTGAGTTGATGCAATGTAATTTCAGCACAATGGACTAGCCTGCTGCATCATTTTTTCACTTTGATTTTCGAGGTGTCTTTGTATTCAGTCCTCTGTAGGTCAATCATTTTCATTCCCATCAAACGATGGAGCATTCTTACGTTCCTAACACATTACCCCGTCCATGTCAGTATAGAGATCCAGCAGGAGATTTTTCCCCATAGAGATCTGATGTGTTTTCAAAGTGTTCCTTTAATTGTTTTGAGCAGCGTAGATTATTATTATTATACAGGATTTATATAGCGCCAACAGTTTGCTCAGCGCTTTACAATATAACGGGAAACAATACAGTAACAATACAGTTCAATACAATACCACCCAACACGTACTCTTCGCTCCTCACAAGACCTCCTAATCTCTAGCTCCTTGGTGTCCTCCTCCCATGCCCGACTCCAGGACTTCTCCAGTTCTTCCCCCATCCTCTGGAACTCACTACCCCAATCCATCAGACTGTCACCTACCCTCCTCACATTTAGGCGCATTCTGAAAACCCATCTCTTCAGGGAAGCCTACCCCGCCCTCACCTAACTGCCGATCTCCTCCACTCCTCCTACCACTCCATCCACCACAGCCTTTTCCTCCTGGACCACTATCCCCTCCCTCCTAGATTGTAAGCTCCAAGGAGCAGGGCCCTCGAACCCCTCATGTATTGTATTGTTACTGTACTGTCTCGTGTATTGTCTCCCACTATAATGTTCAGCGCTGAGCAAACTTTTTGGCACTATATAAATACTGTATAATAATAATTTGAGGGCCCTGCTCCTTGGAGATTACAATCTAGGAGGGAGGGGCTAGTGGTACAAAAGGTAGTAACTGTGGGGGATGGACTGGTTGGAAGAGTAGAAGATTCCAGCATTAACTGAGGGCAGGATAGGCTTCCCTGAAGAGATAGGTTTTCAGAGATCGCTTAAAAGTGAGCAGAGTAGGAGATAGTCTGATAAATTGGGGTAGAGAGTTCCAGAGGATGGGGGAAGCTCTGGAGAAATCCTGGAGATGAGCATGGGAGGAGGAGACAAGGGAGCTAGAGAGTAGGAGGTCATGCGAGATATATATACTGTATATAAAGTTTTATCGTCAAGAGTTCAGCTTTAAGATAAAGTTGTCATTTAACATCACTGATTTGTTTTTTCTTGGAATGACCTAGAGCTCCCTATTAACATACGCCTGTCACCGGTCATTGATGAGTGTATGTACTGCGCCCTTCACTAGACACACACAGAAGTACACATTCAATAACAGGCTACTGCATGCCACACGGAGTCTGTACATGAACCCAGACTGCCTTTATTTGAAGGAGCGCTTATCCCAGGGCTCTCACATATTGTCACCTAATCCTTTTTTTCCTCCCCTGCCATGTGTGGTTTTCCCTTCTCCCTCCTCTCCGCTCTCTTTTTCCTGTTCCTCGGCTGCCCTCTGCACATTCCAGGCTGAGTCCTTGCAGCGGTGGGATTTTGCACTGTGAGGGGATTAGACATGCAGGAGACAGGCGCGGGTTCATTGTAACACTATGCACTGAGAAAAGGGGGCTAAGGTGGGTGTGAAAGAAACCGTTGGGGCCCATGTTCCTAAATCCCCTTTCCCTCCGGAAATTAAGTTTGGATCTGAGGGATGTAGTTGGGTTTTATATCTTCTGCGCTTTTTTGATGTTATCTCACGCCGCGGTCAGCCTATCCAGAACTAAACGCAAACGCTTGTTCCTTTTTTTGGGGAGCTGATGGGGCCCTCTGTTGTTTTTAAAGCTGAATTGCCGCCTTTCCTTCAGCTTTGCACAATTGAAATCGAATTCTGGTACTGAAATGGCTTAACATGATTTCACTGCATACTGTGGCTTCAAGTGTTATAGAACCCACCTCAGTTTCTGGCTGGAGGACATCCGGTATCATCTAGCCCTTTCCCCCCAATCTTTCCTGCCCCTTTTATTCATTGGATTTCAGTTTCAGTCATTGAGACTCAGCATCACATGTGGGCATTGTCTATGTTGGTCTGTAAGTAAATGCAGCCTGCCTAGAAATCAGGAAGGCACTTTGATATTTGCATAAGTCTTCCCAAAGGCAAGCCCACTGCTTGTGTCAGGCTACCCCAGTTTTATGATAGTCGCTTGTATGGGAAAAATATTCACTTGTCATAGGTTGGGCGGCACAGTGGCTTAGTGGTTAGCGCTTCTGCCTTGTAGTGATTGGGTCATGGGTTTGATTCCCAACCATGGCACCCCCTGCATGGAGTTTGCATGTTCTCCCTGTGTTTGTGTGGGTTTTCTCTGGGTACTCTGGTTTCTTCCCACATTCCAAAAACATGCTGGTAGGTTAATTGGCTCCTGTCTAAATTGTCCCTAGTATGTGTATGTATGAATGTGAGTTAGGGACCTTAGATTGTACACCCCTTGAGGGTTAGGGACTGATGTGAATGTACAATAATATATGTAAAGCACTGTGTGAATTGACAGCACTATATAAGTACCTGTAATAAATAAATAGGTTAGATTTCACATGACAGGTCCACTTTAGGGGTTTAACACTTTAAGGCTCAGTTCACACTAGCTTTGTCAGCAGGCGTCAGACAGGCGTTTGGGAAAGCATTTTTAACGCTTCTCAAACGCCTATGAAAATTCTGCACATGGCAGCACACAGTGCTGTTTACACTGAAGCGTTAGTGTTCCATCGTGGAAAAACTGACGCCTCGTGTCAAGTCAGGAGAAGTTGAAGCCTCCCATTCAAGTCTATGGTGCCGCTCCGCAAAGGCCTGACAGGCGTTTGTGGCGCGGTTGCGGAGCGTTAATACCATTTACCTTCATTATAGGTGTTTGTGGTGCGGTTTTAAAGCTTGGCAAACGCCTATCAACCGCCTCAAAACCGCGCATAGGGCGTTTGGGGAGCATTTGGGGAGCATTTGAGGAGCGTTAAAAACGCTTCCCAAATGCCTGTCTAATGCCTGTCAAACGCTATAGGGGCGTTTGGCAAGAGTTAGAAATAAAGTCAAGTGTGAACGAGCCCTAACACAGCAAAATGCATATTATTATTATTATTATACAGGATTTATATAGCGCCAACAGTTTGCTCAGCACTTTACAATATAACGGGAGACAATACAGCAACAATACAGTTCAATACAAGAGGGTTAGGAGGGCCCTGATCCTGGGAGCTTACAATCTAGGAGGGAGGGACTAGTGGTACAAAAGGTAGTAACTGTGGGGGATGGACTGGTTGGAAGAGTAGAGGATTCTATTATTAGCTGAGGGCAGGATAGGCTTCCCTGAAGAGATAGGTTTTCAGAGATCACCTAAAAGTGAGCAGAGTGGGCCCCCACTATAATGTACAGCGCTGAGCAAACCTTTCAGCACTATATAAATAATGTATAATAATAATAATAGGGGACAGTCTGATGGATTGGGGTAGGGAGTTCCAGAGGATGGGGGAAGCTCTGGAGAAGTCCTGGAGATGTGTATGGGAGGAGGAGACAAGGAAGCTAGAGAGTAGGAGGCCTTGTGAATAGCGGAGAGGACGGTTTGGGTGATATTTGGAGACAAGATCGGTGATGTAATTTGGGGCAGAGTTATAAATGGCTTTATATGTTATTGTTAATGTTTTGAATTTTATCCGTTGGGCAATGGGAAGCCAGTGGAGGGATTGGCAGAGAGGGATGGAGGACACTGAGTGGAGGCCAGTGGAGGGATTGGCAGAGAGGGATGGAGGACACTGAGTGGAGGCCAGCGGTGGGATTGGCAGAGAGGGATGGAGGACATTGAGTGGAGGCCAGCGGTGGGATTGGCAGAGAGGGGTGGAGGACACTGAGTGGAGGCCAGTGGAGGGATTGGCAGAGAGGGATGGAGGACACTGAGTGGAGGCCAGTGGAGGGATTGGCAGAGAGGGATGGAGGACACTGAGTGGAGGCCAGTGGTGGGATTGGCAGAGAGAGGTGGAGGACACTGAGTGGAGGCCAGTGGAGGGATTGGCAGAGAGGGATGGAGGACACTGAGTGGAGGCCAGTGGAGGGATTGGCAGTGAGGGATGGAGGACACTGAGTGGAGGCCAGTGGTGGGATTGGCAGAGAGGGATGGAGGACACTGATTGGAGGCCAGTGGAGGGATTGGCAGAGAGGGATGGAGGACACTAAGTGGAGGCCAGTGGAGGGATTGGCAGAGAGAGGTGGCAGATATGAAAGGGTTAGTAAGGTGGATTAGTCTTGCAGCAGCATTCATGATAGACTGAAGAGGGGATAGCCTGTGATGAGGTCGGCCAGTGAGGAGGGAGTTACAATAGTCGAGGCATATTTGTTTTTGCTTTTTTTTCCACCAGTTCAGTAAACCATTGATGAAAGTATAAGGGTTCATGTACACTGCAGCTGATAAACACATTCAGGAGCTTTTCTGCGTTTTTTTCAGCAGCCCGTGAACTTTCCCTAATGTTTCCTATGCGTCCATCGTCGTTTACAGGCAGTTGAGTTTACAGTCATTTTTTTTTTACGCACCAAACTTGCGTTCAGGAGTAGATTTTACCAGCGTTTCATCACCAAACGCTTATAAACGCGGTTAACCGCGTTTATAAGCATTTGCATTTAGCTGTTCCATATCCAGATGCTGTCCAGAGCTTTTTTTCATCATCAGAAATGCATGCAAAGCGTTTTCCATGTATTCAAATGGACCCGGTACACCAGCGCAGTCAGTTCCAGGTTTCGCGTGAAGGAAAAAATGGTAGAACGTGCCGCATTATGCTCATGATGGGATCCATAGTGAATACAACCAGAAAAGACAGGTCATCTCAACACATACTGCTCTCTCTGCTTCTGCTCTTTCGATTTCTCTCAAAATGTCTGAAATAGTTCATGATTTATTGTTTTTCAGTGCATTCTGGGCATTTTGGAAGGTCTCCTGAGGTTATCTTTTAAAAACGCTTCTAAACAAAAACGCACATAAACACGCATAAACGTGGTATGCAAACGTGGATAAACTGACATTTTTTAACCTACGTTTTCCAGCAGTCAGTTTCCATCGTTCAGAAGAGTTTTCCAAACGCCCCGTGTACATGAGCCCTAAGACCCCGGTCACACTGGATGCGATTTACATGCTATGTGACTTGCAAATTGCATGCCAAATCGCAGCCTAATAGAGCGGTTATATTAGCGCGGTTCCGACTTGGTTGTAGCCGCACCGATTTCTAAAGTAGTACATGCACTACTTTCGGTGCGATTTGCATAGACATCTGTGTCAGATGTCTTGCAAATCGCACCTGAAATCGGCATCTCACCTGACTTTGAAATCGTGCGACTTCACTGTAAGTAGCACAGTTTCAAAGTAGGGTTTGATGCGACCGGGGTGTAAGGCTAGGTTCACATCTGTGTGGGTGGTGCGGCTGCGAATCCGCACAAAAATCCGTGCAACCCCACCACCCGCACAGAGGAATGCGGACCCGCGGGCAGGGTGACATTAGTTCTAATGGCATGCCGCCAGCACTGGAAATCGCAACGGTACTGGGAACCGAGGTTCCTGTGTGGGCTGCGTTTTCATGCAGGGACTTCTTCCCTGTGTGTCACGGGGCACGGGAGTCCATTCAAATGAATGGGCTCTCGTGCCCACGCAAAACACGTCCCGCACGGCCACATATATGTGAACCAGGGGTAAAGGGAGAATAAGGAATGACCAGCCATGTTTATTTTTGCTTGTTTATGCAGCTATTGCAAGTTCTCTTTTATTAAATCACAAAAACTGCCATTTAAATATATTCCTCAGTAGCCACAAAATATATAAATCCACTTTGTGTAAACGCCTTTGCAAACTCAGATATTACCTTGAAAGAGTAGCAGTGACATCATCACCATTGTGCTGTACATAGCCTGTGCAGAGAGGAAAGCTGTGGGAGGGGTCTAAAAATTCCACCCACTAGAGGCTGCCTGCAGAAAACTACAGGAGGGGGCGGAGACAAGACCAGTCACTCTGCACATGGAGAGAGAGCAGCAGTGGCCGGTCTTTATTACAGAGGAAAAGTCTCACACTGGATTGCTGCACAGATCTGGAAATAATCGAAGCACATCAAGATCGAAGGAAGAATATGCATGACTCTTATATTTAGGCAAAATATGGTTATCCAGGAGTTGAGCTTTAATTTCTGGTTGTCATTTGGCTCTGCCTGGTCTATGTACAGGTTCAACAACAGCCTTTCAATTCAAGGAACTGTATTGTTCTCTAAGCACAGATGAATTATTTGTCCACATGGCACCTGAGTGAAATGAATCCAGAAAATGCAATGTATAGACTCCAATTACATTGAGAACCGCAGCTACCTATTAATGTCCTTCTGTTCACGTCATTCCTCTCCTATCTCTCCCTCTAAATCAACAGAAATCCGTAGACAGCCGCCCACCTTTATAATGAAAGTAAAGGCGGAATAATTCATACAATGTATAGGTGAAAAGAGTGGAATTTTTATTGCCTAATGGAACAGATTTTTGCTGGAAGCTTTCAAGGCAATTCAGGGTCATCTGGATGTATTGTCATGCCTGATAGCAAGACCTTAGTTGGCTTTAAAGTGACATCAAACCTAATTTCAGCTGCTGAGATCAACACTTACCTTGTATGATGCGTGTTCAATTTACTTTTGAAAAAGAAAATCTGTTTTTATATAACACAGCTACCAAAATCTTTCAATACCTTAAAGTTCCAAATTTGTCTGTATTTTCCCAGACTCTTGAAGTGTATTTATAAAAATTTGGCAGAACAATTGCACATGCATTCATTCTGTGAAAATAGGGGAAAAAACAAATGTTACTAGGGTGTTTTCTCTCCAGGTCGAATGTTATGTATTCAGGCAGAATCCAGCCAATCAGAAAAATGCTGCTATATGGCCACTAGATGGAGCAGTGATCATAAGAAGTAAATACTTATTTACTATTACCTTCAGCTCCATCTAGTGCTCAAAATGCAGCATTTTCCTGAACCACTCTTTTTATAAGACAGGCCTCTGCTCCACCTACAAAGTGATTAATAATGGCGCTCATTGGGCACTCAGTAAGACCCGCCTCTGTTCCTCCTTTTCCAAGTGATAAACAGAGACTTAAATGGGTCACATCATAAGACACGCCTCTTCTCCTCTGCTTTCAAGTGATTGACAGAGGCTCACATGGGGCACACCATAAGACACGCCTCTTCTCCTCTGCTTTCAAGTGATTGACAGAGGCTCGCATGGGGCACATTATAAGACACGCCTCTTCTCCTCTGCTATCAAGTGATTGACAGAGGCTCACATGGGGCACACCATAAGACACGCCTCTTCTCCTCTGCTTTCAAGTGATTGACAGAGGCTCACATGGGGCACATCATAAGATACGCCTCTTCTCCTCTGCTATCAAGTGATTGACAGAGGCTTGCATGGGGCACACTAGAACACATGCCTCTGCTCCTCTTTTCAAGTGATTGACAGAGGCTCACATGAGGCATGCATGCGTGATAGCACTATGAATTATGGGACATGTAGTCCCCAGAATTTAAGGGAGCGACTCGGGCTGTAATAATTTAAAAATGTAACTTTGTGGAAATAAATTAGGCTACATTCACAATTTGTTTTTGCCTGACACCAATTATATGCAAGAAAATCAGCAAAGGGTTCCTGGCAGTTAACTGTGGGAGGCAACCCCATTGAAAGCAATTGTTACTATTAGCCACCCACATGTAATTGCTATGTGGTAATTACCTGTAAGTGTTTGGCCCTGGAAGCAGACTGTCTAGGGGAGGAGCTCTGTTTTCTCAACTCTTCCTGTCCTAGGGTAACAACTCTATTCCTCCTGACCCCTGAACTATGTACATACACCTTACTCATGCACTATTTACATTACACACTCCTGACCTCTGCATTGTGTACTGTACATTACAAACTCCTGACCCATGCACTGTTTACATTACAAACTCTTGAACTCTGCACTATGTACTGTACATTGCAAACTCCTGACCCCTGCACTAAGTACTGTACATTGCAAACTCCTGACCCCTGCACTATGTACTGTGCATTACACACTCCTGGCCTCTGCATAGTGTACTGTACATTACAAACTCCTGACCCATGCACTGTTTACATTACAAACTCTTGAACTCTGCACTATGTACTGTACATTGCAAACTCCTGACCCCTGCACTAAGTACTGTACATTGCAAACTGCTGACCCCTGCACTATGTACTGTACATTACATACTCCTGACCCCTGCACTATGTACTGTACATTACATACTCCTGATCCATGCACTATGAACTGTACATTACAAACTCCTGACCCCTGCACTATGTATTGTATATTACAAACTCCAGACCCCTGCACTATGTATTGTATATTACAAACTCCTGACCCCTGTACTATGTACTGTACATTGCAAACTGCTGACCCCTGCACTATGTACTGTACATTACATACTCCTGATCCATGCACTATGTACTGTACATTACATACTCCTGAAACCTGCACTTTGGACATAGCCTCAAGATTTAAGCCCATACCACTGTTAATGCAGTTTTGCATTAGTTTGCTGAGCGCACCACCTCTTTTTTTTCTCCTCCTCCTGTCCTTGGTTCCTCTAAATCTTATCATTTAAGAGAGTTCAAGCCCATTTAGGAATAAAATGATCTACAGCCCTGGGGCAAGACTGAGGGTAAGGCTGAAGTAAGGCTGAAGTCCAGCTTCAATACTTTCCTGTCCCAACATCTTCCATGCCAAACTTCATCCTCTTAAACACCTATGCATTCAGAAAAGTCATTTGCATACCTCTGGCAATGTCAGATGCCTGATCCCCCTGCATTCTGTGGTTCCACCCACCAGCTGTTACACCCCTACAGGACATGGTAGTGACACATGAATAGGAGGATGGAACCACAGAGCGTAGCAGGGGGGACCCAACACACAATGCAGGAACATGGCAGATGCAGATTTTTCAGCTGGTTTAGCCCTGCAATAGAGTGAATGTTTTCCATGTGTGCATCCGAAGTAAGCATTAACCCTTTACTTTACAAGCTGGCCTTATTTTAGGAAAAATGTAATCTGTTGAGAGTCACTTTAACCGCTTCCCGACCACCCTATAGCAGAACTACTGCTACAGGGCGGCAGGGCTGCGCAAAATCACGTATATATATGTGATTTTGCATCTCTGGGTAGGAGGCGCACGTGTGTGCAGACTGCCCTATCCATGCCGTCATTGGTGGCTACAGCTGTCGATCACCGGGTCCCAGCCAGAGATTCCCCGCTGGTACCTGGTGATTGCCTGGGAACAGACAGGGGAGAAGTCTGAATGTAAACAATACAGATCTCTCCCCTCTCAGCACCAGCATGCTGCTTTGTATTGCTCTGCATAGCAGAGCAATACAAAGCAGCATGCTTACACATTAAAACACATCACACAGTAAAACACACACAGTTATCCCTTTGATCACCCCAGATGTTAACCCCTTCCTGCCCAGTGTCATTAGTACAGTATCAGTGGTTTTTATTAGCACTGATCACTGTATTAGTGTCACTGGGGATGTCAGTGGCAGTTAGTCAGTCCCCTCCATGTATCAGAAGGCCACTGCAGTCCCGCCATAAGTCGCTGATCACCGCCATTACTGGTATAGAAAAGAAAATTCCAGCATCTATACCGCCATTTGAAAACTCTATCATTTTCATGTAAACCAATTAATTTACACATATTAGGATTTTTTCAGCATGGAGCAGAATACATTTTGACCTAAATTTCTGACGAATTTTGATTTTTTTTTTTTTTACATTTCTGGACATAATTAATAGCAAAAAGTAAAAAATATTGAGGTGTTTTTCAAAATTGTCGGCCTTTTTTCGTTTATAGCGTAAAAAAAAAAACCGCACAGGCAATCTAATACCACCAAAAAAAGCTCTATTCATGGGAAAAAAAGGACACAACTTTCATTAGGGCACAGTGTTGCATGACCGCGCAATTGTCAGTTAAAGTAACGTAGCGCCGTACCGCGAACAATGGCCTGGTCAGGAAGGGGGGTAAATCTTCTGGAGGGCAAGTGGTTAAATCCCCCTTTCAGAGTATCTACAGCTTGCCTTTGAC
Source organism: Staurois parvus (assembly GCF_062004578.1). Classification (NCBI taxonomy): domain Eukaryota; kingdom Metazoa; phylum Chordata; class Amphibia; order Anura; family Ranidae; genus Staurois; species Staurois parvus. The sequence goes on from NW_028318146.1 coordinate 1,714,246, forward strand.
TCTGAGCCATACTGTGGAAACATTTTACATGTTTGTCTGTCTGTCTAGAGCGCCTCATGTAACTTTGGCAAACTGCACTGCGTAAGCCTGAAATCTGGACGCGGTTTGAGGAAAGGTGTTAGTTGCTCTAAAATAATGTTTATTCATCTAAGGGCAAGATGTGCAAAATCACTCCGAAATGCAGTCTGCTGTACCTGGAGAACATAGAATGGCGAGAAGTATAGATTAACACATGTCTACAGCGGGGGCGGACGCAGTGCGGGATCACACTTCTGCCTGAGACCATGCGAGACACAGATCAATGGTGCCTTTACTACATGACTGGTTGATGTCTAGTATTAGGATGCACATGAATGGCTTCTCTGTCTTGTTATGTATGGGAATGCAATACATTCCATATATTACCAGGATATGTAAAGATTTATCATGAAGCAGATTTAAACCATGTTCTAGTTCTATATTGACTGTTGTGAAAACTTAAAGTGGGGTTCCGGGAATAATCTTTTTCTCCATTCTTATACTGGTCCAGCATGGCTTAATGTAAGTTCCTAGCCGCACCACCACTCCTAAAGCCGATCCTTTGCAAGATTCATCATTCGATCCATGCACTATGCTAGTATCTTGCTCCATTCACCTGGTATGTGTTCCCTTTACACTTTGTAACTACACTACACTCTTATATGACTGTCATATTCATTCATCCATTGATCGAAATGCGAGCAGTGCAGTGCAACATCCGGGGAGGATTTTTCTATATATATTTTTATTTTTATTTGTACATTTCTTATGGTTTTTTATGATTTTATGAATGTCACCAGTATCAGTGGTTTTATATATATATATATATATATATATATATATATATATATAAAATTTTCCTTATATATTTCTTGTGTTTATTTTTACTATGTCAATTGCCCCTGTGGCCCTCTCGCCTTGCCTTGGGGAGTGTCCAGGACGGCCCACATGTGACCTTTGGTTCAACTAGTAGTGAGCATATAAAAGAGGGAGCAGACATTTGGTCAGTTGGCTCTGAGGAAGAGGCAGGTCCTCGAAACGTGGCACCCTATTGGATGTCTACACTCCCTATTGCGGACAGTCACTTAGCACGGTGTTGACCCAGCTGTTCTTTTTATAACGTGCCTTTGACTTTCCTGTTGTTTGTGAGTACAACACCTACTTTTATTTCTTATTAAACATTTTTTATGGTAATGCACTAGGCCCGTGCGCCCTCTTTTTGTTCTTCCTCATGGCTTAATGTAAATGGGCAGCACAGTGGCTAAATGGTTAGCACCTCTACCTTGGCAGTACTAGGGTCGCTGGTTCAAATCCCGACCACAGCACCTCCTGCCTGGAGGTTGCAAGTTCTCCCTGTGCCTGCGTGGGCTTCCTCCAATTTCCTCCCACACTCCAAAGACATGCTGGTAGGTGACTTGGACCCTATTTAAATTGTCCCTAGTATGTGTATGTATGAATGTAAGTTAGGGACCTTAGATTGTATGCCCCTTGAGAGTTAGGAACTGATGTGAATGTACAATATATATATATATGTAAAACACTGTGTACATTGATGGCACTATATAAGTACCTGAAATAAATAAATGTAAGTATTCATATGCAATATCCAAAGAGCTGCTGGGGATTCTGAAAATTACTGGGGCACAACTGACATCACAATCTGTCCCTTATCCAATCAGAGAATGCTTTGTATTCCATGATAAGAAAGTCATTCTCTGAATGGTGGTGGTACAGACTGAGTGACCCCCTGTGGTCAGTGTGCAGAGGAGAAGCTGCTGGAGGAGCATTCAAAAGATCACCACTATCACTAGTATAGAAAAACAAATTCCAGTATATATATACCGCCATTTGTAAACGCTATAACTTTCACGTAGACCAATTAATTTACACGTATTGGGATTTTTTTTTAGCAAGGACATGGAGCAGAATACAATTTGGCCTAAATTTATGACGAATTTAGATTTTTTAAAATTTTTTTACTGGACATGTTTAATAGCAAAAAGTAAAAAATATGGTATTTTTTTTTCAAAATTGTCAGTATTTTTTTGTTTATAGCGTAAAAAAACAAAACAAAAAACACACAGGCGATCAAATACCATCAAAAGAAAGCTCTATTCGTGCAGAAAAAAAGGATGTAAACAGGGGCGGACTGACAACTCATGGGGCCCCCGGGCATTAGGGGATCATGGGGCTCCTGTGTCCTTGCCCAAACTCAAAAAAGCCTATGAAAAAAGGTACCAGGGGCATCTCATGGGGCCCTCTACTGACCCCGGGTCCTCGGGCAGTGCCGGAGTTTCCAAATGGTCAGTCCGCCCCGGGACGTAAATTTCATTTGGGTGCAGCGTTCAAGGTATGACAATGTAATTCCTGAAATGGACTGCAAAACAAAAATGATTGCTTACCTATACATTAGTGGTTGTTGCCACCTTCAGAATAGTCCCCTTGTGAAGCAATGTCCTTTTCTAGGAGACTGTGCCATTGCCAGAAACATTCCTGGAATTCGTTTTACAGAACACCGCGCAGCATCTTTGTCATGACGCACTGGATGTGCAGAATGTCATCAAATCTATGTCCTTTTAAGGCATTTTAAACGGCCAAAAGTCGCAGGGTGCTGATTCAGGGGAATAAGGTGGTTGGTCGAGTTTCAGGATGAATTTCTGGGCCAGGAACTCATGAACTCTTAATGCATCATGTGCAGGAGCATTGTCGTGGTGGAAAATTCACTTGTCAGGCCAGAGTTCTGGTCTTTTCTTTCTAACAAATTTTTGTAACATTTTCATTTTCTACATTTGCATATCTCCTTTGCACTTTTGGCTGCCCACTTCTTGTATCATCGTGGACATCTTCCCGCCCCTCTTTAAACTGCCAATAAACCGCCATTCAAAAACACTTGATCTCTTCACCATAAGCCTGTTGTAGCAGAAATAAAGTTTTGTCTTATTTCTTCTACTACTCTGTAAAGACTTAGTCAACTGGTTGGTGACCCTGACGAGTCAGAATACGCTGGAGTGTGAATGGCTGTGCGACTCATCACCATACTGCTTCACTACAGGCATTCCGGTAATTAAATTGTCACACCTCGTAGTGCAGACCACAGCAGGGATTTTCTGTGGTCTCCTGGATATCACTTAAGGATACATACAGTACATGGAGCCAAGCTGGCCAATGCAAGCATGTATAAATGATAATTCCTGCGGTTCCACTGAAGTTTAGCTGAAAAAAATGTTTTCTTTATAGATTTGTTCACATTACTTACTGTCCCTGTAATGAAGTATATTCCACGATGTGCAGGCAGCTGGATTCTATAGAAACTTTTACTATAGGCCTGCCCTGTCCTCTTCCTGCTCCAGAACCTCCAGCACTGTGGGGGTTAACAGATTTGGGTCCCTAGGTTCAGCTGCACCTACAGGGAGATGATCCTACAGGGAGACACCCCCTCCTTCGTCCTTCCAAAGTTATCTCACTGATTAAACGATCTGTGAATGGAGGAGAGAGTCATGTGACTGAACAGACTGAAAGAAGGAGAGGGCAGGAGGGGGCATGTCCCCATCAAATCATCTTTAGCCTGAGTTCACATATATGAGGTGCAGTATATTGCATGTGATTCGCACAGAAACCACACCACATTCCTGTGCAAATCACATGTGATTTGTGTGCGGTGTGATTGGACGCATACATTTTGTATGGCTCTAATCGCACTGCACCCGCACCAAAAAGGTGCAGGACCCTTTTTTGGGTCCTCACTCGGATTGCTTGGGTATTTACACCTATGCGATCTGATTCTGCACATCGCACCGTGTTTCGCGGACTGCTTTTGGGGTGTTGTTAACTTAACGTATACACCCGCAGCGATTCGCATGAACGGGGTGCGATTCTGATATGGTATGGAATTCGCACTGAAAACGCTGCAAATTCCGCACTGCATCAGTGTGAACCAGGGCTTAGTGCAACTGAGGCCAGAGACCTAAAGCTGTTAACACCGACAGTGCTAGAAGTTTAGCAGCAGGAAGAGGACAGGGCAGCCTATCTCGAGACTTGATAAAGCACATGCGTGCGAAACATGTTGTCCTGGCAACCGGCCTCTTCCTTCTAAAGCTGCGGCTCCAGCGAGAGTTCCCCCCCCCTCCGTCTCTCCACATCGTGGTGACGTCATCCGGGACACTGGGACATCGGATACACGTGGTCCCTGCACTGACAGGCATTCTACTCTCCACTGCTTCCCTCTGAGCGGACGGGCCGTCCATCTTGGAACCTGGCTTCTTAAAGCCACAGGCTGGTTATCTATTTTTTACCATATGAACTATTAAAGGCACACCTCCATATAAGGCGTATTACTTTTATCACAAAACTACACAGCGCCTGGCTTCTGTTCATAAAAAATGTCAGTTTAGCCGTGTTTGCATACCCTGTTTATGCGCGTTTGGGTTTAGAAGTGTTTTTAACCCCTTCACGCCGGAAGAGGTGGGCGGGATGGGGCGTGGCTTAGTGTCATGTAGCCCATGTGACGTCACGGCCAGTCCCATGATCGGGAAAGGTCCCAATCGAAAGAGCGGACTGGGACCTTTCCGTGAGTACCTGACATGTGTGCTGGGAGCACGCAGGGCGCGCGCTCTCAGTACAAATGTTTTTTGCTACATGAACGCAAATGTGCGGCCGATCGGCGTCTAGGCCCAGATGCCGGGAGGCCGCAGGTTCACGTGCGGCCGGCGTGAAGGGGTTAAAAGATTACCTCAGGCGACCCTCCCAAATGCCCAGAATGCATGGAAAAACAGTAAAAAATCAACTATTTCAGACATTTTGAGAGGAATAGAGAGAGCAGAAGCAGAGAGCAGTATGTGTTGAGATGACCTGTCTTTTCTGGTTGTATTCACTATGGATCCCATCATGAGCATAATGCGGCACGTTCTATCATTTTTTCCTTCACGCGAAACCTGGAACTGACTGCACTGGTGTACCGGATCCATTTGAATACATGGAAAATGCTTTGCATGCATTTCTGATGATGATAAAAGGCTCCAGACAGCATCTGGATATGGAACAGTTAAAAACCCTTCTAAACGCAAACGCTTATAAATGCAGTTAACCGCGTTTACAAGCGCATGAAACGCTGATAAAATCTACTCTTGAATGCAAAAAAAGACTGTAAACTCCACTGCTTGTAAACGACTGTAAACGAAGATGTGTACATGGACACATAGGAAAACATTAGGGAGAGTTCAGGGACTGCTGAAAAAAGTGTAGAAAAGCTCCTGAACGTGAGTTTATCAGCTGCAGTGTACATGAGCCCTCAGTCTGGCTGAAAAAAGACAAAAGTCCATCCAGTTCAACCATTAAAAAAAAAGTTAGAATCCTATACCCAGAGTTGATCCAGACGATCCAGGTTTAATGTATTGTCTCCCTTTATATTGTAAAGCGTTGAGCAAACTGTTGGCGCTATATAAATCCTGTATAATAATAATGAGGACTTACATCTACTTCTGGCACCCCTGGGCTCCTTGTTATTGTTTAGGAAGCTTGTAAAAAAAAAAGTTGCTATTAAATATACATATGATGTAGAATCTAAGGATTTATTTTCTTTTTTCTCCAAATTGCTTCCATGGGTGGAGCACACAATCCATTCCGTCATTACATACATACCTGGAAGGCTTTCCGATGTGGCATGTACTTGCTGCACTCTGGCAGAAAGAAATATGTAGACATGTCATCCTTTCAACCCGGAACATTACAATGGCTCCTAAGCATGCGCTTCTCAGGGTGTATACATTATTTACACCGATTATTCCCATGTGTGATTGAAGGCAATTCTGACCTGTCAGAAGAGAAATGATAATCCCTTTCCAGCTAGAGGGGTTACTAAATGACATGCCAAACTCCCAATCCTATAATATCTACTGGTTGTCATTAAGGTGAAAGGGAAGTGTCTCATGTTGAGGAGAATTGAAGTCTAGCTGTAAAGACTTGAAGTATGTACAGAGCTACGAGACACACCTCACAGGGATAAAAAACACTTTGCCCATTACAAGATTTGTATTGCTACATGCAACAAAGACAATGATGAAACACTGTATAAAGCGTAACTAGATGTAAAAAAAAATGGTTGTTTATTTATTATAGGTACTTATATAGTGCTGTCAATTTACGCAGCACTTTACATATATATTGTACATTCACATCAGTCCCTAACCCTCAAGGGGCGTACAATCTAAAGTCCCTAACTTACATTCATACATACACATATTAGGGACAATTTACCTACCAGCAGGTCTTTGGAGTGTGGGAGGAAACCAGAGTACCCGGAGGAATCCCACACAGGCACAGGGAGAACATACAAACTCCAGGCAGGTGGTGCGGATTTGAACCAACAACCCTAATACTGCCAGGTGGAAGTGCTAACCATTTAGCCACTGTGCTGCCCACTGCCCATGGTGTTGTTAACACTGAAAAGTTGCCATAGATATTAGATGGCTTGCCATAGTTACAGTACTAATTGTATCCAGGGGCAGACTGACAACTCATGGGGCCCCTGGGCAATAGGGGATCATGGGGCCCCTGTGTCCTTGCCCAAACTCAAAAAAGCCTATGAAAAAGGTATCAGGGGCACCTCATGGGGCCCCCTACTGACCCTGGGCCCTCGGGCAGTGCCGGGTTTCTAAATGGTCAGTCCGCCCCTGATTGTATCTCATGTGGAGGGACTGACCCTGTTTCAGAACCAAATCCCTGTGTTCCTCCTTCTCAACTGTCCTTCTTTTTGGTTTGATGTATAGACCTCTATATGTAAGATACTCATCAACTAACAAAAATACCAATGTTAGCAAATGCTGTTGTAAAGCTGCCATAGATACAACGAATGTAGACGATTGGTGCTGAGAGGGAACTACGTAGTAGAAATACTAAATGAAGCATGAACATTTGAGGTACAACTGGAGTGTGTAACAAACAGTACCAATAGTGAAAAATCACACAGGGGCATAGAAGTCCATAATGTCCATGAATCCTCGAAAGGGTTACAGGTGAAGGCAGCTCCCCATAGAGCAGGGGTGTCAAACTGGCGGCCCTCTAGCTGTTGCGAAACTACAAGTCCCATCATGCCTCCGCCTTTAGGAGTCATGCTTGTAACTGTCAATCTTGCAATGCCTCATGGGACTTTTAGTTTGGCAACAGCTGGAGGGCCACCAGTTTGACACCCGTGCTGTAGAAGATAGAAACGAGCACAAGGGGGCACCAATCTGAGTGTAGAGGGTTAATCATTTATTAAAATGCATAAAAGTTAGTAACTACTCATAAACAAAAGGAATATGAAGGCATGTAAAAGCAATCCTCAGGTAAACCATGGGGAAGCCAGCGATGTGAATTAGGGTCCTGGTCCTTCTGGATGGACGGGGATATAGCCATCAGCTGTCAGCGGTGTAGGAAGTTTGAATTTGGCACCGTTGACCAGCGTGGAACACAAGGAAGTCCGGACCCGGCGGGTGACCAATACAGCCTGCCTTGTCCGGCCATCCCCCTATAAGAGACCTATAGAGACTAACTTTCCCTACAGCCAATCAGGTCTGAAGAAGAAGCAGTTGCTTCGAAACGCGTCACCTGACTTCTCACCTTCCTATTGGTCCCCCGCTGGGTCCAGGCTTCCCCATGGTTTACCTGAGGATTGTTTTTACATGCCTTCATATTCCTTTTGTTTGTGAGTAGTTACTAACTTTTATGCATTTTAATAAATGAGTAACCCTCTACTTTCAGATTGGTTCCCCCTTGTGTTCGTTTCTAAAGTTGCCATAGACCAGCCATTCTCAACTAGGGTTCCTTCAGAGTTGGCTTGGGTTCCTTGAGCTGTGGCTAACTAACCCCCATCTGATGGTTCCAGCATAGTTCCCGGTCCAATGCCAGTTGGCAGAGCCAGCAGCATGACTGCAAAAGTGTCAGGGTGGTATTCTTCCCACCAATATAAGTGGCATTTTACCAATGACTCCCGATAGACTAACCTTATCAGGGGTTCCCTGAGATCTGAAAATTATTTCAAGGGTTCCTCTGGGGTAAAAAGGTTGAGAAAGGCTGCCATAGATATTAGATGAAATTATATATCAACCATTTTTCATTTGGAGGGACTGTCCCTCTTTTAAAACCAAATCTCTGTTCCTCTCTATTTCAGTTGTCCTTCTTTTTGGTTTGATGCATAGACCTCTATATATATAATTTACCCATTAACTTCCAAATCTGTGTAAGCATCATAAAGTTGCCATAGACATTAGATGGCATTGCATAGCAGTCGACGGTTCCTCATTTAAAAGGACTGTCTTCTTTTGGAACCAAATCCCTGTGTCCCTCTTTCACACTTGTCCCTCTTCTTTCTATTTGGTTTGATGTATAGTTCACTATATATAACATACCAATTAACTACCTAAATTATGTTAGCATTGTAAAGTTGCCATAGACATTAGATAGCATTACATACTGTATCTATCAACCGTTCCTCATTTGGAGGGACTGTTCCTTCTTTTAGAACCAAATCCCTGTGTCCCTCCTCCTCTGCTTTCTCTTTTTATAGTTTGATCTATAGTCCTTTATATATAACATACCAATTAACTATCAAAATTATGTTAGCAAGTTGCCATAAACATTAGATGGCATAGCAGTCAGCTGTTCCTCATTTGAAAGAGCTGTCTTCTTTTGGAACCAAAACCCTAAGTCCTTCCTGCTCCGTTGTCCCTTTTTTTGTTTGGAGTGTAGACCTCTATAAGTAATGTAGTCATGAACTACCAAATCTACCGTTCAGTGTCTGCCACCCTTCTCTGCCAATCTCTCCACTGGCTTCCACTCACCCAATGAATAAAATTCAAAATACTAGCAACAACTTACAAAGCCATCCACAACTCTGCCCCCAGCTACATCACCAACTTGCTCTCAAAATATCAACCAAACCGCTCTCTTCGATCCTCCCAAGACCTCCTGCTCTCTAGTTCCCGTGTCACCTCCTCCCATGCTCACCTCCAGGACTTCTCCCAAGCTTCTCCCATCCTACGTAACTCCCTACCCCAATCTGTTCGACTGTCTCCTAACCTATCCACTTTTAGACAATCTCTGAAAACCCTTCTCTTTAAAGAAGCCTATCCTGCTTCCAACTAGTAAACTGCTTTTTATTCCCTCCATCAGCTCATCCCCCTCCAGCTATTACCTTTTGTAACCCTTCCTATTAGATTGTAAGCTCTAACGAGCAGGGCCCTCGGTTTCCTCTTGTACCAAATTGTATTGTAACTGTAATGTCTGCCTTCATTTTGTAAAGTGCCGCGCAAGCTGTTGGTGCTATATAAATCCTGTATAATAATAATAATCTATTACACAGCATGAAACCTTTCATCCAGTGTCTAACTTGTTTCACTTTAAATTTTGAAAGCCTGCATAAAGGAAAAGTAGTTATGAAAAGGTGAATCACAGGGATGTAGTGGTTAGCCCTTATGCCTTGCATTGGTGGGGGCCTCGGCAGTGGTGTATTTAGGTTTTGTGCTGCCCTAGGCAACACAAAAATCGGATGCCCCTCCCTGGAGGAGAGAGCCTGATACCGACCAACACTAGACCCCCCTTCCCTACGGAGAGAGCCTGACAGTGACCAAAAACACCCCCACCCGAGAGAGCCTTCCACTAATACCCACCCCCCCGCCGGCGACAGAGAGAAAGACACTCACCTTCACAGCTCTGGGCATCCCCAGGAGTGCCTTCAGCATCCACCATCAAGCAGCCCGCATCCTCTTTCAGATCTCACCTGGTTCCCATGCCGCATATGTCCTTCCTTCTGGGGGGCAGTGCTGCCCCCCTAAAAAAATGCCGCCCTAGGCAAATGCCTTGTTTGCCTTGTGGTAAATACACCCCTGGTTCTTGGTTTGAATTCTAAAAAAGATGTGAAGGATAAAAGCACCACAAGTTTATGGTAATTCCAGTACAAATTTATTAGTCTTGATTAACACATCAGAAGGCACAGTCAACACATTTTGGGGCATCCCCACTGCAAGGGAGGAATTCAATTTTCCCTGGAGTTGGGCTTTAACAGACCAAAATGGAGCAAATAAGAGAAGTTAGGATTTAGATATGGGTTATTACAGCAGGAGCTGAGTCTGATCTCGCCAGTACTGTGACAGGTCCTCTTGAAGTGTCCTTCCTAACCGCCTGATTAGGGTTAGTTAATTAGAAGGGTAAAACATGTTTTTCTCTTTACAAAGCAATCATTGCACATTGTAATTTCCATTTGCATAGTGCCCGGAACCTTTATTCCTCGCCCTAGCATGTGAAACCATCTTTCTCTTTTTATTGGTAGTAAATACTCTCTGTAATCTGGCTTGACATCCGGGAGAGTGTCGTTAACACAAGCTGCTTGGGGCAGGGAGGTCAGATTGCTGCACACAAATAAAATCACTCCAAGTTGTTGGGGGTTAGCCCTTTTATCCTTCTATGTGCCATTGTACAATTTATCCTCCTTAATTAAAATGTAATTGTGGGCATTACATCCAAAGAGCATTAGAGAGCTTTGCACCGCTCACATAGTTTTCTTTGCGGTTTAGCTAATTGCTGGTAGTCACTAGATTGCGGAAAATCTTACCCTTCACCAACACAAGGGAAATCTTTGCTTCAAAAGCTTGTTTGCTGCAAAAGTTCATGACAAGGGTAGAATATACGACTTCCAACTTAACCAAGCCTGCCAGACCAACCCTCCACCATTCCAGCTATACAACATACACAAACCAAGTTTTTGGAGTCAAAATGGCCATAGCAGCCTTTTATTAACCAATAAATTATTTCAACATAAATAACATTCTAAATTATAAACAGAGGAAAAACGTGGTGGTCATTTGAGGGCCATAAACCCAACTTCACTTTTGCGGAAAACATTCCTTCAATTTAGGCCTCCAGCCACAACCCACCGGCTCGGGGACAATCCTACTTATCCCCAGCTGCAACCCACCGACTTGGAGATAACCCTACTTATCCCCAGCTGCAACTCACCGGCACGGGGACAATCCTATTTATCCCTAGCCGCAACCCACCTGCTCGGGGAAAATCCTGCTTATCCCCAGCTGCAACCCACCGGTTGGAGATAATCCTACTTATCCCCAGCTGCAACCCACCGACACGGGAACAATCCTACTTATCCCCTGCCGCAACCCACTGGCTCGGGGACAATCCTACTTATCCCCAGCTGCAACCCACCAGCTTGGAGATAACCCTACTTATCCCCAGCCACAACCCACCAGCTTGGGGACAATCCTACTTATCCCCAGCTGCAACCCACCGGCTTGGGGACAATCCTACTTATCCCCAGCCGCAACCCACCGGCTCGGGGACAATACTACTTATCCCCAGCCACAGCTCACCGGCTCGGGGACAATCCTACTTATCCCCAGCCGCAACCCACCGACTCAGGGACAATCCTACTTATCCCCAGCTGCAACCCACCGGCTCAGAGACAATCCTACTTATCCCCAGCCGCAACCCACCGGCACGGGGACAATCCTACTTATCCCCAGCTGCAACCCACCGGCTTGGGGATAATCCTGCTTATCCCCAGCAGTAACCCACCGGCTCGGGGACAATCCCAGTTATCCCCAGTCGCAACCCACTGGCTCGGGAACAATCCTACTTATCCCCAGCCGCAACCCACCGGCTCGGGGACAATCCTACTTATCTCCAGCCGCAACCCACCAGCTTGTGGACAATCCTACTTATCCCCAGCCGCAACTCACCGGCTAGGGGATAATCCTACTGTCACATGTTAGACAGCAGTTTTGTTTGTGTTCTTACCTTTCTTGTTGCAGTCCTGTTTCTGATTCCTTCTCATGTTTGTCTTTGCTCTTCTATGGGCGTCGTCTGTTGTCCTCTGGGTTTTATTTCCTTCCCTTCCATCACTTCCTGTCCCTCGTCCTTGTCTGCCTGTCTATATAAGATGTGCTCAGACTAGGCCACCTTGCCTGAACAACTTCTTAGTTGTTAGAGCTCCCTTGTGTTTCTGCTGTGAATCCTATATTGTCTATCTGTGTACCGACCCTGGCTTCGTTCCTGACTTTGCTTGTTTTCCGCCTGTCCTGACCTCGGCTTGCCTATTGGATTTCCTGTGTCTTCTCCCATTGTACCCTGCTCCTGCTAGCGGTCTCCTCCACCTCTGCTGGGTGTACCTGGGGGCCGCGACCTGCTCCCAGTCTGCTGCAAGTCCATCCCCACCATCAGGGGCCCTGGTGAACAAGCAGGCTGGGGCTTAGACTCCGCGCCCTGGGGAACCCCAAGTTGTGGATCAATAGAGCTCACTACCACAGGTGCTGACACCTACTTATTCCCAGCCGCAACCCACCGGCTCTGGGACAATCCTACTTATCCCCAGCTGCAACCATCCGGCTCAGGGACAGTCCTACTTATCCCCAGCCACAGCCCACTGGCTTGGGGACAATCCTACTTATCTTTACGTCGTCCAGTCAGAGAATGCCTTGTATTCATAGACTAAATACAAGGTTGTTCTGTGATTGGCAGCCATGTCAAGACCTCTTTGCAGCCTTTGATACTGTTGACCACCCACTCCTTCTCAATAACCTACTACTAATACTAATAACACTACTTTGGTCTCAAAGGGTCAGCTTTTTCCTGGTTCTACTCCTACCTATTTATTATTTATTTATTAGAGGTATTTATATAGTGCCATCAATTTACGAACCGCTTTACATATACATTATACATTCAACTCAGTCCCTAACCCTTAAGGAGTTTACAATCTAAGGTCCCTAACTCAAAATCATACATACACATACTAGGGCAAATTAGAAAGGAGCCAATGAACATAGTAGCGTGTCTTTGGAATGTAGGGTATCTGGAGGAAACCTATGCTGGCACAGGGAGAAAATGCAAACTCTATGCAGGTAGTGCCATGGTTGGGACTCAAACCAATGACCATAGCGCGGCCAGGCAGAAATGCTAACCACTTAGCCACTGTGCTGCCCACCGATCACAGTGCTCCTACAGTGTTACCTATAACACTTTCTGCTCCTCTCCACCTCCTCTTTTTGTCATGGGTCCCCCAAGGCTTTGTTCTTGATACCCTTCTCTTGTCTATCTACACCTCCTCTCTTGGTCACCTGATAACTTCCCACAGCTTCAAATACCACCTCTATGCCGATGACAGCCAAATCTATCTTTCTACTCTTCACCTCACGCCTTCAGTCTCCTCTCACATTACTAATTTACTAACTGGCATATCAGCATGGATGTCGCACCACTTCCTTAAACTAAATCTAAAACTGGGCTGATCCTATTCCCTCCCTCGTGCTGTCCTCCATGACTTTTCCAGCAAAATCAATAATGCAGCTATGAGGCCCCCCCCTCAAGCCAGGGTACTAGGTGTAATCCTAGACTCTGACCTATCTTTTCAGCCCCAAATCTAAAAGCTTGTAGACTTCACCTCCGTAACATCTCCAAAATTTGCTCCTTTTAACTAATGAAACCACCAAATTACTCATTCCTTCCCTTGTTATCTCTCAACCTGACTATTGCAACTCCCTTCTCATAGGCATACCTCTCTGCAGGCTATCCCCTCTTCAGTCTATCATGAATGCTGCTGCCATAATTATCTACCTTACTAACCGCTTAGTGTCCTCCACCCCTCTCTGCCAATCCCTCCAGGCTTTCGATTTCCCAGCGAATTAAATTAAAAATACTAACAACAACTTACAAAGCTATTCACAAATCTTGTCTCCAAGTATAACCCAAACCGTCATCTCCGCTCCTCTCTTGACCTCTTGCTCTCAACCTTGTCTCCTCCTCCAATGCTCATCTCCAGGACTTTGTCCCATCCTCTAGAGCTCCCTATCTCATTCTGTCCTAATATCCCCTACTCTGGCTGCCTTTAAGTGATCTCTGAAAACTCACCTCTTCAGGGAAGCCTATCATGCCTCCAACTAGACATTTATCACTTCCATCAGCTCATCCCCCACAGTTATAAAAAAGAGAAAAGAAGAAAGGGCGCCAGACTAAATGCAGTATTAACAGGTAGTTTAATAGCACAAAAAACTGGGTAACTCACTAGAAGGTAGTGGATAAAGGTATGTGTCTCAGAGTAGATGTCATCTTGGTGGAGATCCTGGAGGCTGATGGAGAGGGTGGATGGACATCTAGGGGCAAAGGCTGAAGAGGGAGCCAGGTTTCCAGATTCCCACCGTTCGTGTCCAGCATCCATCGGCAGTGTAAGAAACCAAGCTGGAAAGCAGATGGCTGCCGGGCGGACGTGACGTCACCACGTGAGCATAATTCCGCAAAAAGGGGGCGGTAATGTGTTTCAAAGCATCGGCTTCTTCGTCCCCCACAGTTATAACCGTTTGTACTATTCCCACCCTATTAGATTGTAAGCTCTTATGAGCAGGGCCCTCATAATCCTCTTGTTTTTTATTGTATTGCAACTGTATTGTCTGCCTGTATATTGTAAAGTGCTGCGCATTGGTGCTAATATAGACTCTGTATAATAATAATGTGTGCACTATACAGGATAGCCGCTCAGCACAGGACCCAAAGGATAGCAACAATCATTGTAGTAGCGCCAACTATTACAGTGATTCTCCACTTCCACAGCAGTCCAACAGGTATGGAAGATGTATTCTTACCAAGCTGGACCAATGCAACTGTGCAATAAAAACTATACCAGGAGTTCAGCAGAGAAAAATCAGGGCTGCTTACCTGCCAGGCAGGGCTGTTTTGTGTGACAGAGCTGTGTTAATCTTAGTACTGTATGGACAGACATACAAACCCTTTGGCACCCACATGGAAGAAAAATATATTTTAAATGTATTTTAAAAATATTCTTCCCAAATATATTGACATATATTTGAAATACTACAATTTGGCCGTATTCAATATTTTTCAAATATATATATTTACACACACACACTGTATGTTGAAATGCATTTTTTATATATTACAAAATATATGAAAAATATTTTTAAAAATACACCTTCAAATATATGTTAACATATATGTTTTAAATATATTCTTCTTTTTATACATATATATATAAATATATATATAAAAAAGAATCTTTTTAAAAAATATTTGTTAAAATATTTTTCATATATTTTGTAATATATGAAAACCGCATTTCAACATACTATATATATATATATATATATTTTTTTTTTTTTTTAATATATTGCATACGGCCAAAATTGTAGTATTTCAAATATATGTCAATATATTTGGGAAGCATATTTTTAAAATATATTTCAAATATATTTTTCTTCCATGTGGGCAGGTAGAAGAGCTCTCATATGTATTTCATCTGTGTATTTAGCTGTTTGGAGTTCAGCTTTAAAGACCCAAAAACCTGCCATACAAGTGATGACTGAAGTAAAGGGGGTTATAAATGGCATCTGTCCATATGATGAACATGTTTTAGAAGCTTATCAGATTTTAGGATGTTTGAGATAAATCGGTGATTGGTGGGAAGACATTTTTGCGACATGGAGCTGACATCCTGTCCCGGAATCCAAAGGGCAGCACCATAGTCACTCTCTCATCAGCTCCACCCCAGTCTGAAGTGGCCAATAGCATGGCGTAACAGATTACATGCCACAAGCCTTAATACAATGTAGAATGTCTAAAATTCTTTCAAGGTATGAGGACAGATACAATCTGCTTATATAAATGGTATTTTTGCTTTCAGACGTAGGCATAACTCAGGTCTTGGAATATGGAGTCTGTTGTGTCTCAATGCATTTTGACACACCTTTTCAGTGCACTGCAAAGTATTGCAGAATGTCAGAATGCACTGCGCAAAAATGCTGCACGCCCTGTTTTTTCTAGCACACATCAACGCAACACATTGGTGGGAACTGAAGCCATAATACATACGGCTAATGCTCAATACTGATGGTGTAAATCAGGAGTCTCTAAACTTTCTAACTAAGGGCCAGCTTATTGTCCTTAAGACTTTAGGGGTACTGGACTGTGGCCAGTGGAAGTAAAAAATGCCCCAGGATCAATGGAAGTAAACAATGCCTCAGGCTTGGTGGTCAATTGGATTAAAAAAATGACAGAGTACCTGTGTTCGGTAGGAGCAGTAACAGTGCCCCATGATGGGTATTACTGGGAGGAATAATTACCCCATCATTGGTGTCAGTGGGAAGAAATGTGCCCCATCATTGGTGTCAGTGAGGGGAATTGTGCCCCATCATTGGTGTCAGTGGAAGAAATAGTGTCCCATCATTTATATCAGCAGGAGAAATTATGCCCCATCATTGTTATTAGTGGCAGCAATAATGCTCCATCATTGGTGTCAGTGGAAGTAATAGTGCCCATCATTGGTGTCAGTGGAAGGTATACGCTTCCATTTGGTATATTAGTGAGAGGAATTATACCCTGTTGTTGGTGTCAGTGGAAGGAACAGTGGCTCATCCTTGGTGTCAGTGGGAGGAATAGTACCCTATTGTTTGCTGTCATCAGTTGAAAGAATTATGCCCACTGTTGTTGTCATTGGAAGGGTTGGTGCCTCATCAGTGGTATCAGCAGGAGGAATAGTGCCTCATCATTGATATCAGTGGGAGGAATAGTACCCCATTATTGGTGTCAGTGGGAGGAATAGTACCCCATTATTGATGTTAGGGGGAGGAATAATGCGCCAACATTGATGTTAGTTTGAGGAATAATGCTTTAACACTGATGTTAGTGGGAATACTGTGCCATTATTGGTGTCAGTGGGAAGAACAGTGTATGATCAGTTATATCAATGGAAGAATTATACCCTGTAGTTGGTGTCAGTGGAAAGAATTATACTCCATTGTTTCTATCATTGGGGGGAATTATGCCCCACTGCTGGTGTCAATGGGAGGAATAATGCCCCAAAAGCCAGATATAGGCTAGCAAAGGGCCGCATCCAGCCCACAGGCAACAGTGTAGAGACCAATGGAATAAATGACCCCTTACACAGGATTTCCTTTCACTAATAGTGACTGAATGGAGCAATACGGTAGTGAAAGAAAAGTAAGTACTAGCTGCTGGTTATGTCTGCATGGGTAAAGCACAGGTTGACTTTAGGGCTATGTCTCCAAAACAGCTGGATTCAGTGGAAGAACATTCACCACCTATCTGTCAGGGTGAATGTGGGGGTGTAAGTGTACACTAAGCCATTTGGCCCGTGCCCTCTGTAGGATCTGATGTTTTCGGCATGCTTATCGGGGGTCAGAAATGCCTTCCAAGTTCTCTCCTCATTGAGACTGGCCTTTAATTGGTCTATTAACTAATGTTTAAGCAAACCCAATTTCCATATTGAAAAGCAAAAGCCTTGCCTAAGAACAAACACCTTTATTACCTAGAAATGCTAATCTGTTCTCCTCATTGATTCAGTTTCACTTTGTTATTGGAACCTAACTTTCCCTGACTTAATGGTGATGGCCTGCTAACTCCTATTCCAGTGTCCCATGGTGACCAGTAGTGATGAGCCAAACACCCCCCTGTTCGGTTTGCGGTCCAAAATTCGTACCCAACGAAAGTTTGACCGCGAATTTCAAACAGAGGGGACAATTCACTAAGCGGCATCTTACTGGCCTCTTCCCCACAACCGTGGCTGGTGGATGTGGGGGTCAGCTAGTGGGGGACTCATCGGAGTCTGGAAGCCCCTTTTAACAAGGGGGCCCCCAGATCCCGGCGCCCCTCCCCCCCATGTGAATGAGTAAGGGGTACTCAATCACAAAAAAAAGTGTATCGTAAAAAAACTGACACTAGACAGTCTTTGACAAGTCCTTTATTAAAAACAAAAATTAAAAAAATGTCCCCTGAAGTAGATCCAACATTAATCACAATGCCCGCCGCCACTCTCGATGCTGGCTTCCAGCCCTCTGGCAGCTGTGCCGGGATGGCAGTTCTTAAATACAGTGATGATGTCACAAGGGGGCAGGATCACTCTACTCCCTTGTGATGTCATCATGCGCTGTGATTGGCCAAAGCATTGCACCTGACCTGTGGCCAAAAGATAAACAAGCGTAACGTAACCAGCGCTCCAGTCTTCATACAACCAAGAAGATGCCAAAATGCCAAATGAAGAGGTGCAGCCCTTCTAAGATCGGGAAATCTGAGCACTAGTGAAAAAGAACAGACAAGGGCGCACTCTCATCATGCATTACCATGGTAAAACACGTGTTTATTGAATAAAAAGAGGATATATACTCACAAACCAACGTGAATAAAAGCAGTGTATGTGGTCCACAAAGACAGTCACAAAACATCTGTGTCTAATAATGCGAATGAGCTGACGCGTTTTGGGAGCTGAACCCCCTTCCTCAGAGCTCCAGCTCAGCTCTGAGGAAGGGGGTTCAGCTCCCGAAACATGTCAGCTCATTCACATTATTAGACACAGATGTTTTGTGGCTGTCTTTGTGGACCACATACACTTCTTTTATTCACGTTGGTTTGTGAGTATATATCCTCTTTTTTTTCAATAAACACGTGTTTTACCATGGTAATGCACGATGAGAGTGCGCCCTTGTCTGTTCTTTTTGACCTGTGGCCAATCACAATGCACTGTCAGGGTGCAGTGCATTGTGGGGTGTGACAGGCAAACAGCCTGCCAAACACCCTTACCCTTACTTGACTCGAACATCATGCCTAGCACTTGTAACCAATAAAATATTTTAGTGAAAATCAGCCAAAGAAGCAGTCATTATGACCAAATCCACATTTCAGTATAATGTATTTAGTGTTTTCAAGCCCTGTGGAATTAGACCTCATAGACAACCTAAAATGTAAAAAAAAGTGGCTTTTAGTGAATGCTAAAATATTTAAACTATATCTGGACCTGAATATCAGACAGAATCTCTTTCCTCTGCACCTATGGATACATTGGTACAATATCTTAGACATGGTCCTTGTATGGGGCCAATATACCCAACTTGGACAACAACCAACACTCAGGAACCTAGGGCTCTACAACAACACCCCTTTATCTGTGACCAATAAGGGCACCCTCATTGGACAGGAGAATGGTGGTTGTTGGAGCTTACAAATTAAATTAGGCTAACTGGGTTTCAAAAACTCCCAGATATGCAGATGGTGTGAGACTGGTTTACATAGCAGGCACCTCCATGGAAAAGGTCTTCCATACAGACATTCTAGTTTTTTCATACTTCATTTGTAAATTGGAGCGGTTTTTGGAATGCTGGAAGCTATGAAGGGAACATGACCACACACAGTCATAATAACCCTTGTTGCTTTGCTCAAACGGTCATTGTAGTATGGTAACAATCAAACCACATACTTGAACAGTCCCAAGACGTTAACATATAGAGGTCAGGGTCCTAGACTGACCAGTGCATTGTCCAGGCATTGTTCAGTAGTTTGTCTGATTGGTGAATGAAAAGTAAAGTATGTAAAAAAAAAATCCCAAGAATTAATTGCCTGCACAGTGCTAGTAAAGTGTCAAATGTTCCCATGTCCAGAGAACCAACATTGGCTGTGCTAGATAGAACATTTTACAAATATTACAGACAGGGCCAGATATCAGTTATATGTACCACATTCTGCTTCTGCTTTGCCTCCAATTAAGATCACTGATCTTTATATGGATACAGACGTTCAATCTTTCCAAATACAGAAGAGCCTATTTAGGTCTATACTTTGCATTGCAGTGCATTAGCAAATGAGTGTTATCTTGTATGTTGATGTACATTGTGCTAAGGCAGCCAAGTCTTTTGATTGGTCATGCCAATGGACCACAATGCAGCTGTCACGCTTACCCCCGCAGGAGCTGCTGGTGATGATGGGTCCTCTGTTCTGCCACGATTCAAAAACCACTTAGTCGCCACTGACACACCCTGTTAGAGGTGGAGGACCACACAAACCTGGATAAATTAGGAGTTAGTAAGTCACAGATGTTTATTAATGCACGGAAATTAGGCCAAAGACTACCAGATGATTAGTAAGTGTATTATATCAAAGCAGGTAAACAATGCAAGGCTTGGCATCAAGTAATAAACAATCCAAACTTTCAGAACAAATAAAGTTAATTCTGGCCTATCAAAGGATGAAATACCTAAACTACATCAATGTTAGTCCAAATTTTAACTGAGATAACTGGTAATGAGCAAAATCACACCGATATAACTCAATGATAATGTTCTGGATTGCACTCTGTAGTGATATCCCAGATACGGGATAAAGGGTACCTCAATATGGTAGAAGCAAAACACCCGGTGCCTTAAAGTTAGTGTTGGCTGGCTTGAGGTGGGGCCCTTCTGTCGGTGGCACATAAGAATCTGGCTTTTTAGGAGTAGGTGGTGTATAGCTGCAGGGCTGCTAAATTGTGAGCAGTCTATGTGGAACTGGGTGTAGCAAGAGTTAAATGTGGGTTCTACTCTCACCACTCATGGCAAGCGACAGATTCCATACCAGACGCTTGGCAGTTTGCTGATTCAGCTGTCAGGTCCTGGAAACAGGCACAGTCTCTCAATGCTCGATCATACACTTGAAATCTCTGGATGCCTCAGCAGCAGGTCTGTCCTCCCTCTGAATTAGGCAGTCAGGCTCCAGTAGCAAGAGCTCTCTGTGCAGCACCCTTTCTCTTATGCAGCACTGGCATGTCCTGCAGCAGGTCCTCTTCACGGCTTCCCCCCCGCAAAAGACTCCTAGTATATCTTTTTGCCTGGGAAAAACAGCCCTTTCTCTCCTCCTCTGTATATAGGGATCTTGTAGTTTAGAGGCCATCTGCCCTCTGAACACTTGTGTTCTGCACTTCCTCTGAGAAAACTACAAATCCAAGTGTCCTTTGTGGTAGTAACATCTTTCCTCATGCTGCTGAAGGATTTGATCCTATACTGGCACTGGAGGGGAGCAGATTTATGCATGCCTGTCAGTTGCTCTTGAAGAAGGGAAGAAGACAGCAGTAGATTAAGCTGTGGCAGGGGAGAAGGCAGCAGTAAATAAAGCTGTAGAGGGGTGAAGAAGACAACAGTGGATTAAGCTGTGGCAGGGGAGAAGGCAGCAGTGAATAAAGCTGTAGATGGGAAGAAGACAGCAGTAGATTAAGCTGTGGCAGGGGAAAAGGCAGCAGTGAATAAAGCTGTAGAGGGGGAAGAAGACAGCAGTAGATTAAGCTGTGGCAGTTTAGAAGACAGCAGTGAATTAAGCTGTAGAGGGGGAAGAAGACAGCAGAAGATTAAGCTGTGGCAGGGGAGAAGGCAGCAGTGAATTAGGCTGTAGACGGGGGAAGAAGACAGCAGTGTATTACGCTTTGGAAGGGGAGAAGGCAGCAGTGAATAAAGCTGTAGAGGGGGGAAGAAGACAGCAGTAGATTAAGCTGTGGCAGGGGAGAAGGCAGCAGTGAATAAAGCTGTAGAGGGGGGAAGAAGGCAGCAGTAGATTAAGCTGTGGCAGGGGAGAAGGCAGCAGTGAATAAAGCTGTAGAGGGGGAAAGAAGACAGCAGTCGATTAAGCTGTGGCAGGGGAGAAGGCAGCAGTGAATAAAGCTGTACAGGAGGAAGAAGACAGCAGTAGATTAAGCTGTGGCAGGGGAGAAGGCAGCAGTGAATAAAGCTGTAGAGGGGGGAAGAAGACAGCAGTAGATTAAGCTGTGGCAGGGGAGAAGGCAGCAGTGAATAAAGCTGTAGAGGGGGAAGAAGACAGCAGTAGATTAAGCTGTGGCAGGGGAGAAGGCAGCAGTGAATAAAGCTGTAGAGGGGGAAGAAGACAGCAGTAGATTAAGCTGTGGCAGGGGAGAAGGTAGCAGTGAATAAAGCTGTAGAGGGGGGAAGAAGACAGAAGTAGATTAAGCTGTGGCAGGGGAGAAGACAGCAGTGAATGAAGCTGCAGCAGGGGAAGAAGGCAGCAGTGAATGAAGCTGTGGCAGGGTAAGAAGGCAGCAGTGAATGAATCGAGCCTGCATTAGCACCTGCAGCTCTCTTTTTACCACAGCATATGACCCGTGTGTTATAGTGTATTAGGGTGCATAGACGGATGCATTGCATTAATGTGTTCGGCATTCGATTCAAAGTGGGTAGCACTGCACCACAACACACCAAGATATACACACCATTGGCATGCATATAGGTCTGAATGGGCACTAATACTTTTCTCTCTCAATACTGCCAAGTGAAAGACATATGGAGAAAAGAAAAATCGGGGAATAGTACTCTGAATCCTTTAACATGTTTCTTACAATCTGAGTCTGTAAAATCTTTCATAAGTGAATCTTTATTTTTTGGGACGAGCAACACACAGTCCTCCTCTAGTGCATTTCACCCAAATTTGGGTTTAATAGAAGAGGCTGACAAAAGCAAAGCAGAGAGATGACCTCATCAGTCTACTGCTTCTCCTTCACTGTCCAATCATTTTCATCTGATGATCATGCCAGAAGTAAACTTCCTATCCTAGGGTGACAACGCTCACTCACTATACTTTTTGTATGGTGGACTAGCATTGTCTCTCTTGCACAAGACTACAGAAACCTTCCCCTTGCCTCTCCTCTATAACACAAGGATGAGATGTTCTGCAGTCCTCACTGATAGCTTGGAACAATATAACTGACAACAGGGAGAGAGCAAAGGACGTTTTCGGCTTAAAGGCCATCTCTGAGGAAAAGGAAAACTCCCCTTTGCAGTGGGGCTGTGACTGCAGTGCAAAGGTTAAATGTGTATTTAGGTTTGGGGGGTTTCCAAATGTCTGATGCGTTTCCAAATGCTGAGGACATTTGGAGGCCTACAGTCCCCCAACAGCCACCATCTAGGGAGATTGGACCATGCTGTCTTTTTTTGTGATGTGCCTTTGATTTTATTGTTTTGTGAGTACACTACTTTTTATTCAATAAATCTCATTTTTAGAAGGTAATGCGCTAGGCCCGTGCGCCCTCTGTCTGTTTCTTTGCACACAGCTCCTTTGGATTTCCCTGGTCCGTTGAGGGCAGCAAGGCCTGCATTCCCAAAAAAGTACTCCATGTGGGATTACTGACATTGTGTCGCTCAGCGTCCAGCGCAGGAGTTACAGCATTCGTTTGCTCATGCTTTTTTGTTAAACACAAGGCCTGCGGGTTGAATCCGGCCCTCCAGGCCATTTCATGTGGCCCTTGCACCTCTCCTACAGGGACCCCTTTGTCTATACCCCCATCATGTTTCAGCAGCAGCGGAGAGGAGAATAGAACTCCTCTGCCAAATCCTGCACTTCTCATAGCAGCTGCAGCACCCCTTCACCTCTGCCTCCCCTGGTCTCAGTATTCAGCAGACTCTGGTAACTGACTCCACTCCTCCTCTGGTCCTCCTCCAGACACTGCACTTTCTGCTTTCCAGCTCTGCCCCCGAAGGGGTGCACGGTGATCTTAGGGAGGGTGTGGAATTCTTGACATCTGATGTAATGGGGGGGGGGGTGGGATGCTCTGCCCATCTAGTCTTATAGATACAACCGGCCGTTTGAGGGCAACCATACTGTTGATATGGCCCGTGATGAAATGGAGTTTGACATCCCTGCTTTAGACAGCACCCTCTCATTTCTGCCTCTCCTGGTCTCAGCATTCAGCAGACTCTGGTAACTGACTCCACTCCTCCTATGGTCCTCCTCCAGACCCTGCACTTTCTGCTTTCCAGCTCTGACCCCAAAGGGGGTGCACGGTGATCTTAGGGAGGGTGTGGAATTCTTGACATCTGATGTAATGGGGGGGGGGGGGGGGTGCTCTGATCATCTAGTCTTACAGATACAACCGGCCCTTTGAGGGCAACCATAATGCTGATACGACCCGCGATCAAATGACGGTTGACATCCCTGCTCTAGACCTAAACCAGCATTTAACCCTTGCAATGCGGGAGCAGCCACATTGCAAGGGAGCATTTTTCCTTTCCCTGGAGTTCAGCCATTATATATTTCAGGTCTTTGTCTGCAATTATTGAATTGATATAATAAAACACTTTCAGCCTGGGTTCACATATATGCGGTGCGGTATATCGCATGTGATTGGCACAAGAACCGCACTGCATTCCTGTGAAAATCACATGCGATTTGTGTGCGGTGCGATCAGAGCCATACATTTTGTATGACTCTAATCGCAGTGCACCCACATCAAAAAGGTGCAAAACCCTTTTTATGGTCTGCACTAGAATCGGATCGCATGGATATTCACACCTATGTGATCTGATTCTGCACATCGCACTGCATTTTGCGGACCGATGTCAGGGTGTTGTTAACTGAACATACACACCCGCAGCGGTTTGCATGAACGGGGTGCGATTGTGATGCGGTCCGGAATTCACACAGAAAACGCTGCAAATTCCGCACTGCATCAGTGTGAACCGGGGCTCATTGTTGGGGTATACACACCCTTTTACTAGCACTAGATGGACAGTAATACAAACCCCCCGGCAGGAAATACAGCTCTTATCTACAGTCATGGCCGAAATTGTTGGCACCCTTGATATTTTTCCTGAAAATCAAGTATTTCACACAAAAAAGGTATTGCATTAACACATGTTTTGCTATACACATGTTTATTCCCTTTGTATGTATTGGAACAAATATAAAACAGAGGCAGAAAAGCAAATATGACATAATGTCACACAAAACCCCAAAAATGGGCTGGACAAAAGTATTGGCACCCTTAACTTAATATTTGGTTGCACACCCTTTGGAAAACATAACTGAAATCAGTCGCTTCCTATAACCATCAATAAGCTTCTGACACCTCTCACCCGGAATTTTGGACCACTCTTCCTTTGCAAACAGCTCCAGGTCTCTCTTATTGGAAGGACACCTTTTCCCAACAGCAATTTTAAGATCTCTCCACAGGTGTTCAATGGGATTTAGATCTGGGCTCATTGCTGGCCACTTCAGAACTCTCCAGCGCTTCTTTGCCATCCATTTCTGAGTGCTTTTTGACGTATGTTTGGGGTCATTGTCCTGCTGGAAGACCCAGGATCTTGGACGCAAACCCAGCTTTCTGACACTGGGCCCTACAGTGCGACCCAAAATCCTTTGGTAATCCTCAGATTTCATGATGCCTTGCACACAGTCAAGGCACCCAGTGCCAGAGGCAGCAAAACAACCCCAAAACATCATTGAACCTCCACCATATTTTACCGTAGGTACTGTGTTTTGTTCTTTGTAGGCCTCATTCCGTTTTCGGTAAACAGTAGAATGATGTGCTTTACCGAAAAGCTCTATCTTGGTCTCATCTGTCCACAAGACGTTTTCCCAGAAGGCTTTTGGCTTACTCAAGTACATTTTGGCAAACTGTAGTCTTGCTTTTTTATGTCTCTGTGTCAGCAGTGGGGTCCTCCTGGGTCTCCTGCCATAGCGTTTCATTTCATTTAAATGTCGACGGATAGTTCGCGCTGACACTGATGCTCCCTGAGCCTGCAGGACAGCTTGAATGTCTTTGGAACATGTTTGGGGCTGCTTATCCACCATCCGGACTATTCTGCGTTGCAATCTTTCATCAATTTTCCTCATCCGTCCACGACCAGGGAGATTAGCTACAGTGCCATGGGTTGCAAACTTCTTGATAATGTTGCGCACTGTGGACAAAGGCAAATCTAGTTCTCTGGAGATGGACTTGTAACCTTGAGATTGTTGATATTTTGCCACAATTTTGGTTCTCAGGTCCTCAGACAGTTCTCGTCTCCTCTTTCTGTTGTCCATGCTTAGTGTGGCACAGACAGACACACAATGCAAAGGTTAAGTGAACGTCTCTCCTTTTTATCTGCTTTCAGGTGTGATTTCTATATTGCCCACACCTGTTACTTGCCCCAGGTGAGTTTACAGGAGCATCACATGCTTGTAACATTCTTATTTATCCGCAGTTGTGAAAGGGTGCCAATACTTTTGTCCAGCCCATTTTTGGAGGTTTGTGTGACATTATGTCGAATTTGCTTTCTTTCCTCCCTTTTTTTGTTTTGTCCCAATACACACAAAGGGAATAAACATGTGTATAGCAAAACATGTGTTAATGCAATACGTTTCGTGAGAAATACATGATTTCCTGGAGAAATATCAAGGGTGCCAACAATTTCGGCCATGACTGTATGTCATTCAGTTGTGTGTTTAGCGTCTGACGTAACACTTTAAAACAGCAAAATCCATATTTGTTTTTGCTTTTGTTTCCACCAGTTCAGTAAACCATTAATGAAAGTATTAGGCTCCATGTACACTGCAGCTGATAAATGCACATTCAGGAGCTGTTCTGCGTGTTTTTCAGCAGTCCCTGAACTCTCCCTAATGTTTTCCTATATGTTCATGTACACATCGTCGTTTACAGTCGTTTACAGGCAGTTGAGTTTACAGTCGATTTTTAGAATGCACCAACCTTGCGTTCAGGAGTAGATTTTATCAGCGTTTCAAATGCCAAATGCTTGTAAACGCGGTTAACCACATTTATAAGCGTCTGTGTTTAGAAGTGTTTTTTAACTGTTCCATATCCAGATGCTGTCCAGAGCCTTTTATCATTATTATTATTATTATACAGGATTTATATAGCGCCAACAGTTTGCTCAGTGCTTTATTTTCATCATCAGAAATGCAAGCAAAGGGTTTTCCATGTATTCAAATGGATCCGGTACACCAGCGCAGTCAGTTCCAGGTTTCGCGTGAAGGAACAAATGGTAGAACATGCCGCATTATGCTCATGATGGGATCCATAGTGAATACAACCAGAAAAGACAGGTCATCTCAACACATACTGCTCTCTCTGCTTCTGCTCTCTCTATTTCTCTCAAAATGTCTGAAACAATGGAGTACTGTCTGTGATACTTTTTTTATTTGCACTAACATACAATTTTGAGGACAAGCTTTCGGGGAGTGTCCCCTTCTTCAAGGTCCAAGCAGTACTCCGGAAGTACTCTGGACCTTGAAGAAGGGGACACTCCCCGAAAGCTTGTCCTCAAAATTGTATGTTAGTGCAAATAAAAAAAGTATCACGGACAGTACTCAATTGTTTCTGTCGCAGATGCACTAATACGGCTACAATCACCTCTCTCCAAATGTCTGAAATAGTAAATTTTTACTGTTTTTCAGTGCATTCTGGGCATTTTGGAAGGCCTCCTGATGTTATCTTTTAAAAACACTTCTAAAACTTACGGGTTTCATTAATAATAATACTTCTAAATTTGAGGTTACATGGGGACCATGGATTAGGTATATTTCTATTATCTAATGGACTTATGGCTGGCCCTCTTCTCTTCTCTTTTTCTCTTCTTTCTTTTCTTTTCTTCCTCCTTCTTTCTTTCTTCTCTTTTGTTTTTTTTTTCCATTGTATTCTTTACTCTGTCCTTTAATTTTTTTGTTCAATTTTTTCAATTTCCTTATTTTGTCAGACGACTATCGAAACTGCCCAGGTTTACTGACCGATGGAAAATGTTCTACCCATGGACGGACTGACCATTCGGAAACTTGGGCACTGCCCGGGGGCCCGGGGTCAGTAAGGGGCCCCATGAAATGCCCCTGGTACCTTTCATATGCTTTTTTGGGTGTGGTTTGAGTGTGGGCGAGGACACAGGGGCCCCATGATCCCCTATTGCCCGGGGGCCCCATAAGTTGTCAATCCACCCCTGGTTCTACCCTACTGGGGTTGTGTTCTCTTGTTTACAGCATCATTGTTGATGTATTCTTATGTGCCTATATACTCTATGAATCTGCCTATTTGCCACAACTGCCATGTAGGTGGGCTATGTTTCCTATTTTTCTGTATACACTTTCTACAGTTTTTCAATAAAAATATTGAAATATAAAAAAAACGCTTCTAAACGCAAACGCACATAAACGCGGTATGCAAAAGCGGCTAAACTTACGTTTTTTAACCTACGTTTTCCAGCAGTTTCCATCGTTCAGAATTGTCCTGTGTACATGGAGCATTGTTACCGAGGCTTCCCGGTAATTTTGTGGTTCTTTCAAGGTAATGTGATCTACTGAAAATTCTAATCAGAAGTGTTCTCGAGGAAGAGTTTTTAAATTTTTTTCCCTTCTTATTGGCGGAGACCTCCCAGCAGGCAGCTGACAGTCACATTGCCGTGTGCCACTTCCTTCCACATAGTACTCTCCAATCCAACCCACTGAATAGCTTACATTATGATTTATGGAGACAAACCATCCTCTGCTGTCAGGAAATGTGCTCCGCGCAGTCCCAGGCTGAGATGAGAGGACCTGTTTGGTCATATGTTTTGCATAAATTATAACATAACTAATTCTTCCCAAGTTCGGTTTATGGACCTCTTTTCAATGAACCCTTTGTGGTTCTAACTGACTTCAAGGGCAACCTATCTTCCTGGAGATGAAAAAAAAAAAATATATTCATCAAATGAAGGAAAATGTTTGTTTTCAGTAAAATGCGATAAAAGGAGACATCTGAACATTTTATTTGCGTGTGCTCATTCTTGGATAATAGGAAATCTCGCTGAGTTTTGCCTACTCATCCCCTTTCTTGGCTGCCAAATTCATTTTTCCCTTTTAATCAGCACAATGTAGGTGTTCTGGATAGGTTTGGGCTGAATTAAGAGTGCGTTTCTTTTAACCACTTGCCCTCCAGAGGATTTACCCTCCCTTCCTGACCAGGCCATTTTTTGCATTACGGCGCTGCGTTACTTTAACTGACAATTGCGCGATCATGCAACGCTGCACCCAAATGAAATTGATGACCTTTTTTCCCATTAATTTTCTTTCAGTGGTATTTGATCTCCTGTGCTGGTTTTTATTTTTTGCGCTATAAAAAAAGGCCGACAATTTTGAGCAAAAAACATTATTTTTGACTTTTTGCTATTAAACATGCCCAGTAAAAAAAAAAAAAAATCTAATTTCGTCATAAATTTAGGACAAAATGTATTCTGCTACATGTAAAAATCCCAATATGTGTAAATTAATTGGTTTACGTGAAAGTTATAGCGTTTACAAATGACGGTATAGATACTGTTTTTTTTTTAAATTACTAGTAATGGCGGTGATCAGCGACTTATGGTGCAACCAGGGGTGGACTGACCATTTGGAAACTCGGGCACTGCCCGAGGACCCGGGGTCAGTAGGGGGCCCCATGAGATGCCCCTGGTACCTTTTTCATAGGCTTTTTTGAGTTTGGACAAGGACACAGGGGCCCTTTGATCCCCTATTGCTCGGGGGCCCCATGAGTTGTCAGTCCGCCCCTGAGCGGGACTGCGGCGGATATTTTGACACTGGTGGGAACTGACTTGATGTCACTGACATCCCCAGTGACACCAATACAGTAATCAGTGCTAAACAAAAGCACTGACACTGTACTAATGGTACTGGGCAGGAAGGGGTTAACATGAGGGGTGATCAAAGGGTTAACTGTGTGCAGGGAGTGTTTTACTAGGGGGCTGTGTCAGTGTGCATCACTTTAAGCATACTGCTTTGGATGGCTGTGCTGTATATATATAAAGCTGAATTGACGTCCGGTAGCAAAGGCATCACCCCTTTTGAAAACGTATGTTTATATGAAACGCATCAAGGAGGAGCCTCGCTACGCAGTGACGTCACGCAACCGGATCACGGAGGTCCGGCGGCCATCTTTACATGCTGACTGGTTAGTAACATTGGCAGCACAGACTACTTTTTACCTGATTATCTACAGAGCTTTTTAGCAACCTTGATCACTTTTAACCATTTGCCGGATTTTATTTGGATGATTTACATGTGTGTACACCATTTTTTACCCTTGATTAATTTCTCAATAAAGTTTACTACACTATGGGATCCCCTATTTTTTGCTCTACCATGAGCACTTAAACCCTCAGGACCCAGGTCTCACCTGTCCCGGAGGAAGGATTGGTATTCCCTATGACCAGACCGCATTATGCAACCCATAAGAGGGACCTCTAACTGACATCACTTAAACGCCTATACCATCAGAGGGGGAGAATTTGAGACCAGACCAGGTTCCATTGAGGGGAGATCACCAGGCTGATGTTTATAACCAATGCGCACTAAGATTGCGCTTCTGGTGAGTTTGCAATCCCACCAATCTGTCGCACACCACCGGATGGTCACCATTTCTCACCTTATGGTATACTTCTGATTCCCAGATTATTCACGCACAGCCTGGTGGGATTTCATTTTGAATAGCACCTTCACGCCATAAGAGCTAATCAATGGGACTTATATGTGTTTTTTATTGATTTCTGGTTGTATTTATCAGACATTTATCAGTCTTATCACATGCGCTGCACTTTTTCTTGTTTTATTTGATCTTATTGAGAGGGCTTGTAGTTCCTTTTTTGGTGCCCGCATCTGCTGTTTGTGTTAGCGCTCGCTGATTTTCTTTATATATGTATGTGAATACTGTTTTATATTCCCAAAGATTTGTGATTCTGATTAGCCAGTTCTGGGATCTAGGCACCCCTACCATATCATAACCAGGCCAGTGACCTCACTTTATCCTGCTTGACCATAGCATGTCTCCTAATTTGCTTGTTAGTCAGTGAGGAAGTACTAAGGCCCATGTCCCACTAGAAATCCAGTTGCTAATAAGAATTTTCCAGTGACATGATCACAAGGAAATACAAGGAGGACACCTATCTGCAATGTGTTGCTAAACCTGAGTCACTGGCAAGAGAGTGACACCTTGCTCCCCAAGTGAGTGAGAGAGCGACACCTGCAAGCAGGTGATTGTTTTTACTTCCTTGCTGTGTCCCCCAAAATGATCCTGCCTTTGACAAACTCTCACCAGAAACAGGATCCGCAGTACAACATGGACCCTATACTGGGACTAGGTGATCATTTTTCCTCCTGTCAGCAAGTTTTCCATGTTGGCTTGTAGTTGCTAGTCGCATTCAGCTGGGCTTGTCCTTAAATGTTGAAGATGCTTTGCTACTCATTTAAGTAGCTTCCTCGGTTTTAATGAGTGTCAGAAACATACCTCATACTCATAGCTACATGAGTAACTCAGTCACCTTGATCCAATCACCATGGAATGTTGATTGCCCAAGAACATGATGGAATGGTAACAGTTTGTCCAAAAACAAGTCCTTGTGTTGGACAGATAGCACTGCAGTGAAGCCTGGCTTACTCTTCCTCTACCCAACTGAGTTCTGCATTTCAATTGGCTGTAGGACGCTTATATAAGGTTCAACTTAAACTGGAACTTCACTATCTCAATCAACATTGACTATTTTTAATCCTTCTGCTGCTAGCATTAGTAAATAGATAGGGAAGTCTATCATATTATTAGTTTTAAATGTTTTTACACTTATTCACTTATTTCCTGGTTTCCTGCCTAGACAAATGATGGCATACATCCCAGTAGTCTTCAGGAGGGGAGGGAGGGTTCTCAGCTCAGCCAATGTCTGAGTTAAAGGGCGAAGGATTCCAGGAAGTAAATGTTACATGAATCATCTGCCCTTATTCAAGATGGCCACTGTCGAAAATGCTAGAGGGTGTTTTTCAAAATTATTTCTCAGCAAAATAAAGCATGGAGACATGGATAGATGGGGGAGTTTGCGTTAAATATTAATAATGAATTGAATAGAATTTTTGGGTTGTACAAAAGTCAATCTACAGATCAACTTCTGTATAATTGCTCTGTTGGAAAATTTTCCGCTTGATCAGTGCTATAGCCAGCAGCACTGATCAGTGTATTCTGATGGCAGGAAAGGCTCCCCTCTAGCTCAGCAGGGAGGATTCTCTCATCAAATCCACCTTAAATGTGTGGATGGGAGAATCAAGGCATTATTTTTTCTGGTTGAACAAAACTTAAGATTCAGCTAGGGGGCTGCGTTACCACTACCCTTGTCAGGTTGGAGACAATAATGCTGGATAATCCGAACACTGGGATCTCAAGAAGCCATCAGTTTGCTCCTCAACTATCCAGAACTCGATATGGCTTTTAACCCATTTGATCCATGTACATTGAACTTTGTATCTGAACCTATCTGGAAGTAGAACAGCTTAGGTTGCCCAAACTAGTAACTGATTGGTTGCTGCCGCCAATACATATTGAGTGGTTTCTCAAGAAATAGGTTCTGTCTTTGTTGTCCGATAATAAGAAGTCAGACTGAAATTCATCCTGGAAATGACATTTGTGGAATAAAAGTTTCTTATCTGTATTTCTCCATGAGGCTCATGGTCCTTCTTTATATGCATGAAGCTGATTGTGGTCCTAATGTGTATTTATGACATGGAGCAGCTGAGCAATGCGCTCCTTCAGTGCCCTCAGGAGAACAAACCCCATAAGGCCTGCTGGAAGCATGCTCTCAGTATGGCACATGGAGGCCAGTTAGCAGCATGCCTTAAGATGGAGTCGCCTACCAGCAGGCCTTCACCTCATGTGGGCTTTCTTATTTGGACAGGGCCCACTGCCACCGAGGCTCAATTCAGACACTTTCTCAGCCTATTCTGCATGAATAGCCTCAAGGCCTTTGACAAGCATCTTAAAAGCCTCACTGTGCCAAAGGCCTTTTCAAAGGTGCTTGCAGAGAACCACACAGAGGCCTGTGCCATTGTCAGGACAAGGACCCTGCTCAGGAAAGCAGGGTCACTAGACCAGCACAATGAAGAAGAGGGGGGAGGACGGAGTGACATCTTTATTAACATACAAACTAGTGTTGCTGTCTTCAGGGAAAAAAAAAAAGAATAAAGTAGTAAACCCTAACTGAACATTTTTTTTTTCAAATACAGTTCTTGTTTTTTTACATTTCACCCTGTGTTGCTGTTCTCCCACAGCCTCCACAGCTATTCCTGCTTACATGCATTCAAATGATGAATACATGACATTTCTAAGAGTAGGTTTACTGATGGTAAAATCAATGGACCTTACCTGCATGATGTGTGTTGAAATGGCCACTTTCATAAACTCCATATGAAGCCCATATGATAGAATGACAACACTGGGGCACAACTGGGAGATAGTGACACACTGTTGTCATCCTATAACAGGAAGTGCTCAAGCAAAGACCTTTGTTGGAGGATCACCAAATATTTTAATAAAAGTTGCAGATTTAAAACAGATTAAAAATGATGCGTTAATTTCCAATCACATGTTAAAACTTTTATGAGACTTTAGTGATTGAGTTTACATCTACTATATATTACAGTAAATCTACGACTAAAACCCTTATTTTTCAATTTGAGTTAAAAATCCTATCATTTTTTTTTTTGCAATGTTTAACCATTTCCATACCAGGCACTTTTACCCCCTTCCCTCCCAGGCCAGTTTTCAGGTTTCAGCGCTCTCACACTTTGAATGACAATTGCGCGGTCATACAAAACTGTACCCGAACTAAAATTTTATCATTTTCTTCACACAACTAGAGCTTTCTTTTGATGGTATTTAATCACCACTGGGGTTTTTATTTTTTGCTAAATTAACAAAAAAAGACCAAAAATTTTGAAAAACAAACACGTTTTTCTTTGTTTCTGTTATAAAAGTTTGCAAATAAATAATTGTTCTTCATAAATTTAGGCCAAAATGTATTCTACTACATGTCTTTGGTGAAAATAACCCAAATTAGGATGTATTATTTAGTTTGTAGGAAAGTTATAGAGTTCACAAACTATGGTATAGATCTGAATATTGATCAATCCTGAAGTACTGACAGCCAATCTAATTTCTTGAGGTCCAAGAATGTCAGAGCAGTACAGATATCCCCCAAATGACCCCTTTTTGCAAAGTAGACAGTCCGACATACTTCATAAGAGGCATGGCGAGTTTTTTGAAGCTGTATTTTTTTGTCATTTTTCGGAAAATTAAAAAATTAAAAAAATTATTTTCACAATTCTTTTTTTTACATACTGTCACCAGTGCAGTACAGCATCATCATATAACGGTTATAAGGGACACTGACTGGTGACAGTATGGAAAAAAAAATTAAATTTTTTTATTTTTAATTTTTTATTACATTTTTTTTAAGATTTTTTTTTTTCATACTTCACTTTGATTAAAGTAGTACAATGTTACCATAGTAACATTGTACTACTTTGGGGAAGTGATCAGTATTTTTTTACACAATTTGCTTATAGCAAAGAATTACTTTGCTATAAGCAAGCATTTACCTGAATGACATCGATTCATTCAGGGCTTAGCTTAGTTTAGCTGTGATTTGGCCACGGCTAATCACATGACACAGCTGGGCTGAGATTGGCCCAGCTTGTGCATGTGATCGCTGTGCCCATTCACAGCTAGGCACACTAGTATACAATGGATGGCATAAATGAAGCCAACTGTCATGTGACCTGCTGTGATTGGTCACAGCAGGTCACATGGTACCGGCAACGGGGCCGGTACTCAGATCTGTCATCGGTCTGTGTCTGAGGTACGCGGCCAGTGACAGATCGCACCGCTGCGTGGCTCTGCAGGCGCGCTAACTGCGCATGCCCGGGAGGACGCCATATGGCGTCCACCCGGAACGCTGAAGGATTTTGGCAGCCGCCAAATGGCCATTGGCAGGGTGGCTAATGGTTAAAGTGGAGTTCCACCCAAAGCATGATTTGGATAATTTTTTTATTTTTTTTGTAATATAAAAACCTTTAAAATCCTTTTTAGGACTGCAGTTCCGGTCCCGGTCGCCTAGGCAATGACGTTGTAAGGCGAATCACAAGGTCTCCAGGGATGTCATTTCCTGTATCCCAGGAGTCCTTTGGGTTCTTAGTATCGCATTACTTTGAAACCAGAAATGACGCAAATGGGAGGAGTTTGGCAAGATTAAAAATCATGTTTTAAATTCCAACATGTTAACACTTTTATGAGACTTTAGTGATGGAGTTTACATCTACTTTACAGTACGGTAAATCTAAGACTAAAACCCTTATTTTTCAATTTGAGTTAAAAATCCTCTTTTTTTTTTGCAATGTTTAAAGTGGAGTTCCACCCATTTTTTAAAGTGCATCTCTGTACATTGTACTTGACAGGTAAAGCACAATTTGGATAATTTTTTTTCTTTTATTATTATTATAAATACCTTTAAAATCCTTTATAGGACTGCAGTTCCGGTCCCGGCCTCCTAGGCAATGACGTTGTAAGGCGAATCACAAGGTCTCCTGGGATGTCATTTCCTGTATCCCAGGAGTCCTTTGGGTTCTTAGTATCGCATTACTTTGAAACCAGAAATGACGTAAATGGGAGGAGTTTGACGCCATTTTACTGGAGTCCTGTTTGTGGAAGACGTGGATGCTGTGTGCTGCAGACCGTGCTGTTCTCTAAAGCTAGAATTGTAGAGTGTGTACATCGCACTCTGTCAGGGGATTTCCCTAGGGTTGGTGTCACCCGGTGTGATAATATTTGGTGACACCCCCTCCGACAATCCCCGCAGAATGGATCGGATCTGCGGATTGAGCATAATGGATCGGAGTCCAATCCATTATTCTCCCAATCCGCAGATCCGATCCATCTTGCGGGGATCGTCAACATGCAACCTATACGGGGTGAAACTGGACCCGCTCCATGAAAAGGTAAGTTGTAAAGGAAGCCAACGATCCCCGCAGGATGGATCGGATCTGCTGATTGGGGAGCATAATGGATCGGTGTCTGATCCATTATGCTCAATCTGCAGATCAGACCCATCCTGTGGGGATTGTCGGCTTGCTTTACAACTTACCTTTTCGTGGAGCAGGTCCGGTATCACCACGTGTGGTAGGTGTCACCCGGAGCGGCTCTCACCCCCCGCACCTGCCTAGGGACGCCCCTGCACTCTGTCTAGTTAATTTGGGAACTTTGGTAACTATCTTTTGTCTGGGCAATCGACTTTTAATCTGATGTGGTCACTCTTGATGGGCTAACTTTCAGTGGTTTAGTTATGGTCATGGTGACACTGGCTGTTTTCATAGATACATGTAGCTATATTTCAGACACAACAAACTGGAAACGTGCTAAATTGATGTTCTCTTAAAATGAACATGCAATATTATGGTTGTGGGGCTTGCTCTGCTTCGAGACTTCACTTTCCTTTCCCATGGAGTGAATTGATGTACAGGGTACCATAAGGGTGTGGTAGCTTCTGCGGTCCCCGCCATTGTTATGGCAACCTGTAGTACACAAGTCACCAGCAGTGTCAGTACTGCACAGGCGCGAGATCAAGTGGTGCATGCTGGGATAGCCAGCAGCACTAATTCCAGGAAGTAAAGACCTGCGGGCTTCAGATGCCCACAGCCATCATGGCGCCTGCCTGCTTCCAAGATCCTGGTAAAGTTTAACTTATTTTAAAGTAATTATAATGCTGTTACTAATTACTCTATACAATTGTTAATGCTAATGTAAAGGATCTGCTTTTTAAAAAAATGCATTCTGGAGACTGGAGCTCTGCTTTAACGAGTTCCCTTAACTTCCTGTCCAGTGGTGCCCATAGTGGAACAGAAAAGAAAGAGAAGAATAGAGGAGGGCAGACATGACTAGGTGAAGAGGGGAAAGAAAGACAGAAAGAGGTTAAGTTAAAGGGGATGGTTCAAAACGGGAAGGTTACCTGATTGGTGATGGTAGCACGGGGTGGGATCTTTGATGATTTTGGGGAGTGTTGGGGGTCAGACAATCCAGTGCTGGTATAGCAGCTGAAGAGGAAACTTCCCTGTCACCCTTCCCTGGGGTGTTTTGGGTCTTTCCATGCTTGCTTTGTTTCATTTTGGGGCAGTTGACAGTCTTTTGAGGCGGCAAATTGTTTTAAGCGAATGTGTATGGTTGGGACTTATCTGTGGTATGGTGTGCTCGGGTGCATTCCAGTTAACTGAGGTTTAACTGGAAGGTGGAGGTTCTACACTGCTGAAGGTGTGTTTTTGTCTTTGAGTTGGTGCATTGAGGCTGGAGGCCTAGTAGGAATATTAGGGTTAAGGTTCCGCAGGGGGAGATCAATATTGTCTGGTGCCTTCGTAGACCAACAACATATCCTGTATGTTTCTGTTTTAAGCAATGTTTTTGTGATTTAAGTTGAATTGTTAATAAAAGGCTGTGAAGGCCATTTTTACTCCAACGGTGTTTTGGTCTCCTTTATTGCTAGAGGGAGAGTTGGGGGGAAGGAGTTTCAAGAGAGTTGGGATGGTATGGTTTTAGTTGCTTTAGCCTTAGCCAACACATCTCTTCTACACTAGTCATGTAGACTCAACATGGAGTGACAAGAACTGTCTCCAAATTGAGGAAAATGTCTCCTCTATTCCCTTTCCAGTAACAACTGTAGAATTTTGGATTTTCCATCATTTTCTGTCCCATGACTATGCTCAGCAGGACCAATAAAGAGAGTGAATCTGTTCAGTGGGGACACAACAGCATTAAAAACCTGACAATGGTTGTAACCCTGAGTAGAAAAGCCCCCTGCCAGCATCTGTAGAGAAAGACCTTTGCTCCCTGTGTGAAAACAGTGGTCTCTCTGAAGAGGTCAGATACCTGCTGCCAAGTAGCTAAGGGCTACATCACTGCAATCAGCAAAGCTCATGCTCCCTGCAATAGATCTGACTCAGCATGGTGGTGTTGAACCTTTATAGAGAGACCACTTCTTCCCAACAGAGAGCAATGGTTCTTCTCTGCAACATGCTGGCAGTGGACATGCATACTCAGGCTGTGGCTGCTATCTAAAGAAAATTAACTTCTAGGCTCCATTCACACTTGTGCGACTTCAAATTTGCACGATTTCTACTGACTGTGAAGTACGATTTTGGTGCAACTTTGATCTGACTTTACACTCTCTGGAACAAAGTCACATCAAAATTCACATTAGATAAATAACAAAGTAGAAAAGTAATTTCAAAAATTGCTGCAACTTTAATTGCCATTGAAAAGAATGGGCTGTTACTTGTCATGCGACTTGTCAAGTCCAAAGTCGCATGACAAGTCGCCCAAGTGTGAATGGAGTCTTACACTTTGCAATATGTGTCTGGATCGAAAAATATCCACAATTTTCCTGTTCAGGTGGTAGCTATAATTTTTTGGTTAGAAATCATGGGGTCCCACACAGACTGCCTGACAGGTGTCCCCCCCTCCCCCACCCGACTCGCAGGCAGCAAAATTGTGCTAGCTGTGGGAGGAGTTTAATACTTGTACAGAGCATAGGGTTCAAAACTATGTAACATAAATATTACTGGTATTGGGTGCATATAATGTACAAAATATAGATGTTAGAAATATGTAACATACAGAGAATGGGTGTCAGGAGTATGTCATGTACAAAATGCAGGTGTCAGGAGTATGTAATGTACACAGTGCAGGTGTCATGTGTATGTACTGTACAAAGTTCAGGTGTCATATGTATGTACTGTACACAGTTCAGGTGTCAGGAGTATGTAATGTACACAGTGCCTGTTTCAGGAGTATGTAATGTACACAGTTCAGGTGTCAGGACTGTGTAATGTACACAGTGCAGGTGTCAGGAGCATGTAATGTACACAGTGCAGGTGTAAGGAGTATGTAATGTACACAGTTCAGGTGTCATGTGTATGTAATGTACACAGTGCAGGTGTGTGGAGTATGTAATGTACACAATGCAGGTGTCATGTGTATGTACTGTACAAAGTTCAGGTGTCACATGTATGTACTGTACACAGTTCAGGTGTCAGGAGTATGTAATGTACACAGTGCAGGTTTCAGGAGTATGTAATGTACACAGTTCAGGTGTCAGGACTGTGTAATGTACACGGTGCAGGTGTCAGGAGCATGTAATGTACACAGTGCAGGTGTAAGGAGTATGTAATGTACACAGTTCAGGTGTGTGGAGTATGTAATGTACACAATGCAGGTGTCATGTGTATGTACTGTACAAAGTTCAGGTGTCACATGTATGTACTGTACACAGTTCAGGTGTCAGGAGTATGTAATGTACACAGTGCAGGTTTCAGGAGTATGTAATGTACACAGTTCAGGTGTCAGGACTGTGTAATGTACACAGTGCAGGTGTCAGGAGCATGTAATGTACACAGTGCAGGTGTAAGGAGTATATAATGTACACACTTCAGGTGTCATGTGTATGTATTGTACACAGTTCAGGTGCCAGGAGCATGTAATGTACACAGTGCAGGTGTATGGAGAATGTACTGTACACAGTTCAGGTGTCATGTGTATGTACTGTACACAGTTCAGGTGTCAGGAGTATGTAATGTACACAGTTCAGGTGTCATATGTAAGAACTGTACACAGTTCAGGTGTCAGGAGTATGTAATGTACACAGCGCAGGTGTAAGGAGTATGTAATGTACACAGTTCAGGTGTCATGTGTATGTACTGTACACAGTTCAGGTGTCAGGAGTATGTAATGTGCACAGTGCAGGTGTAAGGAGTATGTAATGTACACAGCGCAGGTGTAAGGAGTATGTAATGTACACAGTTCAGGTGTTATGTGTATGTACTGTACACAGTTCAGGTGTCAGGAATATGTAATATACACAGTTCAGGTGTCATGTGTATGTACTGTACATAGTTCAGGTGTCTGGAGTATGTAAAGTACACAGTGCAGGTGTAAGGAGTATGTAATGTACACAGTGTGGGTGTAAGGAGTATGCAATGTACACAGTTCAGGTGTCATATGTATGCACTGTACACAGTTCAGGTGTCAGGAGTATGTAATGTACACTGTTCAGGTGTCATGTGTATGTACTGTACGCAGTTTAGGTGTCAGGAGTATGTAATGTACACAGTGCATGTGTAAGGAGTATGTAATGTACACAGTTCAGGTGTCATGTGTGTGTACTGTACACAGTTCAGGTGTCCGGAGTATGTAATGTACACAGTGCAGGTGTCATGTGTATGTATTGTACACAGTGCAGGTGTCAGGAGTATGTAATGTACACAGTGCAGGCGTCAGGAATATGTAATGTACACAGTTCATGTGTCAGGAGTATGTAATGTACACAGTGCAGGCGTCACGAGTATGTAATGTACACAGTGCAGGTGTCAGGAGTATGTAATGTACACAGTGCAGGTGTCAGGAGTATGTAATGTACACAGTGCAGGTGTCAGGAGTATGTAATGTACACAGTGCAGGCATCAGGAGTATGTAATGTACACGGTGCAGGCGTCAGGAGTATGTAATGTACACAGTGCAGGTGTCAGGAGTATGTACTGTACAGTGTGCAGGAGTCAGTGGTGGGTAACTGTGAGCTGGCACTACCCCTATTCCGCCAGCCCTGACAAAACATAATGCTATTTAACCACAGATTCCACTCAAGCCACTCCCACTGTTAGCCTACTTAAATATTGCAGCAGATGTACAAGTTATGGAGGACATGTAACTTTAAGAAGGATTTTGCACTTTTGTTAGTATAGAAGCACTAGTGCAGATTTATACACAATCCTCCTGAGGTCTTCCACTACCGTGACACAAAACAGTATTGCTATTTAGCGACGGATCCCTTGTGGTGCGTCGCAGAGAAGCCGCTTGTTTTGATAGTACTAAGAAAAAAGTCAAGTGAGGTAATATAAAAGCGAAAATAAATAGAAGCTTTGGTGTAATATATTCCCCAGAGAGGGAAGGAATAAAGAGATCATTGAACCCATGTGAGTATTATATGTCATACCGCACAAATGTTTGTTTGTGTACACATCAGAATGTCTCGCCAGACAAAGTGCTAGAGGGAATTCGGAGAGGGGTTAATGCACGCAGGGATGGCGAGCATTCATCAAAC
Source organism: Staurois parvus (assembly GCF_062004578.1). Taxonomy (NCBI): domain Eukaryota; kingdom Metazoa; phylum Chordata; class Amphibia; order Anura; family Ranidae; genus Staurois; species Staurois parvus. The sequence continues at coordinate 1,754,769 of NW_028318146.1, forward strand.
ACACTACACAGAGGAAGTCCAGCCATGGACACAGCGCACAAAGCAGGTACAGGAATCCGCCAGCCCTACAGGGAGGAAGTTTAGATAGACAAGCACAGAAAGAAGGAAATACTGGCATGGAAACAGAGGAGAGAAAAAACATGAAGGAACCAAGAGGTCACCGCTTATTCATGAGGAACGTTGGCGGGCGCTTCAGTCTTTCTGATTAGGCATGCAATTCAAAAGCCTTCATGTGATGACTCCGCGAAGCAACTGCTTGCATCTAAAGTGGCCACATGACTCTGGTGCAGGTTTAGAAGAACAACTCTTTGGATAAACTAAAAGAAGGTAAGTAATAGGTCCACCTGCGCTGCTAAGCCTACAATATATAATATATAATAAAGAAACAGCTGCCAACATCCAATCCTCACCTTTTAAATGGACATATAGGTATACAAATAATCAATAGTGATGCAGCGCTGATATAATTAACAATAGAGTGGATTTCAACCGTGAGAAGAAAGTGAATACGGTGTTATACAGCCCGCACAAACACGGCACACAATAATTCCCTCTATAATATATAATTGCTGTTTGTAGATATAAATGCAGTCCACAGTATATATAGATGAATAAATAAGTTCTTAGAGGACACACATGCTTCTGTGCTGGTGCAAAGTGGTAGGTGACAATCCTTAAATGGCTAGCATGCCCGCTCACCTTCCCCCTGCGACCCACAGGGGCCAAAAAGCCTGCCGGGTCACACCTTGACCCTATGCGTTATCTCCAGGTGCAACACAATCTTCACTCTCCAGTACTCTCTCCTTCACCATCTGCTATTCCCCTTGAATAGGTACCGATTTCAGCAGATGAAAAGAGCTACGAAGCTACGAGGGGCGTGGCGTAACGCGTAGATGTGACGTAGTGACGTGGTGACGCACTTCCGGGTTGGCGCCATCTTGCTACACCAGAGTGCCTCAGTACACCCATGAGAGGTGTTACAAGCGATTTTTTCATCTGCTGAAATCGGTACCTATTCAAGGGGAATAGCAGATGGTGAAGGAGAGAGTACTGGAGAGTGAAGATTGTGTTGCACCTGGAGATAACGCATAGGGTCAAGGTGTGACCCGGCAGGCTTTTTGGCCCCTGTGGGTCGCAGGGGGAAGGTGAGCGGGCATGCTAGCCATTTAAGGATTGTCACCTACCACTTTGCACCAGCACAGAAGCATGTGTGTCCTCTAATAACTTATTTATTCATCTATATATACTGTGGACTGCATTTATATCTACAAACAGCAATTATATATTATAGAGGGAATTATTGTGTGCCGTGTTTGTGCGGGCTGTATAACACCGTATTCACTTTCTTCTCACGGTTGAAATCCACTCTATTGTTAATTATATCAGCGCTGCATCACTATTGATTATTTGGATAAACTAATGCAGGCCATAGACGGGTCGAAAACTGTCCTTTTTTTAACAAAAAAACAAAAAATTGGTCGTTCAATAGGCCGACGTTACCACCAACGGTAAAAAAAATCAGCCGATTTTCGTCCCGTCTACGGCCGGCATTTAATTACTTCTGTGCCATGCAGAGAGCTCCGCTATTATATTTGACATGAAAAAGTATTGTGGTTACAACATTGTATCTATTTGTATCCATTTCGGATACAGATGTTTTTATTTGGATACAAATAGATACATTGTTGCCACCGCAATACTTTTTCATGTCAAATATAATAGCAGACTGGAATTCTTCTTTTTCTTCTCCTTCTTCTTCTTCTTTTTCTTCCTCTTCTTCTTTTTCTTCCTCTTCTTTTTCTTCTTTGTCTTCTATTTCTTCTTCTTTTTCTTGCAGGGCATGGCTCATGCGCAGATTTTTTATCGGTAAAAAGATCGGCCGATTTGCCCATCATTGCCGCGAAAATCGGCTGATCGGCAAAATCGGCCGATTTTTTTCCAACTTTACCAATCAAAAACATGTGCCAAAATCCAGAAAAACGGCCGACCAATTAACCCATTAACAGTGCGAAAATCAGCCGATTTTTTTTTTTGGCCGAAAAATCAGCCGATTTTCGACCCATCTATGGCCTGCATTAGGCTGGCCATACATAATACAATTTCTTGAGATTTTTACCTTAGATTTACCAGAAATCATATAATATGAGGTCAAACCTAGACAACACTTTCAGTTGTATCCAATTAGGCAGGCTCTTGCACTACATAGTTGAAGGTAAATCTAAAGGAAATTAGGCAGAAATTGGACAAAAAATTGTATAGTGTATGGCCAGCCTAAGGCTGGCCATACATTATACAATTTTCTTTAGAAAATTACTTTACATTTATCAAAAAACATTTAATATTAAGTCCAACCTAAACAACACTTTCAATTGTATCCAATTAGGCGGGCCCTTGCACTACACAGTTGAAGGTAAATCTAAAGAAAATTGGGCAGAAATTGGACAGAAAATTGTATGGTGTATGGCCAGCCTAAGGCTGGCCATACATTATACAATTTTCTTGAGAATTTTTCCTTAGATTTACCAGAAATCATATAATCTGAGGTCAAGCCTAGACAACACTTTTAGTTGTATCCAATTAGGCAGGCCCTTGCACTACACAGTTGAAGGTAAATCTAAAGGAAACTGGGCAGAAATTGGATAGAAATTTGTAAGAAAATTGCATAGTGTATGGCCAGCCTTTGGGCCCATTTAGATTTATACGTGTGCATAGAGGTGTGTGTTTTGTAGTGTTAGGCAGTGTTCAATGTGCATTTCCCTTGTAAATTGGGGTGCATAGATGTGCATTTCCAATGTATTTTTGAATTTTGATTTTGGAGTGTATTGAGTTAACAGCCATTGTCCACGGATTCTTAATACATGTTGACAACCCATCAAAACACACTTAAACAAAGAAAAAAGTAATGCAAAGATAGTACAGGCGTACCTCGGTTTACGAACATCTCTGTTAATGTAATTTTCGGTTTACGAATGAAAATCCATTGAAAATAATGGCTTGGTTTACAAATGTTTTCGCAATATGAACGGATTAATTGGTTTTCAATGCATTCCTATGGGAAACCGCTTTTCGGTTTATGAATTTTTCGCAATACGAAAAGTCCCGCAGAGCGCATTCAATGTTCAGGTGTCCACAAAGTGTAACTTTTGGCCATATTGTGTGGGTGTGATTGTAGTCTTAAGCTGGCCATATGCCAGTAGAATTTTATTTGAAAAACACATTTTTGCAATGTTCATTGCATTTTCTTTTAGTTAAAGGGGTCATATCTACAAACCCTATTCCACTGTAGTGACAAGGAAAGTTAAACGAGAGAGATGGAAAGTTTCTCTCGACCAAACAAAATTCTAACAGTGAATTTGTTTTCCATTTGAGAAAAATCATGCTTATTGTAGGGCACATGTGCATCCTGAAATCAGACGTAGAATAAAGAATTATTGAAACAATGGCAATTTAACACAGTTTTTCAGGGTCCATAATTGTACTATTGAATGCTTCCATGAACAATTTTTTTCTGAATTTCCTTACGAATGTTCAAATTCTACAGGTGTATGACTAACTTTAGTGTCCAGCATGAAGGACAACCAAACTGGTAAGAGGCATGGAGGAGCTCAGCTATGAGGAAAGATTAGAGGAACTGAATTTATTCTCTCTTGAGAAGAGGAGATTAAGGTGGGATATGATCAACATGTATAATACATAAGGGAGGATATGATCTCCATGTATAATACATAAGGGGGATATGATCTCCATGTATAATACATAAGGGGGGATATGATCTCCATGTATAATACATAAGGGGGGATATGATCAACATGTATAATACATAAGGGGGGATATGATCTCCATGTATAATACATAAGGGGGATATGATCTCCATGTATAATACATAAGGGGGGATATGATCTCCATGTATAATACATAAGGGGGGATATGATCTCCATGTGTAATACATAAGGGGGGATATGATCTCCATGTGTAATACATAAGGGGGGATATGATCTCCATGTATAATACATAAGGGGGGATATGATCTCCATGTATAATACATAAGGGGGGATATGATCAACATGTATAATACATAAGGGGGGATATGATCTCCATGTATAATACATAAGGGGGATATGATCTCTATGTATAATACATAAGGGGGGATATGATCTCCATGTATAATACATAAGGGGGGATATGATCACCATGTATAATACATAAGGGGGGGATATGATCACCATGTATAATACATAAGGGGGGATATGATCACCATGTATAATACATAAGGGGGATATGATCTCCATGTATAATACATAAGGGGGGATATGATCTTCATGTATAATACATAAGGGGGGATATGATCACCATGTATAATACATAAGGGGGGATATGATCTTCATGTATAATACATAAGGGGGGATATGATCTTCATGTATAATACATAAGGGGGATATGATCAACATGTATAATACATAAGGGGGATATGATCACCATGTGTAATACATAAGGGGGGATATGATCTCCATGTATAATACATAAGCGGGGATATGATCTCCATGTATAATACATAAGGGGGGATATGATCTCCATGTATAATACATAAGGGGGCACATGATCTCCATGTATAATACATAAGGGGGGATATGATCTCCATGTATAATACATAAGGGGGATATGATCACCATGTATAATACATAAGGGGGGATATGATCACCATGTATAATACATAAGGGGGATATGATTTCCATGTATAATATATAAGGGGGATATGATCTCCATGTATAATACATAAGGGGGGATATAATCTCCATGTATAATACATAAGGGGGATATAATCTCCATGTATAATACTTAAGGGGGGATATGATCTCCATGTATATATACATCAGTGGTTCAAATAGTAAACTCTGTGTAGAGTTATTCCCCCTGAGGTCATCACAGAGGACAAGGGGACACTCTTTACATCTGGAGGGAAAGAAATTTAATCTCCAAACACGGAAAGGTTTCTTCACAGTAAGAGCTGTGAAAATGTGAAATAGACTCCCTCAAGAGTTGGTTCTGGCCAGCTCAGTGGATTGCTTTAAAAAAAAGCCTGGATTATTTCTTGGATACACAGAATATAACTAGATATAACATTTATAGGTAAAGTTGATCCAGGGAATATCTGTTTGCCTCTCGGGGGATCAGGAAGGAATTTTTTTTCCTGCAGGAGCAAATTGGATCATGCTTTGCTGGGTTTTTTGCCTTCCTCTGGATCAACTGTGGGTATAGGACAGTGGTTGGCAAGCCGCGGCTCGCGAGCCACATGCGGCTCTTTACACGCTTTAATGCGGCTCTTGTGTGCCGGGCGCCCGCTCCCCTCCCTCCTCTTGGGCGGAAGGGACTCTGCAGCGTGATCCAAAAAAAAAACAGCCAGGGCAGCGCGCTCAAATGCAATGATTGGCCAGTCTCGCTGCCACTCACATCCTGATAGCCAGTGATTGGCTGTCAGGATGTGTGTAGGCGGGGCAGCGTGACGAACGTGAGAGGAGCTAGGCTCCTCTCACAGTCCGCCCTGAAGACCGGAACGGCGCGGGAACACGGCGAGAGGAACGCGCGGAGCAAAGGTAAGTGAATTGACACAGGGGGGACTTGGCTTACTACTTGCTACTTACTTACTACTACTATATGAGGGATGAATTAATATGGGGGATGAATTACTATAGGGGGGATGAATTACTATGGGGGATGAATTACTATAGGGGGGATGAATTACTATATGGGGGATGAATTACTATGGGGGATGAATTACTATGGGGGATGAATTACTATAAAAACTTATTGAAACTAAAAACAGTGTACCATCCTATGTATTTTCAGTTTTAAAAATGTGGCTCTCAAAATAAATTTCAATCGTGGTTTTGGCGAGATTTGGCTCAGTTGAAAAAAAAGGTTGCCCACCACTGGTATAGGATTATAACTTTTTTTTGTGGTTGAACTGGATGGACTTTTGTCTTCTTTCAACCAGACTAACTATGTAACATAGAGGTGTGTTAGTTAAAGAAACATCACTTCTGTGCTCAATGTGCTGGGAAGGAATCAAAGTCTGCATGTAGAGTGGGAGTGAGTGTTAGGGAATAGGCAGTAGTTCTGTAGTCAAGAACAGACAGGGCTGATGACATGGTTGGGATTTCTTTGCAACCAAAGGCTATATATTATCAGCTTTCGGCAGATCAAAAGGAATTTTTATGTACATGTAGTGTTTCTAATAGGATGGAGAGATGTGTATGTTCTTCATGTATGGGATATGACTTTCTTTGCTCTGGTGATCCCCTTTACATAAACCTGTCATATTGCCCTGCGTGGGCAAAGCACAGGCTCACTTTAAGCTGTGGTTCTCACTGATGCGGTGCCGAATTCACAGCGTTTTCTGTGCGAATTCCGCACCGCATCAGAATCGGACCCCATTCATGCGAACCGCTGCGGGTGTGTATGTTAAGTTAACAACACTCCCAAATCGGTCCACAAAATGTGGTGCGATGTGCAGAATCGGATCGCATGGGTGTGAATACCTTTGCTCAGCGCTTTACATAATGGTGGGAGACAGTACAGTAACAATACAATTCAATACAAGAGGGGTTCAAGGGCCCTGCTCCTTGGAGTTTACAATCTAGGAGGGAGGGAATAGTGGTACAGGAGGAAATAGCTGTGGGGGATGGAGTGGTTGGAAGAGTAGAGGAGTTCAGTATTAGCTGAGGGCGGGGTAGGCTTCCCTGAAGAGATGGGTTTTCAGAGTGAGCCTAAAGGTGAGCAGAGTAGGTGATAGTCTGATGAATTGGGGTAGGGCGTTCCAGAGGATGGGGGAAGCCCTGGAGAAGTCCTGGAGACGAGCATGGGAGGAGGAGATAAGGGAGCTAGAGAGTAGGAGGTCTTGTGAGGAGCGGAGAGTACGGTTTGGGTGATATTTGAAAACAAGATCGGTGATGTAATTTGGGGCAGTATTATGAGCGGCTTTATACGTCAGTGTTAGCGTTTTGAATTTTATCCATTGGGCAATTGGAAGCCAGTGGAGGGATTGGCAGAGAGGGATGGCAGATATGGAACGGTTAGTAAGGTGGATGGGTCTGGCCGCAGCATTCATGATAGACTGAAGAGGGGATAGCCTGTGATGAGGTAGGCCAATGAGGAGGGAGTTACAGTAGTCGAGGCGAGATATAACAAGGGAGTGAATAAGTTGCTTAGTGGTTTCCAGGGTTAGGAACGGGCGTATCTTGGAGATGTTGCGGAGGTGAAGTCTACATGAGTTTCTCAGCGATTGGACCCGGGGCTGAAAGAACAGATACAAATCGCATGTGATTTGCACAGGAATGCGGTGCGGTTCCTGTATGAATCACATGCGATATACCACAACGCATGTATGTGAACCCAGGCTAAAGGAGAAGTTCACCTTTGTTACATGTTCCATCTGTTTTTAGGGTGGAACGTGTAACATGTTCCCATAGCCGCAGCCGCGTTTGCTGTCCCCCCTCCCTCCGACTGATAATACGGGGTGAAGTTTCCCCGTACTATCTGTCAGATTTGAAAACAGTGGGGCTCCGCCTACATGGCAACATCATTTATTTACAGAGTTCTGTGAATGAGTACCTACAAGTCCCAGCAGCCTTAGCGGCTATGGGATTGTAGTTTTCAATGAACTGCCATGGCACAGTGGAGCACCATAGTAGTTCATTGAAGCTTCCTGTCAGTATAGCTGCTTGACCATGCATCCCATGCAGCAAGCAGATATTCTGACAGGTCTGCAGGAGACCTGCATGGCACCTAGCAATCTACTGATCACTGGTGCAATACTTTCCAGGCTCCTTTAGACAAAAATAATAAATGCACATTTGTTTACCTGCAAAAAATATGTGTTTATTTTTTTTGTCCAAAAGGTGAACTTATCCTTTAAGTAGTGATAACCCTTGACGTTGTGATAAACCCATTGACTTTTTTTTTACCTTTGTGTTTTTCCTATAAAAATTCCCAAAGTCTTGCTAAACTCATCCCCACCCTTTGATTGCAAGAATAGACATTTCATGACTTCTGACATTTTATCACTGCAGCGCCTCGGGTCTGAAACTTTAAAGCAAAAACAATCACATTTGGAGTTTGTGGCATTCACAATGAAATTACAGCACAGCCCATGGATGAAGGTTCACAATATATTACAGGATGATGAAAGCTTGATTAAATGCTAGATTTCAAAACATGAGATAATATCATTAAACTGTTGCAGGTACTCCGGCAGACCTGTCTTTTCATGCTTGGGTTTCGTTAGCTCTGGAAGTATTAACCTGGCCTCCGAACAGCAGAGCTTTCCAGTGACAGCGGGCGTGATCAGCGCGCATATTTATCACATGATAAATACCCCACAAACCACCTGGAATAAAGCTTGCGATCTGTCCATTTTACAGACACGGCCCAGCATCCTTTCTTCAAAGCCACAAGGAGGGTCTACATGATAGGCTTCCTGGTGTCTAAGGAAGCAATTAAGATGTGTCAAACAAGTGGGAAGGATGAACTGGGATCATGGAGGGGAATGTTTAACAGACACAATGGGGTTTATTTACTAAAGCTGGAGAGTCCAAAATCAGACTCCCTTCTGCATAGAAACCAATCAGCTTCTAACCTCAGCTTGTTCAGTGAAGCTTTGGCAATGAAACCTGGAAGCTGATTGGTTTCTATGCAGAAGGGAGTCTGATTTTGGACTCTCCAGCTTTAGTAAATAAACCCCAATGAATCTATGTTGAGAGTACTCTTACCCTAGCAGAGTAATATTCTAAAGCACTAGCAGTAACCCATATGGAAGAAAAATATATCTGAAATATATTTTAAAAATATTTTTCCAAAATATTTTGCCATATATTTGAAATGGGCAGCACAGTGGCTAAATGGTTAGCACTTCCACCTGGCAGTACTAGGGTCGTTGGTTCGAATCCCAGCCACGGCTCCACCTGCCTGGAGTTTGCATGTTCTCCCTGTGCCTGCGTGGGTTTCCTCTGGGTACTCCAGTTTCCTCCCACACTCGAAAGACATGCTGGTAGGTTAATTGTCTCCTGTCTAAATTGTCCCTAGTATGTGTATGTATGAATGTAAGTTAGGGACCTTAGATTGTACGCCCCTTGAGGGTTAGGGACTGATGTGAATGTACAATATATATTGTAAAGCGCTGCGTAAAATTGACGGCGCTATATAAGTATTATTATTATTATTATACAGTATTTATAAAGCGCCAATAGTTCGCTCAGCGCTGTACATTACAAAGGGGGACAGAACATGTGACAGAACAATACCAATACAATGCAAAACATGAGGGGATCGAGGGCCCTGCTCTTTCGAGCTTACAATCTAGGAAATAATAAATAAGTACCTGAAATAAATACTACAATTTTGGCCATATTCAATATATTTCAAAATATATTTCAATAAATATACATATATATGTACTGCATGTTGAAATAAGTTTTTATTACAAAATATATGAAAAATATTTTTAAAAATTCATTTCAAATATACTGTATGTCTTTAAAAATTCTGGAATGCATTTACAAATATATGTAAAAATATGTGTTAACCTCCCTAGCGGTCTGATTATGTCAGTATTTCTGTGCTCAAAACGGTACATTGTTTTCAATGGAAATATGTTGTTTTTTTTATTGTAGGCCTGTAATTCTTAAGAATAACTCACTGAAATCTGTCCGAACAAGAGTCTAGTATAGATCCTGGGTATGATAAAATTTGAAATATGAAATCATAATATAATAAATAATCATAAAAAATAATATAATCATAATAATAAATTTAATTCAGTAATGTAATCAAACCAAAAACACTGAAATTTGAAATAGAGCGCCAAGTTCGCACATTACTGAGCAAAGTCGCAGAATCGTTTTCAGTGTCTGATGACGAATTTCCCCCACGAATCATTATCACTCAATTCTGCAAGTGATTCTAATTTACTATTGCTGTTCTCTAGCTGATCTAAACCGCTTTTGACCTAAAGGGACACTTTTTGGACGCCATGGACATTTCTCAGTTTCCAGGCAGAAAGAACAGTAAAAATGCAGGCAGGGCGCCGGACAAAGCACTCGGGACAAAATGTACGTGAAATGCTTTGATACAGTAATGTAATACTATTAGATTTTAGTGTATTGAGTGAATGTCAAATTTTTACATTTTTGAAATTCCCGCCAGTTCCGTCCCCCGTACGTCCCAACACTCGCAGGGAACGGAACACGGAAGACGGATGCCGGCATCGGGCGGAGGAGATGGCCGGGGACGCTGCAGGGGGGACATCGCGGGAGCGCAGGACAAGGTAAGTGCAAGAAAGAATCCCTGAGAAACACTGCAGTGTAATCCCAAGTGTAGCTCGGGGTTACCGTTTCTGGTACTGAAAGTTAACCCCGAGCTACACTCAGGAATACTGCCAGGGGGGTTAAAATGACTTTTTTATATGTTAAAAAAAATCTGAAGAATGTATTTAAAAAAATATATATTTTTAAAAAGATTGTAAGCGCTAACAAGCAGAGCCCTCTGTTTCCTCTTGTACCAGATTGTATTGTTGCTGTAATGTCATACCTTTATATTGTAAAGTGCTGAGCAAACTGTTGGCGCTATATGAATCCTGTATAATAATAATAGGTTTTGGTGATTACCATTTGTTTGTATAGTTGGTGAATTGGTGCGGGGATGCACTGGATATCTTCAGCTGTCCATTGTGCCCTAGCTTGGTGTCCTTTGCATCCCTGTACCTCTATGGAGGGGTGGGCTCCCTCAAGGCACACCTGCCCTTAACCTATCCAATACTATATTTGCTCCAACTTGGGAGACTCACAATTATAGAGTTTGGACTGCAGTGCACTGGACTGCCTTGACAAGGCCACTGCAGCTTACACATATATTTGCAAATGTGTGCAAACCAAATCCCTTGTTTCTAATGTGAACTGTCAGTTCAGTTGTTCAGGGTCAGTTCAGTTGTGCTGCAGGCTGGCTGGTAAGTGAGCTGGGAATTTTTGTTGTCCGTTGTTGTGCGTTGTCCTTGCTGCAAAGGCCAGTTATAGATTGAGGTGCCTGCCATTTGTGCGCTTACCTGCCTGTGACCCTCCCATTTTACTAAGTGCATAAGCCCTCATGTACACCGGACGTTTCGATAACGCTAGTAACATTAGCTGTGTAAAATCACGTTAAATACGTGAGTTTTTCAGCTTTTTTTTTTAGCGTTTTTGCATTGGTGTTTTGCCACGTTTAGTGGCATTTCCCCATGTTTTGCCACTTTTGCGTTTTTTAAAAAAAAAGTCCAAAAACGCCAGTTTGGGGCGTTTTACAGAGTTTTTCTGCATTTTTCAGTGTTAAAGCGTTTTTACAGCTGAAAAACTCCTCTAGAAACCCACTAGTCCTGGGGGTTTTTTTGAGCCAAAAAAAGTTGATTCCAGGCTGTGTGCATGGACACCTAGGATAACATGCTGGAGGTGTACTGGCTGTAGGAAAAAAAACGTCAAATGCCAAAAACAGCCGCTGTAAAACTGTCCCGTGTGCATGAGGACTTACAATTCTTTGAATTAAGCGTGAACTCCTACTCCTCCAGACTGACATTCACCCAGAGAGACATTTTTATATTTACCTCCCTAGAGCCAGCCCCCTGCATGCATCTGAGCCAGGGACGGACTGACCATTTGGAAACTCGGGCACTGCCCGAGGGCCCGGGGTCAGTAGGGGGCCCCATGAGATGCCCCTGGTACCTTTTTCATAGGCTTTTTTGAGTTTGGGCAAGGACACAGGGGCCCCATGATCCCCTATTGCCCGGGGGCCCCATGAGATGTCAGTTCGCCCCTGATCTGAGCTGAGGGCTCCTGAGAAGAGTACTGATGAAGGATCCTGTCATGTTTCCAGGAGGCTATGTACACCACCCTGCCAGTCCCTCCCACCAGCCCTGATCTGCCTGTTTGCACACACAAGCACAGAGACTCGATGATGATGTTGCTGGGTCTAAAATAAGTTATGTAATAAAAATGTTTTTTTTTTTTTATATAATGTCATTAGCATTTTGATGAGAGGGAAAAGGGGGAACCAGGGAAGGCAAAATATAAACAGATTAAAACTCAGCTTTAATTTGAAAGGAAAGGCAATAAAATGAAAATCACGGTTTTCATTCCGGCAGCCAAACATGGAATAACAAAATCCTGGAAACAATATATTTTTCCCATAATTGCTAAATACATACAAGAAACAGAACATTTCTAAACAAATGAGAAAGAAAGGTTACCTAAGCCAACCAATTATAATCCATTTCTAGCCTTATGGTCTACGTACCATTATCTATAGGAATATATCCCGAAACTAATATACCTCTTTTTTCTAAGGAATTGTTTCGTACTCGCCAGTTTCACAGATTAGATGGACCTTTGTGCCCATGCAAGACTTATGTTTGGCTAGTATTATCTTTTTATAACATGTATGTGTCTAGTGGGGACATGGACAACAGTAATAACTGGAAACAGGTTAATATACAGTACTTTAAAACCCAACTCTAGAGCTCCAGAACTTAGTAAATGTGTCAAAGCCTCATTTGGCTAAGAACACCCAATTACATTTTTTTTTTCAGGTACTTATATAGCGCCGTCAATTTACGCAGCGCTTTACATATATATTGTACATTCACATCAGTCCCTAACCCTCAAGGGGTGTACAATCTAAGGTCCCTAACTCACATTCATACATACACATACTAGAGCCAATTTAGACAGGATACAGTTAACCTACCAGCATATCTTTGGAGTGTGGGAGGAAACCTACACAGGCACAGGGAGAACATGCAAACTCCAGACAGGTGGTGCTGTGGTTGGGATTTGAACCAATGACCCGAGTACTGCCAGACGGAAGTGCTAACCATTTAGCTACTGTGCTGCATGCAAGAAAAATAAAAATGCAGCATTTTGCTTGCACATGATTGGACAATGGAAGTCAGCAGAGCTTCCTTCATTTACTAAGCTCTGGAACAACTGCACTTGCAAAGTGCACAGTCTATTTGCCTTTAGTAAATCTCCCACATTGCATCATTAAGGGCTTGTACATGTGGCTGGATGGCAGTAAAAGCAAGCAGTAGAGGTGCGTATTTACACCCCAACCCCCTCCTTCCCCCACAAGAACATGAAGCCACTCAGCAACTGTGACAGTACTACCACTGAACGTGACCAGTTTAAGGCTCCATGTACACTGCAGCTGATAAACTCACGTTTAGGAGCTTTTCTGCGTTTTTTTTCAGCAGCCCCTGAACTCTCCCTTATGTTTTCCTATGTGTCCATGTACACATCGTTGTTTACAGTCATTTACAGGCATTTGAGTTTACAGTCCTTTTTTTTAACTCAACAAACTTGCTTTCAGGAGTAGATTTCATCAGCATTTCAAACGCCAAACACGCGTTTGGAAATTTTTTTAACTCTTCCATTTCCAGATGCTGTCCAGAGCCTTTTTTATCATGAAAAATACATGCAAAGCGTTTCCCCAATACTCAAATGGACCCAGTACACCATACTTTGAGGAATACATCCAAACAATAAAAAAACAAAAAAGACAGCTAATCTCAACAAATACTGCTCTCTCTGCTTCTGCTCTCTCTATTTCTCTCAAAATGTCTGAAATAGTTAATTTTTACTGTTTTTCAGTGCATTCTGGGCATTTTGGAAGGTCTCCTGAGGTTATCTTTAAAAAACGCTTCTAAACACAAACGCTCATAAACGCGGTATGCAAACGCGGCTAAACTGATGTTTTTTAACCTACATTTTCCAGCAGTCAGTTTTCATCGTTCAGAAGTGTCCTGTGTACATGGGACCTAAGTTATTGGGTCCTTGAATCAACCTCCCTGCAACCACTTACAATGCATGTGGCTGCGGCAAAGTGCTTCGGCTTTTTGAGGGTTAAAAGAGGCAGTGAGGAGGTGACATATCACTTCCCAGCTAATTGTCAACCACCCTCTGAAAAGCCGTCCACTGCAGCTTGCTTTTCAGAGAGGCAGCAAAATTTCCACACATCTGGACTAAGGTTCCATTTACACTTTGCGATTAGGAATCGCAGGCATGATTCTGCCCGCAATTCCAGATTTCGTGGCGTCACGCATTTGGGTAACAGGAAGAAGGGTCAGCCGCACACCGGAGGATTGATGAATAAAGTGTATATTTATTGATCCATAGGATACACAATACATGAATACGGACCTGTTTGGGCGTTTGGGTGCCATTCAATGGCATTCAAAACACAATGTGATTCTGCCGCAGTTGACACACACCAGGATCACGCGGCAAACCTCGCCTTTAAGGTGCTGGTAGGTTAATTGGCTCCTGTCTAAATTGTCCCTAGTATGTGTATGTATGAATGTGAGTTAGGGACCTTAGATTGTACACCCCTTGAGGGTTAGGGATTGAAGGGAATGTACAATATATATGTAAAGCGCTGCGTAAATTGACGGCGCTATATAAGTACCTGAAATAAATAAATATCCGCCATTCAGGTATGTGTATAGCTTTTCACTTTCAACATGTTGTCTCCATCACCGTCTGGAATGTTTCCAGGGATCGGGAGCTAATGCAGCACCAAAAACCATGAAATCCTTTAATAGTCATTTTCCTCACCCAACAATGTGGACTTTTGTTCTCAGGTCTTCAGTGGCCCATAAAGAATGACTGTAATTAAATGCTTCCAAATGTAAACAAAAATATAGACTTTTAGCTCGTCATATTCATAGCTCCCAACTGTCCCACATTGTGAGCCAAATCCTTCTATTATCCTCAGCTGGTCTCATGTATAGATTTCTTTTTTTAAAAAATGTAAGATTTTAGCACCAAAAATGTTATACTGCACTAAGGGCCGGATTAAATCAGGAATGGCACACTTGTATTCCTGTGCAATTTGGGTGCAGTGCATTTTCAGCCAATTCACTTGAATGGGCTGAAATCGCATCAAAAGTAGTGTGTGTGCTACATTTAAAAACGCACTGCAACTGGATCACATGGGCCTTTGGTTCCATGTGATCCAGTGCAGGCAAAAACACTGCGTTTGCTATCTGCATTTGGGGTGCCATTAACTTTACATTTACACTGCAGATCACAGACAGAGCGCATTTTGAGAGCAGTGCGGGAAAGGCGCACAGAACGTGTTCCAGTGTGAACCGGCACTAAACGTTTTATCCAACCCCTAATTGATTGATGATTGATCTTGAACCTCTTGTACATGGAAGTCACAATTTATACAAAGTATCTTACTGGCAGAAAAATTATAATTTAAAAATGCAAATATTCTACAGAGACCTCAGGTATTCCTGTGTTCAGAATCATAGGTGTGCAAAAGTTATTTAGGAAAAGTAGTAATAAAAAATTGCACTTTACTGCACAGGCCACATCAGGGCAGGGGCAGACTGACAACTCATGGGGCCCCCGGGCAATAGGGGATCATGGGGCCCCTGTGTCCTTGCCCAAACTCAAAAAAGCCTATTAAAAAGGTACCAGGGGCATCTCATGGGGCCCCCTACTGACCCCGGGCCCTCAGGCAGTGCCCGAGTTTCCAAATGGTTAGTCCGCCCCTGGATGCAAGCGTAGTGGCATGTGAACACCTCTATCCACCGCCTTTGCAGCTTGATGGGGAGCACTTGGCAGGGGCAGTAAAGAGGTGGCTCAGTCATGAGTTTTTTCTGCCCCCCAGCTACAAGTGTAGAAGAGACCTTAATGCCTACATTTTTACTCAACACTCACTAGTTTAGTGTGAACAGAGTACATAGATAAAGGTTGTTTTTGCAATGTCATTATTTTGCACCGGAGTTGATAAACGCAGTTCAGCAAAGTTGGTGTGAAAACATTCTGGTTATCTTTGTGTGTATATTCTAAGTGTGATGGTGCAGAAAAGGCTCTTGTTCCAGCAGTATAATGGATAAAAGGCAGATGCACTTTGTAATATATCTTCAGCAGAGAGCACCTCCTGGGCCAAAGAGGCGACAAAGTGCTCCGTCCAAGGTCAGCCTGCTATTGCAATCTGCATAGTCCTGACATATTTACAGCTGCTTTAGGACCATACAAAAACAGGGGTTAAACATGGTAATCAGACGTTTCCCACAATTTGCACTTAAGAGCCATAAAAGAAAATTTCTTTTCCTCATTTTTCTTTTTACTTTGCTTCCCTCCGTCTGCAGTTGTGGTGAGAGCAGGGTGTGAATTAGGAGTGTGAAATTGGGAGATGATGCTCCATTCTAAGGGCTGTATGGAAAAGGTCAAAGGGCTTAGGATCCTATTTATGGAGGAGCTTCCAGAGGATGGGGGGTGGAAGAGGAAGAATCTTCAAGTTTCTTAATCCCACCTAGCTAGAATGTCTGCTCACTGAGTGCCCCAAGTTGTACGTGACCAATCTGGCCTGTCACAGTGGTTTTGTGAAGATGGTAAGAAGATGGAATGATGTATGTTTCAAGGAATATATATATTATTATTATTATACAGGATATATATAGCGCCAACAGTTTGCTCAGCGCTTTACAATATAAAGGGAGACAATACAGCAACAGGGGCAGACTGACCATTTGGAAACTCAAGCACTGCCCGAGGGCCCGGGGTCAGTAAGGGGCCCCATGAGATGCCCCTGGTACCTTTTTCATAGGCTTTTTTGAGTTTGGGTAAGGACACAGGTTGCAGGCACCGCCCGGCGGA
Source organism: Staurois parvus (assembly GCF_062004578.1). Classification (NCBI taxonomy): domain Eukaryota; kingdom Metazoa; phylum Chordata; class Amphibia; order Anura; family Ranidae; genus Staurois; species Staurois parvus. The sequence goes on from NW_028318146.1 coordinate 1,771,454, forward strand.
ATCACTAGTGATCCACAGAACGGGATTCCACAGAACGGGATTCCCCAGGACGCGGAGTCTAAGTCCCAGTCTGCCTTCTCACCAGAGCCCCTGATGGTGGGGATGGACTTGGTGCAAGACTGAAACCAGGTCGCGACCCCTGAGTGCACCCAACTGTGGTAGAGGGGTCCCGCCGAGGGTACGTCCTGGGGGGTGAGCCTGCTGTGAAGAGGCTGACAAGTCCAGGTCCCGAGCAGGATGGATGGATGACAGTCAGGAATGAGCGTAGTCAGACTAGCCGGGTCGGTAACGGTGGAGGCAGGTAGGTACTAAACAGTAGACAGAGAGCAGCCGGGTCACGAGCCAAGGTTCAGCAACGGGAGGTCCAATAGTAATATAACAACAGGCAGGAGAGTAGTCAGGGACGAGCCGGGGGTCAGAGCAGGAGAAGGTCAACACAAATCAGGACAAGCAGGATCGGCAACAGGAACACACTTCAGAACACGGGTACAGGAACTAGACCATGCGGCAACCTAGTCACCGTCTGGCCAGTTTAAATAGTGCACCCTGCACCGTCATTGGTGCAATTGCCGCCGCTGGCGCCCAGGTCCTAGTGCCTGCACATTAGTGCACCTAGGCAATCTGCGTATGTGCAGACCTGTGCGCCGCTGCGAGACCCGTAGTCCCTGACAATAGGGGCCCCATGATCCCCTATTCCCCGGGGGCCCCATGAGTTGTCAGTCCACCCCTGTACAGCAACAATACAGTTTAATACCAGAGGGTTAGGAGGGCCCTGCTCCTTGGAGCTTACAATCTAATAGGGAGGGGCTGGTAGTACAAAAGGTAATAACTGTGGGGGATGAACTGGTAGGAGGAATAGAAGATTCCGTTATTAGCTGAAGGCAGAATAGGCTTCCCTGAAGAGATAGGTTTTTAGAGATTGCCCAAAAGTGCGCAGAGTAGGCGATAGTCTGATAGATTGAGGTAGAGAGTTCCAGAGGATGGGGGAGGCTCTGGAGAAGTCCTGGAGATGAGCATGGAAAGAGGAGACAAGGGAGTTAGAGAGCAGGAGGTCGTGGAAGGAGTGGAAAGGACGGTTTGGGTGATATTTAGAGACGAGATCAGTGATGTAATTTAAGGCAGAGTTATACATTTTTTATATGTTAATGTGTTGAATTTTGTTCGTTGGGCAAAGGGAAGCCAGTGGAGGGATTGGCAGAGAGGGGTGGCAAATGTGGAATGGTTAGTGAGGTGGATGAGTCTGGCAGCAGCATTCATGATAGACTGAAGAGGGAATAGCCTGCGATGAGGTAGGCCAATGAGGAAGGAGTTACAATATTCAAGGCGAAAGATAACAAGGGAGTGGATAAGTTGCTTAGTGGTTTCAGAGGTTAAGAACGGGCGTATCGTGGAGATGTTGCGGAGGTGAAGTCTATAAGATTTGGACAATGATTGGATTTGGGGCTGAAAGGACAGATGGGAGTCTAGGATTACACCTAGTACCCTGGCATATTGGGATGGTAATGGAATTTCAGTGTCAGACTTGGTATTTAATCCTCCCTACCCCTTTTTTCCAAACAAATAGCTTTTTTTGCATTGTGTACCTTCTTTACACCCCAACAAAACTCTAATGTTTAAAAAAAAGGCCTTGTTTACATTGGCCGTGAACCAGAAGTAACATCATGACATCGTTTGGTCTTGTAGGCTATAGAGATGAGCAGAGACCATCTTTCCTCTACTCATCTCTATGGCCAGCTGCTGCAATTGCCGGATCGGTTCTTGGACTTCACAATGAGCCAGGTAAGCCCGAGAACCACCGGAAAACAGCGGGAGTGGGAGGCTAATCAGCCACTCAGATCACTTTTATCTGAAAGAGCGGCGGCTTCAGAAACTGTATGTACTGGGGTTATGGTATCTAACTGCATGCTGTTTATACAGACACAGATGCAACAGCCTTTCTCATATTTTATACCGTTGTTCTGCCACTAAGTGATAGCTTTAGTCTTAATGTATAGTTCTCCTATATGCTTACGATGTAATTACCTGTTTCTATGTTCTTGTGTAAAAATAAAACAAGAAGAGCTCAGCCATATGTCCAGGCACATCTACAGCAACTTTCCAACAAAACATCAGATTAAATGTAAATGAACTTTCTGAACCAGCCTCTGTACATCAGTCTTTAGGCTAGGTTCATATCTGTGTGGGTGGTGCCACTGCGGGATCTGCACAAATACCAGCAGCTGCAACCACCCACACAGAGAAATGCGGGCCCTATGGGCGGGTGCCATTACTCCTAATGGCATGCCTCCTGCACTGGAAATCACAACCGTACTGCGAACCTCGGTTTCCGCATGGGCTGAAATTTCAAAACTAGTGCAGTGATTTCTTTCCTGCGTGTCCTGAGGCACGGCAGCCCATTCAAATGAATGGGCTCTCATGCACGTGCAAATCACAGCCCGCACGGCCGCATAGATGTGAACCTATTGTACAGCGCTGAGCAAACCCTTTGGCGCTATATAAACTCGTAGTAATAATAATAATAATAATAACCTAACCTTGTTGTGTCTCCCTGAGATGTGCCATTGATCAACCCAACCGTCACCGCTATACATGCAGGATCTGTACATGATGTGTTGTACAACAGAACTCTCTTCGCCTGGGAGCTGTCAGCAGACCCCAAGGGAAACATTGTCACCCATCACCATTGCCTTGCCTGTTAGCGATCACTGCCACCCTGTGCATGTCTCCGCTCTTGTTACCCTCTCATCCAGTTAGATAACACGCCTTACATTTAGCACCCATCAGATACAGCGGGCAATCTCATGTGTTTCTGAAATCAAGTGTCAATTTACAAAAAAAGACAGGCAATTTGAGCACTTTTGTTCTCTTATCGAATGTAAATTGCTATAATTATCCCGTGTAAAGTGTTGTGTGTAAGCTTCAGTGCTCTGAGAAAAAGAGGTGCTACAGAGAGTGTTGTGTGATGTGGGAGGTGAGTGACGTGCACTACACTGGGTGAGTGAGGACAACATTTTGGGTACTTCACCCTGGACTTCGCAAGCCTTAAAATATCCAGTATGCTACAATATACTTACTGCATTCAGCTAATATTCTAAGGGCTACTATATTTCTAATAAAGAGATACCAATTTCCAAATACTGAATATACCTAATGTAGTGTATATATACTGCTTGGGTGGCTTTACCATGTAAGTATAAATCCAGACTTTCTGAGATGGTAAAGATGGACACCATTATAGCTAAAGAATGCAGGCGAAGGACACACTCCTACCGCATCGTCAGTTATTATTCCACAAAAAATGATTGGTTAAACCCAGCCTTTCTCAAACAATTCAACAAAGAGGAACCCTTGAAAAACCTTGCTAAAAATTTCTATATCTACAACGTATGATGCATTAGTGTGATGGTCAGTAGGATGAATGCTCCTTACATTTGTGGTCATTGGGAAGAATTACCCCCCTAAAGATAGCTAAAAAGATCAATTGAGTCAGTGGGAGCTTATCTAAGAAGCTGAAATTTCTCATTGCTCAAGTAACCTCTAACAACCTCTGGAGGAACACTTGAGAAACCCCAATTTAACCCAAAGTGGCTTTTTGCCACTACACATATCTTTTGGTAAGGTTTAGTTATAAGACTCTATTTTAATCCACAAATACATCCAGGGGGTGTGGACTATCCTTTTCTAGACATACCTTCCACTGGAATGAGGGATAGGTCAACTGGACAGAACTGCTGGGGAGAACAATGGAGATCAATAAAAATAAGCCAACTAGAAATGCACTGAACCTTTAAATGGGTCTTACCCTAGCTGGGTTGGCCAACCCAAACTGTATGTTTATGGACAGATTTACCCTTTGTGAATCATATTTAAAGTAGATGCAAATCCTCAATCGCCATTTTATCAGGACATACAATGCTCGCATTTCATCAGATTCCTGCTGGCTAGGCCAAAATTCAAGCAGCAATGCACTGGCATTGCTGCATGCTATCGATTGTTCAATTAACTTGTTGAAGGTGTCTGAAAATTGTCAGACAAACGTCATCTACATCCAATCAGATGCAGTCCCTTTTTGGATATACTGACAGCCAGTGGCGCCAACTGTCAGAATACAATAGCCCAGCAGTGGGGATTTGTCCAACCCTGCTGTTAGTGTGGCTACGGTAATCTTTACTCTCTTCATCTTTACTATCCCAGTTGGATTTCTTTTGTTCAACCTCCAGAAAGAAATCTATATGTGTATGGCCATCTTCAGTTTTCTAAAGCACTGTGTATCATAAACAATTGCCTTTTTTAATAACATAATGTACTTCTTTTCACCATTGTTGCATCTCAGGGCTACTGATCTCCTGAAGCCTCTTTGCAGGCACTTTCTGTCTCAATTGATGGTGTTATGGCATTTCATAGGGCTGTTGATTTCCTCCAGCCACATCCTGTTTACTTCCACTTTTTTCGGTGTTGGCTGCTCATCAGTGCACTGTACCAGCTTCTTAATAGTGACATCAGTGGACAAAGTAGGGGAAATTTACTAAAACTGGTGCTTTCAGAATCTGGTGCAGCTGTGTATGGTAATCAGCTTCTAACTTCAGCTTGTTCAAAGAAGCTTTGGCAATAAAACCTGGAAGCTGATTGGTCTCCATGAGAGTTGCACCAGATTTTGCACTCTTCAGTTTTAGTAACTAACCCCCACTGTGTCAGCAAGGCCTCTTGTAGTCTCCACCAAGGGTACACAAGAAAGGGTGACAACGCAGGAAAACAATTAGGAAATAGTTGTCATCCCATAACAGGAAGTGCTTGAACAAAGACCTTCATGGAGGGATCAACAGCTATTGTTTCAATGAAATAAAAGTGAAAAAAATTGCAATAAAATGTACATGTAGAAGCTTATAAAGGTTTTAGTGATTGGGTTTAGATCTATTTGAATCATTCTTTTTTTATATATATTCAGAGTAAGATATTTATTCAGAGTAAGATGTATTTCACATTTCAGAATGTTCACAAATAAAGCCAACATCTGTGATTTTTTTCCATATATGTCCCTTATCACAAGTGAATCTGCAAGTGCAGGTTAACCTTTAGTGATCAGGCAAGCCTATCATACATTCCTGCTTCTGTCTGGTGTTGGAAGTCAGTGAAGTGAATAGATGAATTACCTCTCCGGCTGCTCTCAATGAACCGTTTGGCTTCTGGATTTAATTGAGTGGCTCCTGGATTCTGCATTATTTTGTCCACCTCTGACCTGTTTATGGTTGGTTAGTCAAGCTGGTGATTAGCAAGTTGGAGATCTCAAAGTTTCCTTTAAAGTCAGATTAATAGACACTTAAAGAGTGTGTTATCACACTCAAACCAGGATGTGTCAGTTGTGAAGATAGCCTTAAGCTAGTCATACACAGTTGTATTTTTGTTCATAGAAAAAATTGTTTGTCAGGATGTTGTTTCTTGTCATCATTGAGTCAATTAATTTCATTCGAAAGCCCTTAAAATGGAATTCCAGAAGTAATGTTTCATAACAGCATGCACAAATTTTATACGTTTGAGAACAACATTTCATCCTGATCCCTTGAATTTTCATATCAACACTGACCATCAGAAAATTGAATAAATATTCCAAAAACAAAAGATTTTGAATAAAAGTCTTCTAGTGTATGGCCATTATGGTATATACACTACACAACAGCAACACAAGTCACAGCGTGCACAACCAACTGTGTGCTTGGAGTCAGACGATTTTCTGCCCAGCCAAAGAATCTTGTGAATGATGGTCAGTTATGATCTGGTCTGTGGTCACAAAGGATTGCAGTGCAATCTGTATACTTACCAACATTACAAAGACCCAAATATGGATTGCTGAAGAATTGGTTAGATAGCTAGCTTTTTTGTACTGTTGAATTGTTGGTGAGGGGGTGCACTGTACACCTTAGCTGCCATTGTGCTACATGCTGGGTGTCCAGTGCGCTCATGTACTTTAAAGAGGGGTGGGCTCCCTCAGGTTCACCTGACCTTGGTCTATCCATTACATACATGTGCCTCTACTATGGGGGCTCTCAAAATTTGTAGACTTAGGACTACAGAATATCAGGGTGCTGTGACGAGGCTCTGTAGCTTACGCATGTATTTGCAAATGTGTGCCAACTAAACCCGTTTTTAACGCATACTGTTGGACAGGTTAATTTGGTTTGTTTGCAGGCTGGTTGGCAAGTTGAGCTGGGAACTTTTCTCTTTTGTTGTTTGACATGCATCACCCGTCCATGTGTTCCTTCCTGTGAAGGCCAGTTATAGACTGGGGCAGTGGCCATTTTTTTGTACTGTTAGATAGCTAGCAATCCTAGTTCTGGCCAATGCTCAACTGAATTTTGGCATGAGGCTCCATAAATACAGTACAGATAAAAAAAACATTAGGGAGTTCAGCTGCAAAATATGGGTGAAAACACAAATCACAGAATTAAATTTTGTCACTGAGTATTCAAGAAATACCATGCCCGCCTCCAGGACTTCTCCAGGGTGTCACCCATCCTCTGGAACTCCCTGCCCCAACCCATCAGATTATCACCTACTCTCCTCTCCTTTAGGCGCACCCTGAAAACCCATCTCTTCAGGGAAGCCTACCCTACCCCCTGCTAACTTGCCGACCTCCTCCACTCTTCCTACCACTCCATCCCCCACAGCTTTCTCCTCCTGTGCCACCATCCCCTCCCTCCTAGATTGTAAGCTCGAAAGAGCAGGGCCCTCGATCCCCTCATGTTTTGCATTGTATTGGTAATGTTCTGTCACATGTTCTGTCCCCCTTTGTAATGTACAGCGCTGAGCGAACTATGGGCGCTTTATAAATACTGTATAATAATAATAATAATAAATAAAATACAAGAAATCTATTAAGTTTGAGTAGAGCTGTCCTTTACATTTAGGGTGCCTGCAGACATTAATGAATTAGGGAGCCAAAGGCACCTCCATTACTCTGGCTGAGACTTCCTAATCTACCCTGGTAAAGGGAAATTTGATTGGTTGGAATGGATTTTCTTGAGCAACCACTTTTGTTTCATCAGAGAAAGACAGTTCTCTCCCTCTCTTCTCTGAAGACATGCAAGTTTGCCTGGTGTCATCTTTCATAGTTGTAAAAACAAGATTTTTAGCTGGTCGAGTCATACATGGACCATCTAATGTCTGTAGCAGATCCTCCATCAAGAAATTCTACTACTTTCTAGTAACATTTGCTGAAACCAGAGGTTCAACTGCCACTCACATAATTGCTCTTTATAAGGGGTTTTAAGCTTGCTCTACACCTAGCAGATTTCTGAGCGAACGCTTGTACATGCGAATGTCATATGAATGTCGTACTTCAAAATTTTGTTTGCTTTTAAGATTCAATTTTGAAATGAATAGACTCCCGTGAAGAAAAACCACATTCCCTGTTAGAAATTAGTTATAAGGAGCTAGGAGGTGATTTTGTCCATCAGACTCAACCCATAACTGAAATATCACATATGGGTGGACATGCCCTCCAAGGAACCAGCTTCCCATATGGCCAAGATTATATCCAAAGTAACTACACAGTCGAATGATGCCCCGGAGAGTTTCTCTTTATTTGCCCTAAAGTCTGGTTCACACCAGTGCAGTTTGATTTTGATCCATTTTTGCAATGCTTTTTGCATTTCGCTTTGCATTTTTACACACACGTTTTTGCCGCGTTTTTACCGTGTATGCATTTTTTTTTGTTAAAGGGGAAATGTTTTTGTTGCTGGGCAGAATAAAACTGCAAAATGCGGGAAAAACATACATTCATTTCAGCAGTGTCTCCATTGAACTCTATTGTAGTAAAAATGCTACTTTTTTGTTAAAACAAGTCCCTGACCCTTTCCAAAAATGCAGCTTTTCAAAAAAATTATGTGAACGTGTCCCATAGGAAACCATGTTAAATGGAATGTAGTGCGTTTCTGCAAAAAGCACTAAAAATTGCACTGGGGCAAACCAGACTAAGCACTCATTCATGTCATGTTTGTTGAGCTGTGTTGATCTGCAAGTGAAGTGCCCTGTTTACACTATATACGGTAGGTGTGTTGATCAAATCTACAGCAACAAATTGCATAAAAAAGCATGTCAACGCAACACACCTATCATATTATTTAAAAAAAGTTATCATTTTGACCTTTGTGAGATGGCTTCTACAGATAAGGACGTGTAAAAATGCAGTTTCTTTCACATTAAAATGCAATGCAAAAAATAAAAAAAAAATGCATGCCCACCTGCATCAACAAGCATGCGGTTTCTGTGCATTTTTATGCATGCTGTGGTGTGATCAACCCCCAACAGTTAATTTTTTTCAGGAAACGCTTGAGTAATGCTTGGATCTGGACAGGGGCAGACTGACCATTTGGAAACTCGGGCACTGCCCGAGGGCCCGGGGTCAGTAGGGGGCCCCATGAGATGCACCTGGTACCTTTTTCAGAGGCTTTTTTGAGTTTGGGCAAGGACACAGGGGCCCTATGATCCCCTATTGCCCAGGGGCCCCATGAGTTGTCAGTCCGCCCCTGGATCTGGATGAAGGCATTAGACCCGCAAAGGCTTGTTTTGAAAAAAATTACTGTTAAGGCAAATTAAAGAAAAGTATCACAGCAAGTACTTAAATGGGATGTTGCAAATGCACTAATAGCGCATTTTAGACATTAACCACAGGCATGGATCCATACCTCCAAAGAGGTCACGATGATGGGGTTAATCAGTGCCCCTTCCCCCATATTGAGTTTGCTGGAGGAATTTCCTGGCCAGTGGCCTATCTGTCATTAGGAGAAATAATGAGGAGGACGACAGACAAAGGACTTTAGGGACCTTACATGCCTAGGCTTTTGTGAAGAGATTGGACATGAAAGAGGGGTCATCAGAGGAGAGAGGTCGGGGCAGATAAACTCCAATCGCCCATTGACGTTTTTTTTTTCTTTTTTTTCCCTTTCCCCGAAGTGAGAAGGTATTTGTGAATGTAGGACTGTGGGAAGCAGTGGCTGGGGAGAGGTGGTCCCAATGTCAATGGTGGTGGCCTGTGTTTTTCTTTGGTTACTGCCTTTCATCTTCCTAATGTCATGCTTCATTATGTCTAGAGCAAGCTGCTTCATTTTCAACATAAACACCAGCCCCTTCCCTCCAGGATGCTGGCAGCTGTTTTCTAAAGCAGCAGAGACATTGTTGGTCGTCGGTGATACCTCTTGGTAAACCTATGGATCACTATGATCAGATATTAAATTACAGGCCTAAAGCATAGACGTGTGAACCCACACGCGTGCTCCTTTCAGTCATGCTGAAGAACGGCACATGTAAGAAATAGAAAAGGAAGTGCAAACTTCCTGTGACATAAATAAAATTGTGCATTAAAAGTTACTGCACCATAATACACAAGGATTGGACAATAATGCTTAGAGTTGATTATATATGGTTTCCATTAAAATCTGTTAAGGACGATTTACATCTTTTATTTCCAAAATCCATTTCTAAGGGTGTTACGTCCTCATATACTTCACTTTTTCTCTATACTCTTCCCATTTTTTCCACTTTATATAATATATCTCCATCTTATCTATATGCATATAATACAGTTTTTCTGTCCCACAGATCTGATTCACTCTATTCATCCAATCCTCCTCTGTTGGCACCTCCTGTTTTTTCCAAAACCTAGGTATCCAGCTCTTCGCTGCAGTCAAAAAGTGCCAGATCCCCAGATCCTTATATAATCTCACTGGAAACTTTGTGATATGGAAAAGACATAGTTCAGGGTCTATTCTGATATTATTTTTGGTGATTTTCCTTACTAAATGGACTATTTTTTGCCAAAACTCTTGTATTGTTGGACACTCCCACCATATATGATATAGCATGTCTACCTCTCCACACCCTCTCCAACACAGTGGTGAAATCTCCCCATTCAGTTTGTGCTCTACTTTTGGTGTAATGTGCCATCTTACCAAACTTTTGTGTAGTGGAGAAGAGGGAAAACGCAGAGTGGGGGGCAGATAAGGGGTGGAAATGGGAGGGGGGGAAGAGAGAGGGACGGGGAGTGGGATCTAGATAATTTATGTTAATGAGAAGATATCCTTCGGATGTCTTTTCTTTTTTTTATTAACTGAAAAAGGTGAATGTGATTTGTATTTATTTGGTTGAAAAATTAATAAACATTTATAAAAAAAAAAAAAAAAAAGGACGATTTACATCTATGTGTTCAACATGTGGCAAACCACTTTGCATGTGCTAACACATTGTAACGCCATTCATTTTGAACAGCCCCCCAATGTAATAAGGCAATACAATGCATTGTGGCAAACTTTTTGAGACACATCCGATCTTTTGAGACACTCTGGTGCATCGGAGCACCATTAATTAAATGGAATGCCCTAGTGCAATGATACACAAATGCATGACTGACAGCATAGCGGCTAAGCGATTAGCACTTCCACTTGGCAACACTGGGGTAGTCGGTTTGAATCCCAACAATGACACTACCTGCAGAGAGTTTGCATGTTCTCCCTGTGCCTGTGTGGGTTTCCTCCCACACTCCAAAAAAAAAAGTGCTGGTCAGTTAATTGGCTGGTGTCTAAATTGGCCCTAGTATGTGTATGTATGAGTGTTGGTTAGGGACCTTAGATTGTTGCTCAAAGGTTATGGACTGATGTATATACTATATAATGTGCTATGCTATATAAGTACCTATAATAAATGACATAAGGCTTGTTAATGCATGTGCACTAACAGACTGCCCAAATGTAAATAGGCCCTTGAAATATATGTAAGCCTGATCTCTATAACCTCATATAAGTTTTAGCATGTTAACGTACAATATGTTAAGGATTATTTGTAATCTTTAAAAATCTGCAGCTTTCATTAGAATAATACCCGATGATCCTGCCATGAAGATCCTTGTTCAGGCACTGCCTGTTGTAGGGTGACAACATTCTGTCCCAATCACCCTTCTGTGTTGTCACCCTATCACACAGGACTACCAGAAGCTGATTTACAACACAGTAGGCAGGCATGGTCCACTATTGTCATGGAAAAAAAATCTTTACAGCCATCACTGTAGGCAGAAAATGGCTGGAGAGGATCGACAGCACTGGAATGCAGCAAATGATGAAAAAAATAACTAAAAAAAGACAACTGTTATGATTTACAGTGATATACAGATGTTTACAAATTGTAATGTTGGGTTTTTACTTCTAACTGGCCTACCCCAGCTGGGGGTTTTATCCCAATGACCCCATCTTAAAAGATTACTACACTTATAGTTGGCCTGGGGCCCTTTCATACAAATGAACATCAATGTGCATTGCTTTTAGGCAGCCCATTTCTAATAAACGGACTGCAAATGCACCAAATTGCACTAAAAATGATGCATGCATCACCACAGCTCTCCACAATACATGTTAATGCATTGCCATTGCAAATCCATTAGCAAGGTGCATTGGGGTGCCATTCAGAATGGGTGTGCATTGCCCCAATTGGATAATGTGAATGAGTCCTTACCCCTTGCAATCTCTGGTGTCGGCCCCAGCAGTTCTGTCCAGACATATATCATCTCAAGCCTGTACTCAATCCAGTGGAAGGCCCACACAACACCTGGCCATATTTGTGGATTAAAATAGATCCTTATAAATAAACCTTATTCATAGATATACCTACAGCCATGACAGATCCTATGAGAACTTTGAGAAGTTCTTTGAGAAGTCCTATGAGAAGTTTCTGAAGCATGAACTTTTGTGACCGAATAATGATTTCTCCAGGCACAGATAGCATTTGGTGAACAAATTAGGATATGAAAGTATATATGGTTCAGACAACTCTGTGGGACTGCTGTGAAAGTAAATGGTATATGACTGCATTGTTTATTTTTTTTAGAATGGTATGGTTCAAAAGGGAGGATGCTTTAAAGCAATACTTCACTTTTGTTAAAAATAAGTCAGCTGCTGTGCTTACATTGCAAGGGTTTTAGCCAAATTTAGAGTAGATCCTCATTTGCCACTTTTGTGGAGATACTGATCTAAACCCCACCAAACCACCAAAGCCTTTTCTCAAATTGCTAAGTAGAGCAATCTGCCTTTAGTACAATAACAGGATTGGTTTCAGTGTTGTGATAAGAAAATCTGCAACTACATTCACCTCCTTTTATGTCTTCATGGACTGAAAGTATCTGAAGAACAATGACATTTTTACAGGGAATGTCTATAATTTCACCTCAAGCTCCTGAATCAAGAAAAGCAGTGAGCAGGGTAATGGGATATCTGGAAGGATCTTTACAAAAATCTGCTCCTGGACAGCTTTTTATGGGAACAAATGTACCCATTGGAAGATTTCCCCTCTATTGCTGTTCTGGTAACAATTCAGAATTTTGGATAATGAAAAAAAAACTCCTGTGCTCAATGGAACACCTATTAATAAGCAGCACACACTCGCCTCAACCACAAGGAAAGAACATAAAAATGCAAAAAATAGTGCAGCGCTAAAAACCTATACTAAAATACAAATGAGATAAATGGAAATATCACATATAGAATGCACAATAAATATTCAGTGTTAGGTGCTCATAAAATGAATACTATGTGCAGCAGTCCATAAATGCCAATGATGGTGAAAAATCACAGCAAAACTCCGTGAGGTGATCACAGTGCCACTCAGTGTGCGGTCAATCCACAGATGGCCAAGATGGCCCCTCACCTCCTTGATGCGACCCACTGGGCCAAACAGCTATGTAGGTGACCTTATACACCCAATAAGGTATCATCAAAGGATGGAACGTATGGATAGATCCCTCCAATATCTTCTCCTATCTCCTAGGTACTCGATTCCACAAAACCGTTTAAGATACCATTAAAAACAAAGAAGATCCTCCATAGTGTAATCCAGTTTTAATAATAACATGAATATAAATAAAATGCCCACTCACATGTAAACTGACAAAGATCAGCTTTTTCCCATATCATGGGTGTGTTTCCATGGTTCTCATGCTAAGAAATGCATGCAGCTCCACTTGCTCCACAATCCCTCCAGAAATGGCGCCGACGCCGGAAATGAGGTCACCGCGCCCCCGGGAATGATGTCAGTGCGTAACTTAACGCGTTTACATCACAATCCTCTGAGGAAGTCACGTGGATCGTGACGTAAACGCGTTAAGGTACGCACTGACATCATTGTATATATATAACTCTTTATACCTTTGAAACAACAATAATGCCCACTGCAAACAAATAAAATGTAAATTATATTGCAGCTAATAAATCCACTGTTTAATATGTAAAGGTATGGACATTGTCTGTTGTGAGACAGAAATCAATTTTACTTCAGCTCATATTTGCATTCATACTTTTTGAGAATACATTTTTGGCTTGCTTGCTGGTTATTATTATTATACAGTATTTATATAGCGCTAAAAGGTTTGTTCAGCGCTGTACATTATAGTGGGGGACAGAACATGAGACAATACAGTAACAAAACAAAACACGAGGGGGTCAAGGGCCCTGCTCTTTGGAGCTTACAATCAATCCAGTGGCAGCTATCAGAATGTCCAAACAGCAGCTGCATCTGAATGGATGTAATCTCTATTCAACCAACAACTTCCCATTTGGCTTCTTTTGATTTTTCAGTCAAAGGATGGGGGCTGGAGGATAGCAACAGAGCCACCCATGTAATGGAGTTTGGTTGGGTCTTCAGCAACTGGTTTAAATTTGCATAGTGTATCACCAGCTTTATATTGGTTATCAGTGGAGAAAAGCACCCTTACACTGGTGGTCAGTGGAGAAGGGCCCCCTTAAACTGGTGGTCAGTGAGTGAAGAAGGTCCTCCATAGACTGTTGGTCATTGGAGAAGGGCCTCCGTATATTGGTGGTCAGAGGAAGAAGGACCCTTGTACATTGGCTGTCAATGGGAAGAAAGGCCCACTTACAGTATATTGTAGATAGCTTAAAAGATCACTGTTTTCATTGGGTAATTATCTGAGACACAGAAGTGGCTCACCTCTCAATGAAACTCTAGCAATGTCTGAAAGAACCCCAGGCTGATGTAGGAGGCAGATTGCAGCTGTTTTTGGTACCACACACTCAAAGATGGACAAAGGTTTAAGTGATCTGCTTGTAAAGTACTTCCCGAGAACAGAGACAAACTATTGAACACTACAGATTACTCTGACTGTGACAGTTTGGCAAAGAAAGAATACTCAATGGAGGGTCTGCCCCAAATATGTTATTTGCAAAAAAATTTATTTGTTACCTGATGTAGCTGAATTGGGCAAAGAGTATTACATCTATGGGTATCATACAATGCCTCCAAAAAACTTTTTGGAGAATTGTCACCTGACTGCACTGGGGTATTTGTCCATACAACTTGAGATCAGTTCCAGTGGAATTTGCCTATTGTCAGTGTAATACCATGTAGGCATGGCTGATATCAAACATCCAATGTTAAAAAGCCTTATGGTGAAAGTGAGGGGAAATCTGCCCTAGACAGCAATAAAATCTTTACAGGGGTTTTGGGGAAGGGGAGGCAGAATGTGCTCCAGGTATTCTCATTGTTCCTGTCATTACTATGGTGAATGTTTGTGTATTGTGTATTGACTCATTCACCTTTCCAACCGCACTGTCTCCGCCACCCCCCTCTGCCAATCCCTCCACTGGCTTCCGATTGCGCAACGGATCAAATTCAAAATCCTAACGCTGACGTACAAAGCTGTCCACCACACTGCCCCGAACTACATCACTGACCTAATATCCAAGTACCGCCCAGCACGCACACTCCGCTCCTCACAAGACCTCCTTCTCTCTAGTTCCCTGGTCTCCTCCTCCCATGCCCGCCTCCAGGACTTCTCCAGGGTGTCACCCATCCTCTGGAACTCCCTGCCCCAACCCATCAGATTATCACCTACTCTCCTCTCCTTTAGGCGCACCCTGAAAACCCATCTCTTCAGGGAAGCCTACCCCACCCCCTGCTAACTTGCCGACCTCCTCCACTCTTCCTACCACTCCATCCCCCACAGCTATCTCCTCCTGTGCCACCACCCCTTCCCTCCTAGATTGTAAGCTCGAAAGAGCAGGGCCCTCGATCCCCTCATGTCTTGCATTGTATTGGTATTGTTCTGTCACATGTTCTGTCTCCCTTTTGTAATGTACAGCGCTGAGCGAACTATTGGCGCTTTATAAATACTGTATAATAATAATAATAATAATATTGTCATGTTTACCTATTTGTTGCCAGTGTGCTGTAAAAGTTGCTTGATTGTTGCTTGTATATTGTAAAAATTACTAATGTGCTGCCTGAATATTTTAATGACTGCCTATTTGGAGCACACGTATTGTGATGAATGATCGTTTGAGACCAAAGTAGTGTAAAAATAAGCTGATTATTTGCCTGCTTAATGTATTGGTTACAAATTTGTGCCCACTTATTGTAACAACTGCCTATTTCTAGCCACCACATTGAAGTGGTTATTTACTGTCTGCATATTGTAATAACTGTCCATTAGATGCTTCTGTATAGGTTATGATTGTAGTCCATGTATTGTTTGGGTTCCAATTTTTTTCCCACATATTGCCAAATCCTGCATGAAGCTTGGATGTTGTCCCTGTTTTTGTGTGGGTTTCCTCTGGGTACTCTGGAATCCTCCCCAACTCTTGTGCTTGTAGGTTAATTGGCTCCAGTCGAAACAGGCTCTAGTATGTGTGTACAAATTGGCCCTGGACATATGTTATCATATTCTGAATGCCAGGTCCAAACCGTGCAATTGGGGAGGGTAGAGGAAAGACTCGATCGCTTAGCACAAAAAATCACCAAGAAAATTCTATGGAAAAGGTTCCATATTAGACGTGACACCCTGAGAGCTGGCCTAGAGACTCACAGAGGGTCCAATATGACTGAACTGATATCAAACACACACATTGTCAAGTTACCTGTGTTTACTTAGGGTACCATATTACTTTAATTAAGGCCCTGAAGGCCTTTTACAAAAACACAGATATTTCCCAATGTTTCACTACTCTATTATGTTTTATAATATATATATATATAATGCCCACATTCCACCATGGTGCACTATACAAAGTGTTGTTGTTAGTCCCAGTCCCACATTCCCTCGTAACACCGAACTCTCCTCTCGGGAATCTCAGGCTCACCAGTCTCTAAAAGTTCCCAGGTGTTATCATTGCTCTTTGCACTTTGTTATTAACACATGATGCCCCTATAATTGTACTTGCGATAATGTAATCTTCACGATGATAATGGAAGGACAGGTTTTCTGTACAAAGAAATGCCGCTGTGACAGGTTTTATCTCTCATCAGTAGGAGGCCCAAAGCTTACAAGAAACAATGGTCCTATCATATAACCAGCAGACTGCATATCACCATTTCCATCCACTGATTACAGGTAATTAGTTAAACATCACTCACCTATTGTCCAAGAGGCATCACATCCTATATCCACAATGATTGAAAAGACAAGTAGGATGTTTAATAAGGGATGCAGTCTAAAGTGTAATTTGTACATTTGTACCAGGGTTGAATTTATCATAAGGAGGGCCAAACCCGATGTGTTCTGTGTGAATGATGTGACACATGTTGCTGGCAAAGAATGGGAGAAGTAAGAGTTTCAAATGTTATAATGGGTACCATGTGTCAAAACTGCTATTTCATGTATAGATTTCTACAATTTTGAAATCCTCAGTAGAAAAGGGACCAAAACTGTTATCACTCAGTTGACCAAGTCAGAGAAAGTACTGTGACAATACTGAGGGGACTGGCTGTGTGAACAAGGATAACTATTATTATTATTTTTTATTATTACACAAAATTTTTATAGCACCAAGTTTGTGCAGTGATTTACAAATTACAGGTAGACAGGTAGACGGGTCCTCCTCCTACTGACCACCAACCCTATTGCCAATTTTATTCTCACTATTGCTGGGCCCAGGGCATTTTCTACCCCCACTGGCCACAATCCGGCCCCCCTTAAGTCTGAAGGAAGGTAAACTGGCCCTTTGTTTGTAAAGTTTGGAGACCCCTGGTTTATATAATAAAAAAACAAATTTCAAGAGGTGGAAAGTGCAGTTTTTTTCTACACACTCTCCTGCTACATTTATACACTTATCCCAGCATCTAATTAATGCCTGGAAAGTTTCGGCATAGAAAGATTTGTCAGTACGCCTGAACCATCCTAAGACAGCCTGCGTCACTTCATCAGTGCTGAAATGCTGACCACAGAAAGATGCGTCAATTTCATGACAGGTTATGCGTCAAATCCAACATCAGGCGTTCCATGCGCTGAATGTTCACAGGAATGACAGCTGTGGGCTGGGAACCACCACTTGAAGGATCGTCACCGATGGACATATGACCATCTTTGAAATGTTTACACCATTCAAATGTCTTACTGTGGCTGAGTGCCTCATCATCGTACTGTTCTTGAAGTCTTCCGGGTGTTTTATGCCTTCGTTCATGAAACTTCATCAGCACACGCTGTTCCATGAACGCAGCAACATTGTTGTCTGCCTTCTCGATTAATTGTCTTTGGACTGGCCCGCGTCATGTAGGACACCCTTGCCACTTACTACTGCATGTAGTACCATCAAGCTAGCATCCCTTTTTTATACCTGTAAAATTAAAAGTCCCAGTTTGACCTGAATGCCATACAGTTAGGTCCATATATATTTGGACACAGGTACAATTTTAGTTTTTTCAGGTATTTACCAAAACATATTCAAGCTATAGTTATATAATGGATATGGGCTGAAAGTGCACACTCTCAGGTTTAATTTGAGGGTATGTAGATCCAAATTGTAGGAAGGGTTTAGGAATTACAGCTCTTAAGAGTAGTCATCCCCCCTTTTTTAAGGGACCACAAGTAAAGGAGAATTGAATCAAAGCTGTTTCATGGCCAGGTGTGGGCTACTCCTTTGTTATTTCTTCATCAATTAAGCAGATAAAAGGTCTGGAGTTGATTTTAAGTGTGGTATTTGCATTTGGAATCTATTGCTGTGAACCTACATCATGCATTCAAAGGAGCTGTCCATGCAAGTGGAACAGGCCATTGTAAGGTTTAAAAAACAAAACAAATCCATCAGAGAAATAGCAGCAACATTAGGAGTGGCCAAATCAACAGTTTGGTACATTCTGAGGAAAGCAGAACGCACTGGTGAGCTCAGCAACATAAAAAGGCATGGACATCCACGGAAGACAACAGTGGTGGATGATCACAGGTTCCTCTCTATGGTAAACAAAAACCCATTCACAACATCCAGACAAGTGAAGGACACTCTCCAGGAGGTGGGCGTATCATTGTCAAAGTCTACAATCAAGAGAAGACTTCACGAGAGCAAATACAGAGGGTTCACCACAAGGTGCAAACCATTCATAAGCCTGAAGAATACAAATGCCAGATTAGACTTTGCCAAAAAACAACTAAAAAAGCCAGACCAGTTCTGGAAAAGCATTCTTTGGACGGATGAAACTAAGATTAATCTGTACCAGAATGATGGGAAGAAAAAAGTGTGGAGAAGGCTTGGAACAGCTCATGATCCAAAGCACACAACGTCATCTGTAAAACATGGTGGAGGCAGTGTGATGGCATGGGCATGCATGGCTTCCAATGGCACTGGGTCATTAGTGTTTATTGATTATGTGACAGAAGACAGAAGCAGCTGGATGAATTTTTCAGTGTTTAGAGATTTACTGTCAGCCCAGATTCAGCCAAATGCAGTAAAGTTGATTGGACGGCGCTTCACAGTACACATGGGCAATGATTCAAAACACTGCAAAAGCAACCCAGGAGCTTTTGAAGGAAAAGAAGTGGAATATTCTGCAATGGCCGAGTCAATCACCTGATCTCAACCCAATTTGCTGAAGGCAAAACTAAAGGCAGAAAAAGCCACAAAGAACAACTGAAGACAGGTGCAGTTAGAACCTTGGCAAAGCATCAGAAAGGAGGAAACCCAGTCTTTGGTAACATCCATGGGTTCCAGACTTCAGGCAGTCATTGCCAGTAAAGGATTCTCAACAAAATATTCAAAATTAACATTTTATTTATGATTATATTCATTTGTCCAATTACATTTGAGCCCCTGAAAATGGAGGGACTGTGTATAAAAATTGGTTGCAGTTCCTAAAATTTGTACTTGATATTTATGTTCAACTCCTTGAATTAAAGCTGAAAGTCTGCACTTCAAATTCATTTTGATTGTTTCATTTTAATTTACTCTGGTGGCATACAGAGCCAAAAGTATGAAAATTGTGCCCTTGTCCAAATATATATGGACCTAACTGTATATTATATATATAAATAGTTACAGAGAGTATAGAGTAAGGGACCACACTTTACAGAGGGGTCTTTACATGGCAGTGTGGCTTTACATTAGTTTGCAAATACTGTATATACAGCAAAAGAACGCTTATTTAAACCCAAGATGTTTGATCATTTCAGCTAAAGCAGTGGTTCTCAAGTCTATTGAGATCAGGGCCTGGAAAATTCTCCTGAAACCATCCTTTGCTCAACAATAATAATTAAAAAAAAAAAAAAGATTATACTCTCACAATAAAAGTATGGGAATACAAAGTACGGGGCTGGGAAGGAAAGGGAAGGAAAGGGAAGGAAAGGGAGGAAAGGAAAGGGAGGGAGGGAGGGAGGGAAGGAAGGAAGGAAGGAAGGATGGAAGGAAGGAAGGAAGGAAGGAAGGAAGGAAGGAAGGAAGGGAGGAAGGGAGGGAGGGAGGGAGGGAGGAAGGAAAGGGAAGGAAGGGAGGAAAGGGAGGGAAGGGAGGAAAGGAAAGGGAGGGAGGGAAGGAAGGAAGGAAGGAAGGAAGGAAAGGGAAGGAAGGAAAAGGAGGGAAGGGAAGGAAGGAAGGAAGGAAAGAAGGAAGTAAGGAAGGAAGGAAGGAAGGAAGGAAGGGAGGGAGGAAGGAAGGAAGGAAGGAGAGGGAGGGAAGGAAGGAAGGAAGGCAGGAAGGAAGGCAGGAAGGAAGGAAGGAAGGAAGGAAGGGAGGGAGGAAGGAAAGGGAGGGAAGGTAGGGAGGGAGGCAGGAAAGGGAGGGGGAGGAAGGAGGGAAGGAAGGGAGGGAGGATTCATCACAGAGCTGCAGGCTGCTCTGTATACAATTTTCCCACACATCCTCTTCTGCAAGGCACAGACTGGAGTGTGGGCGGGCACAGGGGGAGGCAGAGCAGATCCAGCCTCTCTCCTCTCCTATTGGTGCGGAGGAGGAAGGGAGGGGCACACGGGGGGGGGGCCCGAGAAGAAATTGAAGGATCAGGGATGATCGGTGCAGTGGTGGGGGCAGTTACAAGGATCTCCTCCTCTCCCTCCCGCAGCTTTCAGCTGTTTCATTGAAAGCCATACAGGGAGCGTGCTTGTAACTGCCCCCAGGTGCTGCTTGCCCTTACGTTATTTCCACTCGCCCAATGCAAGCAAGCAAGTGGAAATTTTGAGAGCTGCAAAGTATACAGTATATTGAAATTTCTTTAAGGCTCTAACTGGGTCTGGGTGTTACTGTGGGGGGATAAAGGTGAAAGTGGTTAGGGGTCTCCACCTTGCTGATCCTGCTTAATTTTTTATATTAGTCAAATAACTGTTGTATTTCAAGAGCCCAAATAGGAAGCAGATATTGTAAAATAGAAGTGCACACACATAAAATCCATTAACTCTGCATTAGTAAGTCACCTGAATGGAGTACACTGGAATTCTTGTGTGTCATTGATCCTGTGCTTTTTGTATTGGCATGTGAATGATGTGCCATTTCAGTCTACAGTATTTTATGGAACAGTGTCTACAGTTATTTAGGTCTTCTTAAAGAGGACATTGCATTATGATCACAATTTAATAGGGCATTTAGCCTTTTATAGGTATAATTTGGTTAGAAATTAGACACAAATTCTTGAGATGCATAAAAAGTGTCCCTGTTGCTTCAGTTAGTCAATAAGAAATTTCTGTAATGCACCAGTCTCTTTTGTAGTGATTTTGTTTCTCTTGATTGTTCTCCTGTGTTATCACCCAGTTACACATTCTTATATACTTACACCAAATTATTATGCAAATTCTATTTAAGTGTCAAAGATTAAATATTTTGTTTTTCAGTTTAACTCATGGATGGCATTGTGTGTCAGGGCTCTTTTGATCACTGAAAACAATCTCGGACACCTGTGATAATTAGATTGGCAGGTGGGCCCAATTTAAGGAAAAACTACTAAAGGAGGGTGTTCCACATTATTAAGCAGAGCACCATTTTCAAGCAATATGGGGAAGAAAAAGGATCTCTCTGTTGCAGAAAA
Organism: Staurois parvus; assembly: GCF_062004578.1. Lineage (NCBI taxonomy): Eukaryota > Metazoa > Chordata > Amphibia > Anura > Ranidae > Staurois > Staurois parvus. The sequence continues at coordinate 1,792,721 of NW_028318146.1, forward strand.
GAGTAAAATAGTTCAATGCCTTGGATGAGGTATGAAATCATTAGATATTTCACGAAAACTTGATCATCGCACTATTAAGAGATTTGTGGCTGATTCAGAGCACAGATGGGTTGGTGCAGATAAAGGCACATCGAGGAAGATTTCTGCCAGATCCATGCATCGGATCAAGAGAGCAGCTGCTAAAATACCATTACATAGCAGCAAACAGATATTTGAAGCTGCTGGTGCCTCTGGAGTCCCACGGACATCAAGGTGTAGAGTCCTCCAGAGTCTTGCAACTGTGCATAAACCTTCTATTCGGCCACCACTAACCAATGCTCACAAGCAGAAACGGCTGCATTGGGCAGAAAAATACATGAAGACTAATTTTTAAACAGTCCTGTTCACTGATGAGTGCCGTGCAACCCTGGATGGTCCAGATGGATGGAGTAGTGGATGGTTGGTGGACGGCCACCCTGTTCCAACAAGGCTGCGACGTCAGCAAGGCGGTGGTAGAGTCATGTTTTGGGTCGGAATCATGGGAACAGAGCTGGTCGGCCCCTTTAGGGTCCCAAAAGGTGTAAAGATGACCTCTGCAAAGTATGTGGAGTTTATGACTGACCACATTCTTCCCTAGTACAGAAAGAAGAACTATGCTTTCTGTAATAAAATCATCTTCATGCATGACAATGCACCATCTCATGCTGCAAAGAATACCTCTGCATCAATGGCTGCTATGGGGATAAAAGGAGAGAAAGTCATGGTGTGGCCTCCATCCTCCCTTGACCTCAATCCTATTGAGAACCTTTGGAGCATCCTCAAGCAAAAGATCTATGAGTTTACATCCAAACAGCAGCTCTGGGAGGCTATTCTGACATTTTGCAAACAAATTCAAGCAGAAACTGTCCAAAAACTCACAAGTTCAATGAATGCAAGACTTGTGAAGCTGCTATCAAATAAGGGGTCCCATGTTAAAATGTAAAGTGACCTGTTAAAATGTTTAAAAAGTTAAAATGTTGGCAAAAGTTTGATTGAAATAGCTTTTGATTTCAGTAAATATGCTGCAAACACAACAAATGACAATTTTCAGTTCTTTACAACCTATAAAGTGTTTTAAAACTTACTGTGCGTAATAATTTGGAACAGTGCATTTTAAGTGTTTTATGTTTAACAAAAATATTGTTATCATTAGGAGGTTTGTTCAATAAAATGTGAATTGTACTCTTAATAGTTGATAACATGAGAATTATGCTGACTGTTATTTACATCAATTATTTAGGTAAATGAGAAAAATATAATTTGCATAATAATTTAGAACACGGTGTATATAGCGTTGTCAACTTATGCAGCGCTTTACACATATATTGTACATTCACATCAGTCCCTAACCCTCAAGGGGTGTACAATCTAAGGTCCCTAACTTACATTCATACATACACATACTAGGGCCAATTTAGACAGAAGCCCTTATGAAGGGTTGCTCTTAGATCCCCAAAATGCGTTGAATACTTTTTGGATTTTAGCCCTGACTTTTAACTGAGTAAAGTTGTATTTGGACCTTTTAGCAGTGGTGTGGCACTTCAATTTCGATATTTGTTACATTATACTATAAGCCAAGGAGACAGAGGAGATCATGTTGGGTGTAGAAGCTGCTTGCCCAGGAACTGGATCATTTACATCAGCATAATAACAATACCAGTGATATAACCCTACAGGTCCAGTGCTATCTTTCCACTTTCCTCAAATGAAGATTGAGGCTGTGCCGGTTCACCTTGCAGAGGCATTTTTTATTCATTATAGAGTGCCATATAGGCATCCTTACTGAGAAGGGAGGGGCATTGTAGCACAATACACATGTTATTGATATATACATTTATCTTTTAGATATGTGACCCCACATTCACTCATTGAGGAGGGAGGTGTACTGTAGCACACCACACAAACTCAATCACATCTATTTTTAGAGTGGGGTTCACATGTATATTTACAGTATAATTATATTTTTTTCACAGTTATAGGAGTGGCAGAGCAGCATCCTAAATAATTTATTATCACACCCACTTGTGTTAGTTGCTAGCAGCAGCCTACATATCCTAATCTTCCCGCTGCGCAGGGTTTCTCAATATAATACTTTCAAAAAAAAAAACAAATTCAAACAAAATATAAGACTTCCCACAACTTTTGTTTTCATGCAGCTGGAATGTATAGTGGATGTAATCTGAAAGTTCAGTTTGGCTTTAAAATAGCCAATTTGCATAATTGTCATTCGCATATATGAGGAAAGGCCAACTGAAAGTTATAGTGGAACTTCAGACATTGACTTTCGGTTCATGGTTTCACCACCCCTTCCCCTTTCCCCACATAAACATAGCCCAAGTTTTTCTTTTGGTGAGGGGGTAGGGGCATTATTTCTGGTTTTTCCAAGTGGCCCCACCCTGCCACCATTCTCACCTATGCAAGAGTGACATGTCCTTCTTCTGCTGATCCTTGGGTCAGGGGCATCCCTAGGCAGGTGCGGGGGCTGTGCGCCACACCAGGTGACACCTTTTGCACGGGGTGACATCGGACCTGCTTTACCAGGGGCGGACTGGCCGAGGGCCCGGGGTCACTACAGGGCCCCATGAGAGGCTCAGTCCATCCCCGTATGTGCCGCTTCTGAAATAAGCAAGCATTGAGGGGACGGACAGTGAGGCAGGCACTTCGGACACCTCTCATCCTCAGAGTTTCGGCAGAGGGGCGGGTCCACATCCCTGCCACGGATGCTAAAGTCGGAGAGCTGGAGGGGCGGGCAGAGTATGTAGCAGGTCAGTGTGTAATCCCCGGACCCTGGTGACAGCACTGCACCTTCATGTAGTAGGTAGGGGGCAGAGAAAGAGGGGAGAGAGATAGAAGGGGGGGAGAGAGAGAAAGGGGGGGGAGAAAGAGGGCAGAGAGAGGGGGGGAAAGAGGGGAGAGAGAGAGGGGGGGGGGAAGAGGGCAGAGAGGGGGGGGGGGAAAGAGGGCAGAAAGAGGGGGGGAGAAAGAGGGCAGAGAGGGGGGGGGGGAAAGAGGGCAGAGAGAGAGAGAGAGGGGAGAAAGAGGGCAGAGCGAGGGGGGAGAAAGAGGGCAGAGAGAGGGGGGGAAAAGAGGGCAGAGAGAGGGGGGGAGAAAGAGGGCAGAGAGAGGGGGGGAGAAAGAGGGCAGAGAGAGAGAGGGGAGAAAGAGGGCAGAGAGAGAGGGGGGGAAAGAGGGCAGAGAGAGAGGGGGGGAAAGAGGGCAGAGAGAGGGGGGAGAAAGAGGGCAGAGAGAGAGGGGGGAGAAAGAGGGCAGAGAGAGAGAGGGGGGGAGAAAGAGGGCAGAGAGAGAGAGGGGAGAAAGAGGGCAGAGAGAGAGAGGGGGTGACACCAAGTGTTCCGGCACTGGGTGACACCAACCCTAGGGACACTCCTGGCTTGGGTAGTCCCCTTCACAGGCCCATTCACAGAGAATCCAGGGGAAGATATTCATTGCATCATTTGGGGCTGGGTTGCCTGAATCTGGAAGAGGCAGGACCAAGATGGCAGCATGGGACACAGGATCGCCGCAGGACAATGCTAGATTAGCTGGTCAGGTGATTATTCAGTATATTTTGAAGAGAACTCATCACAACAAGTAAAGGGAATAGGGGAAAGACAGCAGGGAAGTGACGTTCCTCTTTAAATCGGTTCCTAAATACAAATACTGAGGTTTAATGAAGTTTTCTTTACATGTTATTGTTTGTAATGAAAAAGGCGCACCTTTCAATTGGTTAGGTTGGTTTTACAAGGTGTTCTTCCCAGTTCCAGCTATATATTAGCGCCTATTAACAAAGCTGCCCCTCCTCCATGGTATATACTAGTGGAACAGTCAGCTTATTAAAATGTGTCAATAATTTTACTGCTCGGTTTCCACGTCCCCTCTCTCTCAATTGCATAATGGGCCCCAACTTAGGGGAGCAAACGTTCTGCTTCTGCAGAAGGGGCTTCAATGCTCAACCTTAATTTTATAAAACGTACCGGTGTAAAATATCTCCTGCAGGTGATTTATGGGACCCTGTGGTTGGCTATGGCTAATGATTCATGAAAGTTTATTCATTGGGAGCCGAAGCCTGCTTACTGTCTGTGCACACTGAGTAGAGTAGACCTGCTTCTGTCCTTCACAAATTGCCCCATTAAAGCCCAAAACAAAAGGTCCTCTCAGTAGCTTACATATTTTCCCACACGTGAGAGAGCAATTGGAAACTTCCTCCTGATAACTAAAAACGTTTGAATTAGAATTTATGAGAAGGGTCTTATGGGCTCTTGGCCTGGGGGCTGAAACAGATCTGCCTTCACAGATGCATTTCTTTGATGCAGAGACTGAAATTCTGGGAGGGATCTGAGCGGGGTAATGCAGAGGAGAAGTGCAGAGGCCCAAGCTGAGAACACACAGCCATTACGTTTCCTTCGAACGTCAATGGTAGCAAAGGGTCGACTGGACATTATTGGGGGCATCGCTATCAACTGAACCAATGCTGCGCCCACTTCTACCTCCACCCAAGGAAGAACTACTTGTCCCAGCATGCCCAATCAGGCATCATTTAATAACTGTATGTAACCACATAATAAACAGAACATAGGTTTCTCCATCTTTAACAGGACTGGAAGTCCCAGATAGCTAGGTATGCTGGGGTTTGTAGCTCCTCAAGACCTAGAACGTCTCAAGTTGCTCATGTACAAACCAAATGCAGTGGTTATCCTTAAAGCACCAGAGAAATGATTAACTGGCCCATCCAAGGAAAAGTTGGAGGTTCTTTTGACAGGGCAACCCCCTCCTGCTCAATGATACTATTGTTACAGTGCCCCATCATGCTGTATGTTTGTTTGTTTTTTTAGGTATGGGGGTGGCCTTCTATACTTCTTAGGGTGTAGTGCTTGGGTCTGAGTGGCCAATTGCCACGTCTGCAGCCTCTTCATTGAAAAATCTACTAGTATATTGCCACTTTTACATAGAGTTAAAGTATAACTACAAGTAAAACATTTTTTTCTCAGTTTTAGAGAGAGTGGAGAGGGGATAGACCACCTGTCATATTTTTTTTTTTTTTTTTTATTTTGCTGTCTGTTTCCCTGTTAGGGAGACTCACCCTCTCCATTTGTCCTGTTTACCATTATCACTGAAAGTGAAAGTAAAGGAAAATAACAGAGGAAATAATCCAATGGGAATGCTAGTTCTGGTTACCCCTGGTAATAACCAGGGTGTCAAGGTCCACCCCCCACCCCCTCTGCCTGCTGTTCCGCTGCCCCTTTGATCAATCCCCCCCTCCCACCGTGCAGATTCCTCGCGTCCTGATGCAGCCTAAATCAAAGGCTATGCAGGACGGGAGGAAACGCCCCATGTGGTGCGGATAGCACCTCTCCTAGCCGAGGAGTCAGGCCCCCCCACCAGGAATCTCCGGTGCAGGCCTCTGGGGTGTCTCCATGCATCCCGCGCTCTGCGCCAGCCAGAGACAAAGGCCGCGCTCCCTAAAGCGCGGCCAGGGTCAGGGGGGCGTGCCTTGTTGCCCCGGCAATGCGACGCGGGGCCGGCCATTGCCGGGGCAACCGGGAAGCGTCCTGCTCCAGCTTAAGAAGGCCGAAGCGGGACCCAGCCTGTGTCTTTGATTGCGATCACCGTGAGCTGCTGCTGGGAGGTCTAAGCTGAGGCCAGACCCACGCAGCCATCCCCGCTGTGCACTCTGCTGATCCCTGGGGCTATAGTTACCTGCTCTCTGTTACCCGCTGTGTGCCCAGAAATATTCCGCTAGCTTACCCGCTGTGTGCCCAGGAGTACCGCTACCTGCCTGCTGTGTCTGTGCCCAGGAATACTCGGCTGTTACCCGCTGTGTGCCCAGGAGTACCGCTACCTGCCTGCTGTGTGTGTGCCCAGGAATACTTGGCTGTTACTCGCTGTGTGCCCAGGAGTACCCCTACCTGCCTGCTGTGTGTGTGCCCAGGAGTACCGCTACCTGCCTGCTGTGTGTGTGCCCAGAAATACTCCACTAGCTTACCCGCTGTGTGCCCACGAGTACCGCTACTGTCAGGGATGTGGGTGTGACCAGAAGTGTGTAGACTGACACAGGGAAACGTAGGCTTCAGATATAGTAAATAATATAATTTATTGAGACTAACAATACAAATATAAATGCAGTGCACCAAACCCCAAGCTAACACAAATACATACAACAAGGTGAAACAAACCCAAACCTAAACTGATATAGATACACAGGTACATACACATATAGAGCACAACGTAGTCAGGCAGGCCGGGTCGATAACTATCTGGTAGGTAGGAACAGGAGGAGCAAGCGGAGAGAATGGTCAGGGTCACAAGTTAGGGATCAAACAGGAGAAGTCAGCAGAGGTCAGGATCAATGTCAGGGCAGGAGCCGAGGAACGGACAGGCAGGCCTAACAATGTAACGCACTGGCTGACGACAACCACCACCCACAGACCGAAGTCCCTCAGGGCGCGGAGTCTAAGTCCCAGGCTGCCCTTCACCAGGGCCCCTGATGGTGGGGATGGACTTGACGCAGCCAGGAACCAGGTCGCGGCCCCCGAGACACCTCAGCTGCGGTAATGGCCGCCGCCAATGGCGTGTAGCTGGTGGAAGAGACAAAAGAGTAGTCAGACAGGCCGGGGTCAACAACAACAGGACAGCAGACGAGAATCACAGGTCACGAGCCGGGTTCAGCAACAGAGGGTCAGATCAAAGGAGAATACAAAGAATAGTCAAGTCACAAGCCGAATCAGATGCCAGGAGAGTAATAGCGACACAAAGACACAAGACACAAGTGCAAAGAGCATGTGCGGGCCACAGGCTTATATGTCATCAACCACGCCCCTCTGGGGGGTGGACCTCAGAGACCTGAAGGCATAAAAGGATTCCCACCATGCACAGCAGAATCCAAGATGGACGCCAGCACATGGAGTAACATAACCTCAGGGAAAAGGTAGGACCTTGACAATCAGGCAGGGTCGGCAACAAGTCAGGCAGAAACAGGAACAGGAACGCAGGTTACAAGATACAGGGGCCCATGGAAAAACACACACCAAGGCCCTGACTGTGAGTCTGGCCATTCCTTAAATACAACCACTGCACCTCAGCTTCAGGTGTTTTGGCTGACTGCAGGGGTGAGTCTCTGATTGCTGAGAGCACCCGCTGGCCAGCCCTGGTACTGCAGCCCACAAGGCAGGTGAGTCCCACCGTTATTGGCAAGTCCATTCCTGACAGCTACCTGCCTGCTGTGTGTGTGCCCAGGAATACTCCACTAGCTTACCCACTGTGTGCCCACAAGTACCGCTACCTGCCTGCTGTGTGTGTGCCCAGAAATACTCCGTTAGCTTATCCGCTGTGTGCCCAGGAGTACCGCTACCTGCCTGCTCTGTGTGTGCCCAGGAATACTCAGCTGTTATCCGCTGCGTGCCCAGGAGTACCGCTACCTGCCTGCTGTGTGTGTGCCCAGAAATACTCCGCTAGCTTACCCGCTGTGTGCCCAGGAATACCGCTACCTGCCTGCTGTGTTTGTGCCCAGGAATACTCGGCTGTTACCCGCTGTGTGCCCAGGAGTACCGCTACCTGCCTGTTGTGTGTGTGCCCAGGAGTACCGCTACCTGCCTGCTGTGTGTGTGCCCAGGAGTACCGCTACCTGCCTGCTGTGTGCGTGCCCCGGAATACTCAGTTGTTACCTGCTGTGTGTGCCAGAGGTGACTCCTGCCAAAACTGTGAGTGTCCCTATTTTCCCTTGCCTGGACTGTCCGTGAACCTCCCTATCCTCCCTGCCTGGACTGTCCGTGACTCCCCCTATTTGCCCTGCCTGGACTGTCTGTGAACCTCCCTATTCTTTCTGCCTGGATTGCCCATTGAACCTCCCTATTACCCTTGCCGGACTTGCCCGCTTGGATTAATACTTGCTCGGGCCATCGCTACATAAATCGCCCTACCGTGGGCCTGATTACAATTGTTTTGGGCTCCGCCTCTCTTTCCCTTTTTTGGGTACCCGGACGCTACCTTCCTACCCTGACTGAGTGTCTCCCATATTTCAATAAAACTTTGTGTGTTTATCATTCTCCGTGTGTGTTCTGTCCTGCCTACGCTTCCGTCACACAGGGATTTCCTCACTTTGGCAAGGGACAAGAAGGCAAATCTTCCAAATTGGACACAGTTGGGAAAAAATGACTGGGACTGTAACACCCCCCCCTTCAAACATAAAAAAATGTTTTCTATAATGACCTTCTGCTTGCGCTTACAGTGTTTGGCTTGCTACAATGCCACAAAACAGCCTGATGAGAAATGTCAAGGTGTTGTCGGGCATATTATAACCGGCCCAATCCAGCAATGAGACATCCCATATATTCAGCAAAGAGCCCAATCCAGCTATGAGACATAATTATATGATCAGCAATGAGACCGCCCAATCCACCTAAGAGACATCCTCATATATTCAACAAGATAGCCCAATCCAGCTACGAGACATCCTCATATATTCAACAAGATAGCCCAATTCAGCAAAGAGACATCCCAATCCTGCAAAGAGACAGCCCAAACCAGCAGAGACATAACCATATATTCAGCAAAAAGAAAGCCCAGTCCAATAAAGAAACATCCCCAACCAACAAAGAGACATTCCCATATAGAAAAAAGACATCCCCATCCAGCAGAGGCAGCCCAATCCAGTAAAGAAAAGAGACATCCCCATCCAGCAAAGAGACATCCACAGCCCAATCCAACAAAGAGACAATCACAGCACACCTCCAAGACTCGCTCAACTCTCACAGCTGTTCCCACTTCAGCAGTGCCTGCCTCTCCTCTCTGCCAGGCATCACTTCCTCTTCCCCAATCTCCTGCACTAGGTCGTTGCTCCAAGGGTCCCCCTTACCAGAGTCCTAGATCTGTTCTCAGCAGTAGGACAGAAGGCGGGAGGCAAAGCATCAGTATGCGGTGGAGCAGGGAGGAGGAAGTTACATCCTTCTCTTCTGCCTGAGCCTGTGAATGCACATGATTGGTTGCTAGGATGTCAAGCGGTCCTAGCAACCAATAATTTTGACAGAGGCAGCTAGCGGGAGGCTGGGACTCAGGAGCCAGTGGAGCGAGTGGCACCAATGGGAATTGAGACTAAATGGGGAGGTGCTAACTTAGGGTCTGGGCCCTTTGGGATGCCCGGGCCCCCTACATTTATATAGGCTGTCCCCCCCTGGTGGTGGCCCTGCCAGGGTATGTAAACTTTTGATCAGGGCCATTTGGGTGATTTCTGTTATCATTATGATTTAAAAAGGAGTCAAACAACAACAGTATGTAATAATAAATGGCTTCATATGATCACTATCCCTAATTAAAAGACAGTTTTTTTTTGGCATGATCAAATTTTCAATATAAATGCCATCCTTTTCCAACTTCTGGCAGGGTATGCAAACTTTTGCGCACAACTGTATATCTTTCAAAGACTGAATTTCAAAGGGGAGGTGCTATGCCTGCATTTGTATAATACATTTAGTAAATTTATGGTTTGTATATAGGGATGGAAATACTTTCATCTTTGATTGCTACAATTACATGTAATCTTATCTTAAATGCAAAGAGTGCTTAGCAGGGTTCCTCTTCAATTATGACCATCCTGGAGATAAGGAAAGCCATCTCCATCTATGTGGGGGTTACAGTGACAGTCAATGGACCTCCAGTGTTTACTTGAGATCTTGGTGCCTTGTGTCATACTTAAGTTCCAGACCCCGGTCAAGTATATTTGATATAAATTAGTCGTGGCCTCCTACCAATTGCTGGACCATTTATTATAATAGACCTTGGCAGACAGCCATTGAGAACTATTCTTACTTCTTTTCACTTTGGAACAGGAAATGTTTTACAGAAGCTGATAAGTCTGAATACTGTATTTCTACCATACAACTTTTTTTATCAGCAGAGGATATAAATAAAAATGGGTGGTCAAAAAATTTGTAGCATAAAATAAATAGCGAGGCTAAATTGGTTCTCAGCTCTATTTTTAAGCCCTAACATTAAAATAATTTGGAATTTTGACACTAAAAATATATGGGTTTTTTTAAGCGAACCTTCCCACTCGATCGCTAAAAATCACATTAGCATGCAGCTCTGCATGTTGATATGAAATCATCTTACAAACATTTTTTGCTTTTACTTACAAATACTGTTTTTCCACTTCCTTCTGGTTGAGTGAGGCTCTGGTGATGCCACCCTGGCCACAGCTGCATCCTGGGACGTTTCCATCAAGAGGAAGACTCAGACCGCCCTTAGTAAAAATAGCCACCATGAGACTAATGGAAAGGAAAAGAAAAAAAAAAGGTATGCAAAAAATAAAAAGCCTGCAATTATTTATTTATTTTGGATTTCCATTACTTTTTAAATGTGCTTTTGTTATGATTCTTTATGATAGGAAGGAAGTTCCTCTCTAAGGAGCTGATGGACATTAGATGAAGTTTGAGGCTCATCAAGGAAAGTAGTTATTGGTCAGGTGAGAGTGGTAGAGAGAGGGACAATACTCCGAGCCAATCAGGCTCTGCTACATATTCATGAGCTGACAGAGAACTCACTGATAGGAGGAGAGAGCAGAGTGAGCAGAGTCGATGACCTGGGGGGCATTCATAATAAAGAGCTGATATTGCTATCTGCTCTCTGCTACAGTGCCTTGAAAAAAATATTCCTCCCCTTGAAATTTTCCACATTTTGTCATGTTACAACCAAAAACGTAAATTTATTTTATTGGTATTTTATGTGATAGACCAACACAAAGTGCCACATAATTGTGAAGTTAAAGGACAACGATAAATGGTTTTCAAACTTTTTTACAATTAAATATGTGAAAAGTGTGGCGTGCATTTGTATTCAGCACCCCAGAGTCAATACTTTGTACCTTTCACTGCAATTACAACTGCAAGTCTTTTTGGGGATGTCTTCATCAGCTTTGCGCATCTAGAGAGGGACATTTTTGCCCATTCTTCTTTGCAAAATAGCCCAAGCTCTGTCAGATTGGATGGAGAGCATCTGTGAATGGCAATTTTAAAGCCTTACCACAGATTCTCAATTGGATTTAGGTCTGGACTTTGACTGGGCCATTCTAACACATGAATATGCTTTGACCTAAACCATTCCATTGTAGCTCTGGCTGGATGTTTAGGGTCATTGTCCTGCTGGAAGGTGAACCTCCGGACCAGTCTCAAGTCTTTTTCGCAGACTAACAGGTTTTCTTCTAAGATTGCCCTGTATTTGGCTCCATCCATCTCCCCATCAACTCTGACCAGCTTCCCTGTCCCTGCTGAAGAAAAGCATCCCCACAACATGATGCTGCCACCACCATGTTGTGGGGATGTTTTTCTTCAGCAGGGACAGGGAAGCTGGTCAGAGGTGTTAGTTTTCCACCAAATATAATTTTGGTCCCATCTGACCAGAGCACCTTCTTCCACATGTTTGCTGTGTCCCCCACATGGTTGCTAGCAAACTGCAAACGGGACTTCTTTTGGCTTTTTTTCAACAACAGCTTTCTTCTTGCCACTCTTCCATAAAGACCAGATTTGTGGAATGCACCACTAATAGTTGTCCTGTGGACAGATTCTCCCACTTGAGATGTAGATCTCTGCAGCTCCTCCAGAGTTACCATGGGCCTCTTGGCTGCTTCTCTGATTAATGCTCTCCTTGCCCACCCTGTCTGTTTAGGTGGACAGCCATGTCTTGGTAGGTTTGCAGTTGTGCCATACTCTTTCCATTTTCGGATGATGGATTGAACAGTGCTCCGTGAGATGTTCAAAGCTTGGGATTTTTTTTTATAACCTAACCCTACTTTAAACTTCTCCACAACTTTATCCCTGACCTGTCGGATGTGTTCCTTGGCCTTCATGATGCTGTTTGTTCACTACTGTTCTCTAACAAACCTCTGAGGGCTTCACAGAACAGCTGTATTTATACTGAGATTAAATTACACACAGGTAAACTCTACTAATTAGGTGACTTCTGAAGGCAATTTGTTTCACTAGATTTTAGTTAAGGGTATCAGAGTAAAGGGGGCTGAATACAAATATATAAAATATTTGTAATAAAACTTTGAAAACCATTCATCATCTTCCTTCCACTTCACAATTATGTGCCACTTTGTGTTGCTCTATCACATAAAAAATCCCAATTAAACACATTTATATTTGTGGTTGTAACATGACAAAATGTGGAAAATTTCAAGGGGTATGAATACTTTTTCAAGGCACTGTATATACCGCAACGTTAGTCCACATAGCAGCATGTATTTAACAGCTCAAACTGCAGGCCCTGTGTGGAAGCATCGGGGTCTCTTTCCTTAACATAGAGATTGAAGGAGAGGCTGGTCAAATGACCAGGCTCTCTTCTAGGCTTTTTTTTTTCTTCTCCTCTCAAAAGAATAGCGGTCCACTGGCTTTGGAGTCCCCAGATCCAAATACATTTGTAAAGCACAACTGTAAAACACATTGCTGTACTATATAAGGCTCTTTTCACACTGCTCCATTGAAAAATTGCAGTAAAAATGCATATGCATTTTTGGTGCATTTTCTGGTTGCCTGACTCCAAGCATCTGTGGAACATGGATAATTGACTCAACAAGCACACCAAAGACGCAACTGTGTAATTATGATGTGTTTTCCATTCATTTCATTAGGGAGGTGCATAAAAATGCACCGCACCCGCAGCCCATTGGTGTGAAGTGTTTCATAGGATGTAAAAGAATGCATTTTTCAAGATTTTCTTCCGCTTTTTAAACTCGAAAAGCATATAAAAAACTCACCAGTGTGAAAGGGCCTTTTTTTGGGTGGCCTTTTTTTTCTAAGCAGCCATATGGCCACAGTAGACCCATACCACAACTTTATTGCTGGTCCCTTTTAGTGTGTTGCTGCTTTACTGTCCAATCACCAGGCTGTAGGTGGGGAGGTGACACCACTATATTCCTTAAAAACAAAGTGATGTCACCTTTTTGGCTGTCTTGTCTGGCAGAGGTGTGTATGAATGGCAAAAGCATCTGGATGTAATTACAACTCCTTTTGGCAGATAAGACCATTCACATTGGCATATTTATTTGCCAGCTGTAAGACTAAATATAACCACTTGCGTTTCTCTAATGACTTGCATGCTTCAAAAATGGTAAAATGTTGCTGAAATCTCCAAATTTTTGACAAAATTTCAATTTTCAATTTTGCTCACCCCATCCCTAACCAACACTATACAATTGAATAAGCGGTATCACACTAAATAACGAATGTGTCAATTTCCATTTCCTTGAATGTATTTAGCATTCTAGTGGCTGTGACATGTGACAGCATTTAGTGACTTGGAACTGTTGATGGCTGGTTGTGGGACTCTTTCCCAGCCCACATCAGATGCCCTGCAGTATCCAGTGTTTGCAATTATCTGCAAGGGTCATTCCCTTCCAGGAATGAAGTGTAAATATAGATGTGATGCACACATCCCAACCAAAACAGATGGCTATCAGTGTTACCACTGTCCATGTATAAACACATGAGGGTTTTCATCTTTGATCTGTTTTCTCTGTGGGATTTCCTCTAACCTGGGGCAGGACAACATTTTGGTGCTTAAAGGGCCATTAAGGCTGGATATGAGCTTCCCATAAACTGTAGAAGGTCATCAGTAGATTCGAGTGCTCTGCGGTTGGAGCGGTTCTCACCATGTAAAACACTTAGAGCTCGTGTACACGGGGCGTTAGAAAAACTCTTCTGAACGATGGAAACTGACTGCTGGAAAACGTAGGTTAAAAAACGTCAGTTTAGTCACGTTTGCATGCTGCGTTTATAAGCGTTTAGTCACGTTTGCATGCCGCGTTTATAAGCGTTTAGCCACGTTTGCATGCTGCGTTTATAAGCGTTTAGCCACGTTTGCCTACCACGTTTATAAGCGTTTAGCCATGTTTGCATGCGTGTTTATAAGCGTTTAGTCACGTTTGCTTGCCGCGTTTATAAGCGTTTAGCCATGTTTGCATGCCGCGTTTATAAGCATTTAGCCACGTTTGCATGCCGCGTTTATAAGCGTTTAGCCACGTTTGCATGCCGTGTTTATAAGCGTTTAGCCATGTTTGCATGCCGCGTTTATAAGCGTTTAGCCATGTTTGCTTGCCGCATTTATAAGCGTTTAACCACATTTGCTTGGCGCGTTTATAAGCGTTTAACCACGTTTGCATGCCGCGTTTATAAGCATTTAGCCACGTTTGCATGCCGCGTTTATAAGCGTTTAGCCACGTTTGCTTGCCGCGTTTATAAGCATTTAACCGCGTTTGCATGCCGTGTTTATAAGAGTTTAGCCACGTTTGCATTCAGAAGCGTTTTTAAAAGATAACCTCAGGAGACCCTCCCAAATGGTTAGAGTGCACTGAAAAATAGTAAATTATTATTATTATTATACAGGATTTATATAGCGCCAACAGTTTGCTCAGCACTTTACAATATCAAGGGAGACAATACAGCAACAATACAGTTCAATACAAGAGGGTTAGGAGGGCCTGATCCTGGGAGCTTACAATCTAAAAGGGAGGAGCAGTAAATAATTAACTATTTCAGACATTTTGAGAGGAATAGAGAGAGCAGAAGCAGAGAGAGCAGTATGTGTTGAGATGACCTGTCTCTTCTGGTTGTATTCACTATGGATCCCATCATGAGCATAATGCGGCACGCTCTACGATTTTTTTCCTTCACCTGCAACTGACTGCGCTGGTGTACCGGGTACATTTGAATACATGGAAAACGCTTTGCATGCATTTCTGATGATGAAAAAAGGCTCCGGACAGCATCTGGATATGGACCTGTCAAAAAACGCTTCTAAACACAAATGCTTATAAACGCGGTTAACCACATTTACAAGCATTAGAAACGCCGGTAAAATCTACTACTGAACACAATTTTGCTGCATTCAAAAAAAGTCTGTAAACTCAACTGCCTGTAAATGACTGTAAAAGATGATGTGTACATGGACACATAGGAAACATTAGGGAGAGTTCAGGGGCTGCTGAAAAAAACGCTGAACAGCTCCTGAACGTGCGTTTATCAGCTGCAGTGTACATGAGCCCTTAATATTGTATGCTTACATTTTCTGGCTCTAAGAAAGAGTTAGCAAGAGGATGTAATACATATGGAGATGGAGGACAGATTCCCCTATCACACACATTCAAGGTGGATGAAGGAATCCTCCCTGATGCACTATTGTATTTAGAGGGGACTCCTCCGCATCAGAATACATTGATCTTTGGCTGCAGCACTGATCGAACGGATATTCTGCAACATTCCTGATTGAGAGAAGCCAGTTGTTAGAATGACTTCTCTTGAGCTGGAACAGCCACAGACAGATCAAAATTTGACCAGTCCTTGCTAAAAGATGGTTTTCAATCCATCTATGGACAGGTTAAGGCTTGATTCACAATGCAATACATGTGTTTTACCATGCGTTACCACGGTGCGCTGCAAAAAAAAGGTGTGTACCAGGGGCGGACTGACCATTTGGAAACTCGGGCACTGCCCAAGGGCCCGGAGTCATAGGCTTTTTTTGAGCGTGGACAAGGACACGGGCCCCATGATCCCCTACTGCCTGGGGCCCCATGAGTTGTCAGTCCGCCCCTGGTGTGTACATTGAAAGGTTAGTTGTAGTGCATCGGGAGTCCATTCAAAATGAATGAAAAATAAGGCGCAACATAGAAGGCGTTAATGTGCATGCGGTTCATTCCTTCTATGTCCCAGCCTTAAGTTGCTTTTACACTGCTCCAACGCAAAAATGTGGTAAAAACACATATGCTTTTTGGTGTGTTTTTGGCGCATTTCTGGTGCGTATTCTGAGTGCCTGCTACCCAGCATGCACCTGTGAAACTTGGAGATGTGATTAAAAAAGCACACCAGAAACGCAACACAGATGCATTTTTATGTGTTTCTGACACGTTTTTGGTGTGGTTTTGAAAAATGCCCCCATGATGCAGCATGCAGGGCTTTTCAAAACGCACCGCACTTGCAGTGCAGTGTAGTGGTGCGAACAGTCCCATAGGATTTAAACAGATTGCGTTTTTGCTGCATTTTTAGGACATAAAAAAATCTGCAAAAACGCATCAGTGTGAAAGCAGCCTAAATGGCACTTACAAGTATCGAAAAACACTTCCCTCCATCCCACATGGCAGTGCTGGTGCTTGGTGAGCAGATCAGCACTGTCACGTGGCAGAGAGGGAGCCCTCAGCCCTGTGTAAGTTCCGATTTAAGTGGCTCAGAGCTTACACTGATCTTCTATTTCTGCTTTTGGTGGCTGAACAGAGAGGCGTGGTACTGAAAGAAAGATGAACGAGCTACTGCGGATTGGGGCATTAAAGCAAAATTGTTACCTTGAGATGCATGGGCAAAGCACAGGTTCACTTTAAGGCTCCATGTACACAAGCCTACCTTGACCGCCGGCCACGGGAAAACCCAAATCTCGTCAAAATGAGACCGCGGTACCGCGATTTTGCTGTGGTTTTGCGGTTTCCCACGGTCAAAATGTATCCTGAATGTGATTCTTCCATGTTCAGGAGAGGGAGGTTTAAACTCATCTAAACGTGGCAGCTCTTAAACTCTGCTACAAGCCTATGTGTACTTGGACACATGGGCTTTTATGGAGTGTACTTGGACACATGGGCTTTTATGGAGTGTACTTGGACACATGGGCTTTTATGGAGTGTACTTGGGCACATGGGCTTTTATGGAGTGTACTTGGACACATGGGCTTTTATGGAGTGTACTTGGACACATGGGTTTTTATGGAGTGTACTTGGACACATGGGTTTTTATGGAGTGTACTTGGACACATCGGTTTTTATGGAGTGTACTTGGACACATGGGCTTTTATGGAGTGTACTTGGACACATGGGCTTTTATGGAGTGTACTTGGACACATGGGCTTTAATATAGTGTACTTGGACACATGGGCTTTAATATAGTGTACTTGGACACATGGGCTTTTATGGAGTGTACTTGGACACATGGGCTTTAATATAGTGTACTTGGACACATGGGCTTTTATGGAGTGTACTTGGACACATGGGCTTTTATGGAGTGTACTTGGACACATGGGCTTTTATGGAGTGTACTTGGACACATGGGCTTTTATGGAGTGTACTTGGACACATGGGCTTTTATGGAGTGTACATGGACACATGGGCTTTTATGGAGTGTACTTGGACACATGGGCATTTATGAAGTTGAGTTCAGGAGCTTTGGCAAAAAAATGCCAAAAGCTCCTAAACTCTAGATCAAGAGCTGCTCGTGTACATGAAGCCACTTCCAGACTGAACAGAGAGAGATGGCATCACTGGAATACTCATAATACTCATGAAAACCTTTTGTTTCTGTTCCTGCCCCAAAGTCAGTGGCATCATTATATAACAGTATGCAATTTTCAGCACAATGATAATTCTGACCATATTATTAATATTATTCAGGATTTACTGTATATAGTAGCAACAGCTTGTGCGGCATTTACAAAATAAATTACAGTTAGGCCAACCATACATGGAGCGAATTTCTTTCCTGCAACCACGGACAGTGTTGACAGGGGAATTCTTACCTCTGAGCCATTGCATTCTCTTGGGGATGGGGGGGGGGGGGCGGGGGGGGGTAGCCATAAACGCCGGGAGAAGACAGTGATTATAGATGCGGATTTTACATGCGATTATGATAATCGCATGTAAAAACCAGCAGGCTGCTTTTACCCAAGTCTATCGATCAATTTGGTACACTCAGCCTGCCCATACCTGGTTCAAATCTTGCCCGAGATTCAAACCGGCTATGACCGGCCTTACAATACAATTGAATACTGCATGGTTAGAAGACCCCAGCTCATGTAATCTGTGCAATCTTTTTACAATCTTCCACCCAATAATATATACTTTAAGGTCCTACTTTATCAAGTCATCCAGTTTATACCAAGCCCTTGAACCACATGGTTGTTGGTAGACCTAAAAGAGATCGCTCAATCAGATTTTAATGTATGTGGCCATTGTAGCATGTATTATGTGAAAGCAATGATCTGCTTTGAAGAGAACCTGTCAAAATAAAAAGAGGTACTAGCTCAAGGACTGCCATCTTTATCCTTCCTTTACTATCTGTCCGGTTATTCACCCAGGACATGTGTATATCAGGTGTCCCAATACTACATGGGTTGTATACTTGTTCCAGATTACAAAAATAAAAGGTGGATAAGGATTCATTTTAAAGAACAACCTTCATCATTATTTCTCTGTGACTGTAAGCTATGGTAAGAATGGTCCGCGAGGTGGACCCAGAAGGCATTTTTTGCTGTCATTAACGGCCTGATGAACAGTCCTGAGAACACTTCCTATAGATTCATGTTATAAAGCCCTTCAAGCATCTTGCTTCATTTACTAGATATTGATCTGCCATTCCTTTCCTCCAGTTTCAGGTAACAATGGGCTCTTTAAGTGGTTACTTTACATCGGCAGATACACGCTCACATATTTGATAAAAGTACCCAGACTTTCTCTAGGATGGCCATTTGAACTCGGATGCCATTCCCTTCCCCGTCAGCCTAAATATCAAAGTATCCCTTTCGGCAGGCTTCTGAGCCGCTGTAATCAGACAGTGCCGCTGCTATGTCAGCAAGGTTGCTCTCTCGATGGCCTTGAATAATTGGAGGAATGTTGGCACTTGTGCATGGGCCATGAGAACGTGACCTATTCTGATATTTAATCTGCTTCGGTGTGTAGCAGTACAGCCCCAGCGCCGTATCCACAATCCACACACAGCCGCTCTCATCCACACACAGATCACTTTCTCCTGCAAGAGTCTCTGCAATGTTTACCGTTAGAATATCTGCGCTCTGCAGGAAGACGCCAAACATTCTCACCTTCTGCCTCCTACATTACTGTACTAGACCTTTATCCTTAAATTATTTTAAAAATTACATTAAAGCCAAACCAGACAATTTTCTTGCAATTTTGGGTGGAGCAGGGAAGGGTTAGAGAAGTCTTCAAACTACTGTTTGCCGAAAACTAGTCTCTGCAATGAGAAGTTACCATATGCTAGGATTGCTCATTTCACACTGGAGGAAGATGCTAAATTAAGAATGGCGGCAGTTGCTGTGCCTCTGGCAATGTATCTTAGGGGCTGCTGGTGGAGATATCTCCTACCCAACGGTGCAATCTCCTGACTGACGGTGGACATTTAGGTCCTTGCATAGTGTCACTCAGCCAGTAAAGAAACAACGTGGGCATAATTCAAAGGTAAGTGCCTGTAAACACTAAAGCTGGAGGGTCTTTCCAAATCCCATATACACTATATTGCCTAAAGTTTTGGGACGCCTGTCTTTACAGCACATGAACTTTGATGGCATCCCAGTCTTAGTCCGTAGGGTTCAATATTGAGTTGGCCTACCCTTTACAGCCATAACAGCTTCAACTCCTCTGGGAAGGCAGTCCACAAGGTTTGGGAGAGTGTCTATGGGAATGTTTGACCATTCTTCTAGAGGCACATTTGTGAGGTCAGGCACTGATGTCAGAGGAGAAGGCCTGGCTTTCAGTCTCCGCTCTAATTCATCCCAAATGTGTTCTATGGGGTTGAGGTCAGGACTCTGTGCAGCTCAGTCAAGTTTCTCCACCCCAAACTCGCTCATCCAGGTCTTTATGGATTTATAGTTATATCCATGTCTTTATGGAACTTGCTTTGTGCACTGGTGCGCAGTCATGTTGGGACAGGAAGAGGCCATTCCCAAACTGTTCCCACAAAGTTGGGAGCATGAAATTGTCCAAAATGTCTTTGTATGCTGACGCCTTAAGAGTTCCCTTCACTGTAACTAAGGAGCCAAGCCCAACCCTTGAAAAACAACCCCACAACATAATCCCACATCCACCAAACTTTACACTTGGCACAATGTAGTCAGACAAGTACCGTTCTCTGGCAACCGCGAAACCCAGACACGTCCATTGGATTGACAGAAAGAGAAGCGTGATTTGTCACTCCAGAGAACATGTCTCCACTGCTCTAGAGTCCAATGGCAGCGTGCTTTACACCACTGCATCCAACGCTTTGCATTGCACTTGGTGATGTAAGGCTTGGATGCAGCTGCTCGGCCATGGAAACCCATTCTATGAAGCTCTCTACACACTGTTGTTGTGCTAATCTGAAGACCACACAGTTTGGAGGTCTTTAGCTATTGACTCTGCAGACAGTTGGCAACTTCTGCGCACTGTGCACTTCAGCATGCGATGACCCCGCCATGTCATTTTACGTGGCCTACCACTTCGTGGTTGAGTTGCTGTTGTTCCTGGTTGCTTCCACTTTCTTATAGTACAACTAACAGTTGACTATGGAATATTTAGTAGCAAGGAAATGTCACGGATGGACTTATTGCACAGGTGACAACCTATCACTGTACCACACTTGAATTCACTGAGCTCCTGAGAGCGACCTATTCTTTCACAAATGTTTGTAGAAGCAGTCTGCATGCCTAGGTACTTGAATTTATACATCTATGGCCATGGAGGTGATTGGAATACCTGAATCCGATGATTTGGAAGGGTGTCCCAATACTTTTGGCAATATAGTGTATATAGTATCAATGATAGGAAACTATTCCTTCTACTGACACCAATGATGGGGCACTAATCCTCCTACTGATAACGATGGGTCACTATTTCTCCTCCTGACACTAATGATAGGGCACTGTTCCTTTCATTGACACTTAAAACAGGGCATCATTCCTCCCAATGACAATAATTATGGGGCATTTCTGAATGACACCAATGCTAGGACACTTTTCCTCCCACTGATGCCAAACTTGGGTAAGTATTCAGTATTTCTGAATGACACCAATGATAGGACATTATTCCTCCCCTGGCACCAAAAATGGGGCACTATTATTTCCATCGATACCAATGATGGGTCACTATTCTTTCAATTTGACACCAATGATGGGGTACAGGTGAGGAAAGGGGGGGGATGTGTGAGCACCCCCTCCTAAACCATACCAGGCCACATGCCCTTTACCTCAAGGGCCTCTTCCCCACAACCGTGTCCGATGGTTGTGGGGGTCTGTGGTCAGGGGGGCCTATTGGAATCTGGAAGCCCCCAGATCCCAGCACCCCCCCATGTGAATGAGTATAGGGTACATGGTATCGCTACCCATTCACACAAAAAAAAGTGTAGTGTAAAAATGACAGGAGACAGTCTTTGACAAGTCCTTTCTTAACAACAAAAATTTAAAAAATGTCCCCCGAAGTAGATCCAACGTCAATCACGATGCCCGCCACCACCGCCAACCTGAAAAAAGAAAAAAAAAACCTGTTCCACTCTTGATGCTGGCTCCCAGCGGTCTGATGGCTGCACCGCAATGACAGTTCTTAAATAGTGTGATGACGTCACAAGGGCACCAGCTTGTGACGTCATCATGCACTGTGATTGGCCAAAGCATTGCACCTGACCTGTGGCCAGGTGCATTGCTTTGACCAATCACAATGCACTCTCAGGACGTAGTGCATTGTGGGGTGCAATGGGCCGAACGGCTTGCCGTTTGTGCGTTCACTGTACAACTGACGGCCGATGTTCAAGTCGAACTGATGTTCGACTTGAACATACAGCCCATCCCTACTTACTAAAGGGTCTTTGTTGAAATTTGGTTATTAGAGATGAACCGTAGGATATAAGATACATTTTCTGGGGATCAAAAGTAAAAAATTAACTCCTAAAGGTTATGTATTTTTTTTAAATGCCGCCAGTATAAGTACCTGTGTTTGAGCCCAGCTATACAGGGAGCTGTACAGGAAGCTGATATCAAGACAAACTGGGAGAGGGAGGGGTAATATAAGAAGCATCTCCTAGATTCTGCTGCATGTTCCTACAACACAGTGACAAGACGAGAGAGAGAGAGAGAGAGAGAGAGAGAGAGAGAGAGAGAGAGAGAGAGAGAAGCATGAGCAGATAGATTACTTCATCAGCGTCCTGCTGCTACTTCATTGTCTAATCCGCAAGCTAGGATTGTATTAACCACTTGCCCGCCAGAAGATTTACCCCCCTTCCTGACCAGGCCATTTTTTGCATTACAGCACTGCGTTAATTTAACTGACAATTGCGCGGTCATGCGACGCTGTACAAAAGTTAAATGTATGTCTTTTTTTTCCCCCACAAATAGAGCTTTCTTTTGTTGGTATTTGATCACCTCCTTCTTTGCGCTATAAACAAAAAAAGACTGACAATTTTGAAAAAAAAACTATATTTTTGACTTTTTGCTATAAAACATCAATAAAAGAATTTAAAAAATCTAATTCCATCATAAATTTAGGCCGAAATGTATTCTGCTACGTCTTTGCTGAAAAAAAAAGTCCCAATATGTGCAAATTAATTGGTTTACATTAAAGTTATAGCATCTACAAATGGCGGTATATATACTGGATTTTTAATTTAAATTTTTTTCAAATAGTAATGGGGGTGATCAGCGAGTGGCGACAAAACATAGTATATATCCAGGTTTCGTATTTAGGTTTTGTGCCCTAGGCAACATAAAAATGGCCCCGCAACCCCCCCACAGAGAGACCCTGACACACCCCCTCCCCACCCGAGAGAGCCTTCCACTACCACCGCCCCCGATACACTGACCACCCACCCCCACCCCAGCAAGAGAGAGAAGACACTCACCTTCACGGCTCTGGACATCCCCGGGAAGGAGAGTCAGGCTCGGCATACGCCATCAAGCAGCCCCCAGCCTCTCTCGGATCCCACCTGATCCCCATGCCGCATGTGTCCCTTCTTCCGGGGGGCGGCGCTGCCCCCCTGAAAAATGCCGACTTAGGCAAATGCCTTGTTTGCCTTGTGGTAAATACGCCCCTGTATATATCTGAAATACGTGCACATTTTCCTGAGTATGTTTTGTTTTTATGCAAAGACATACAATTTTAGTAACAGTCCATTATTTCCTCTATTACGGTTTAGGATGTATAGGTCAATTAGATCCTTGTTAGGTTAAACCCATATATCCTTCTACAACATTCAACAGGTAAAACTGTTTAAGTTAACCTCAACCACACTGCTTGTATTGGATGCATTAAAATTGTTTGGTAATTGTATAGTTTTTGTCTATATACTTTTAGACTTCCTCGGCGGTTGAGATCTCTTCAAAAATCTCCCCTGAAGAAGCCTGTGAGGGCGAAACATGTAGGGTGTAACTACAATTACATAATCAAGTTCGAATTTCTGTTCCACACTTAGTACTGAAATTGTTTTTATGTTTCTGTATTTCTTTCTTTGTTTTAAAAATATAAAATAAATTTATATATCTTTTTAATATGTTTGGTATTAATGTTTATGCACCCTGAAAGTCCCATCCTTTCTATTGAACATACGATTTTAGGTTGTAAGTATTCAAACAAAAATAAATAATCTTAGAAAGGATATACAAACTCCATGAAGATCAGGGATGTCAAACTGGCGGCCCTCCAGCTGTTGTGAAACTACAAGTCCCATCATGCCTCTGCCTTTTGGAGTCATGCTTGTAACTGTCAATCTTGCAATGCCTCATGGGACTTGTAGTTTGGCAACAGCTGGAGGGCCACCAGTTTGACATCTGTGATGTAGATAGTGTCCCTAGTAGGAACTGAACTCCGAAACTCAGTACCAACCATGAATTAATCACAGCTCTCTTTTTCAATGTCCAACGGAAAAAGGAAAAGTCCCATGAGGACGTGCAGAAATATTGCAGTCATATGTCACAGTTGTAATATACTCTGAAATCCTGTATATCCTTCGAACTCACTTGTGGAACATTGTTATGATAAATCTGACATGTCTTGAGAGTTGTCTTTTATCTCATGAATTAGAAGGATACACAGGAAGCTAGGTAGCAGAAGTGAGATCCATCTTGGGATGTTTGCACTCCAGAATGTTTGCAATAGGAATATGCATGATGAATTGAGATTAAACCGGGTCCTTTATGTCTCTTTAAACCATCTCCGAGGTATTTGGCCTGACAGTTTAACGCAGTTTAATTTAAACAGGAGAATCATTAGTGGCTGGGAGGTCAGAGTTCATGGGAAGTTTGTCCTATAAAATGCCATGGCTTTTTACTGATTGGACGGAGCAAAATGGGTGAACCCGGCCTTCAGGTCTCTCTCCACGATGTGAGGTTTGGGTAGAACAATCCTCTCTACCAGCAGGGTTCCATCACTTGAGTTACTGATTAACTACACATGTATCTATCTTCTTAGTTCATAGGCATCCATTGTTACAAGCCGATAAAATATGCAGCATGTCATATCTGTCTAAAGCTCTTATCATTACTCAGCCAACTGCTAAGATTTCTAAAGACGTGCACACATTGTTCTACTGGTCTTTTATGTCGCTGTTTCTACAGGAAACCTAGCTGAGCATCGTTTGAGACAGCTGGAACGTGCGGGCATAAAGTATTATTTAAAGCCCTGTTGGAGGTTTTGTACTTGTTATGCATCAGGACTGCATAAAAAATAAAGAATATGGTATATCTTTAAAAAAATTTTACTATGTATCCTGCTGTAAAAGCTGTCGTAGGCTGGCAGTGCACTGGAGAGCCGGGCCACTGCTCGCCCTTGGAGACTAATAGTAAGTTCTTCTGCTGTCTGCCACTCCCCCTGCACAGTGCTCCAATCAACAACGCTGCTCAGGGAACATTATCTTTTTGTATTGGTGTACTGTGCAGGGGGGGTCAGACTGCTGGGGACTCGGACCACCGTGCTTTGAGCAGCAGTACAGAATTCTAGTTTGCTGCTGGCCCAGGGCAGCGTTCACAATACAAAGCACATGCACTCTATGCCAATGGGAAAAAAAAACATATTACAGTCAGGGCTTTTTATCTCAGAAAATAGGTGCAGGAACTCAACCACAACCCTCCAAAGACACCTCCCCCCAACACACACAACCTGCAAAATGCATCAAATAGTGAATGTGGTCAAATTCCACTAATAGTGGGAGAGTCATTAAGGGGCAATAAATACTAGAAGTGCATTACGTAGTGAGTGCAGAGTTCATAGGGAGTGGTTACACACAGAGTGCACAGTTCAGGGGTGCGTTACGTACATAGTTCAGTATTCAGGAGTGCGTTACACCCAGAGTTCAGGGGTGCGCTACATACATAGTGCATAATTCAGGGGTGCGTTACACTCAAGGTGCAGAGTTCAGGAGTGTGCTACGTACATAGTGCAGTATTCAGGGGTGTGTTACACTCAGAGTGCAGAGTTCAGGAGTGCTCTACGTACATAATGCAGTATTCAGGGGTGTGTTACACTCAGGGTGCAGAGTTCAGGAGTGTGCTACATACATAGTGCAGTATTCAGGGGTGTATTACACTCAGGGTGCAGATTTCAGCCACACACAACCTGCAAAATGCATCAAATAGTGAATGTGGTCAAATTCCACTAATAGTGGGAGAGTCATTAAGGGGCAATAAATACTAGAAGTGCATTACATAGTGAGTGCAGAGTTCATGGGGATTGGTTACACACAGAGTGCAGAGTTCAGGAGTGTGCTACATACATTGTGCAGTATTCAGGGGTGTGTTACACTCAGAGTACAGTATTCAGGGGTGTGCTACGTACATAGTGCAGTATTCAGGGGTGTGTTACACTCAAGGTGCAGAGTTCAGGAGTGTGCTACGTACATAGTGCAGTATTCAGGGGTGCGTTACACTCAGAGTGCAGAGTTCAGGAGTGTGCTACATACATAGTGCAGTATTCAGGGGTGCGTAACACTCAGGGTGCAGATTTAAGCCATCTCCACACCTGCTTACCTCTGAATTCCCCATCCACATCTCACACACCTGTTCAGCTCTAACCTCTGCATACAACCCCCTCCACTGCCCCCATCTTCTCCCACCCTCCTTAAAAGCTCCCCCATCTTTTACTGTCTTACTTTTTTTCTGTATTAACGCAGCCGGCTCCAGTACCTACCCACACACTGTAGGTGGCTCCACCTCTCTCACTTGCAGGGAGATCATCCAGAAGGAATGTCAGCATCCACACTGCACCCCAGACACCTGCATCTCCCTTGTCCCCATCCTGCACTTAGTGGGGAGATCATGAGATCAGATCTGTAGCAGCCGTTGAGAGACAAGCTGCCATTTGTAAACACAGAAACAGGGCTTCTGTGTTTACAAGTGATCGTAGTGAGCAAGAGGTGGTGGGACTTAGTTCCACCAAGTTCCAGCTGATAAAAGCCCAGCTTACAGTATTTATGCCAGGCTGCATGTAAGAGGGGCTCCGTGGTTGGCCGATTCTGACACCACCCTACCTCCTACTCCAGAATATGATCCCACCTGCTGAAGCTGACCCCTCCACAATTTTGTGCCCTCCTTCTTGGCATAGGCCTTTTCATGATATTCCCAGTCATAGACCTTTATATCCAATAGAAGGAATGTTCACACAATAATTAGTTTCACTACACTTTACTGGTGTCATTCAGGGAGTGGCAAGACAGTCACATCCCTAGGACATACATTCCATAGTCACTTGACAAACATAGTCAATCACATAAAGTGGATGATCTACAGTAGTAACAAGTGAAAGCATGTGCAGCACCTCACAGCCATCTCCCTCTAGTCTCCCCTCTGCTCACAGCACTGTGTTCTCTGTAGACACATCCTAGCTGGGTACACCTCTCTCAAGAACCTTCCAGGGATACAGCTTCATCCAAGGATCACCAACCTGGCCTTAAAAGCATTTTGTGAAAGGCCCTAGCCCCCACCTCCTTAAGCGACAGAATGTCTACAGCCTGCTCCTCCAGCATACTGGTCCACTCCATGTGGTCTCCTGCCTTGTTCAGGGACTTTCTGTCACCCATGTGCAGTATAACATGCTGATTAGCCAACTGCTTTCATACTTCAAGGACAGTTCAAAGATATCTGTGCAGATTGATAGCCATTTTATTATAGTACCACACCTAGGAAAGTACTGTACACAGAGCCAATGCATTTTGGATTTGCAGGCAGTCACCATAGAAGCATCATAACTGCCTTTCATGCCTGCCATGATTATTACAATAGGCGCCACACAGGAGAAGTAGCATTGTGTTGTGTTCAAAATTAAGCTGCATGTCGCTTTCATGAGGCATCAACACTTGTCAGCCACTTCCATTCATTTAAATGGTAACGCACCATAACTGCACCTATAGTATTTATGGAGTGTTCGTGAAGCATTTATAAAATGTTGGCTGGGTGCTGGGGGAGAGGCAGTGGAGGTTTCTTGTATCCCAGAATGCACTGGGAAATAATAGAGAGATCCAGTCATTTCTTGTTTGTACAGAGTAACCATCTAGTAACAATTTGTGATAAAGAGTATGGAAATGCCCCTTAGAAATTCTCTGAAAGGCTGTGGGATGCTCCCAATACATCTTAAGCTGGACCAAGCCAAGTGCTCAAGAGATCAAAGTATATGAATCCACCTTGCAGAGAATCCACAAAAGTGCCTTCTATTACACCACACCTAACCTAGCCAAACCTCAAAGCAGATCATTTCCTCTACATCACTTCCCGTTTAAGCCCTTCCCCCTGAGAAGACAAAACTTTCATAGGCATTTAACAGTCTTTCTGGATGCTTTTTCAATGCTTCAAAAACACAAAAAAAAAACACGTAAAAAAAGTCATCAATGCCATAGATTTGTTAAAGGATAAATTCACTTTTAGTAACACGGTACAGGTTACACCCGTTTAGGGTACAACATGTAACATGTTACTAATGCAGAACCCCTGCTCGCCCGCCAATTCTCCACTGTGGTAGCGGGTGGAGGTTCTTCTCCCCGAACCTCCCATCACATTTTGACACACACACTCGTGTTATTCCGTCACAGGAATCTGTGCATGAAAAAACTACAAGTCCCGCCCGCCACCGCAGCAGACAGACTCGTAATATCAATGAACTGTTGGTGCACTGATCAGCACACTCATAGTTCATTCACACTGCCTACTGCTCAGGAACTGCCCATACAGAGGCATATGATGTCCATCACCGCTCTATAGCTGATTTTTGTGATCCACTGATCTTGGACTTATCTGACTTCCTACAGTAAAACAGTTAAAATCCTGCTGATTATGCAACCTTTGAGTCCAGAAATCATTTCATTATACTTAAAGTAGACGTTTATCCAAAGCCTAGCTAATTCTAAACCTGCTCATAGCCACATTATAAAATGAATCTATCTAGCCCTGTAAAGAAAAAAATCACTATACATACCTTGTCTGAAGCTGATCCAGTCTGATAATGGTGGATGCTGTGTGCAGGAGAGAATGACAGCTGTGAAATTCCTGGGAAGTGAAGTCACCCATAGAGTTATTATGGGGTTTCCGCTGTCATCTGTCTCTTCTGCACATGCCTACATACTGAAGCTGCCACTGACAGCTCAGTGTGGAACCTGGCTGGAGCGACCGCAGAACAGGTATGTATAGTGATTTCTACTTTGTAGGGCTACATAGATTCGTTTTAGAATGTGGCTGCGAGTAGGTATAGAGTTAGTTAGGTTTTAGGTGAACTTCTACTTTAAGTCCTTAGGAAAGGTGAGATCTTTGTTCCTACAAAATACATTAGCCATCTGTTTTCCTTTCCATTGTCAGTTACTAAACTATTAAATCATTTTTGGACACTTGGATGGTTTGTTTGGACTTTTTTTTTCTGGTGTAACTGTATAAAGATTTGGGTAACCATTATTTTTGAAGGGCCCCCACATTGTGGAGAGCAGCCAAACCCAAGCCATTTCACTCCTCTACGAATTAAATTTTTACTGGTAGAGGATTCATATCCAATGCGTCGCACTTTACCTTGCCTTGGATTTCTGTGAGCCCAGGCCACTATGGGCTCACAGGAGAATATGGCGGAGAATGGCAGACCACTTACCTTCAAGGGTATGCTTCCTGTTGTGGTAAGTGCTCATTATTGCCCTTTTAACCCTTTCACAACCTGAGACATGGCTTGCCTTTAACTGGCCCGTATGGCCACCTGTAGTCTCACCTCTGCCCCCAGGCTGGGGGTGTTTGTAGCTGACAACAGGTTCAGTGTGACAAGCAAGGAGCTGAATAAGCAGTTCATCATATTCTTTTGGCAGAGTTACGGGGCATTGTGAGTCATACACACAGGGAAGAACACAGTGGTGTGTCTGTGTCATCTGCACTGCATGGGAGAGGACTACCAACTCTTTATCAAAGCTTCAGAATATAGTTGTGTCCGCAGACACCTCTATTCACTTGTTATTGCTTAGAGAAGAAAGCAGAAAAGCTCTGGGGCACCATGCTGGTGGTAGCGGCGGCGGGGGGCTGTACTGGTGTCAGACCTTCAGCTGCTCTGCCAAGAGCTGACATTTAAACCTTAAGGGCAAAACCCTCTCTGTGCAGAGAGGATGAATGTAAAATGTAGACAAGAACTCATGGCACGTGTTTATGGAAATTCCCTTAAATACCCACTGTGCAGGACAACAGGCTTTCTAGCACCATTGTTTTATATTAAGGCTGACATTGGTAATTGTGTACTTCCCTGTTGCATAGCAGTGCCTGCTAAACAAAATGCTCTTAACAATTTTATTCCGCTCAGCATATATCCGTTTTTATTATTCCTTTCAGCCCAATAAACAGGAACAGCAAAATGGGACATGTTCACTTTTCCACTATCCCTAATCCTGACAACAGGGGGCGGTAGGAAAACAAAGCTGAGCTGGTTAAAGTGGATCTAAACCCAACCTAGAGCCCAATATGCAGTGAAGGAAATAAGTATTTGATCCCCTGCTGATTTTGAATGTTTGCCCACTCACAAAAAAATGATCAGTCTAAAAATCAAATGGTAGGTGTATTGTAACACTGAGAGACAGAATAGCAACAAAAAATTAAAAAGAAATGCATGTCTAACAAATTATGCACTGATTTGCATGTTCATGAGGGAAATAAGTATTTGATCCCCTATCATTAAGCAGGGTTTCTGGCTACCAGGTGTCTTTCATACAGGTAACAAGCTGAGATTAGAAGCAGTCTCTTAAAGGGAGTGCTGTTAATCTCATTTTGTTACCTGTATAAAAGACACCTGTACACAGGAGCAATCAAACAATCAGATTCCAAACTCTCCACCATGGCAAAGACCAAAGAGCTATCCAAGGATGTCAGGGAAAAGATTGTAGACCTACACAAGGCTGGACTGGGCTACAAAACTATCGCCAAGCAGCTTGGTGAGAAGGTGACAACAGTTGGTGCAATCATTCGCAAATGGAAGAAACACAAGACAACTGTCAGTCTACCTAGGTCTGGTGCACCATGCAAGATCTCACCTTGTTGAGTGTCAATAATCATGAGAATAGTGAGGAATCATCCCAGAACTACACATGAGGATCTTGTCAATGATCTTAAGGCAGCTGGGACCACAGTCACCAAGAAAACAATTGGTAACACACTACGCCAACAAGGATTGAAATCCTGCAGTGCCCGCAAGGTCCCTCTGCTCAAGAAAGCACACTTCCAGACCCATCTGAAGTTTGCCACTGAACATCTGAATGATGCAGAGGAGGACTGGTTGAAAGTGTTGTGGTCAGATGAGATCAAAATCAAGCTTTTTGGCATCAACTCAACTCAACGTGTGTGGAGAAGGAGGAATGCTGCCTATGACCCCAAGAACACCATCCCAACTGTCAAACATGGTGGTGGAAACATTCTGCTTTGGGGGTGTTTTTCTGCCAAGGGGAAAGGACAACTGCACCGCATCAAAGGGACAATGGACGGGGCAATGTACCATCAAATCTTGGGTGAGAACCTTCTTCCCTCAACCAGGGCATAGAAAATGGGTCGTGGATGGGTGTTCCAGCATGACAATAACCCAAAACACAAGGCCAAGGCAACAAAGGAGTGGCTCAAGAAGAAGCACATTAAGGTCCTGGAGTGGCCTAGCCAGTCTCCAGACCTTAATCCGATTGAAAATCTGTGGAGGGAGCTGAAAGTTCGAGTTGCCAAACATTAGCCACCAAACCTTAATGACTTGGAGAGGATCTGCCAAGAGGAGTGGGCCAAAATCCCTCCTGAGCTGTGTACAAACCTGGTGGCCAACTACAGGAAACGTCTGACCTGTGATTGCCAACAAGGGATTTGCCACCAAGTACTAAGTCATGTTTTGTGAAGGGGTTCAAATACTTATTTCCCTCATGAACATGCAAATCAGTGCATAATTTGTTAGACTTGCATTTCTTTTGAATTTGTTTGTTGCTATTCTGTCTCTCAGTGTTACAATACACCTACCATTCGATTTTTAGACTGATCATTTCTTTGTGAGTGGGCAAACATTCAAAATCAGCAGGGGATCAAATACTTATTTCCTTCACTGCACATTTTAACAAGTTACTGTAATTTCAGAAGTTGCTTTCACTCTTTTTGAAATAAGTTTCTTTTTTTAAAGTAATACCTGGTGCTCCTGCCATTAAGGCCCTTGTTTGGGCAGACATGGCAACTGTCTCCCAGTTGTACTACTGCATTGTCACCCCATTACATGCATCCTTGGCTCTGAGTACAAGCGACCGTGCCAACACTCATTAAGCACACATGATCCACATTGTCACCATCAGGAAAGTCCAGAGAAATGATGTTCAGCCATGTACACAGGAATTAGCTGAAGAGGCTGGAGCACATCAAAATAATATCATGGAAAAAAAAAAGACAGGACAGTACAGTGGCATAGTGGTTAGCACTCCTGCCTTGCAGCACTGGGATCCATGTCTCAAATCCCAAGCAAGACACTATCTACATGGGGCTTGCATCATCTCCCTGTTCTTGGGATTCCTCCAGGTAGTCTGTTTTCATCACACAAGCCAAAAAAATTCTGCTAGGTAAATTGGCTCTGGTATGTGTAACAATGCATGTGAGATGGGGGCCTTAGATTGTAAACTCCTTGAAGGCAAGGACTATTGTGAAGTTATGCGCAAAACTGTCAGTGCAATACTGTATGAATACCTGTAATTAGCAAATTTCATTCAGTTAGGTCTCATTCTGATGGGTGTCAGCACAGATTGCTATTCAGAGGGTGGTGGGGAAGCAATATATTACCTCCTTACCACCTGTTATAACCCAGAAAAAAACCAAACCACTGTGTCCACAATTGCGAGCACTGCAAGGCGGTTGTGGCGCTGCCCTATTCACTTGAATGGGTAACATTCGGTGGCAGTACTGTTTACTGTACAACAGTACTCTTTACGTATTTTAACAATGAGCTTACCAAGCCATGTGAATTGCCAAGATCTGTACCATATTGACTGCGGAGCCATGATATTCCCTTAGAACAGGTGGATTTGGCTGTAGGCAGGTTTGGCAGGTTGTCTCTCAAACCTTCCAATGTCATAATTCTGCACATGCTCTCCTGGTTTGCTGTGCGAATCAAATTTTTGGCAAACTGTAGGCTCTCAATTTTATTCATTAAGCTTCTTAGTAGGTGAAAACTGCTTGAATTTTTTTAAAAAGTGTTTCTTAAGGTCAATTGTTTATTTTTTACACACAGAGAGGCCCTGATCCTCCTCTTGCGATTCCCCCACCAGCACTCCTGGCCCCTCTCTCCTGCCACGTGTCCCTATAGCAAGCCGCTTGCTCACTTCCTAGACAACTCTGTGTGTCCAGACTCCTTCTCTCTCCTCACTGGCTGTAACTGACAGCAGTGGAAGCCAATGGATCAAGCTGCTGTCTTTGAGCCAATGAGGAGGGAGAGAGCTGAGAGAGCCTCTGTTCTTGTGCACGTTGCTGGATCAAGATCAGGCTCAGGTAAGTATTGGGGGGAGGGGCTGAATGCAGTAGATTTTTTACTTTAATGTATAGAATGCATTAAAGTGGTATTAAAAAATAAATAAATAATAAACATGTCATGCTTACCTGCTCTTCTTCTCAGGTCCCTCGCCGATGCTCCTAGCTCCTCCCCTTGACCAATGGCCCCAATAGCAGGCTGCTTGATATGGGGGTACTGGTGCGTGCTTGCTCCTGAGCCCAGCTCTATGTGTCCATAGGACACATAGAGCTATGCCCCCCACCCCGATCTCTCCTCATTGAGAGCTGAGGCTCTCATACAAAGGTTCTCATGCAAAACGCTGGATCAAGAAGGGTTAAACTGCTTAAAATTGGTTAGTGAAGAAACTTCACTATTAGTGAGTATTAGTGGGGGCTATGGGGGAAGCAGCACTGAAAAGGTTTTTTTAAAAACGTTCAGCCTTTACAATGGCTTTAAGGTGAAAACCCTTCTGCCTTTACTGGAAGATGTTGTTTTGAGGGAATTAGTTTGGGTCAATTAATTAAGTGTACTGTAATTTGCGTGTGTTTTTTGGTGTATTTATTCATCTTTCATACTGTTCTTTAAAATGTTATATTTTACTTTTTTGTCCTTAAAAAAATAATATATAAAATAATAAATAACGAGGGACTTTTTCTGAAAATCTAGGATAGTGTAAAGGATCTTCCATAACCCTCAGAAGCCATGTAAAGCGCATTGCACATTTAAAACCCATCAAAAGCACTTTTAGTTCTCCTTTTTTATTGACTCCAATGCATTTTTGCCAAATGGTAAAATTTGGCTAAATTCTTCCTGTTTCTGTGGAAATGAAAATTCAAATTTTAGTTCATCCCAAATTATGATTGTTAAGATGGGCAATTAGAACAACTAATGTATCACATTTCCCTTAAGTCCCATGAAGGATTAAATCTACTGCTTGTTGGAGCGTGTTTTACTCTCTCAAGCTCACTGATTTTCCAAAAAAAAAAATTAAAAATTATTTGCGATCTTTCTATGACTTGTTCTTTTGTTTTGCTGGTCATTCCCCCTGCCCCCATTGTGGTAGGGCTTACCAATATCAAAGACTGCTTCTGCTCCCAGACCAGGCCACCATCAGATCACCCAACAGTGGGATTTCCAGCTAGGTCAAAGCTTTTGTATTGAATGAAGTTTCTTCACTAACCAATTTTAAGCAGTTTAACCCATATAATTTCCACAGAAGTCTCAGAAATCTAGC
This sequence comes from Staurois parvus, assembly GCF_062004578.1. NCBI lineage: Eukaryota > Metazoa > Chordata > Amphibia > Anura > Ranidae > Staurois > Staurois parvus. The sequence continues at coordinate 1,826,686 of NW_028318146.1, forward strand.
CAAGTCTGGCATACCAAATCACATTAAAGTGGGATGGATGGCGTGTTATTTTGCACATTGAAGCACCTTTTATTCCACTGAAAAAGAAACGAGATTGTGAGCCGAGCCTGCAGAAAGATAGGTTGAAAATGGGTAATTAGCAAAGTGACAGTCATTGTAACTGAGCTGCCAATTCAAGATGGATGTAGCGGGGTTATCTGTAGTGTCAATGCAGTCAGAGGAACTAACCTCTGAATTCCACCTTTGAAAACCAGCATTCTTTCTTCCTTGTGTGTCTGCTATGGATGTTCTCACCTGTCAAATTACTGGCCTTCTGTATATCCTTACTGAAGCCGGCTGCATTCCTGCAGACTTCATGTCTTTGTTTGGTCCTTTGACTATCCAATTAAAAATATACATACAATAAAGTTTACAAAGAGCCTGTCCCCCCCCCCCCCCAAAAAAGGGCATTACTGGTGTGAACTGGAAAGGCCACACGGGAGAGGTCAGGATGTTTTCTCTTAAAAGGTCTAGGGCAAAAATATTAATGGATAGCAAAGTCATCTGATAGTGGGCATATGCAGCTGGATGTTTCAAGCATCGCCTGTGGCACTTGGAAACCTTCCGGCAATATAGAATGTAAAGCTAAACTTCAGGCAAATATATACACAGATGAAATACCCAGATGTTTTACCTGCCAAAAGAGTTGTATTTTTGTCCATCCAGTCCTGATATATACATGGCACTGGAACACAGTACAGCCCTCTCAGGCAGGACAAAGGACCTACATTTTCTTTATTGCTGTTAAGTAACACTTGTTGGTCTTGCCCCTCCCCCAGGCTTGAGACTGGACAGTGAAAGAAGAAGCAGTACACTGATAAGCTTTCCCCTCTGCATTCTTCTCCTTTCAGCATGCTCTTCACACTGCAGCACACCCAGCTGGCTCTCTGTGCTGCTTCTCCTCTCCCTCTCTGAGCTTTTCTTACAGTAGACTAGAAGAGGCTGATACCAGGTTAAATTCAGATACTCACACTGTTGACATTTAAAAAAAAATCCATAATAAATAATGATGTATTTAAAAGTAACTCCACTTTTGTTAAAAAAAAAACATTCCGCTCTAGGTGATCTATGTACAATGCAGGGATTTTAACAAACTTTAACCACTTCAATTCATAGATTTCACACGTAGTAAGCAATGATGTCAGGAAGTGACATCTTGTTTACTACTGTTCCTGTGATCACTGATTGGCCAATCAGTGATCACATGAATCAGGACCTCACACAGAGGTCATGTACAGCGATCCCAGGAAGCACGCACAGGCAGTGAATGCGGAGGCCGTTTATAAATGGCCACCCGCTACTGCACTGCTCCCGTCCAGCTGTTTATGTACATGGGCCAGATGGTAGCAGTGCAGGAGCGGGTGGCCATTTATAAACGGCCTCCGCATTCACTGCCTGTGCGCGCTCCCTGGGATCGCTGTACAGGACATCTGTGTGAGGTCCTGATTCGTGTGATCACTGATTAGCCAATTAGTGATCACATGAATAGTAGTAAGCAAGATGTCACGTCCTGACATCATTGCTTACTACGTGTGAAATCTGTGAATGATCACCGAGGTCACATGGTACAAGGCTATTCACAACAGCCTTGTACCATGTGACAAGCTGTGACCAATCACAGCTCACACAGTATTTCTCAATGGCTGCAAGAATGCAGCCAGAGAGAAGGAGAAATGATTGCTTTTACAGCCTTTATGGGTGTAAAAGCAATCAGTGTAAAAAGAAAAAAAAATCTTCATCACCCCCCCCCCCGACCCCCCCACAAGTAGTACAGTGGCACTATGGTGACAGTATGTTAAAAAAAAAAAAAAAGACATAAATAATAATATAAAAAAATAAATTAAAAATGTAAAAAAAAGTTTTTGAAAAATTATAATTTTTGGTTATAAACTAATTTGGGTTATTTATTTTTTTTACTGAAAAGATAGATGAATACATTTTGGCCAAGATTTATGAAGAAAGATTTATTTGCAAAATTTTATAATAAAAACTTTTTTTTTCAAAATGTTTTGACTTTTTCATTTATATAGCAAAAAAATAAAAATCCCAGTGATGAATAAATACCAGCAAAATAAAGTTTTATATGTCTCAAAAATGCTAAAAAATTCATATGGGTGCAGTGTTGCATGACCGCGCAATTGTTATTCAAAGTGTGATAGCACTGAAAGCTGAAAATTGGTCTGGGCAGGAAGGGGGTGAAAGTGTCCAGACTTGAAGTGGTTAAAGAGCCCTACACTTTGTTATTCTGAAGAAATGGCTGTTTGTTCGTTTGTGCCCATGTGCAGAGTGAATCTGTATGGGACTAGTATTATAATTATCAGTCAGCTGCTGCGCTTGCAGGGCTCTAATGAGAAAAGTGGCAGGGTCTGCATCCCATTTTTGTTGCAGGGGATGCCCAAAATCTAATTTGTATCTTAGTGCAAACTTCTAGAAAAATCAGTGAGCCAATCACACAAGCAGGAAATGACATATCTGGGAAGGCATTCTGTACACCATCTGTGTACAGAGCACCTCCAGGTTGCCATTGTGCATTACATTTTACAAAATTACAGCACTGCAGATTGAAAAGGAAAGGTAATTTTTAATAACAATCAATTACAATATGACTTGTGTTGCAATTGTATACACTATATTCATTTTTTTTGCAAATTTTTTCCCATGAAAATAGTGTTACCCTTTAATGATTACTAACCTTCATTATTGTGTGCCTTTTATATCTGCCTGGAGTTCATCTTTAACATCAGTGATCAATATCGCATGCAGGAATTTTCAGCATGTTGGAGTTCATATAGTGAACCGGTGTAGAGGTATTCACCCTGAGGTCATCACAGAGGACAAGGGGGCACTCTTTACGTCTGGAGGAAAAGAAATGTAATCTCCAAACATGGAAAGGTTTCTTCACAGTGAGAGCTGTGAAAATGTGGAATAGACTCCCTCAAGAGTTGGTTCTGGCCAGCTCAGTGGATTGCTTTAAAAAAGTCCTGGATTGTTTCTTAGATACACAGAATATAACTGGATACTAACATTTATAGGTAACGTTGATCCAGGGAATATCCGATTGCCTCTCGGGGGATCAGGATGGAATTTTTTCCCTGTGGGAGCAAATTAGATCGTGCTTTGCTGGGGTTTTTTTTGCCTTCCTCTGGATCAACTATTGGTATAGGATTATAACTTTTTTTTTTCTATGGTTGAACTGGATGGACTTTTGTTTTTTTTCAGCCAGACTAACTATATATACCCTCCATGTGACCTGACCCTGATCATTTCCTTAAAAAGACACTCAGGTATGACTGTGCCTGCAGAAAACCCTGTTGAATGGCTCTTTAATCACCTCTCCTCTCCCAGCTGGCAATTGGTAAGGGAAGAATCAGCAGCAAATTGTTTGGGTCATTTCTGTGCTCACCCCTCCTGCTAGCATACTCACAGTGTTAGATTGACTATGCAAAATAGTAAGGTATGATTGGCTCAGTGTGCAGAGACTCCCTCCTTCAGACTAAGTGTTGAGGACTACAGAAGGATAATATAAAGACATCCTGTGTGCAAATGCATCTAAACCCAAGAACAAAATGTGATATACTCAGGTTTACCGGTCTTTAGATGTGCTGGCTGCATTCCTTTTTTTCAGGCTTTTGTCCTTTGCTTTAAAGCGTTCACAACCTTGCATTCCGGGAAGGTGTGCAGAAGTGCCCATTCCAGGAAACATGCATAGAATGCACCAACATGCAACTTTTGTTGCATGCCAAAACGTGTATTGCAAAAACACATGAGTTCAGTGCCAATGAAAGGTGCAGGGAAAACACGATGCATCGCATTACATAGGTGTGAATGGGGCCTAAACTGAAGATCATGTCATAGGGTGACAATCTTTTTATTCAAAGAGTTTTATTGAAATGCAGAAAAATATAAAGTGCTGGGACATGCATATTAATATTCAGGCTGGCCATACATTATACAATTTTCTTGGGAATTTTGCTTTAGATTTACCAAAAACCATAGAATACGAGATCAAACCCAAACAACACTTTCAGTTGTATCTAATTAGCACTATATAGTTGAAGGTAAATCTAAAGGAAATGTATTTATTTCAGGTACTTATATAGCGCCATCCATTTACTCAGCGCTTTACATATATATTGTACATTCACATCAGTCCCTAACCCTCAAGGGGTGTACAATCTACAGTCCCTAACTCACATTCATACATACACATACTAGGGCCAATTTAGACAGGAGCCAATTATTATTATATTATTATTAATATACAGGATTTATATAGCGCTAAAAGGTTTGCCCAGCACTGTACATTATAGTGGGGGACAGAACATGAGACAATACAGTAACAGAACAATACAAGAGGGGTTCCAGGGTCCTGTTCTATCGAGCTTACAATCTAAGAGGGAGGGGATAGTGGTACAGGAGGAAGTGGCTGTGGGGGATGGAGTGGTAGGAGGAGTGGAGGAGATCGGCTGTTAGGTGAGGGCGGGGTAGGCTTCCCTGAAGAGATGGGTTTTCAGGGTGCGCCTAAAGGAGAGGAGGGTAGGTGACAGTCTGATGGATTGGGGTAGTGAGTTCCAGAGGATGGGGGAAGTCCTGGAGAAGTCCTACAGTCGGGCGTGGGAGGTGGAGACCAGGGAGCTAGAAAGTAGGAGGTCTTGTGAGGTGCGAAGATTACGGGTAGGGTGGTATTTGGGTATCAGGTCGGTGAGGTAGTTTGGGGCAGCATTATGAATGGCTTTGTATGTCTGTGTTAGTAGTTTGAATTTAATGCGTTGGGCAATCGGGAGCCAGTGGAGGGAATGACAGAGGGGGGTGACAGAAGTGGAGTGGTTGGTAAGGTGGATGAGTCTGGCCGCTGAGTTCAGGATAGACTGAAGCAGGGATAGTCTGCGATGGGGTAGGCCGGTGAGGAGGGAGTTGCAGTAGTCCAGACGTGAGATAATAAGGGAGTGAACGAGTTGTTTAGTAGTGTCTGGGGTTAGGAACGAACGTATTTTCGAGATGTTGCGGAGGTGGAGCCTGCATGAGTTTGCCAACGATTGGACATGGGGTTGGAAGGACAGGTTTGAGTCTAGAGTGACACCTAGGACTTTGGCTTGTGGGGTGGGACTGATGGTGGCGTTGTTGGTCGTGATGGGCTGGGGGGAAAATCAGGAGCTCGGTTTTGGAAATGTTCAATTTGAGGAAATGGAGCGACATCCAGTCTGATATGTCGTTCAGGAGGTGGGTGATACGGGCGGAGACTGAAGGGGTGAGTTGAGGGGTGGAGAGGTAAATTTGCGTGTCATCGGCGTAGAGATGATAGTTGAAGCCGTGGGAGTGTATCAGTGTGCCGAGGGAGGAGGTGTAGATGGAGAAGAGAGCTTACAATCTGCAATCAATTAACCTACCAGCATGTCTTTGGAGTGTGGGTGGAAACCTACGCAGGCACAGGGAGAACATGCAAACTCCAGGCAGGTGGTGCCATGGTTGGGATTTGAACTAATGACCCCAGGACTGCCAGGTGGAAGTGCTAACCATTTAGCCACTGTGCTGCCTATTAAAATGGGCAGAAAAAATGTATACTGTATGGCCAGCTTAAGGCTGGCCATACATTATACAATTTACTTGAGATTTTTGCTTTAGATTTACCAAAAACCATATAATATGAGGTCAAACCCAAACAACACTTTCAGTTGAATCCAATTAGGCAGGCCCTTGCACTACATAGTTAAAGGTAAATCTAAAGGAAATTGGGCAGAAAATTGTATAATGTATGGCCAGCCTAAGACATAGTCCTGTCCAGAATAATTTTGGGCATACATTGAAATACATGTGCGTACATTAGACAGGGTGACAACTTTTACTTAATGTACGGTATCTATGGAGGAGCAGCATTATTGCCCTAGGGCAGGACTACAGAACACCTCCCCCTCTCCTTATCACCATAACATAGAGAGGGGGTATTTTGTAGTTTACAGAAGAACAATGCAGCACAGGTAATAATTATTATTATTATACAGGATTTATATAGCGCCAACAGTTTGCTCAGCTCTTTACAATATAACGGGAGACAATACAGCAACAATACAGTTCAATACAAGAGGGTTAAGAGAGCCCTGATCCTTGGAGCTTACAATCTAAGATCAATGCACAAGATATCTGGCAGGATCAACAGGTATTTGTTTGCACTTATAAAACAGGTATAACAAAATCCATCCAATATGATCATTATAACAGATCACAAAGGAGCAAATAAGAAAAGTTCATTGCTAGGATTCACATAAACTTTCATTGCTTTTTGTAACAACTGCATAATAAAGAGCGATTTTTGGAACTGAAGGGCATAAGAGCTTTCAGGCATTCAGCATGAAATGTATTTACTGGAGTTTTTATGTTAAAGCATAATTATTTTATATTATAAGTTGTTGGGGGGGGGGTACACTAATTGCTGGATATGGTTCCTCTGTGTGTGGCAAACATAGTCATTAAATCACAGAATTACTCAGAGGACACAAAAATGACTTGAGATTTGGCCTCAAAATTGTTCTTTATCGTCTTCTATAATACGCTTCCACTGTAATCAAGCCGCTTGAATGAGACCCAAATGTAACCCATCTGATTGTAATTGAAGTCCTTTTAACATCTTCATGCATAGTGATCATAGGCATAATGAAACAACATGAACACAATGACATTTTATTCAAGGGGAAAAAAAAACTTTTTCTCTGTACTAGTGTGGACATAGCCTTAACTGAAACATATGTTTGATCAGTTTTCTAATTACAGTTTTTTCCAATTAAATGTTCTGACTCCAGTATCACATGTGGTCACAGACATATTACAAACCACATCAACCAGGCTCAATAAACTTTTGTTTTCTATTAAACAAACCATTGTGATATTAAATGCTTACACCCTTTATATAAAAAATAACTATTGCCTAGATCAGTGTTTTCCAACCTTTTTCCAGTTGGGGTGCCCTTGAAAAGTATTTTCACTCCTGAGGCACCCCAGTCTAAGGCTTGGTTCACATCACTGCGAATCACGGAATGCGAGCAAAATCATGCACATTCCTGACACAAACACATTGCTCTTTAGCAGACATGCAGAGGCGTCATTTGTTCTTGATGGTACCCCCATGCATTTTCAATCGTGGTGAGTTTTCAGCGTGATTTAAAAAGAAAGGGTCAAGGATTTCTTTCCTTACAGGCAGCACGCAGCAGCACAAATGTGAACCAAGGGCTTGTTCACGTGAGGTTGGAGAGTGGTAAAGCCACACGTGCCAGATGTGTTTTTACCACCCCCAACTGCTCACCCTTTGTAGAGTCAGCAGCTGGAAGTGTACACATTCTGTGACTGGGACTGGAAGTATACCCCCAGGTGAATAGGGCTGACCTGCCACTGACCTGCAACTGTGTGCGTTGCACATGGTTGCGGCGTGGTGATGCTGCATTTAGGGATTAAAATAGGAGGTCAGGAGGTAACATATTGCCTCTACACTGCCTGTCAAATGCCTCTGAAAAGTGATCTGAGCATGGATCACTGTACAAGAACAGAAGGACAAGATTAAAAAAAGGACATACATGCACACATATAAACACACACATACATGTATAAACACACACTATATTGCCAAAAGTATTGGCCGGCTTGCCTTTACACACACATGAACTTTAATGGCATCCCAGTCTTAGTCCGTAGGGTTCAATATTGAGTTGGCCCACCCTTTGCAGCTATAACAGCTTCAACTCTTCTGGGAAAGCCGTCCACAAGGTTTAGGAGGGTGTCTATGGGAAGGTTGGACCAATCTTCCAGAAGCACATTTGTCAGGTCAGGGAAGCACATTTGTCAGGTCAGGCACTGATGTCGGATAAGAAGGCCTGGCTCGAGCTCTCTGCTCTAATTCATCCCAAAGGTGTTCTATCAGGTTGAGGTCAGGACTCTGTACAGGCCAGTCAAGTTCCTCCAAACCAAACTCGCTCATCCATGTCTTTATGAACCTTGCTTTGTACACTGGTGCGCAGTCATGCTAGAACAGGAAGGGGCCATCCCCAAACTGTTCCCACAAAGGTAGGAACATGAAATTGTCCAAAATGTCTTGGTATGCTGATGCCTTAAGAGTTCCCTTCACTGGAACTAAGGGGCCAAGCTCAACCACTAAAAAACAACCCCACACCATAATCCCCCCTCAACCAAACTTTACATTTGGCACAATGCAGTCAGGCAAGTTCCGTTCTCCTGGCAGCTGCCAAACCCAGACACATCCATCGGATTGCCAGACAGAGAAGCGTGATTCCTAACTCCAGAGAACACATCTCCACTGCTCTAGAGTCCAGTGGCCGCGTGCTATACACCACGGCATCCAACACTTTGCATTGCACTTGGTGATGTAAGGCTTGGATGCAGCTGCTCGGCCATGGAAACCCATTCCATGAAGCTCTCTATGCACTGTTGTTGTGCTCATCTGAAGGCCATACCAAGTTTGGAGGTCTTTAGCTATTGACTCTGCAGACAGTTGGCGACTTCTGTGCACTGTGCGCTTTAGCTCTCTCTTGCTTTTACATTCCTATATGTAATTACAGTCAGTGCCGATTTACAGTTTGGCTGGGGATTGGGGAGCTCAGTCTCATGTCACAGTGGCAGCTCCCCAGGCGACACCCCAAGGTGCTGTGGCACCCCAGTTAAAAAAGTCTGGCCTAGAGACAGTAGTGTTGGATGTAACAAAAAATATCTATTGATTGAAGTTCATGTTTAGCAAGTCTTTTCATCCATACACCACTGGAGGCGGTAGACTTGAGCCACACTCAAAAGTAAAATTATTCTCTGAAGGCAACTGTTCCTCAAAGAGAAGCACACCCTTATATAATGAAAGCTGAACTCATTACTTGACATTACTTGACAAGCCAAACATTTTTTCTAATGTAAGCAGTGTAAGTACCTAAATTTGAATTGGTATCAACTTGTTGCTTTCCACTTTACAGCAGAGCTCAGACTGGGAACGGAAGATGCAGCACAAGGAGCCAGTTGTGCTGCAGCACTCATGTGGTAGCAAGTAAAAAAGATATGAGCTCATCAGTCTGCTCCTTCTCTTTTCACTGTCCAGTCAAAGGATGGGGAAGGGACAAGACTTGTAAGTGTTAAGTAGATGTCTTCTGTCCTGCCATACTGGGCTGTATTGTGTAGCTCAGCTGTGTGAATCACTGAATGAACAGAAATACAAGTCTTTTGGCAGATAAGAGTTGTTTTAGTCCTTGTTTACACTGGCGGTTGGGTGTCAGTAAAACCATGCTGTTGAACCACAGTTTCACCACCACCCCCAAACACTACCCCTTTTGTGTGTAGAGCTACCCCCACAGAATCCTCTTAATGTGTTGGGTTCTCTGTTCTCTGCCATGAAACTTGAAGCTGTTTGGTCCCCACAGACACACCTGGTTATAGGTTACTCACACTAAATGCAGTATTAATATTCTACCACTCTATTATAGTACACATAAAATAGACCACAAGCAACCTGAGCAGTAATATGGTGAAGGTAGTATTGAAGAGTAGGCAAATACAATGCATAGAACACAGAAGCAAGGCAACAGAATTTGTTAACTGACGGGAATATTAGCCTCACCTATTGACCTACACCGCGATAAGGCTAAGCCCCACTACACTGGTCTACACAGAATCATTAAAAATAGCATCATCCGTGAAAGCATGAATGACATAAAAGAAGCCTCACTGTAATTCTTAGCAATAACTTCCCAATGCATACATCCCTAGTAGCATATGGGCGTATGCATTCCTGACTAAGGGATACCCCTGGATGTGTCTACAAAGTACTTGGCGCCTATTTGTTAGTGTTGGGGCCCTTCTGTGAGGTGGTACACGTAAAGCTGTCTTTTTAAGGCTATCAGCAGTAGAAGGCTAATGGATCTATTAGTCTCTATGCATTACCTGTGGTCAATAAGGAATTATGCTCAGTAGTTCCAATCACTGCTCCCAATATATACAAAGGATAAGGTCCAGTATGCTTGTTGATCAGTGGTCCCAGAAGTCTCAGTCCTCACAATCAGGTCCTCTCTTATATGGTAGCACACAGTAACAGGTCTACCAAGCTTGGATTTTAAAATCAGCTGTATTTCTCCCCTCTGTATGCAGGGAAGTGTGTGTGTGTGTGTGTGTGTGTGTGTGTGTGTGTGTGTGTGTGTGTGTGTGTGTAGTCCTGCAGCCATAAGCAGGACCTTTATTGAGCAGTGCCCCTTAAAGGAACACATATCCTAATATCCACAGCTGCACAGCAAGTCTTCTCTCTGATGCTCTAATTGGCTCAAGCTCTCCTGCTCCCTGATTGGCTCAGGTTCACTGCCAGGAGGAAGGGGAGGGCAGGCACAAGCTGCTTGGTTGGGGGGGGGATGGTTCACACAGAGCCTGCTCTGCTCACACAGCAGGGAAGCTAAGGGTGAGAGGCAGCTGCTGCAGCACAGTGACAATGGAGTGAGGGAAGTGAAGGGAGAGAAGCACATGCAGCCGGCAGCAATCCCAGCTACAGAGGCAAAGGGCAGAGAAGGGGTGTGTACATAAGCCACGGCTACAATGATTTGCATCACAGGAAAAATTATCCTTGCTGTCGCATTCAATGAGCATCACCATTGCAACCCATTCAATTAAAAGGGGCGCCATGCAACTGCATGCATGGCATGCTAGTACAAGGTTCAAAGGGTTAAAGCAGGCAGTAAGGAGGCAATCCAACTCCTCTTCACTGCCTGTCAAATGCTCTCTAAAGTTCTGATCATAGAACGCTCTTCAGAGAGCCATGCTAGTGTAAACTGGATGGCCATACACTAGTACATTTTCAAACAACCATTATTTTGAACATTTGTATGAAAATGCTCAGTACATTTGATGACTTGATGATTGTCGTTCAAAAGTACTTCAAAATATTGTTTGCGGTTAACATTCGAATTTGAAAAATTTCATTTCCTGATCCAAAACCACATTCACAGTTAGAAATTTGTTAGTTTGAGAAACATTTCTATTCTCCTCCTTTGAATTTTCTCAGCATTGCAGTCAAAATGAGCACTGATTCGACCCCACTAATGATTCAAATATCAAATGAATGTTCCTGAAATAAACATTTTGAACAAATTTCTTCTGCTGTATTGCCAGCTTCATACTTACAGCATGTACAGGGTACAGTATATTATCTGTGTGTTTAGCTGTTTGTCCGGAGTTCAGCTTTAAACTGTGTGTTCACTTTTGCAGTTACATTTGAGAAACCTTCACCATATGTTTGTTATGTGTTCCCCTTCTCTCAACATACCTAAAAATAATTTGAAAAAAATTCTTACTTTAGTTGTTTCTTTAGAGCAGGTAAATACATAGGACTTTATGGGCTACTTAAAATTGTTCAAAATCACATACACTGTGCAATTAATGGAGGCCGTACATGATTCATTTTTGTTTGTTCAACCAGAAAAAAAATTAGCTGATTCCCCCATCCACACATTCAATGTGGATGGGGAAATGTTCCTGCTGTGCTATTGCATTCTGCTGGCAGAGAGCCTTTCTCGCCTGCATAATAAAATTATCAGTGTTGCCAGCTACAGCAGATCAATAGATCAACTTGTACAACCAGCCTGCCCATACCTGGATCTGGATGACCTGGCCGATTTGATCCATGTATGGCCATCTTAGGTGACAAATGTAAGGACAGTTTGTTTTTTTAAGTGCATGAACATGAACCACCAAAGCCTTGAGATCTTAAATATTTTCTAGGCCAGAAAATATGCAGATCTAGATTACAACTGATAATGAGATCTGCCAGCACAGTACAGATAGGGTTCATTATAATAAACATATTTTCCCAGCCCCCTCATAGCTAGGTAGGCTTTTAAGCAAGTGAAATGCAAGTGAAAAGGTAAGCAGCAATTTTTTTTTTTTTAAGCTACATGTTATGAATAAGAACATGTAACAAATATAAAATAGATGACAACCATCAGTCCCTCCCCTCATGCCAGGGTACCAGGTGTAATCCTAGACTCCCATCTGTCCTTTCAGCCCCAAATCCAATCACTGTCCAAATCTTGTAGACTTCACCTCCGCAACATCTCCAAGATACGCCCGTTCCTAACCTCGGAAACTACTGAGCACCTTATTCACTCCCTTGTTATCTCTCACATTGACTATTGTAACTCCCTCCTCATTGGCCGACCTCATCGCTGGCTATCCCCTCTTCAGTCTATCATGAATGCTGCTGCCAGACTCATCCACCTTACTAACCGCTCCATATCTGCCACCCCTCTCTGCCAATCCCTCCACTGGCCTCCACTCAATGACCTCCATCCCTCCGTGCCAATCCCTCCACTGACTTCCCATTGCCCAATGGATAAAATTCAAAACATTAACAATAACATACAGTATAAAGCCATTTATAACTCTGCCCCAATTACATCACCAATCTTGTCTACAAATATCACCCAAACCATACTATCCGCTCCTCGCACGACCTCCTGCTCTCTAGCTCCCTTGTCTCCTCCTCCCAACTCATTTCCAGGACTTCTCCAGAGCTTCCCCCATCCTCTGGAACTCTCTACCCTAATTTATCAGACTATCGCCTACTCTGCTCACTTTTAGGCGATCTCTGAAAACCTATCTCTTCAGGGAAGCCTATCCTGCCCTCATCTTATAATGGAATCTTCTACACCTCCTACCAGTCCATCCCCCACAGTTACTACCTTTTGTACCACCAGCCCCTCCCTCTTAGATTGTAAGCTCCAAAAAGCAGGGCCCTCCTAACCCTCTTGTATTAAACTGTATTGTTGCTGTATTGCCTATTTGTTTATATTGTAAAGCGCTGAGCAAACTGTTGGTGCTATATAAATCCTGTATAATAATAATGTTATCCCAATTCGGCTTCAAAAAGTGGAAATACGGGCTACCTTCATAGTAATTAGAGGAAGGGAGATTAGACAGCCTTTATTCTAGGCCCAAAGGTGGCCATAGAGGGATTTAAATTCAGCAATTTCAATCCACATATGGCCACTGCAGCTGAACAGGAGTCAATTTACCAATCAAATTCTGTTCAACCGCTCTGTTGGATAAAAGCTATTTGCTGCAGCTCTGATTTGTGTATTCTGACAACAGAGGGGAGGATTCCTCAAATTTGTGGATGGTGGAATCCGTTCAGTGGAATCCGTTCAGTGTACCATGTATGGCCAGCTTTAGTCAATTCATCCTCCTGTATACCACAAGAAATTTTACAGATCATTGGTCCCTAGGAATCTTCTTGATTCACAGATTGTACTCCCTTGTGATCTGCAGATTTCCTGGGGTGTTTCTGCTCCTGTGACATTAGGCAAGCAGTAAAGGTCTCATTGGTGTTCAGACATCTGTAAGCGGCATGCTAATACCAATTTAAAGCAATTCATTAGAGCATATTTGGGGTATGTGCGGGATTGCTCTGGGCTCCCTGCGTAAATAAACTCTGGTTTCCTGTAATATTGTTAAGAGTTCAACATGACAGACAATGACAAAGTGTTCTCCTTCGAATGAGACACAATTCTAAGCCCAGCATCCTAATGGGCATCATTCTTTTTACTTTCATGACATGTAATAAGGTCAATCTGAACAGTTAACAACTGGAGGAGGGCAGTTTAAAGCAGAACTAAAATCAAATAAGAGTCCTGAGCCACTGCCCACCCAGCTCTTAGCATAAGCCCACCTGAATATTGCCCATCCGGGACAAAGAAACAGATTTGATGGCTAGTCTGCCCCCTCCGCAACTTAAAGTTATCTTTACTTTGCTTGACAAGGGTAGAATATACGCCTTCCAACCTAACCAAGCCTGCTAGGCCATACCCTCCACCGTTCCAGCTATACAAAATACACAAACCAAGTTTTTGGAGTCAAAATGGCCATAGCAGTCTTTTATTAACCAATAAATTATCTCAACATAAATAACATAACATTCCAAAAATTAGAAACAGAGGAAAAAAACGTGGTGGTCATTTGAGGGCCATAAACCCAACTTAACTTTTGTGGAAAACATCCCTTCAACTTAGGCCACCAGCTGCAACCCACCGGCTTGGGGACAATCCTACTTATCCCCAGCCACAACCCACCAGCTCGGGGACAATCCTACTTATCCCCAGCCACAACCCACCAGCTCGGGGACAATCCTACTTATCCCCAGCCACAACCCACCGGCTTGGGGACAATCCTACTTATCCCCAGCCGCAACTCCCCGGCTCAGAGATAACCCTACTTATCCGCAGTGACCACCATTTTACCTATTCCGAGTTAATCCCTTGTTACCCAGAATGTACTGAGGTCCCCATACCACTGATGGGTTCCGAATCCGTCTCTATACAGGATTCTTTCCTTCTCCAAAGACCAACCATCGCCAAGGCCGCCGTGACAATCCAAACCAAAGCACGAAGGGAAGTGAGGGTGGGAAGCTTCTTCTTTTTCCAACTTCCTCACTGGACTTACTGAGATTGGACACTCCTTTTCCTCCCTGTGAACCCTCCCCAACATCCCCATCCAATCAGGTAAGCCATACTCCCAAAACTTCCTACCCATCTTTTAACCCTATATGCTGTCCCTCTATTCCCCCCAGTCATGTCATCCCTGTGCTTAATTTTATTGTTTTGCTCCGGGCCTACCTCTTCTGCTACCCTGTGAAATACGCTATATCGTCAGAAACATGTATACCTCCCCTACCCGTCTCCTCCTCAATTTTTTGTTTTTCTAGGGCACCCAAAAATGCAACTGTCAGTGTGGTTTTGTTATGTGTTTTTTTGCTCCACCACCAAAAATGCAACTTGCCGGACTTTGAAAAATGCAACAGACTCACAACTGATCAATATGAAGAGTTAATGTGAAGAGTTCAGAGGGGAAATTGGGGCAGTAAAAACACAGATTAACTTCCTGTTTTACTGCTCCCTGGCTGCTCATGTGAATGGAGCTCTAGAGCGATTTTGACTCACTTCCTGTTTTGCTGATAATGTTTTACCAGGAATTTAGGGGATCTCTCCAACAGCATACAAATAAAAATGCAAATGATTTTCTTCAATAAAGAAGTGGAAGGCTAGAACCCCTTGTGGCAGGCGCAGCACCCTTTGGTGCCTTGTGCGCTGTGGCATTAGAAAAATTATGCAATTGTTGTTTCTTTGTTTAATTAGACTGACTTTACTCTGTAATTCCTCCAATGCCGCTCTATGGATGCAGTAGGTTTAAAGAGCACACCGAATACTTTAGTTAACTTCTTTAATAACTTCAATCTTCTTCATATAACTGCTTACAATGGCTTGTTTCATTTATCATACAGTAGCTTATTTCTTTCATATTACAGTGGTTTGATTCAATAGCTTATCTCGATAGGTTCAATAGATTCGATAAATTCGTTCTGTATATTTCGATAAGTTTGTAAGTTCGATAAGTTCGTTAAATTCGTAAGTTCGATATATTCGATGGAACTATTTGGCCTTCTCTGTCTCCATAAAGCTTTCTGATTGGAACTGTCTGTTTCCTCCTCTGTCTGGTGAGCATGTGTCTCTAGAAAATCCTAGCAGGAAGTTTTACACAGGCATAGATGTGAAACTGGCTGGGATTGGTTAAGGCTCTGTACAGTGTGAGGCTGTCTGTGATTGGCTCAGCTCTATACTAACTCTTAA
The DNA here is from genome assembly GCF_062004578.1 of Staurois parvus. Taxonomy (NCBI): domain Eukaryota; kingdom Metazoa; phylum Chordata; class Amphibia; order Anura; family Ranidae; genus Staurois; species Staurois parvus. The sequence continues at coordinate 1,842,366 of NW_028318146.1, forward strand.
AGGCATATTTTCCTTTTCTGCTTCTGCTAACACAATGAATATATAAATGTCATATAACAATCAAAGACATAAGTTACAGCAATGATTCTGCTTTTGGCTTTAACATATGCACATATATACTATACTGAGGTTATTGGCAGGTTTGGTATACATATATACTAGCAACCTAGGACTGGTATTAGCTGGCCAGCTACACTCCCACCAAAATTACCTATAATTCTATGTTCTCAGTAATAGGAATCGAACATGAATTTGAGGAATTTTCCATCAGTTTCTCAACTCTCCAGTGTTACTCTCAAGCAGAACAACTAACTTTTGTATTGGACGTTCCAACTTGAGTGGAGTTGTGAGACGTTTTCCCTTTTTGTCCAGTTTTGAGTCTCCCATTTGTAACAAAACTCTTCTTACTAGTCCTTCTTCATCCTTTCGAGCTTCTAGGACTTTGGCCTTTACTAACACTATGTCATCAACATGAACATTTCTTCTAGGCGTTTGCCATTTACTTCTTAGTATGAGATGAGCTAAGTACTCCTTGCTCCATCTATTCCAAAACTGCTCTGATAGATATTGAACTCTTCGCCATCTTTTCCTTGCGTATAAATCCTCTTTGGTGAAGTTGCCAGGCGGTGGCTCTATGTAATCAGACTTAAGGTGAAGTAGATGGTTGGGCTTTAGAGGCTCCAAGCTTGTTGGGTCGTTGATGTTGTTGACTGTAAGTGGACGACTGTTAACAATAGACATTACTTCATAGAATAGTGTCCTAAGTGAAGCATCATCTAATCTTCCGGCGTTCTTTTTCAAAACTGAACTTAGTACGTTTCTTACAGTTCTGATTTGCCTCTCCCAGACTCCGCCTGTATGGCTTGCATGTGGAGCATTCATGTGAAAATCACACTGTTTCTCTAACAAGTACTCAGTTACTTTTTCTTTATCAATCTCTTTTAGAGCCTTGTTCAATTCATTCTTTGCTCCAACAAAATTAGATCCTTGGTCAGATCTAAGTTCTCTGACAGTACCTCTAATGGCTATGAAACATCTTAAGGCGTTGATAAAGGCGTCGGTTGACATATCTTCCAATATTTCCAGGTGAATTGCTCTGGAGCTTAGACATGTAAATATCAGTCCATATCTCTTGTACTCCTTGCGGTTTTGTTTGGTGATAAATGGGCCGAAGCAATCCATTCCGCTATAAAGAAATGGTGGTGATGGGTTTACACGATCAGCTGGTAGATCAGCCATTCTTTGTTCTTCTGTAGGTCTACATGCCTTTCTACAGATTACACATTTGCTTATGTACTTCGCTATAACTTTGCTTCCTTTCACTATCCAGTAACCACCTTCTCTCAAACAGCTTTGAGTAAAGCTTCTTCCTTGATGCAAGGATTTGTTGTGGTAGTGATTGATAATCAATCTTGTGAAGGTAGAATTTTTGGGTAGAATTGCTGGATGCTTAACTCTGTTAGGTAGCGACGCATTTTCCAGCCTCCCTCCCACCTTCAGTATACCATCCTGCAGAATAAGATTAAGCTTGTACAATGGGTGGTTGTTTGGAAGTCTCTTAGGTTCTTGACTAAGTCTCTTCAATTCATCACCGTAGAATCTTTGATGAATGAGTCTTATAACCGTTTCTTCAGCTTTCACTTTTTCCTCTACATTCAACGATTCTTTCTTCCTGATTCCTTTTGCTAAGCGTTGAATTCGAGCTACTATGTTTATGACTGTATTCCACTTTGAACATTTGGCTAGTCGTTCAAGTATGTCATCTTGACACTTGGCGGCAGTGCTCAATGTTTGAACTACCTTTACTTCTGGATCACCCATAGACAGTTCTGTATAACCTTCACTGGGTATGATTTCCCTTTCCCAAAGGAACTCTGGACCGGTGAACCAGTTTGAATTCATCAATTCTGTTACATTTAGGCCTTTTGAAGCATGATCTGCCGGGTTTTGCTTTGTGTCAACATAGTGCCAATGTTCTGGATTCGTTGCTTTTTGAATTTTTTTAACTCTGTTATCGACAAAAGTGTGTAATCTTCGAGCTTCATTGTTTATGTAACCTAGGACAACTTGTGAGTCTGTCCAAAAATGCTCTTCCTCTATTTTCAGTTCCAATTCTTCTCTCAGAAACTGACTTACTGATGCTGAAACGACGGCTGCCGTTAGTTCGAGTCTTGGTATTGTCTGAATATTGTTGGGTGCTACTCTGGCCTTTCCCATAACTAGGGCACAGTGTATCTTTTCTTCTCCTATTACTCTGATGTAGGAGCACTGACCATAACCATGACTACTGGCATCTGAAAAGTGATGAAGTTCTATTCTCTTGTACTTTCCGAAATCAGGAGGTACAAAACATCTGGGTATCCGAATTTCTTTCAAATTTTGCAAGTCTCTTATCCAACTCTCCCACCTTGGCCTCAAGCCTGCAGGTATGGGTTCGTCCCATCCCAACTTCTGTCTGCATAATTCTTGCAGTATTTCTTTTGCTCTGAGGATTATTGGTGCCAAGAATCCCAACGGATCATATATTGAGGCTACTGTGGAAAGAATGGTACGTCTAGTTGGAACTTTCTCTTCCATGGATATTTCAAAGAAAAAATTGTCGTGTTCTACATTCCATCCCAATCCGAGTATATTCTGAACTGGAAGAGGATCATGGTTAAGATCCACATTCTTTATTGTTGATGCACGTTCGGAGTCACTGATGGATTCTAGTACCTCTCTGTCGTTTGAGATGAATTTGTGAAGACGCAGGTTTCCTTTTGCGCATAACTCTTGGCTCTCTCTCACCAACTGAATTGCCGATTTTGAGGATTCTAGGCTTATAAGACCATCATCTACATAAGAGTTTTTCTTCAAAAAATTTGCTGCTGATGGACAATCCTTTTCATTCTGATTGGCCAGATACTTCATACCATAATTGGCACAACCTGGGGATGAGGCTGCTCCAAACAAGTGTACTTTCATTCTGTATTCTGCTGGCTCTGTATCTGTATCTCCGTCTTCCCACCATAGGAACCTCAGGAAGTCTCTATCTTCTTCCTTCACATGAAATTGGTGGAACATCTTTTCAATGTCGCACATGACTGCTATGGGATACTTTCTGAATCTACAGAGTACTCCAGGTACAGTGTTTGTAAGATCTGGTCCCTTAAGTAGATGATCGTTCAATGCAACATCATTGTACCTTGCTGAGCAATCAAAAACTACTCTGATGTTATCCGGTTTCTTTGGGTGATAGACACCTTGATGTGGGATGTACCACACTTCTCCATTTTTAGGCTGACCATCAACTTTCTCTGCGTGCCCTTCTTTGAGGATTTCTTTCATGAAATTCAAATAATCGTCTTTGAGTTTGGGATCTCTTCCCATCCTTTTCTTTAAGCTTTTCAATCTTGCCAGGGCAAGATCTCTGTTATTTGGCAGATGAGGTCGTTCTCTAAAAGGTAGGGGCATTTCAAGATAACCGTGTTGATTTTGCTGAATATTATCTTCTAGAAACTTGTACAAACTTTATGTCCTCTTGGGATACACTCTTTTCATTACAACTTACGTCTGCAAAGTCGGATTCTAGGATTTTGAGTACTTTCGCTGGACTTACAGTTGGTAACTCTTGGACAGATATTCTATGACACAATCCTGTCACCTGTCCTGAATCTGCAATCTGTCGTTTTCCTCCAACAACACCCCATCCTAGATCAGTTTGGACTGCGTAGGGTTCACCCTTTCCTCCTGCGATTATCTTTCGTGGCACCAAGGCCTCAGGACAGTCGTAGCCTATCAACAGTCCAACACCAAATTCCTTCAGCGGGGACATTTCATGAGATATGACAGATAGGTGTTCCCATTTGTTGGCTGTTTCACAGGTAGGTATGCGATCTCGATCTAGAGGTATGTTGTCTTTTGTATAAGCTGGAGGTAGATCTAATATGCAGTTTGAGTGGAGTCCTCTAACTCTCAGTCCTTTGACTCTTTGACTGTTCACCAATGTGTCTCTTCCTGTCATTGTGGTGAGTTTGAGTTTCACTGGTTCTGTGGCCACTTGTAATTGAAAGTGAATAAATATTGCTGGAAGTCAGAGGATTCTTTGTTTGTTTCATATTACAATATATTAATTATTTTTTTTATTATTATTATTATTATTATAATTATTATTATTATAACACTGTTATCAGTATTCATAATAATAGTGAAATATTATCAACTATAACATACTATCATATATTTTAATATATTCATTATAATAAGGGCACAAAATTAACAATAATAGCATACGTTGTACAGTGAACAATATACTAAGAAAAAAAATGAACATATAAAAAAACTATAAAACTGTATTCAGTATTGCAATACACATTTTATTAAAATGTTGATATGATATGCGGATCAAAATGAATATTAATTTAGGGTTTATATACTGATAAAATCAATAGTTGTCATATATAGTAATGAAATACTGTAACTAGATAATGAAGGTGATTAAAATAATAATAATTCTGCTTCAATTCTAAAGTTTTTTTTGTGTCGGTTCCCTTGTTGATTATATAAAAATAAAAATAAGTGCAGCACTGGAAACCAAATAACAAAATGGATAAATAGTAAAGTCACATGTCACTCAAGGTGACTAATAATCAATAAACACGTATGAAATGAATGTCAAAAGATATGGGGAGCCCACGTGGGGATCTAATGTAATCCTAAATAGGTGCCTGAAGAACTTGATCCACAGTGGTGAATAAATAAATAAGTGATTTGCGCACTCATCAGAAGTGCGTAAAAAATACGCCTTTGAGATAAGCCTGCCTCATCAGGTGTGTGCGAGGTCATCAATAACCAATGTAAGGGTCAGGATCCTGTACGTCTGCTGGTCACGTCTCAGATGTGGTACTCAGATGTGAAGCACGTTCAGACGGTCCGTTTAAGTGCAGGTTCTGCGGGTGAGGACTCTCAATAAAGAGAGCCCAATAAGGGACACACCATAGAGTGATACTGTAAGGATAATTTATTCACAAATAGGTGTATACAGATAAACAGGAACGTGTGCAAAACCGCATAGGAAAAGGCCATGCACCCTTTGATGATGAGCACCGCTCGAAACGCATCAGAGGGGCTACAGTAGCTGCAAATCTTGACACCGCTGGTGGCCATCCTGAATTCTATACGGTCAGTGCCTTTTCCTATGCGGTTTTGCACACGTTCCTGTTTATCTGTATACACCTATTTGTGAATAAATTGACTGCTTCTACAAACATTTGTGAAAGAATGGGTCGCTCTGAGGAGCTCAGTGAATTCAAGCGTGGTACCGTGATAGGTTGTCACCTGTGCAATAAGTCCATCCGTGACATTTCCTTGCTACTAAATATTCCACGCTCAACTGTTAGTGGTATTATACCAAAGTGGAAAAAACTGGGAATAACAGCAAGTCAGCCACCAAGTGGTAGGCCAGACGGGGTAAACACAACCAGAAGTCGCCAACTGTCTGCAGAGTCAATAGCTAGACCTTCAAAATCCATGTGGTCTTCAGATTAGCACAACAACAGTACATAGAGAGCTTCATGGAATGGGTTTCTATGGCTGAGAAGCTGCATCCAAGCCTTGCATCACCAACTGCAATGCAAAGCGTTGGATGCAGTGGTGTAAACTGTAAAGCATGCCAGCAGTGGACTCTAGAGCAGTGGAGACGTGTTCCCTGCAGTGACGAATCATGCTTCTCTGTCTGGCAATCCAAAGGCCGTGTCTGGGTTGGGAAGTTGCCAGAACGGTACTTGCCTGACTGCACTGTGCCGGGTGTAAAGTTTGGTGGAGGGCGGATTATGGTGTGGGGTTGTTTTTCAGGGGTTGGGCTTGGCCTCTTAGTTCCAGTGAAGGGAACTCTTAAGGCGTCAGCATACCAAGACATTTTGGACAATTTCATGCTCCCATCTTTGTGGGAACAGTTTGGGGATGGCCCCTTCCTGTTCCAATATGACTGCACCACACCAGTGCACAAAGCAAGGTCCATAAAGACATGGATGAGCGAGTTTGGGGTGGAGGAACTTGACTGGCCTGCACAGATTCCTGACCTCAACCCGATAGAACACCTTTGGGATGAATTAGAGTGGAGACTGCGAGCAAGGCCTTCTCATCCGACATCAGTGCCTGACCTCACAAATGTGCTTCTGGAAGAATGGTCAAACCTTCCCATAGACACCCCCCTAAACCTTGTGGACAGCCTTCCCAGAAGAGTTGAGGCTGTTATAGCTGCAAAGGGCGGGCCAACTCAATATTGAACCCTACGGACTAAGACTTGGATGCCATTAACCACTTTACTACCGTCCTATAGCCGAATGACACGATAGTCCAGTACTGGGAGAGTGTCGTATGACGTCCTCCCAGAACATGCCCCCCCGTGCGCTCCCAGAGGGACATCATTTGGACACAGCTGATCACATGACATGGTAAAAGACCAATCACAGCGGCCTTTTGCCACGTGATTAGTTGTGTCCAATCACAGCTGACCACTATGTAAATACACTTGGCGGTTATCGGCAGTGCTTTCCTCATGCTATCACAGCATGAGAAAAGTACTGTCAGTAACTGGCAACTGTCAAAGCAGACATCTGCACTGATAATCAGGGGACTGATTATCAGTGTCCTGATTATCAGAGCAGCCCCAAATGTGCCAACAGTGCTGCCCATCAATGCCCAACAGTGCTACCCATCAGTGCCCAACAGTGCTGCCTATTAGTGCCCAACAGTGCTGCCCATCAGGGCCCATCAGTGCCGCCTATCAATGCCTCCAGTCAGTGCTGCAAGTCAGTGCCACCAATCAGTGCCCTTCAGTGCTACCTATTAGTGCCCTTCAGTGTCGCCTATCAGTACCCATCATTGCAGCCCATCAGTGCCACATATCTGTGCAGTATCATCAGCACCTCCTTACCAATGCCCACCAGTGCCGCCTCATCAGTTCCCATCGGTGCTGCCCATTAGTGCTGCTTATCAGTGCCTCCTCATCAACGCAGATCAGTGAAGGAGAAAAATTACCTGTTTGCAAAATTTTATAATAGAAACAAAGAAAACCTTTTTTTTTCAAAATTTTCGCTCTTTTTTTGGTTTATAATGCAAAAAATAAAACACCCAGATGTAATTAAATACCACCAAAAGAAAGCTCTATTTGTTTGAAAAAAAATGATAAAAGTTTCATACAGGTACAGTGTTGCATGACCACACAATTTTCGTGCAAAGTGCAACAGCGCTGAAAGCTAAAAATTAGCCTGGGCAGGAAGGTGGTAAAAGTGCCCGGTAGGCAAGGGGTTAAAGAGTTGCGGGTGCTAAATGCTGAAAAACATACAGTCCAACTTCCCATGTGCACACTAGACTGCTGTAAAGGCCATATTGATGACGAGCATTAGCTGTAGCCACAGAGGAAATAACATATAACCTCAGGGCTGTCAGTGAGGGGATGGGCCTTGTGGGATGTTTCTCAGTCTTACTAAACCGGTGCTAATTGACTCTAATTACAAATACAAGACTGTAAGCTCTATGGAGGGAGGCCTCCTTACTTGCAGTTATGTGACTTTTCACGCTTATTGCAACTACATGTGTATTTATGGGATATACAACCTACAATTTCCTCACAAGCGACAGACTTACAAGTAAATGTAAACCCTAAAAGAATAATATTAGTTTGCTAAACCACTTTTGTATCATAAACAACTGCCATTCCTTCATATGCTATATCTAACTACTGCTGATCTCATGCAGACACTTTTCAGACACTTTTTAACCATGGGAGCAGTGCAGGGGTAGGTGGCCGTTTATAAACGTGCTGCCCGCTTCCCTGCTTGTGCACGCTCCTGGGAGCACGCAGCACTGTTTCCCGGTCGCTGTACAGGACCTCTGTGTGAGATCCCAATCATGTGATCACTGATTGGCCAAAAGTAGTAAGCACGATGTCACTTCCTGACATCATTGCTTACTACGTGTGAAATCTGTGAATAATCACAGAGGTCACATGGTACAAGGCTATTCACAACAGCCTTGTACCATGTGACAAGCTGTGACCAATCACAGCTCTCACAGTATTTCTCAATGGCTGCAAGAATGCAGCCAGAGAGAAGGAGAAATGATTGCTTTTACAGCCTTTATGGGTGTAACAGCAATCAGTGTAAAAAAAAAAATCTTCATCACCCCCCCACAAGTAGTACAGAGTCACTATGGTGACACTGTACTGCTAGGGTGACAGTATGTTAAAGAAAAAAAAAACATAAATAACAATACAAGAAAAAAAAAAATGTACAAACAAATTAGGAAAAATTATAATTTTTTGGTTATAAACTAATTTGGGCTATTTTTTTTTTTTACTAAAAAGATAACTGAATTAATTTTTGGCCAATATTTATGAAGAAAGATTATTTATTTGCAAAATTTTATAAGAAAAACACTTTTTTTCAAACTTTTTGGACATTTTCATTTATATAGCAAAAAAAATAAAAATCCCAGTGGTGAATAAATACCACTAAAATAAAGTTTTATCTGTCTTAAAAAAAATGCTAAAAAATTCATATGGGTACAGTGATGCATGACTGCGCAATTGTCATTTAAAGTGTGATAGCACTGAAAGCTGAAAATTGGCCTGGACAGGAAGGGGGTAAGAGTGTCCGGACATGAAGTGGTTAATCAACATACACTCCAGTGATGGCTGCATGCCATTTATTGGGGGGGGGGTTTCCTGAGAGTGACAACAGTGAGCTATGCTTGGTAGTCTCCTTCGGAAACCCTTGCAACAGGGTGACCACGCAGGAGCACACCTGGGAGATTAGGACAGATCATTTTCACCCTTTTAATAGGAAGCGCCTAAACAAGGATGTTCATGGAACGTTCACCAAATATGTTAATCATATAAATGCCCCGGAACTCAAGGAGTTAAAACAAGCTCATGACTGCAGCAGCCGTCTGCTGGCTATCCAGTAAAACTGGGACTTTTGTGGGACTATGAAGGCTTGACATACTTGATATCTAATTACTCAACGCAACCCCATCTTTTTATATTTTACCCAAAAAGTGGGTATTATTATGAGTGCACTAAAATTACTTTTTTGCTAATTTTTTTCCTGCAAATATGGATCGGACACATATTTGTGAGAATATGTAAAGTAAAAAAAAATGCAACTGCCAGCATTATGTTTTAGAGGGCCTCTCCTTTCAGAAAATATATAATTGTTTGGGGGTTTTACGTCATTTTCTAGAAAAAAATGCAGCTTTTAACGTGTGAAAAAAGTAAAAAAGATTTATAAAAGCTGAACATTTAAAAATATTAAAATGGCTTTTAAAATTTACATTAATATGTATTTATTCATTTTATATGATTACAGTCTTTTGGTACAATCTACTGTAAATTTTACCTGTTTCTACATTCTTTGGAACTTTTTCAAATCCTTCCACTTTGTTTAAAATTTTTACCTAGAAATAAATCAATGAAAGATAGAGAGAATGCCTTTAGCCTTGGTTCACATTAGTGCGACCTGAAAGTCACGCGACTTACAATGCGACTTTGCCAGGCAACTTGAGAAATACTTTGAAACGACTCTGAAGCAACTTTGAAGCAACTTCCAGGGAATGCCTGGGTAATCTTTCTGTAATCTTTCTGTAATGTTGGATCCAAATCACATCAGTATAGATGAGGATCCGACTTGGAGGTGACTTCCATTAAAGTCTATGGCCACAAGTTGGATATAAGTCGCCTTGAAGTAGTACAGGAACCTTTTCTAAAGTTTGAGCGACTTCAGTAGTGCTAATTAGGACAGCTCTCATTGACTAACATGGGATTTCACATGTCTTGGTACTTGGGGTCTCACCAGTCCTATCCCAAGTCCTGGCAGTGTGAACTGGCCCTTATTTGAAGAAAAACTGCTGAACAGGTGAATGTCTTTATGACCTTGGTGAAAATGTTCTTGGAAATGCGCATTACTACAAAAGGTGTAGAATATAAAATGCAAATGCCTTTCCAGAAGAAGGTGTGATCTCAGACACTTGTATGAATGGCTGAGAATAAGTTCATTCTGTGATGAGAACCAGTTGGCTGAATTAACTTTCTTCAGTTAGAGACACATTTCCCTTTTTTAGGGTTTGATTTGCATCTTTTGCATTTTCCGGACTTGTTATTTTCAGCTTACTGAATGGCAAAAGGGAAGTGTGAGGGATAGATTGACAGCCCCCCCAGGCTACTCTTCTCCAACATAAAAAAATGCCAAAGGGAGAATGAATGGGCCTCTATACCTGTGGCATATACCTAAAATGAACCTGAGCTTTGTCAAGGTGGAGCAAACAAACAGTTTCACAAGATATCTAAATCCAACAAAATTTTATATATTGCAGCTTACCTGTCCTTAAATGTGGTGGCTGCATTCATTTTCTTTTTTGTTGATCTTGCCAGAAATGCCATGTCTTTGTCACCACCGGTAACTTGAACTGAAATCACAAAAAATGTTACCATATTCTTCAATCTGTCCACCTTTACTTCCAATTCCCCTACACCCTTATGTACTGAAGAGAGGACTATATGTTTTTTGCCATATTTCACCTCTCCTGTGCTATGTGAGCAGCAATAGTTACATATATAAGTTGTGCTCCCCTCCAAAGGGAAATATCAGGTCTCACATATCTGTCCACAATGTCCAGGGACAGCTGTCGCCCACCAGCTTCCATGCAGCACTCTTCTGTGATAAAAAATATATCTCTTTAGGCCAGCTTGCACTGGTGATGGCCTTAGTAAATATCTTCAAATACAGATTCTTTTGGACCCTCAATCAAACACATGCTGAGGCCTAACATCAGCTATCCACTACACAAGCTGCATCCCAGGGGCAACAGCCCCAGGAGAAAGAGACTCTGAGCAAGTCTCCCAAACATGTATCCTCTCCCTCAGCCACCAGCTGGATGTCCCTCCCAGGGTTTGGCTGAGGTCAGATAAATATTCATAACTTTAGTGGCTGGCCCTCCTACTCTATCACTGGAAGCTTTCTCCAGAGGCAGGTAGGGGCAATCAACCACCAAGCTTAGGGAAACCTGATCAGACTTAGAAACAGATTGCTGCTCTACTGAGTACAGCAGAACCAAAAACCACTCATGGTTCTTGTAAGGGAGGCAGATCAAAACAGAAGTGTTTTTATTGTCAGTATTTTTATGAAGCTCTGCCCATCTTTCTCAAGACTTGAGAAAGATGGACTGAGCTTCATCGAAACATCAATGAACCTGACTCATGAGTGCCTCTATACCTGTTTGGATTTGTAGGGATCTCCTTGCGGGTGAGTAACCATGGGTGGCAAGTTGTACACAATCCCATTACAGTACAGGAAAAACTGAATAGTATTGTAGCCATTTGGTTCCCGTTGTTCAGTCCTTGGACTTCAACCAACTGTCCAAAAAACATATATGTTTATTTGCATGCTGGAATATATTTTAATTGCATTTCACAATCATATTGGTAAATCAAATCACTTTTTGAGTTCAGGTCAACTGTAACACTTACTGATAATATTATCTACACTGATCACAATCACAAATCTTAAAGTGGATGTAAACCCAATCACTAAAATCTCATAAAAGCTTCAATATATTAATGTCACTTCAAAAATCATTTTCCATTTCAATATATTTATTGAGTTTTAAAGTTTTACAATATAATCTAGACACAAACATATATATTTGTCATGGTAGAATTGCAACGAGGTTGGGACCCACATCAGCACCCTTTAGGCAGCTATATACATGTAAGGTTTAAGGGGAAATTATGTTGAAAGAGACAAAAGTAATTTTCAACATTTTAAAATCTACAACTTTTATAAAGAATAATATCTGGTGATCCTGCCATTAAAATCCTTGTTTAGGCATTTCCTGTAGAGGATGACATCACTCCATCGCTGCCTCCCAATTGTGCTTCTGTGTTGTCACCTTGGCATGTGGCCTTCTCATAGAGACTCTAAGTGGCCATCTCAACACACCTCACACAGGCATGGTCTACTGTTGTCACTATCAGGAAACCAGCCCTGAGAAAAGACACGCAACCATCAATGGAGTACATGCATGTAGACCAGAAGTGGCTGCAATAAATCAGCAGCACTGAGATGTAACAACGGAAAAATGGAAAAAAACTTTTTCCAAAAGGATATTATTATTGTTATTATTTTTCAAAGTAACTTACCTTCATTATTTAGTTACAGTATTTCATTATATGACAACCATGTTAATGTTTCAGTATATAAACCTTACATTTATATTCATGTTAATCTAAAGTTCATATAGAATATCATTGTGGTAATATACCGAGAATTGCATTCTTCAAGATCAGTTTTAAAATGTTTTGAGATGTGTTTAATTTTTTTTTATCATTTTGGACATTATTATACTATCATATATTTTATTATATACTTAATATCATTATTGGTATTATTGATATTTCCCCATTAATACCATTTTTATATTTAAGAATCTGGGGATTGCATTCTTGAAGATCAGTTGAAGCATTTTTCTGCGTTTACTATTTTTGTTCATTTTTGGACATTATTATACTTTGATATATTATATACATTATATTATCATTGTTTTTATTGATATTTCACCATTATTACCAATATTGCTAATGTATTAAGGCATGTTGGTGCTATATAAATCCTGTATAATAATAATAATGTGGCCATCGCTGAAATACCTGCATGTAGACAGGAATGGGGGGATTTACTGACCCTGGAGCGTGCAAAATCTGGTGCAGCTCTGCATAGAAACCAATCAGCTTCCAGATTTTATTGTCAACGCTACATGAACAAACTGAAGTTAGAAACTGATTGACTACCATGCACAGCTGCACTGAGATGTCAGCATGGATGAAAAAATAAGAAAAGTTTTTCCAAAAATGCTATTATTATTAACTTACCTTTATTATCTAATTACTGTATCTCATAATGTGATGACCCTTTTCATATACAGTATCTGTATATAAACCTTACATTCATATTCATTTAAATCCATATTTAATATAGATTATCAATATTTAATAATATGAGGATTGCATTCCTGAAGATCAGTTTTGGCATTTGTAGCGGTACCCCTGTAGGAGCCAACAGTTTGGACGCTGCTTCACAGTGCAGATGGACAATGACCCAAAGCATACTGCAAAAGCAACCAAAGAGTTTTTTAAGGGAAAGAAGTGGAATGTTATGCAATGGCCAAGTCAATCACCTGACCTGAATCTGACTGAGCATGCATTTCACTTGCTGAAGACAAAACTGAAGGGAAAATGCCACAAGAACAAGCAGGAACTGAAGACAGTTGCAGTAGAGGCCTGGCAGAGCATCACCAGGGATGAAACCCAGCGTCTGGTGATGTCTATGCGTTCCAGACTTCAGGCTGTAATTGACTGCAAAGGATTTGCAACCAAGTATTAAAAAGTTAAAGTTTGATTTATGATTATTATTCTGTCCCATTACTTTTGGTTCCTTAACAAGTGGGAGGCACATATGCAAACTGTTGTAATTCCTACACCGTTCACCTGATTTGGATGTAAATACCCTCAAAAGCTGACAGTCTGCAGTTAAAGCACATCTTGTTCGTTTCATTTCAAATCCATTGTGGTGGTGTATAGAGCCAAAAATGTTAGAATTGTGTCGATGTCCCAATATGTATGGACCTGACTGTATACTGTATTTTATTATATGCATTATATTATTATTGTTGTTATTGGTAATCCATCATTATTACCAATACTGCTAATGATTAGGACATGTGGCCATCCATGGAGTGTATGCCTGTAGAAAGGAAGGGGTTTATTTACTAAAGCTGGAGAGTGCAAAATCAGGCTCACTTCTGCATAGAAACCAATCAGCTTCTAACCACAGTTTGTTCAATTAAGATTCTGCAATAAAACCTGGAAGCTGATTGGTTTCTGTGCGGAAGTGAGCCTGACTTTGCACTCTCCAGCTTTAGTAAATAAACCCCAAAGTATCTGCAGGAAATCAGCAGTACTGGGATGTCACAATGGATGGAAAAAAGAAGAAACCAGTCAACATGGCAGTATACTACTACATGTATGCTGCCATGGATTGGTGCCAGAAAAAGAAAATTGTGGTAAGTATTTGAAACAATTTTCCATTTTTTTTCAAAAGAAAAAAAAATGGCAATTGTTTATGGTAAATAGCCTTTTGCAAACTATATACCATTTATTTGGGGTTTAAATCTACTTTAAAAAACCCATGATCAATTTCCTTTAAAGCAAGAGGATCGCTAAAACAAATCCAGGCCTAATATCTGCCTGATAAATGCTAACTTTATATTTGAACAAATTCCTGGTAGTCTATAATCACGGAGTAGGAACAGCAGGGACATAACAAATGAGAAGTAACATGTATCATTCATAAAAATGCAATCATATAAAGTCAATGAGAACCACATGTGCATCCTGAAGGACTGTTCAGAGACATAATAAATATTCTCAGACAGCCCTAGAAAAGCTGCTGGGTGCAGGGATTACCAGGCCAAACACTCAGGGTAAAAAAAAAAAGTGCTTGCATTAAAAGCTCCACAATGCAGAGATAATATAAAGCTCTCTCTTCATTTAAAAGCCTCTCTTAATGATTGGCCATTTAAATGGTAAAGGCTTATACATATTGTTTAGGCATTTATCAATCAGCCTGTACTCTGCCTTTGTTATGGAAAATACATGTACAAGTCTTTTAATTGCGCCTACCAGAAGATAAACTCATCCTGTCTCTTCACTGTAAAGGTTGTATTCACTTTGGCTTTTCTGTCTTTCTTTCTCTGTAGTTAAAAAACAAAAAAAAACCCTTTCAATGGGTGTTTAGACAGCTTGAATCGAATGCAGTAAACATTATTGATCTTTAAAGAGCAGCCAAACATCTCCTATTGGTTAAAGGGGAGGTGGGGGGGGGGGGTATTTGGTGGAATATGTTTGGGACCCGAGGATTGTGTTACCGCAATAAATGGCGCCCCGGGCCTAGCTGAGATCGCAAAGCTTACCCAGGGCTGGCAGCGGTAACCCCTGTCACACTGTTTATCCTTAAAAGTGAGTCAAATGAAAGCCAGATTGTGGGTAAGATATACAACATAATGTCGCCAGAATGAGCGCGGCTCAGATGTTTGACAGCTAAATGAGTTACATGTTGATATCTTACAGGGGTCCATTATTCAAATAATCTTTACAAAAACAGGCACTTGGTTGAATGCGTGGTGACCAAGACGGGTTCAAGCTGGGACTGGAGAGGAAGCTCAAAGCTCAAACGCTCGACTTTTCAATTACTTCCAGTTACAGGCAAACAAATCATTCCAAGCCTGCTGGAGCGACCCAGCAAATTCACTTACATGATGCTTTATCTGGGCGATGGGCCTTCCAGATAGACGCGAATAAGGCTCGACTGATGTCACCTTAGCCTGGGTGGTAAAGCATGCGCAGATAGGGCGTGGCAGACAGAAATTGGCCTGGGGCCAAATCTGCAGCAGATGGACCATCTACTATTTATGTTTGTTGCTGATGTTACTTTAAGAATGTGCATTATTACACTCCTAACAGCACAAAATAGAGGGAAAAAAATTATATATATACAGTGTGTATATATATATATATATATATATGATTGTAAGATTGTAGATTGTAAGTTCTAACGAGCAGGGCCCTCTGTTTCCTCTTGTACCAATTGTATTGTAGCTGTAATCTGATTTCTTTTTATGAGGGGGTGAGCAACACCTTGGACAGAGGGATGGCGGTGGATGTGATATACTTGGACTGAGGGGTGGCGGTGGACGTGATATACTTGGACTGAGGGGTGGCGGTGGACGTGATATACTTGGACTGAGGGGTGGCAGTGGACATGGTATACTTGGACAGAGGGGTGGCAGTGGACATGGTATACTTGGACAGAGGGGTGGCAGTGGATGTGGTATACTTGGACAAAGGGGTGGCGGTGGACGTGGTATACTTGGACAGAGGGGTGGTGGTGGACATGGTATACTTGGACAGAGGGGTGGCGGTGGACATGGTATACTTGGACAGAGGGGTGGCTGTGGACGTGGTATACTTGGACAGAGGGGTGGCGGTGGACATGGTATACTTGGACAGAGGGGTGGCTGTGGACGTGGTATACTTGGACAGAGGGGTGGCGGTGGACATGGTATACTTGGATTTTGCAAAAGCGTTTGACACAGTTGCCCACACACGGCTAATGTGTAAGGTAAAGTCCACAGGCTTGGAAAAATCTGTATGTAAATAGATAGAAAACTGGCTAAAAGATCGTATTCAGAGAGTAGTGGTTAATGATTCATACTCTGAATGGTCTAGGGTTGTTAATGGTGTACCCCAAGGTTCAGTGTTGGGACCCTCACTTTTTAATATATTTATAAACAATAAAGGGTCTGGGATTATAAATCCCATTTCAGTCTTTGCAGATGACACCAAGCTGTGCAGTAGAATAACGTCCTTACAGGATGTCTCCAACTTACAAGCCGACCTCAATGCACTGTTTAATTGGGCAACTATGTGGCAAATGAGGTTTAATGTTGATAAATGTAAGGTTCTGCACTTGGGGGCTAAAAATATGCGTGCATCATACATACTAGGGGGGGTACAACTGGGGGAATCAATGGTGGAGAAGGATCTGGGGGTTCTGGTAGATCAAAAAGTTAATAATGGCATGCAATGCCAAGCTGCGGTTTCTAAAGCGAGCAAAATCCTCTCTTGTATTAAAAGAGGTATAGACTCCATATTACCCCAGTACAAATCATTAGTAAGACCTCATCTGGAATATGCAGTTCAGTTTTGAGTACTAATTCACAAAAAGAACATTGGGGAACTGGAGAAAGTGCAGAGAAGGGCAACCAAACTGATAAGAGGCATGGAGGAGCTCAGCTATGAGGAAAGATTAGAGGAACTGAATTTATTCTCTCTTGAGAAGAGGAGACTAAGGGGGATATGATCTCCATGTATAATATATAAGGGGGATATGATCTCCATGTATAATACATAAGGGGGGATATGATCTCCATGTATAATACATAAGGGGGGATATGATCTCCATGTATAATACATAAGGGGGATATGATCTCCATGTATAATACATAAGGGGGGATATGATCTCCCTGTATAATACATAAGGGGGGAATGATCTCCATGTATAATACATAAGGGGGGATATGATCTCCATGTATAATACATAAGGGGGATATGATCTCCATGTATAATACATAAGGGGGGATATGATCTCCATGTATAATACATAAGGGGGGAATGATCTCCATGTATAATACATAAGGGGGGATATGATTAACATGTATAATACATAAGGGGGATATGATCTCCATGTAGAATACATAAGGGGGGATATGATCACCATGTATAATACATAAGGGGGGGATATGATCTCCATGTATAATA
Organism: Staurois parvus; assembly: GCF_062004578.1. Classification (NCBI taxonomy): domain Eukaryota; kingdom Metazoa; phylum Chordata; class Amphibia; order Anura; family Ranidae; genus Staurois; species Staurois parvus. Next base: position 1,859,779 of record NW_028318146.1, read on the forward strand.
CATAAGGGGGATATGATCACCATGTATAATACATAAGGGGGGTATGATCTCCATGTATAATACATAAGGGGGGATATGATCTCCATGTATAATACATAAGGGGGGATATGATCTCCATGTATAATACATAAGGGGGGATATGATCACCATGTATAATACATAAGGGGGATATGATCTCCATGTATAATACATAAGGGGGGGATATGATCTCCATGTATAATACATAAGGGGGGATATGATCTCCATGTATAATACATAAGGGGGGATATGATCTCCATGTATAATACATAAGGGGGGATATGATCTCCATGTATAATACATAAGGGGGGATATGATCACCATGTATAATACATAAGGGGGGATATGATCACCATGTATAATACATAAGGGGGGATATGATCTCCATGTATAATACATAAGGGGGGATATGATCTCCATGTATAATACATATGGGGGGAAATGATCTCCATGTATAATACATAAGGGGGATATGATCACCATGTATAATACATAAGGGGGGATATGATCACCATGTATAATACATAAGGGGGGGATATGATCTCCATGTATAATACATAAGGGGGATATGTTAGGAGTTGGGTTTGGGGTTAAGGTTAGAGGTTCGGGTTATGGGTTAGGGTTACAGTTAGGGGTTAATTTATTGTCTATTATAATTATTTATGTATTAAACATAAATAAATAATAATACATTTATTATTTATTTTTGTTTTTATTTTTTTATGTTAGGGTTAGCAGTTGGGGTTAGAGTTAAAGGTTAGGGGTTGGGTTATGGGGTATATTTATTTTATTTACTTATTTTTGGCTAGGGGTTACGTTTATGGGTTAATTTATTTATTTATTGTGGTTAGGATTAGCGGTTAATACATTTATATATTATTTATTTTATTATTATTATTATTATTATTATTATTACTTACATAGTTACACAGTTAATCTGGCTGAAAAAAAGACAAAAGTCCATCCAGTTCAACCATTAAAAAAAAAAAAAAGTTATAATCCTATACCCACAGTTGATCCAGAGGAAGGCAAAAAAACCCCCAGCAAAGCACGATCCAATTTGCTCCCACAGGGAAAAAAATTCCTTCCTGATCCCCCGAGAGGCAATCAGATACTCCCTGGATCAACTTTACCTATAAATGTTATATCCAGTTATATTCTGTGTATCTAAGAAAGAATCCAGGACTTTTTATTTATTTTATTTAATAGTTATTTAAACATTTATTTATTTTCATTTATTTTTTTTAATTATTGCATTTGATCAGAAAAACACTCAAAAAATGCGTGAAAACACTCAAAAAGTTTTCCGTGTATCTCTATGGAAAAGAAAATGCTTCAAAAACACACCAATCTACCTGAATTGAGCTACAAAAGTAGCTTCAAAAAAGTTTTTGAACTTCAGGCGTTAGGCTTCAGGCAACTTGTTGCAAGGTGTTAAACCATCTACATAGAGAATAATTGATATATTTTCTCCTTGAGTGTTTTGGAACTTGGAGCTTTGTGCTACAAAATGCTCAGGTGGGAACAGGGCCTTAAAGATCATTAGATCACTGCAATTGGCTGTCAGATAGATCAGCAGCCCCCCCTAAACAATAAAATAGGAGCTCCCCTGGTGATCTGACTACAAAACTGTAACTTTGCAGCAAGTCACAAGAGGAGAGGCTTCAGCAGTGTGTCAGACATTTCTGAACATAGCCAAGAACTGAACAGCCACCAGGACATACATGAATGCAGGGGCGGACTGACCATCTGGAAACTCGGGCCCGGGGTCAGTAGGGGGCCTCATGAGATGCCCCTGGTACCTTTTTCATAGGCTTTTTTTTTGTTTGGCCAAGGACACAGTGGCCCCATGATCCCCTATTGCCCGGGGGCCCCATGAGTTGTCAGTCCGCCCCTGCATGAATGTCAACTCTTAGATTGTAAGCTCCAAGGAGCAGGGCCCTTCTAACCCTCTTATATTGAACTGTATCATTGCTGTATTGTCTCCCGATATATTGTAAAGCGCTGAGTAAACTGTTGGTGCTATATAAATCCTGTATAATAATAATAATAATCTCAGTACAGTAAAACTTGCCATAAACTAGTATATTTTTTAATGAATATTCACATGAACATTTCTACAGATATTCTTAATACTTTCAAAGATGTGACAACTCTTGTTCAAAAGTACTTCAAAATTGAATTAACTATTAACATTTGATTTTGGAACAAATAGACTTCCCCAAATGAAAACTACAATCGTTGTTAGAAAAGATTTTCATCCTGCTCCTTTATTTATTTCAGGTACTTATATAGTGCTGTCAATTTACGCAGCACTTTACATATATATTGTACATTCACATCAAGGGGCGGATTGACAACTCATGGGGCCCCCGGGCAATAGGGGATCATGGGGCCCCTGTCTCCTTGCCCAAACTCAAAAAAGCCTATGAAAAAGGTACCAGGGGCATCTCATGGGGCCCCCTACTGACCCCAGGCCCTCAGGCAGTGCCCAAGTTTCCAAATGGGCAGTCTGCCACTGTTCACATCAGTCCCTAACCCTCAAGGGGTGTACAATCTAAGGTCCCTAACTTATATATACTAGGGCCAATTTGGACAAGAGCTGATTAATCTACCAGCATGTCTTTGGAGTGTTGGAGGAAACCAATACATTCACAGGGAGAACATGCAAACTCCAGGCAGGTGGTGCCATGGTTGAGAATTGAACCAACGACGCTAGTACTGCCAGGCGGGAGTGCTAACCATTTGGCCACTGTGCTGCCTGCTACTTTGAATTATCTCCTTACTGTGGTAGAAAAGAAATATCAAATTGACCTCACTAGCAATTAAATCAAAACACGCGTCCTTAAAACTTCAAATTTCAAATACAATTCTACTAGTGTATGGCCATGCCTGAATAAAAATGGTACCATCTATTGGAAAGAAAAGCAGATAAAGGCTTTGTTAGTAAAGTACTGTGATCTCTCTGATGGGTTATAAATACTTGAAGTGTTAGTTTTACATATTGCTTAGCATGCATGCACATTAATGATTAGTGTAGAACTGACCCCTTCCATTGCCGATTAGTGGAAAACTACCGTCTTGTATTGGTAGTCAGTGTAGGTGGGAGATCAGTTTGCCATTGCTCACTGCTCATGGAATGCCTAGCAAGCTCAAGGGGAAGACTAGGGTTCCACAGAACCCTGGTATAAAACCACTGCATTATGGCAACTCTATCACTTGCAAAAGAAGTCTTCACATTCCACACATTTCCTGGTGTGTTAGATGCCTGCATCCCCTGTATTGTGGATCCTACCAATGGTCCCTATATCACTTCAAGGCACACTAGTAATGTAAGAGACCACAGGAGGGATCACAGTGCATGGTGGGGGGGATCAAAATCTGACACTTCCAAATGTGTGTTGGATGTGAAAAATCTGCCAGAGGCTGGAGCTCTTGAACAGAACAAAGTGAGGGCAAGCTGCCCGGTAGACAAGCAAGTATAGAGTCTTCCTTTGCTAGGAGATTTTATTAGATTTTTTTCAAGCAATTTGCGTTGTGCCCATGCAGATTCAAATTGGACAATAGTTTAGAATTCAGTATTTCCAAATGTGTAGAGAAAATTAATGACTGAAATCTATAATGAATTAGCATTGTATTATTGAAGGTATTCTTTGTTAGAAACACTTTCGGGTTTTGTGCTCGTAACATAAAAGTCTGATATTTTAATGTTATCTTTAAGTTGGTTTAAATATTTATTCAAAGAGTTCCTGTTGTCAAGTACAATTTTTTAAAAAGCACAGATAAATTCAGTTTTTTTAGTCATACACACCCTTTTCAATTTTCATAAAAAAAACATTGTCTTGCAATGTGCCTGCAAAATTGCTAGAAATTGTGACTACTCCAAACAGAGCCAATTTTCTAACTCAATCATAGCTCCCTCTCCCTGACATCATAAACAAGATGGAGGTGCCAAGCACAGTTTCCACTGTTTTTTTCTCAGATAGAGGGGGTGGTCTATGGCAGCCTTTCTCAGCCAGGGTGCCCTGGCACCCTGGGGTGCCTTGAGGTTTCTTCGGGGGTGCCTTGAGAAAATGTTTAAAAATTGCCCAAAACTTGTATACAAGCCAACGGGTGGAACAAGCCTGCCTTTTCATTACACAAAGTCACATGTTTTCATTGTGCACCATTACCACCTTCTAGCCGCCAACCAATGACATCATCAGTTGATAAGGAGGATGTTGGTTGTCTGCACAGCACCCTAGTTTGACCCTCCCTGCCCTGCTCCATCAGTGCTGGGGTCACATCAGCTTAGCAATGGAGAAAAACTGTGGGAGAAGAGAAACATTGGAATAGTAGTCAGTACCAGTGTGCAAAAGTGTATTTGTTTTGGAAGAATAAATCCCCTCTAGTGTTGGGTGTCCTACATGTGTGGATGTTACTGCATTATATTAAACTATTAGAATAGTTTTTCACATTTTCGAATTGGGTGACTAAAGACTGTCCATAATTTTAAAGGGTGCCTTGATTGAAAAAAAGGTTCAGAAACACTGGCCTATGGAGACATTTCAGAACATAATAATCAGGTACAAAATAATAAAAAGTTATGTTTTAAGGAGAAAAATATAGGGGCAGGGTCTCTTTAAATCCCAATTGAGGTCTAACACTTGTTCATCATTTTATAGTCCTGTACCCCCATTTTTTAACCTGTGGCTGATTTATGCAAAAAAATTCCAGAAATAATTTTATTTTCGTTATTAAAAAATGCTGCTTGCTTTTTGTTCTTCTACTCCAGTGTTCTGTGCTGGTGGGGCTGGGCAACAGCCACACTCCTCATCCTAATTCAATCCTATTTAGACCTGTATTGAAGTAGAGGGAAAGGGGAGTATCTGACCAGAAATGTTACAATACCAAGCACACTGGGGTTGATTTTTATTTCATTTTAAAAGGTTTTTTTTTAAAATATAGGGTACGCAAAGTGCCCTATACACCGCTGGAGCCGACTTCCTTTGCCTTGTGCTCCTGCATCAATTGAAAAAAAAAGTGCAAGTTTGCAAGAACAGTGTGTACCTAACTTTCCCTACCCTCATAGTAAAAATAAAAGGTAGACATACACCACTTAGGTCTGTTATTCTTATTTAAAGCTGTTTGGCTGCTGGTTAGTTTTACATTATTATTATTATTATTATTATACAGTATTTATATAGAGCCAATAGTTTGCTCAGCGCTTTACACTACTGTATCACCTGCGGTCTCCTACTGAGAGTTTGATAGAAATAGGTCAGTAACAGAACAGTTTTGCAGAACGAGAATTATTATTATACAGTATTTATATAGCGTCAACAGTTCGCTCAGCGCTGTACATTACAATGGGAGACAATACATGAGACAGTACAATAACAATACAATGCGATACACGAGGGGTTCTAGGGCCCTGCTCCTTGGAGCTTACAATCTAGGAGAACAGGGACAGGCTTAGCTAACTGCTGGCCAATTTCTATCTTCAGTGTTTTCAAACTGAATTGCATCAGATTTGAGTGCCGCTGCTGTATGTAGGTTGAACTAATTGCAAGTCCTCATGCACACACTGGACGTTTTTACAGCAGTTGTTTTTGGCGTTTGACTTTTTTTCTACAGTCAATAAACTCCCCAACATGTTATCCTATGTGTCTATGCACACGTAGGCTGTAATTAGAGATGAGCGAATTATTCAAAAATTCGATTCGGCGAATTCGCGGAATAAATTCGATTCGGGTCGAATATATTCGCTGCGAATTTAACTTATAAAAAGGGTGTTTCTAGGCTTCAGAGAGCCTTTATATTAGTGCAGAACACTGTACCTTTAATTTAAATGCCCTTGGAGTCTGCTGGGGAAGAGAAATAATACGGTCAGTCAGTATGACATGCAGATGAGTGCCGTCGATCTTAGAATCACCTCACACTTCACTCATTTGGGCAGTCACGGGGCCAAAACCAGAGTGTGGACCAAAGTGTGGCGGTGGAGGCAGCAGCAATGGGAGGCCATACAGCACCCTATGAAAAAATGGAACCCACCAGCAGTGTGAGGAGACCTGAAAGTGGCACATGGCAGAGTGTGGCGATGGAGACAGCAGCAATGGGAGGCCGTACAGGGACCCATGACACACTCTGGACCTGGCAGCAGCATGAGGAGGCGGTACAGGGGCCCATGACAGATTACGGGCCTGGCAGCAGCATGAGGAGTCGGTACGGGGGCCCATGGCAGATTACGGGCCTGGCAGCAGCAATGGGAGGCCATACAGCACCCTATGACAAAATGGAAACCACCAGCAGTGTGAGGAGACCTGAAAGTGGCACATGGCAGAGTGTGGCGATGGAGACAGCAGCAATGGAAGGCCGTACAGGGACCCATGACACACTCTGGACCTGGCAGCAGCATGAGGAGGCGGTACAGGGGCCCATGACAGATTACGGGCCTGGCAGCAGCATGAGGAGTCGGTACGGGGGCCCATGGCAGATTACGGGCCTGGCAGCAGCAATGGGAGGCCGTACAGGGACCCATGACACACTCTGGACCTGGCAGCAGCATGAGGAGGCGGTACAGGGGCCCATGACAGATTACGGGCCTGGCAGCAGCATGAGGAGTCGGTACGGGGGCCCATGGCAGATTACGGGCCTGGCAGCAGCAATGGGAGGCCCGTAATCTGCCAGCACCCTATGACAAAATGGAACCCACCAGCAGTGTGAGGAGACCTGAAAGTGGCACATGGCAGAGTGTGGCGATGGAGACAGCAGCAATTGGAGGCCGTACAGGGACCCATGACACACTCTGGACCTGGCAGCAGCATGAGGAGGCGGTACAGTGGCCCATGACAGATTACGGGCCTGGCAGCAGGGGCCCGTAATCTGTCATGGGCCCCTGTACCGCCTCCTCATGCTGCTGCCAGGTCCAGAGTGTGTCATGGGTCCCTGTACGGCCTCCCATTGCTGCTGCCAGGCCCGTAATCTGCCATGGGCCCCCGTACCGACTCCTCATGCTGCTGCCAGGCCCGTAATCTGTCATGGGCCCCTGTACCGCCTCCTCATGCTGCTGCCAGGTCCAGAGTGTGTCATGGGTCCCTGTACGGCCTCCCATTGCTGCTGCCAGGCCCGTAATCTGCCATGGGCCCCTGTACCGACTCCTCATGCTGCTGCCAGGCCCGTAATCTGTCATGGGCCCCTGTACCGCCTCCTCATGCTGCTGCCAGGTCCAGAGTGTGTCATGGGTCCCTGTACGGCCTCCCATTGCTGCTGTCTCCATCGCCACACTCTGCCATGTGCCACTTTCAGGTCTCCTCACACTGCTGGTGGGTTCCATTTTGTCATAGGGTGCTGTATGGCCTCCCATTGCTGCAGCAGCAATGGGAGGCCGTACAGGGACCCATGACATACTCTGGACATGGCAGCAGCATGAGGAGGCGGTACAGGGGCCCATGACAGATTACGGGCCTGGCAGCAGCATGAGGAGTCGGTACGGGGGCCCATGGCAGATTACGGGCCTGGCAGCAGCAATGGGAGGCCGTACAGGGACCCATGACACACTCTGGACCTGGCAGCAGCATGAGGAGGCGGTACAGGGGCCCATGACAGATTACGGGCCTGGCAGCAGCAATGGGAGGCCCGTAATCTGCCAGCACCCTATGACAAAATGGAACCCACCAGCAGTGTGAGGAGACCTGAAAGTGGCACATGGCAGAGTGTGGCGATGGAGACAGCAGCAATGGGAGGCCGTACAGGGACCCATGACACACTCTGGACCTGGCAGCAGCATGAGGAGGCGGTACAGGGGCCCATGACAGATTACGGGCCTGGCAGCAGCATGAGGAGTCGGTACGGGGGCCCATGGCAGATTACGGGCCTGGCAGCAGCAATGGGAGGCCGTACAGGGACCCATGACACACTCTGGACCTGGCAGCAGCATGAGGAGGCGGTACAGGGGCCCATGACAGATTACGGGCCTGGCAGCAGCATGAGGAGTCGGTACGGGGGCCCATGGCAGATTACAGGCCTGGCAGCAGCAATGGGAGGCCCGTAATCTGCCAGCACCCTATGACAAAATGGAACCCACCAGCAGTGTGAGGAAACCTGAAAGTGGCACATGGCAGAGTGTGGCGATGGAGACAGCAGCAATGGGAGGCCGTACAGGGACCCATGACACACTCTGGACCTGGCAGCAGCAAGAGGAGGCGGTACAGGGGCCCATGGCAGAGTGGCGAAGCGTAAGCAGCTTAAATTGAAGGCCATACAGAGGCCTATGTTAAAAATAATAACATGTTTGGGGCATGATTCATGGCGGATTTAGTCAGTTGTGTCAGGAACTGGTGGTTTGAAATCCAGACTAATCCACGCCTGATTCATTTTCACAAACGTGAGTCTCTCCACACTTTGGGTGGACAGTCGTGTCCTCCGCGGAGTTACAATACCTCCTGCCGCACTAAACACGCGCTCCACTAAACACAGGTGTCACGCATGAGCTGCCAATGGCTGACATCTAAGTTACACAGGGGAGTACCTTTATCCGCTTGTAACATCAGGAAATCGGTGATGGCCTTTCGCTGTTCGTAAAGGCGGTCTAACATATGTAGGGTTGAATTCCACCTTGTTGCAACGTCGCAGATCAGGCGATGCTGTGGAATTCCGTTCTGCCGCTGCAGCTCAAGGAGGGTGTGCTTTGCGGTGTAGGAATGGCTGAAATGCATGCAAAGTTTACGTGACATTTTAAGGATGTCTTGCAGTGGGATGGTGGATTTTAGGAACCGATTGACAACCAGATTGAACACGTGAGCCATGCATGGCGCATGGCACAACCTTCCTTGACGCAGAGCAGACACCATGTTCTTTCTGTTGTCGGTCAACATGGTTCCGATTTTCAGTTTGCGCGGAGACAGCCATCTGTCGATTTCTCTGTTCATTACACTCAGAAGTTCCTCCCCTGTGTGACTACGTTCGCCAAGGCATACCAGGTGCAGCACAGCGTGACACCGTTGCGCCCTGCACATGTGATATGCCGGTCGGGTAATGGGACTTGGCACGGGGGTGGTGGCTGAGGACACGGCGGAAGAAGAGGTGGTAGAGGTGGACATCTTTGCTGGACCAAGGACGTGCAAACGTGGAGGCAAAAGCGGCGTGACCTGTCCAAGTTGCTGGTGCGGCTGTGCTGGCACCACGTTCACCCAGTGGGCCGTAAATGACATGTACTGTCCCTGACCGTAGTTACAGCTCCACACGTCGGCGCTGCCGTGCACTTTGGCAGAGACCGACATGCTCAAAGACTGGCCCACCATCTCTTCTACATGTGAATGCAGGGCTGGCACTGCCTTTTTGGCGAAGAAATGCCGGCTTGGCACTCTCCACCGCGGCTCGGCACAAGCCATCATTTCTCGGAAAGGTGCTGAGTCCACCACTTGGAAAGGGAGGGACTGCAGCACCAGCAACTTGGACAGGAGGACGTTCAGCTTCTGCACCGTCGGGTGCGTGCTCGCAAACTGTTGTCTCTTGGAAACGGATTCCAAGAAAGATTGCTGACGGAATCCGTGAAGAGGAGTAGCAGGAGAAGGAGCATCTGAACGAGCGGAAGATGCCAACGAGCGACAACTCCCCTCAGCAGAGGTGTTGGAGCCTTGACTGGCTGATAGAGGGCGATTGACGTCGGGTGACGGAGCAAGTAACGGAGCGGGTGATGGAGCGGGGGCTGGGGCAGGCAGAACCGCCGTATCTTTATCACGGTTTTCCCAGGCCACCGAATGGCGACGCTGCATATGCTGACGCAACGCTGTAGTCCCAACATGGGCCCCCTGGCTACGCTTGACTTTCTGGCCACATAGTCGACATACAGCTACGTTTACTTCCTCGGGCGGCTTGACGAAAAATTGCCACACCGCCGAGTAGGAAACTTTGCCCCCGCTACTCCTCACTGGCTGACTGCTACTTCCTCCGTGCACACCGGCACCACTACTGGCCGTGGTGGTAGGCTGCAGTGGAGCTGGTGCTCTACTCCGTGGCCGTTTGCCTCCACTGACACTGCTGCGACCCTGCTGCCTCCTGGGCAACCCACCGACTGTTTTGCTCGCTGCCAAGCTGGCACCCTCTTCTCCTGATGATGCGGAAGCAATAGCCTGATGACGACGAGGCTGCCAAGTGCGATCAGCCTCATCATCATCAATTAGGGTCTCCGCCTCACTACTAGCCCCCTCGGCTGCGTGTGGGTCAGGAGACAGACCTGTCTCTAGACCGGCTACCGAGCCACTCTCCTCGCCAGTACTTCTTTGCCTGGCTGCTGAAGAGGCGGATGTCTCCCCCCGTTCCTGACCGCCCTCTGTTAGCTCTTCCTCACTGTACAGTGGGGCTGAGCCCACAGCATGCGATACTTCGCTTGGTGAGGGAACACCAAAGGACAGGGGCAGGTAGAGGACACGTGATTTCAGTGGGCTTGCTCCCGGGCCATGCCAACTAACGGTTGTGTCTGACGTACCCACCGACCGTTGGCTGTAGGTGTCAGAGGTGACCTGGGAAGAGGAAGACGACCGAGCCAACCAATCGATGACGGCAGGGTTGTCGGTGGAGACACGACCGCTGGATGACACCGGGAGCACTGGCCTCTGGCTGCGACTAGTGCTGCCTCGACCCCTTCCTCTGCTGCCACGTCTGCTCGCTCCTGAAACATTGCCTCCTCTGCCACTCCTCTGCGTGTTGTCTAACATACTCTTTAATTCAACGATTCTGTGTCCCTGAGTAACGATTCTGTGTCCCTGAGTAACAATTCTGTGTCCCTGAGTAACGATTCTGTGTCCCTGAGTAACGATTCTGTGTCCCTGAGTAACAATTCTGTGTCCCTGAGTAACAATTCTGTGTCCCTCAGTAACGATTCTGTGTCCCTCAGTAACGATTCTGTGTCCCTGAGTAACGATTCTGTGTCCCTGAGTAACAATTCTGTGTCCCTGAGTAACAATTCTGTGTCCCTGAGTAACGATTCTGTGTCCCTCAGTAACAATTCTGTGTCCCTGAGTAACAATTCTGTGTCCCTGAGTAACGATTCTGTGTCCCTGAGTAACGATTCTGTGTCCCTCAGTAACAATTCTGTGTCCCTGAGTAACAATTCTGTGTCCCTGAGTAACAATTCTGTGTCTGTCCCTGAGTAACAATTCTGTGTCCCTGAGTAACAATTCTGTGTCCCTGAGTAACAATTCTGTGTCCCTGAGTAACGATTTTGTGTCCCTGAGTAACAATTCTGTGTCCCTGAGTAACGATTCTGTGTCCCTCAGTAACAATTCTGTGTCCCTGAGTAACAATTCTGTGTCTGTCCCTGAGTAACGATTCTGTGTCCCTGAGTAACAATTCTGTGTCCTTGAGTAACAATTCTGTGTCCCTGAGTAACGATTCTGTGTCCCTAAGTAACGATTCTGTGTCCCTAAGTAACGATTCTGTGGCCCTAAAGTCTCTGTGGCCCTAACTCTGTCCCTAATACACAGAGGTCTGTCTCTCTTGAATGACCGGAGGCTAATGGAGAATTCTAAGATGGCCGCGATTTATAGCTCCACCATTACACAGTGCTGGCTGGCTGGCTGCTGATTGGCTAATGCGATCACATGTCATGAATGAATGCATTATGGGTCAGCGCGCCTTGTCTGCGCGCCTTCGCAGAGATCCCCGCTCCGTCGCCACACATGTCGCCGCCATTTTTGGGAAAATTCGATTCGTGCATCCGAAGTTTGCTAATTTTCGGATTCGGCGCGAATCGAATATTTCCTAATCTTCGAAACGAATTCCACTTCGTCATGTTCGATTCGCTCATCTCTAGCTGTAATCAATGTTTTTTGGCAGGGACATTTTTGGCAGGAAAAAACCCCCAAAACTAATGGGCTTATAGAGGAGTTTTTGAGCTGTAAAAACACTCTAACGCTGAAAAACGCTGAATAACGCAGCAAAACGCAGTAAAATGCTGCAAACCACAGTGGCTAAATGGTTCGCACTTCTACCTGGCAGTACTAGAGTTGTTGGTTCAAATCCCAACCACGGCACCACCTGCCTGGAGTTTGCATGTTCTCCCTGTGCCTGCATGGGTTTCCTCCCACACTCCAAAGACATGCTGGTAGGTTAATTGGCTCCTGTCCAAATTGTCCCTAGTATGTATGTATGAATGTGAGTTAGGGACCTTAGATTGTACACCCCTTGAGGGTTAGGTACTGATGTGAATGCACAATATATATGTAAAGCGCTGCATAAATTGACAGCACCATATACTGTAAGTACCTGAAATAAATAAAACCGGCATTTTTGTAAATTTTTTTGACCAAAAACATTTTTTTCTTTTGGTAAAAAAAACATTAAAAAAGCAAACGTGGAAAAACGCGGGAAAACTCTGCTATACACTAAGGCGTTTTTAATGTGACTTTACACAGCTAACGTTACCAGCATTATCAAAATGTCCAGTGTGCATGAGGGCTAACAGAAAAAATTAATGCAACAGTAAAATGTGCTCTGCCAGTGTACTCTGAGACAGTCTGTGAAAATCATACTGTTCTGCAACATCACGTAAAGCTTTATGGTTTTGCATAAGCGTGTTATTTAAAAGATTTGTGTACTTTCAATGTTGCCCCTGAATCAGCTTGAATAGACCCTTTCCCACTATACAGTATTTTATACCCACTATATACTACTTTTATTTTTGCATTAGTACCAGGGGCAGACTGACAACTCATGGGGCCCCCAGGCAATAGGGGATCATGGGGCCCCTGTGTCCTTGCCCAAACTCAAAAAAGCCTATGAAAAAGGTACCAGGGGCATCTCATGGGGCCCCCTACTGACCCCAGGCCCTCAGGCAGTGCCCGAGTTTCCAAATGGTCAGTCCGCCCCGATTAGTACACATCCCTAATGACAGTGCCCACCTTTCTGTGCCATTTTTTTTAATAACAGTTTACTTATTAGTCCTAAAAAAGGCTAGAATTTAATAACAAGATTAATTTCTTATAGGCAACATTGCCAAATATACGCACGTTCCTAACCCCAAAAACCACTAAACAGCTCATCCACTCCCTCATCATATCACGACTCGATTACTGCAACTCCCTCCTCACTGGCCTACCTCACCGCTGGCTATCCCCGCTTCAGTCGATCCTGAACACGGCTGCCAGACTCATTCACCTTTCCAACCGCTCCGTTTCCGCCACCCCCCCTCTGCCAATCCCTCCACTGGCTTCCGATTGCGCAACGGATCAAATTCAAAATCCTAACACTGACGTACAAAGCCGTCCACCACACTGCCCCGAACTGCATCACTGACCTAATATCCAAGTACCACCCAACACGCACACTCCGCTCCTCACAAGATCTCCTTCTCTCTAGTTTCCTGGTCTCCTTCTCCCATGCCCGCCTCCAGGACTTCTCCAGGGTGTCACCCATCCTCTGGAACTCCCTGCCCCAACCCATCAGACTATCACCTACTCTCCTCTCCTTTAGGCGCACCCTGAAAACCCATCTCTTCAGGGAAGCCTACCCCACCCCCTGCTAACTTGCCAACCTCCTCCGCTCTTCCTACCACTCCATCCCCTACAGCTATCTCCTCCTGTGCCACCATCCCCTCCCTCCTAGATTGTAAGCTCGAAAGAGCAGCAGGGCCCTCGATCCCCTCATGTTTTGCATTGTATTGTTGTTGTTCTGTCACATGTTCTGTCCCCCTTTGTAATGTACAGCGCTGAGCGAACTATTGGCGCTTTATAAATACTGTATAATAATATAGACAAGATGTTACAGACAACGGGATTTGCTGCATTTCAAACTGGATTTACTGGCCAATTGGCAAATCGAACCCGAGTAGTTTGGCCCATCACTAGTGGCCACCCAATGACCGAAGAGAGAAGACGTGGCAAATGCGTTGCGGCAGTGATGGGAATCACAGAGCTACCAGTGCTTGAGAAGGGCAAAGCCAAGGGTAGGTCTTCCATTTTTCCATGTATTGTATGCTATGCACTCTCACACAATATGGCAACAGCTGCTAAACCTCAACAATGCTACATTACTGCTTTATGATATGTCCCGTTAAAATTCAAGCAGTTGCTGTTGTCACCCTGGATCTTTTTTTTTCCTAAGCATTTGGCACATTCTTTTCCTTTACCAATAAAATAAACAAATATGAAGGATTGTAGCAGTGTGCTCTATAACTGGAAGCCTCATTAGTCTGGTCTGAACTATCTCACAGCTTGGAAAGGGCCTGGGGATTAGCCCACTCTGTTTGATCTTATCTGCGAATGTCAAACACCCTTCTTGAATTATTCCCTTCTTCAAGTGACTTGTCAATGGGTAATACAGTAACACTTGGCTTTCAGTGTGGGTGGCTTTCCAGAGCTTATGGCAGTCTTTGGAGAATACAAAATAATTTTTAGGGAAACACCAACAGTAGGAAGAATTTGAACTCCCTGTTATTTTGAGAAATAGCAGCAATTGATAGCGATTAATAGCAGCATGTTTAACTGAGTGCAACAATGGCCATTTGGTTGCAACTTCTATTAAATGACTTCAGCTAGACCAGATGTAGGGGGGTCGAATTGTAGACATATAGTAGTTTGATAAGCACCACAGTTGAAAGAATTTTGCAAATTTGTGTCGTTTACCATATTTAGATCACTGCATTTGCATTTCCAGTTAAGCACAGTTGGTTCAATCTAGACAGACTAAAATGGGCCATAGATAGGTATGCACCTTCTGACTGTCATAATATGTCCCCCAGTTTAGGCAGTGGGACAGGAAGGGGAGCTTCTCAGAGATCAGACAGCTCCGGAATGGCTTTATCTTGAGGATAGCTATAACACTCAGAAAACGTTTTTCTAACCTCCCAAATGACTTGAGATGGCCATGCATTTCAGGAGCTTTCATTCTATTTTGGGATCATTGGTAGAGTCAAATTAACTTTTAGTGTGAACAGGGAAATCAACTGATTTCCTTTCGTTTAGCCCAGGGCTAAACAAGAGAAAAGCTTTTTGTGTATGGCTAAACTTACTGTATCTGCTAAGAAGCTATGTTCAGCCTGTTTTCCAATCCAAACATCTTGCCAAAAACTAAACAGTCCTGACCATTTACTTTTCTTCACTGTAGTCAAAGCAGTACATCTTGGGCTTGTGATTGGGTAGTGAGGGAACAGCAGGTTCATCATGAGGTCACCTCTATGCTCTCTCCCATTCAGAAAATTCCATCTGTTGAAATGGCAGCACTGTTCCCACAGCCGCCACCCTACCATTGGACAGTCCTAAAGACTGAACGACAAAATGGTTTACCTAGAGTGATTTTTGTTTTCAAATATTATGGTACTTATTTATTTCAGGTACTTATATAGCACCAGGGGCAGACTGACCATTTGGAAACTCGGGCACTGCTCAAGGGCCCAGAATCAGTGGGGGGCCCCATGAGATGCCCCTGGTACCTTTTTCATAGGCTTTTTTGAGTTTGGGCAAGGACACAGGGGCCCCATGATCCCCTATTGCCTGGGGGCCCCATGAGATGTCAGTCCACCCCTGTATAGCGCTGTCAATTTACACAGTGCTTTACATATATATTGTACATTCACATCAGTCCCTAACCCTCAAGGGGTGTACAATCTAAGGTCCCTAACTCACATACATACATACACATACTAGGGCCAATTTAGACAGGAGCCAAGTCAGCTGCCAGTATGTCTTTGGAGTGTGGGAGGAAACCCATGCAGGCACAGAGAGAACATGCAAACTCCAGGCAGGAGGTGCCATGGCTGGGATTTGAACCAACGACCCTAGTACAGCCAGGCAGAAGTGCTAACCATTTAGCCACTGTGCTGCCCACTTCTGGAAAGAAGGTGGGGGAAGGGAGTACACCAAAAGGTGAGGTTGGGCTTGAGAGTCCATTTGCATTTGTGCAGAGCATTAATGCCCATGTGTTAAAGTGTGTTATAATGTGGTAACATGCTTTGCCTTAAGACATCCCGTTGAAATGAATGGGCTCCTGATGCACTAAAGGGCCCATTTCCAACAGCCAATCTGTGTTAGGATGTGGGCTAGTGTCCATTGTGTGCCATTGGTGGCTTGCTTTGTTACAAAACAAGGTGCTGTTTACCTTTTCTTTCCTTTTTTTAACTTAATTGAAATGGCAAAGTGATGTTTTATTGATTCCTATGCAAAGCTGCAGAGATATGGTGGAGAAATGGTGGGAAATTCAGGTGCGTGCTGACTCTGATGCACTGCACAAGAATGCAGCATGACTGCTTTTTTTAAAAATGTACTACAACCTACAGTTGTTTTCTATGTACCTTTGCAATGGCTGGAGTTGATCAGGTGCAGAAAAACTCCACTGGTGCACTCAGAATCTGGTGCAACTGTGCATAGTAGCCAATCAGCTTCTAACTTCAGCTTCTTCAATTAAGCTCTGACCAGGGGTGGACTGACAACTCATGGGGCCCCCGGGCAATAGGGGATCATGGGGCCCCTGTGTCCTTGCCCAAACTCAAAAAATCCTATGAAAAAGGTACCAGGGGCATCTCATGGGGCCCCCTACTGACCCCGGGACCTCGGGCAGTGCCTGAGTTTCCAAATGGTCAGTCCTCCCCTGGCTCTGACAATACAACCTGGAAGCTGATTGGTTTCTTTGCAGAGCTGCACCAGATTTTGCACACTCCAGTTTTAGTAAATTCCCCCAATAGTGTGAACGGGCCCAAAGATCAGACATGTCACAACACTTTTCCACAATGCACTATAGTATATTGTCATGCATTGCAGCATATTTGCATTCATTGGAGTGCTATCCAAAATGTAGGCCAGTGTTTCTCACCTTTTTTCAGTCAAGGAACCCTTTAAAATTAAAGACATTCCCAAGCCACCCTTAAAAATCATGGGCAGTCTTGAGGCACCCCATTCTAAAATGTGAAAAACTATTCTAATGGTTTCATATAATGCAGCAACATCCACACATGTAGGACACCCAACATTGGAGGTGATTCATTCTTCCAAAGCAAATACACTTTTGCACGCTGGTACTGACTAGTATTCCAATGTTTCTCTTCTCCCTCAGTCTTTGTGACCCCAGCACTGATGGAGAGGGGCAGTGGAGGATCAAACTAGGATGTTGTGCAGGCAGCTGACATCCTCCTTACCAACTAATGATGTTATTCGTTGACGGCTAGAAGGTTGTAATGGTGCACAATGAAAACATGTGGCTTTGTGTAACTAAAAGGCAGGCTTGTTCCACCCGCTGGCTTGTATACAATTGTTGAGTAATTTGTAGACATTTTGCTAAGGCACCCCTGAAGTAACCTCAAGGCACCCCAGGGTGCCTGGGCACCCTGGTTGAGAAAGGCTGATGTAGGCAATATGTGTTGTTGTATGTTACAGTAACGCATGCATGCTCAAAACGCATAGATGCAAATTAGTCCTAATGTTTCAGCATTTGGAGACCTTTGGTAGGGACAGATATTTCTTCTTTATCAATGTGGTGCAGGACTGGGGAATGTACAATGCCGAGATGCCGTTTGCCAGAGAAGACAACGCACAGTCACTTCAACAACACATGGTGACATTATCACAGCTGTTTCAGCAACACATTCCAGAAAGAAGGAAATCATAGTACGTTTGCGCAGTCCTGTGAAAACACTTGAAATATCAAAGAGCGGAAAAGCGAAAGATAGGAATTATTTGTGTTAGGCCTCGCTGACAGTGCAGTGGAAGTTTTCTATGTTTTGTTTATCATTGATATCAGATACGTCTGTGGGATTTCACAGATGAATGTTATTCTCATTGTGTTGATCTTTTCGGGCCAAGTTTAGCCCAGTCATCCTTTCCAGTACTGAATGAATGATTTCTGCTGGTGAGCACAGCGGTAAATGGTGCACCCCAGTCCAACATGAATACTTTGGAATCTCATTCAAGGCACACCGCCTTCCGGCCAAGCTCCGTGAGCTCTGTACTCCAGGAATGATAGAATTATAATGTAAAAGCCGGCACACATACAACTTCTCTCAGCTACACAAATTATGATTAATTGCTTAGTAATATGAAGTTAAGCATGAACTCCATACACAAGAACCTTTGTTTAAATATATTCCTCAATAGCCAAAAAGGATATAAATCCACTTTTTTGTCTCCTCCCCTCCTTTCCCCTGGTTACTGTAATATGGAGAACCATTTGGCATATTTTGTAAAATTGCGTATTGCACAATTGCTTTTTTGTAATTGTTTTTTAAATTTATGTTGTTATATTTGTACAGCCATATCTTTTGTCACAACAAAGCCATGAATCCTGAGGAAGCAAAAAATACTCTGAAATGCACTGATCCATGGCACCAGTTTCTGGAATTGTAATCATGTGTCTACCACAGCTGTAATGATATGGCATCTAACACACTCTGGTGCATGATTGTAACTCGGTTTTAATTGTGTAATAAAGCTTTTCATATTTTAATGTTATGGTGTCGTATGTTCCTGTTAAGGCACATTTAAAGCCCCATATTACTTTGGTTTCTCTAACATTTTCTTCTACCACTGGCCACAGTCCGGCCCCCCTAAAGTCTGAAGGACATTAAACTGGCCTTTTGTTTATAAAGTTTGGAGAGCCATGATCTAGGTGAGTATGTATGTTTGTTTGTTTTTTTTCATTCCCGCACTTCTCTTTTAACATCACATAAATATTTTAATTAAGTAAAACCAATATTTTATTAATGCTGATTTAAAGATATGTATATTTTGAAAAGAGTAACGTACAGAACATGCAAAGAATACATTTGTGATATAAAATGACATATGTCCCCATATACAAAGGGCCTATTATCACCATTGTTTCCTCATATTGCCAAATATTATTATTATTTTACAGGATTTATATAGCGCCAACAGTTTGCGCAGCACTTTACAATATAAGTGAGACAGTACAATTACAATACATTTCAGTACAGAAGGAATAGGAGGGCCCGGCTCGTGGAGCTTACAATCTAAAGGAAGGGGGAAGTGATACAAAAGGTGATAGCTGCGGGGGATGGTCTGGTGGAGGTGATTCAAGTACAGTTATTAGGTGGAGGTGGGGTAGGCTTCCCTGAAAGAAGTGAGTTTTCAAAGATCGCCTAAAGGCAGACAGGGTGGGGGCTGACCAAACATGCTGTGGTAGGGAGTTCCAGAGGATGGAAGAGGCTCTGGAGAAGTCCTGAAGGCGAGCGTTAGAGGAGGTGATGAGGGAGCTAGAGAGAAGGATATCATGGGAGGAGCGGAGTGGGCGATTTGGGCTGTATCTGCGGATGAGGTCGGTGATGTAGCTAGGGGCAGTGTTGTGGATGGCTTTGTAAGCTGTGGTTAGTATTTTGAATTTTATACATTGGGTTAGTGGAAGCCAGTGGAGGGATTGGCAGAGTGGGGCAGCAGTCACTGATCGGTTGGTAAGGTGTATGAGTCTAGCAGCAGCATTCATAATAGACTGAAGGGGGGAAAGCCTGTGTAACGGTAGACCAGTGAGGAGGGAGTTGCAGTAATCGAGGCGGGATATAACCAAGGCGTGGATAAGTTGTTTTGTGGTGTCATTGGTCAGAAAGGGGTGGATTTTGGAAATGTTCCGGAGGTTGAGGCGGCAGGATTTAGCCAGTGAGTGGATGTGGGGCCCAAAGGAGAGGTCAGAGTCTAGGATTACGCCTAGCACCCTGGCATGAGGGGAAGGACCAATGGTTGTGCTGTTGATCTTAATGGTAAAGTCGTGAGTGGGGGATCGGGGGGGAAGAAAAATTACAAGCTCAGTTTTTGAAAGATTGAGTTTAAGGTAGTGATGTATCTAGGTATATTCTCCTAGATTGTAAGCTCCAAGGATCAGGGCCCTCCTATCCCTCTTGTATTGAACTGCTTTGTTACTGTATTATCTCCCTTTATATTGTAAAGCGCTGAGCAAACTGTTGGCGCTATATAAAACCTGTATAATAATAATATTCCCAAAACGTGAGTAAAGGAGAAAAGAATTGGAAGCATAAATCCACCTTGTCTGCACCAACTGCCTTTGCAAACCCAGATATCACCTTACAAAAGTAGCAGTGACATCATCACCAGGGGCGTCCCTAGACAGGTGCGGGGGGTGCGTGCCGCACCAGGTGACACCTATTACACGGGGTGACACCGGACCCGCTCCACAAAAAGGTACGTTTTAAAGCAAGCCGACGATCCCTGCAGGATGGATCGGATCTGCAGATTGAGCATAATGGATCAGAGTCCGATCCATTATCCTCCCCAATCCGCAGATCCAATCCATCTTGCAGGGATCGTCGGCTTGCTTTAAAACTTACCTTTTTGTGAAGAGATCAGTTAACGCCGTATAGGTTGCAAGCCAACGATCTCCGAAGGATGGATTGGAACTGAGGATTGGGGAGGATAACAGATCGGACTCCAATCCATTATGCTCAATCCGCAGATCTGATCCATCCCGTGGGGATCATCGGAGGGGGGGTCACCAACCCTAGGGACGCCCCTGATCATCACTGTGCTGAACTGTGCTAAGCTGAATGTCCAAATCCTACAAGTGAGTACCAAAGACAAGGATGTGATGAGTAGTGTACCACTCCAATAACAACTATGAGATAAGGGTATCTCCCAGAAAGTGGAAGGATCCTCCACTGGCCACAAGGCTTACCAGATCTATATGACCTTCTAAATAAAGAAAGGTTAAAGAAAGGTTAACAAGAACCTTAATCTCAGGTCATCATTGCAATCTTCTTAGATGGAGTCTTCAGAAAGCATTGGAACTATAACCATCACAGAGGACGCTTGGGGGAAACTCCTCAATCATGCATCCATCTCAGTATTAACATATCAAAGATATCCAGCAGAAGGCTCCACATGGTGTGTACCAGTCAAACTATAACTTCATTATAAAAGTAAAACACTCATATTTAAAAGACGTAAAAACATCCATCAGTCGGTAACATCAAGATGGCTTCCCGCAGACTTCTGGTTGTACAATGACATCACAGCAAGCTCCACCGTACGCATTTTGTCACACCTGACGTCCTCTGGGGCCTATAATATGACAGGAGGCTGCTGCCTGAACGCACTGTGAATAACTTGCTGAATCTGGTTGCAGTAGATTATATAGAATTTAGATAACATGCCAACTGAGTAGACTTCCAGGTTTTAGCACAGCTGCAATGTTCTATGGATAGGATTAGCACCTCAAAGTCTTATTTTAGCCTTTCTACCCTGGAGGAACTCTTGAAATAATTTTGAAGTCTCAAGATACCCCTCCCTGCAAAAAATGATTATATTTTCATTTTACGATAAACTAGCACAATCAGTAAGGTGTTGAGAGTTTTAGATAAAAGAATAAAGAATATGATATACTTAGAATTTTCAACACCCAGAGTAAATATTTCACAACACTCCTTTGCTCTTTAATAGTAATCATGAAAATCAATGAATAATAATGGCCAGAATGGAAACAGACTGTGAAACTACCCATTACATTTGTGGTCAGTGTAGAAGTGTCCCTATAAATATGTGGTCAGTGGAGAAATTCCAATTTTTATTGGCAATCAGTTGAGAAATTGCCCTTTACATTGGTGGTCAGGGGAAAAATTCCCTTTTTTTTGTGGTCAGTGAGGAAATTCACCTTTAAATTGGTGGCCAAAGGAGAAATTCCCCTTGACATTGGTGGCCAGTAGAGAAAGTTCTCTTTACATTGGTTCTCAGTGGCGAAATTCCCCTTCAAATTAGTGGTCAGTGAAGAAAACTCTTTATATTGGTAGTCAGTGGAAAAATGACCTTTTGCATTGGTGGTAGGTGTAGAAGTGTCCCCGTAAATTTGTTGTCACTGGATAACTTCTCCATTACATTGGTGGTCAGTGGAGAATTGCCCCTCTGCATTTGTGGTCAGTGGAAAAATGCCCCTTTTCATTGGTGGTCGGTCTAAAAAAGAGACCCCTTGCCATGGTGATCCATGCAGAAGTGACCCCTTACTTTGAATGTTAGTGAGGAATTGCATTGGAGGTTATTGTAGGTGGGAGATCAATCTGTCATTGCTCATTGCTCAAGGGACCCCTGGCAGCCTGTAGGCAGGTGCCTACTTGTGGAGCGCACAGTACCTCTTGCTGTTGTATTGCACTATGTATGTAATAGTGATTTCTTGTATAATAGGCTGCCCAAGGGGTTGGGAAGAGGCTAAGTCTGCTAACTCCTGGGTGCTCATAGTTCTGCCCCCTTGTGGTGGGCTATAAATACAAGGGGAGGCAGCTATCTAGGCCCCTCTTTTTTGGTGGTTGGGCCTTCCACATGGCAAAAGTCAGGAAGGAATGCAGCAGAATCTAGTTCTACACTGAACATGTGGTCTCCCTTTTGGTCTCCCCCCATACCCGAGACCGGAATTGCGGTACGGAGTCCTTATGTATGAAGCCTGTATGTCACGGGAAAGAGTGTGAGAAAAGATCCTCCAAAGACAGAATATCAGTAAGTCCATGCTTAATACTAATGAGAAGCTTCAAGCATGTCACTGGGAGTGAGGTGACATCAAGGCTGGGCTGGAGGAGTGGGATATAGACTTTGTGGTGTCCCTTAAAAGTGCTGCACCATGCAAGGAAGTCTAGTACAGTTACACGCATGTGAAATTGCTGTGAAGGAAATAGAACACTAAGGGGTTTATTTACTAAAGTTGGAGAGTGCAAAATCAGGCTCACTTCTGCATAGAAACCAATCAGCTTCTAACCTCAGCTTGTTCAATTAAGCTTTAGCAATGAAACCTGGAAGCTGATTGGTTTCTCTGCAGAAAATGAACCTGGTTTTGCACTCTCCAACGTTAGTAAATAAACCCAAAAGAGTTAATTGTACCAAGAAGTTGTGCTGACTTCTAAGGCCGGCCATACATGGGTCGAAAATCGACCCATGGACCTAAGAATAATCGGCCGATTTTCACTCTGTTAGTGGGTCAATGACGATTTTTATGGTTCCTCCCCTTTTCAGTGATCGGGCATGTTGGAAAATTTGCGAAAAACGACCGATTTTCGACTCAATGATGGTCAAATCGTACAATCGTTTTTTTGAAAAGAATATGTGCATGAGCATTGACATGGAAGGAACAGAAGTTTTGCATGTTATATGGGTGAACTTTATGACTTGGTTGGCCGATTTTAGAAATCAATGATGGCATCATTGGATTACCGAGCAAACGACGTTTCCTATTTTTGGACGAAAAATTGTTCTGAATTTGAACCATGTATGGCCTGCATTAGTTGGAGTGCCACCTTAATGCAGATTTCCCATGATGGCAGCCTCCACCTGCTTAGTTGGGCATTAGTGAGTGAAGTTTTCAGTATCCCTGCATGGCACACCGAGCCATTCCTACAAACCTCTGGAGGAACCTTAGAGTTCCATGGAACCCTGCCTGGGAAAGCCTGCATTACCTGTTGTCTGTGGCTTGCTTTGCAGTTCTGAGTCTTGAGATTTTTTCTTTTAGGGACAAAGTAAAAGAACAGATTGCAAACTTTTGCAAATGGGCTGACAGTGCGGCAAACCTTATCATCACCCAACAATTAAAATCCTTACAATACAAGCATTCTTTATGCTCCAGGGTTATCTCTACATCACAGCAGGGAACAAAGCTAAATATACAGATCCCAACATCTTCTTGCTGTCAGTTTGGATTTGCTCAGATTGCCTGTTACAATCTTTCCTGCCCTGTGCCTTGTAATATATATATATATATATATATATATATATATATATAAAATGAAACAGTGCCTGAATGAGCCCCATTGTGAACAAAAGTATAAATGTCTTTAGATACCATCTACCAAAGTCCTCATAATTAAAAGCCAGCAAAGAAGTATTTATTCTATGATCCTGCAAATATTAAGTGAAACCACTCCACCTCTAGAAATGTTATTATTTCATACCGCCACCATAGTGATACCAATCTCTAATGATGTGACTGTACAATATATATACAGTTGTGCTCAAAAGTTTGCATACCCTGGCAGAAATTGTGAAATTTTTGCATTGATAATGAAAATATGACTGATCATGCCAACAAAAATGCTCTTTTATTGAAGGATGATGATCATATGAAGCCATTTATTATCACATAGTTGTTTGGCTCCTTTTTAAATCATAATGATAACAGAAACCACCCAAATGGCTCCGATCAAAAGTTTACACATCCTGGAATGTTTGGCCTTGGTACAGACACACAAGGTGACACACATGGGTTAAAATGCCAATTAGAGGTTAATGTCCAAAATCCGTGGCTTTTTAAATTGCAATTAGTGTCAGTGTATAAATAGTCAATGAGTTTGTTAGCTCTTACATGGAAGCACTGACTAGGCTACATACTGAGCCTACTGAGCCATGGCGATCAGATAAGAACTGTCAAAAGTCCTGCATAAGAAGGTAATGGAACGTTATAAAGATGGAAAAGGACATAAAAAGATGTCCAAAGCCTTGAATATGCCAATCAGTACTGTTAAATCACTTATTAAGAAGTGGAAAGTTTGGGGATCTATTGATACCAAGCCAAGTACAGGTAGACCAAGAAAGATTGCAGCCACAACTGCCAAAAGAATTGTTCGGGATACAAAGGGAAACCCATAGGTAACCACAAGAAAAATATAGGCTGCTCTGAAAAAAGACAGTGCGGTTATTTTGAGGGAGCACAATATGATAACACTTGAACAAAAATGAACTGCATGGTCGAGGTGTTTTGTATCAGTTTTGTTATGTTAATTGGCCTTGCCAGGCCGCTGACTTCTTTTGAAGTTATTTTCTGTTGTTTTACTGTTTTTGTATGTGTTGTCGTATGCGTATGTAAAATTCAATAAAAATAATTTTGTAAAAAAAAAAAAAAAATATTGGAAAGGGAAATTTGAAAAATTAAAAGGTTACATTTTGTTATTTTTTAAAATCAGCCCAAGGGATGGTATTTACAATACTGATGAGATATAACATGTCTCTTCTGCATTCAAGTTGCTTACCTGCCTATCCACACTGTACAGTGAGCTGTGCATGCAATGCTGACTGACATTATCTTGGCCTGAGGATTGATACCCAGAAGCCACTGGGCTAAAGATGTCAGTGGCCAGCAGGGAGCTTCAGAACGTCGCACCGCTGGAGTGAAGGTGAGTATAGCTCCACTTTAAATGAGAAGTGTGCTGATGGCTGCTCTCTTTATTTAAATCTTTAGTCCTCTGCCTCCTCTTACCCCTGCAGCAGTAATCTTCTTGCTAATCTAATATATGCCGCTGCTGCTGTCATATGCACCCATCAAGAATACAGACTAAGCCCGCCCTTTTTGTCCCCCCGCGCTCCATTCATAGAAGCTGTATTATATCTTGTGTCAATGAAATGCGTT
This sequence comes from Staurois parvus, assembly GCF_062004578.1. Classification (NCBI taxonomy): domain Eukaryota; kingdom Metazoa; phylum Chordata; class Amphibia; order Anura; family Ranidae; genus Staurois; species Staurois parvus. Next base: position 1,885,105 of record NW_028318146.1, read on the forward strand.
CTATGAATGGAGGACAGGCAGTTCAATGAAAAGTCCGCCTCCTCCATTCCTACAGTGCTTTGCATTGATGGAAGCTATAGTACAACTTTTATGAATGGAAGAAAGAGGCAGAAAGGGCGGGTATATTCTCCAGTCTTGACAAGTGCCTATGACAGGTCCAGCGGCTTGTATTAACCCCCACAGCACTGGAAGATTACTTCTGCAGGGGTATGGGGGGGGGGGGGGGAGTCAGAGGAGTGATGATTTAAATGGAGACAGCAGCCATCAGCACAATGAATGCTTCTCATTCAATGTAAATACTGTCTTATGTGCAGGTTTTTTTTTTTTAAATTGCATGGAAGACAGGTCCTCTTCATCTCTTGCATTTTGGTGATCAATATGTACAGCAAGATTCGTGGTTAGAGGCATGACCAAGGGAGTTTTAGGAAGGGTAGAGCGAATGTTGTTAGCGGCTAAGTGGTAAATAGGACAAAGGGAGGAGAGGAAAATGGGATGTGCTGTGTGATTTATAAATTCCCCGCATTCCCTGCTTGATAATTGAAAAGAACCCTCATGTACAGTATTTATGGGTCCCGATCAGCTGTTCTGAATCTATTATTAGCAAGCCTTTAATCAGGACATGATGATTAAAAGGTTTTTTCCTCAAGCATTTTCTCATCAAAATGACCAGCTTACTAAATATCACACGGCAGTAGATTTCATTTTCTGCAATTAATACTTCTTTAAAGCTGAACTCCAGAAAGATAATAAAGACAGAATGTAACACAGCTCTGTATGTAGTAAGTTGTAGTAGTACATTATTATTATTATTATTAGCAGTAGTAGTAGTAGTAATGGTCCATTATTTTTTTTATTAATATTATTAGTAGTAGTAGTAGTAGTAGTAGTGGTACATTATTATTATTATTAGTAGTAGTAGTGCTATATGATTATTATTATTAGTAGTAGTAGTGCTATATGATTATTATTAGTAGTAGTAGTAGTGCTATATGATTATTATTATTAGTAGAAGTAGTAGTAGTAGTAGAAGTAGTAGTAATGGTACATTATTATTATTAGTAGTAGTAGTAGTAGTGGTACATTATTATTATTATTATTATTAGTAGTAGTAGTAGTAGTAGTGGTAGTACATTATTATTATTATTATTAGTAGTAGTAGTAGAAGTAGTAGTAATGGTACATTATTATCATTATTATTATTAGTAGTAGTAGTAGTAGAAGTAGTGGTACATTATTATTATTATTAGTAGTAGTAGTAGAAGTAGTAGTAATGGTACATTATTATTATTATTAGTAGTAGTAGTAGTAGTAGTAGTAGTAGTAGTAGTAGTAGTGCTATATGATTATTATTATTAGTAGAAGTAGTAGTAGTAGTAGAAGTAGTAGTAATGGTACATTATTATTATTATTAGTAGTAGTAGTAGTAGTAGTAGTGGTACATTATTATTATTATTATTAGTAGTAGTAGTAGTAGTAGTGGTAGTACATTATTATTATTATTATTATTAGTAGTAGTAGAAGTAGTAGTAATGGTACATTATTATTATTATTATTAGTAGTAGTAGTAGTAGTAGAAGTAGTAGTAGTGGTACATTATTATTATTATTATTAGTAGTAGTAGTAGTAGTAGAAGTAGTAGTAATGGTACATTATTAGTAGTAGTAGTAGTAGTGGTACGTTATTATTATTAGTAGTAGTAGTAGTAGAAGTAGTAGTAATGGTACATTATTATTATTATTAGTAGTAGTAGTAGCAGAAGTAGTAGTACATTATTATTATTATTATTAGTAGAAGTAGTAGTGGTACATTATTATTATTATTAGTAGTAGTAGTAGTAGTAGTAGAAGTAGTAATAGTGGTACATTATTATTATTATTATTAGTAGTAGTAGTAGTAGTAGAAGTAGTAATAGTGGTACATTATTATTATTATTATTAGTAGTAGTAGTAGTAGTAGAAGTAGTAATAGTGGTACATTATTATTATTATTAGTAGTAGTAGTGGAAGTAAAAGTTTAGTATTGGTATTATTATTGGTATAGTTATCATTGGTATTTAAACAGCAAAATTAAAAAAAAAAGATTCAACTTTACATAGTAATATTTAGAATGAACATGTTTTTTGTTGTGTCATTTCAAGCCCTCCTCAGCTCTCCACGCACGCTCGGTTCTTTGCCCAAAACTCCTGAAGGCCAAAGTCAGACAGGATCCTTGGTTTAGAAAGTACAGCTAGTAATTCAGCTCAGGAAATCGTACACGCACTCACATATATAATTATCATGGAAATGCAATTAGCAGACATGATTAAGTGGAATTCTCAGTGTTTTTAAGATGTTTCAATCTTGCAGCCTGTCCAGCTGTTTCCCAGACTGCATGCTGGTGGTCTCCATGTAATTGTTGGATCATCCATTTCTCTCTGTTTACCTACAAGCATTATCCGGCTCAGTCCAATCAAAACTTTTTTTTTCCTTTCAGGTAAATATAAATAAAATCTTAAACTGGATTGCATGTTTCTATATTATATGGCCCCCGTGCCCAACCTGTGAGATGGGGCAGCATGTGGACCTTTGGTACTTTCTGTGTGACCATCTTACTTAAAGCTGGATTCTGGGATAAGCAACTATTGTCTGAACACAAGAAGCATACAGTATGTATTCTTAACCCTTCGCCCACCTGAGGATTTACTCCCCTTCCTGACCAGGCCATTTTTTGCAATACGGCGCTGCATAACTTTAACTGGCAATTGCGCAGTCATGTAACACTGCACCCAAATTAAATTTACATCCTTTTTTTCCCACTAATGGAGCTTTCTTTCGGTGGTATGTGATCACCTGTGCATTTTATATTTTTTGCGCTGTAGTATATCTGCAGTCTCTGACCATCTCTGTTAATATATCTGCAGTCTCTGACCAAGTAGTATTTGATCCTGTCCTGTAGCTAGTAGAAGTGCCTAAATCTGTCTTAGTATCAGCCCCCTGTCATGCCCTGCACAGCAGCAGCAACACTGGGAGGAGGGAAGGGCAGCACTAGCAGTCAATCAGGCTCTACTGCATGCACGTGTGTTAACAAGGAACATGCTGACAGGAGGAGAGAACACAGTTGATGGCTTATCTGTTTGTTGCTGCTCATTTATTGTCCAGTCACCAGGCTGTGGGCAGGGAAGTGGTACCCCTGCATTCCTTAAAGCTGAACTCCAGCCTTCCCTTCAGTCTTGCACAGTTGTACAGACTCCTCTCCTGTATCAGACTGCAACAAATGTGTGTTCTGTTATAATTCAACTGTAGCTCTATGGGCTCATTTGGACTTATGGCAGTAAAACCAGGAGGTTGAGGTGCATTTTTACTGCCCCCCCCCCCTCCCCCATAAGGCAGCCAGACAGGGGTGTGCACATGCTGCTGCCACAGCTACAATTATCCCCCCCGTCGCATTTCGGCAAACAGTCCTGCCACCAAATATGCCCCATTCAAGGAAATGGGGCCACACCACCACCATGTGCAGTGCGGTGGAGCAGTATATACTGTTGTGTTCAAAATAATAGCAGTCAGACATCACTAACCGGATCAATCACTGTTTTTGGTAGAAATGATATTTCTACATGGCAAATAATTTACTAGCAGGTGTAGTAGAGTAATAGAAATCCAACAGACCCAACAGTCATGACATGCATGCTGCTGATTCTATGTAATTGAATCACTAATTGAAAGGGGCATGTTCAAAATAATAGCAGTGTGGAGTTCTATTAGTGAGGTCATTCATTCTTTGGAAAACAGGTGGCAATTATTGCCCTTATTTAAGGAAGGCAGCAAATGTTGTACATGCTGGTTACAGTGCATTTCTCTCTGAAATTCTGAGGAAAATGGGTCGTTCCAGACATTGTTCAGAAGAACAGCGTACCTTGATTAAAAAGTTGATTGGAAAGGGGAAAACATATAAAGAAGTGCAGAAAATGATCGGCTGCTCAGCTAAAATGATCGCAAATGCTTTCAAATGGCAACCAAAACCTGAAAGCCGTGGAAGAAAGCGAAAAACTACCATTCGAATGGATAGAAGAATAGCCAAAATGGCAAGGACTCAGCCAAGCTATCTGCAAGAAGCCCCCGCAAAGTCCCACTGTTGGAAAAAAGACATGTGCTGAAGAGGTTACAATTTGCCAAAGAGCACATTGACTGGCTTAAAGAGAAATGGCGCAACATTTTGTGGACTGATGAAAGTAAGATTGTTCTTTTTGGGTCTAGTGGCCGGAGACAGTTTGTCAGACGACCCCAAACACTGAATTCAAGCCACAGTACACTGTGAAGACAGTGAAGCATGGTGGTGCAAGCATCATAATATGGGGATGTTTCTCATACTACAGTGTTGGGCCTATTTATCGCATACCAGGGATCATGGATCAGTTTGAATACATCAGAATACTTACAGAGGTCATGCTGCCTTATGCTGAAGAGGAAATGCCCTTGAAATGGGTGTTCCAACAAGACAATGACCCCAAACACACCAGTAAACGTGCAACACCTTGGTTCCAGACCAACAAGATGGACGTTATGGAGTGGCCAGCCCAATCCCCGGATCTTAATCCAATAGAAAACTTGTGGGGTGACAGCAAAAATGCAGTTTCTGAGGCAAAACCAAGAAATAGAGAAGAACTGTGGAATGTAGTCCAATCATCCTGGGCTGGAATACCTGATCACAGGGGCCAGAAGTTGGTTGACTCCATGCAACACAGATGTACAGCAGTTCTCAGAAACAGTGCGACTACAACCAAATATTCATTAAGTGATTCAAAGGAAAGCAAAATCTTCAAACATTTTTCAGTTTATATAGTGAATGTTTGAGTTTGTAAAGAAGAATACAAACACTGCTATTTTTTTGAACAGTCTAATATTCACTTTTCTTCAATTTTTTCAGAGGAATAACACAAATTTGATGTATTTTTCTTCATGTTGTGATTTGGAATAGAATGTGTCGTGTTCCCAATGCATTTGTGTGTATGGAAATAAAAGCTATTAGAAGGATTTTGAGCTTTATTCACTTTTTTCAACACACTGCTATTATTTTGAACACAACTGTACATGGTTAAAACATATTGCCTCCTCACTGTCTGTAAAACGCCTCTGAAAAGTGATCCACCACATCTAAATGTAGCCTGCAAGTTAATAGGTACATCTTGTTCATTTAGACACATTTTTCTAAACAACAAACTCGGTCCTTAAAGAAATGTAAAAGCAGCACAACAGTCCCCCCAATGGGCATGAAATAACAGATATTACAGTACAGATTTTCACATCAAGCAGCGCACATTGCTTGGCACTCTCGGCTCCTCTTCTTGCAAGCAGAAAAAAAGTGAAACACAAGTAATCCTGCCATACTTTGGTGTGGTGGCAAATTACAGAGATTCAAGCAGACTCGCATCACAGAAAATGTGTAGTCTAGCAAGAGGAACTGCGACCGGTGTTCTGAGAATTTCCACCGCAGCTCTGGGAAAAACGGTTGGCAAAGGAGAACAGCCAATCCTTTGCTCAGAAATGTTTGCCACTTAAACCCGAGGTTTCGCTCAAAAGTTTCAATTCACTGGTAGTAAATGTTTAGGCATCATAATTATACCCTTTCCAATATGCCTCGTCCTGATATTGCCAAAACCAGAATTCCGAGGCTTCTTATCTAAGCATAATAGCATCCAGACTGGTGCCTCATACTGGGACTAGGTTTAGCAAAAAAAACCTTTGCAGGCTATAGGAAGACAGCACATTACAAATGAACAGAATGTGTACATGTATGTAACAGTCCAGGCAACCAGGGAAACAAATCTGTGGGCTGCTAATGGAGTCCAGCAAATACTGCAACTGTGCTAACATCAGTAGGTTTTCCCAATATGTATAGACCTGGTTTGTGTGTAGTCAGAATGCAGATGCAATGTACCTCAAAGGGTCACTGGAAGTATACCTAATGGATAAGGCTCCATGGACACTGCAGCTGATAAACTCACTAGAGATGAGCGAATTATTCAAAAATTCGATTCGGCTGATTCGCCGAATTCGCGGAATAAATTAGATTCGAGGCGAATATATTCGCTGCGAATTTAACTTATAAAAAGGGTGTTTCTAGGCTTCAGAGAGCCTTTATATTAGTGCAGAACACTGTACCTTTAATTTAAATGCCCTTGGAGTCTGCTGGGGAAGAGAACTAATACTGTCAGTCAGTATGACATGCAGATGAGTGCCGTCGATCTTAGAATCACCGCACACTTCACTCATTTGGGCAGTCACGGGGCCAAAACCAGAGTGTGGAGCCACAGTGTGGCGGTGGAGGCAGCAGCCATGGGAGGCCATACAGCACCCTATGACAAAATGGAACCCACCAGCAGTGTGAGGAGACCTGAAAGTGGCACATGGCAGAGTGTGGCGATGGAGACAGCAGCAATGGGAGGCCGTACAGGGACCCATGACACACTCTGGACCTGGCAGCAGCATGAGGAGGCGGTACAGGGGCCCATGACAGATTACGGGCCTGGCAGCAGCAGTGGGCGGGCGGTGGATGCAGCAGTATTCGGAAGCCAAACACAGGCCTCGGTTAAAAAGCGGAAGCCGTCAGCAGCGTGAGCAGACGACAGAAGCACATGGCGCAGGGTGGCGGTGGAGGCAGCAGTATTCGGAAGCCATACACAGGCCTAGGTTAAAAAGCAGAAGCCGTCAGCAGCGTGAGCAGACGACAGAGACACATGGCGCAGGGTGGCGGTGGATGCAGCAGTATTCGGAAGCCAAACACAGGCCTCGGTTAAAAAGCGGAAGTCGTCAGCAGCGTGAGCAGACGACAGAGGCACATGGCGCAGGGTGGCGGTGGAGGCAGCAGCAATGGAAGGCCATACAGCACCCTATCACAAAATGGAACCCACCAACAGTGTAAGGAGACCTGAAAGTGGCACATGGCGCAGGGTGGCGGTGGAGGCAGCAGTATTCGGAAGACATACACAGGACTAGTTTAAAAAGCGGAAGCCGTCAGCAGCGTGAGCAGACGACAGAGGCACATGGCGCAGGGTGGCGGTGGAGGCAGCAGTATTCGGAAGCCATACACAGGCCTAGGTTAAAAAGCGGAAGCCGTCAGCAGCGTGAGCAGACGACAGAGACACATGGCGCAGGGTGGCGGTGGAGGTAGCAGTATTCGGAAGCCATACACAGGCCTAGGTTAAAAAGCGGAAGCCGTCAGCAGCGTGAGCAGACGACAGAGACACATGGCGCAGGGTGGCGGTGGAGGCAGCAGTATTCGGAAGCCATACACAGGCCTAGGTTAAAAAGCGGAAGCCGTCAGCAGCGTGAGCAGACGACAGAGACACATGGCGCAGGGTGGCGGTGGAGGCAGCAGTATTCGGAAGCCATACACAGGCCTAGGTTAAAAAGCGGAAGCCGTCAGCAGCGTGAGCAGACGACAGAGACACATGGCGCAGGGTGGCGGTGGAGGCAGCAGTATTCGGAAGCCATACACAGGCCTAGGTTAAAAAGCAGAAGCCGTCAGCAGCGTGAGCAGACGACAGACACATGGCGCAGGGTGGCGGTGGAGGCAGCAGTATTCGGAAGCCATACACAGGCCTAGGTTAAAAAGCGGAAGCCGTCAGCAGCGTGAGCAGACGACAGAGACACATGGTGCAGGGTGGCGGTGGATGCAGCAGTATTCGGAAGCCAAACACAGGCCTCGGTTAAAAAGCGGAAGCCGTCAGCAGCGTGAGCAGACGACAGAGGCACATGGCGCAGGGTGGCGGTGGAGGCAGCAGTATTCGGAAGCCATACACAGGCCTAGGTTAAAAAGCGGAAGCCGTCAGCAGCGTGAGCAGACGACAGAGACACATGGCGCAGGGTGGCGGTGGAGGCAGCAGTATTCGGAAGCCATACACAGGCCTAGGTTAAAGAGCGGAAGCCGTCAGCAGCGTGAGCAGACGACAGAGACACATGGCGCAGGGTGGCGGTGGAGGCAGCAGTATTCGGAAGCCATACACAGGCCTAGGTTAAAAAGCGGAAGCCGTCAGCAGCGTGAGCAGACGACAGAGACACATGGCGCAGGGTGGCGGTGGAGGCAGCAGTATTCGGAAGCCATACACAGGCCTAGGTTAAAAAGCGGAAGCCGTCAGCAGCGTGAGCAGACGACAGAGACACATGGCGCAGGGTGGCGGTGGATGCAGCAGTATTCGGAAGCCAAACACAGGCCTCGGTTAAAAAGCGGAAGCCGTCAGCAGCGTGAGCAGACGACAGAGGCACATGGCGCAGGGTGGCGGTGGAGGCAGCAGCAATGGAAGGCCATACAGCACCCTATCACAAAATGGAACCCACCAACAGTGTAAGGAGACCTGAAAGTGGCACATGGCGCAGGGTGGCGGTGGAGGCAGCAGTATTCGGAAGCCATACACAGGCCTAGGTTAAAAAGCGGAAGCCGTCAGCAGCGTGAGCAGACGACAGAGGCACATGGCGCAGGGTGGCGGTGGAGGCAGCAGTATTCGGAAGCCATACACAGGCCTAGGTTAAAAAGCGGAAGCCATCAGCAGCGTGAGCAGACGACAGAGACACATGGCGCAGGGTGGCGGTGGAGGCAGCAGTATTCGGAAGCCATACACAGGCCTAGGTTAAAAAGCGGAAGCCGTCAGCAGCGTGAGCAGACGACAGAGACACATGGCGCAGGGTGGCGGTGGAGGCAGCAGTATTCGGAAGCCATACACAGGCCTAGGTTAAAAAGCGGAAGCCGTCAGCAGCGTGAGCAGACGACAGAGACACATGGCGCAGGGTGGCGGTGGAGGCAGCAGTATTCGGAAGCCATACACATGCCTAGGTTAAAAAGCGGAAGCCGTCAGCAGCGTGAGCAGACGACAGAGACACATGGCGCAGGGTGGCGGTGGATGCAGCAGTATTCGGAAGCCAAACACAGGCCTCGGTTAAAAAGCGGAAGCCGTCAGCAGCGTGAGCAGACGACAGAGGCACATGGCGCAGGGTGGCGGTGGAGGCAGCAGCAATGGAAGGCCATACAGCACCCTATCACAAAATGGAACCCACCAACAGTGTAAGGAGACCTGAAAGTGGCACATGGCGCAGGGTGGCGGTGGAGGCAGCAGTATTCGGAAGCCATACACAGGCCTAGGTTAAAAAGCGGAAGCCGTCAGCAGCGTGAGCAGACGACAGAGACACATGGCGCAGGGTGGCGGTGGATGCAGCAGTATTCGGAAGCCAAACACAGGCCTCGGTTAAAAAGCGGAAGCCGTCAGCAGCGTGAGCAGACGACAGAGACACATGGCGCAGGGTGGCGGTGGAGGCAGCAGTATTCGGAAGCCATACACAGGCCTAGGTTAAAAAGCGGAAGCCGTCAGCAGCGTGAGCAGACGACAGAGACACATGGCGCAGGGTGGCGGTGGAGGCAGCAGTATTCGGAAGCCATACACAGGCCTAGGTTAAAAAGCGGAAGCCGTCAGCAGCGTGAGCAGACGACAGAGACACATGGCGCAGGGTGGCGGTGGAGGCAGCAGTATTCGGAAGCCATACACAGGCCTAGGTTAAAAAGCGGAAGCCGTCAGCAGCGTGAGCAGACGACAGAGACACATGGCGCAGGGTGGCGGTGGAGGCAGCAGTATTCGGAAGCCATACACAGGCCTAGGTTAAAAAGCGGAAGCCGTCAGCAGCGTGAGCAGACGACAGAGACACATGGCGCAGGGTGGCGGTGGATGCAGCAGTATTCGGAAGCCAAACACAGGCCTCGGTTAAAAAGCGGAAGCCGTCAGCAGCGTGAGCAGACGACAGAGACACATGGCGCAGGGTGGCGGTGGAGGCAGCAGTATTCGGAAGCCATACACAGGCCTAGGTTAAAAAGCGGAAGCCGTCAGCAGCGTGAGCAGACGACAGAGACACATGGCGCAGGGTGGCGGTGGAGGCAGCAGTATTCGGAAGCCATACACAGGCCTAGGTTAAAAAGCGGAAGCCGTCAGCAGCGTGAGCAGACGACAGAGACACATGGCGCAGGGTGGCGGTGGAGGCAGCAGTATTCGGAAGCCATACACAGGCCTAGGTTAAAAAGCGGAAGCCGTCAGCAGCGTGAGCAGACGACAGAGACACATGGCGCAGGGTGGCGGTGGATGCAGCAGTATTCGGAAGCCAAACACAGGCCTCGGTTAAAAAGCGGAAGCCGTCAGCAGCGTGAGCAGACGACAGAGGCACATGGCGCAGGGTGGCGGTGGAGGCAGCAGCAATGGAAGGCCATACAGCACCCTATCACAAAATGGAACCCACCAACAGTGTAAGGAGACCTGAAAGTGGCACATGGCGCAGGGTGGCGGTGGAGGCAGCAGTATTCGGAAGCCATACACAGGCCTAGGTTAAAAAGCGGAAGCCGTCAGCAGCGTGAGCAGACGACAGAGACACATGGCGCAGGGTGGCGGTGGATGCAGCAGTATTCGGAAGCCAAACACAGGCCTCGGTTAAAAAGCGGAAGCCGTCAGCAGCGTGAGCAGACGACAGAGGCACATGGCGCAGGGTGGCGGTGGAGGCAGCAGCAATGGAAGGCCATACAGCACCCTATCACAAAATGGAACCCACCAACAGTGTAAGGAGACCTGAAAGTGGCACATGGCGCAGGGTGGCGGTGGAGGCAGCAGTATTCGGAAGCCATACACAGGCCTAGGTTAAAAAGCGGAAGCCGTCAGCAGCGTGAGCAGACGACAGAGACACATGGCGCAGGGTGGCGGTGGATGCAGCAGTATTCGGAAGCTAAACACAGGCCTCGGTTAAAAAGCGGAAGCCGTCAGCAGCGTGAGCAGACGACAGAGACACATGGCGCAGGGTGGCGGTGGAGGCAGCAGTATTCGGAAGCCATACACAGGCCTAGGTTAAAAAGCGGAAGCCGTCAGCAGCGTGAGCAGACGACAGAGACACATGGCGCAGGGTGGCGGTGGAGGCAGCAGTATTCGGAAGCCATACACAGGCCTAGGTTAAAAAGCGGAAGCCGTCAGCAGCGTGAGCAGACGACAGAGACACATGGCGCAGGGTGGCGGTGGAGGCAGCAGTATTCGGAAGCCATACACAGGCCTAGGTTAAAAAGCGGAAGCCGTCAGCAGCGTGAGCAGACGACAGAGACACATGGCGCAGGGTGGCGGTGGAGGCAGCAGTATTCGGAAGCCATACACAGGCCTAGGTTAAAAAGCGGAAGCCGTCAGCAGCGTGAGCAGACGACAGAGACACATGGCGCAGGGTGGCGGTGGATGCAGCAGTATTCGGAAGCCAAACACAGGCCTCGGTTAAAAAGCGGAAGCCGTCAGCAGCGTGAGCAGACGACAGAGGCACATGGCGCAGGGTGGCGGTGGAGGCAGCAGCAATGGAAGGCCATACAGCACCCTATCACAAAATGGAACCCACCAACAGTGTAAGGAGACCTGAAAGTGGCACATGGCGCAGGGTGGCGGTGGAGGCAGCAGTATTCGGAAGCCATACACAGGCCTAGGTTAAAAAGCGGAAGCCGTCAGCAGCGTGAGCAGACGACAGAGGCACATGGCGCAGGGTGGCGGTGGAGGCAGCAGTATTCGGAAGCCATACACAGGCCTAGGTTAAAAAGCGGAAGCCGTCAGCAGCGTGAGCAGACGACAGAGACACATGGCGCAGGGTGGCGGTGGAGGCAGCAGTATTCGGAAGCCATACACAGGCCTAGGTTAAAAAGCGGAAGCCGTCAGCAGCGTGAGCAGACGACAGAGACACATGGCGCAGGGTGGCGGTGGAGGCAGCAGTATTCGGAAGCCATACACAGGCCTAGGTTAAAAAGCGGAAGCCGTCAGCAGCGTGAGCAGACGACAGAGACACATGGCGCAGGGTGGCGGTGGATGCAGCAGTATTCGGAAGCCAAACACAGGCCTCGGTTAAAAAGCGGAAGCCGTCAGCAGCGTGAGCAGACGACAGAGGCACATGGCGCAGGGTGGCGGTGGAGGCAGCAGCAATGGAAGGCCATACAGCACCCTATCACAAAATGGAACCCACCAACAGTGTAAGGAGACCTGAAAGTGGCACATGGCGCAGGGTGGCGGTGGAGGCAGCAGTATTCGGAAGCCATACACAGGCCTAGGTTAAAAAGCGGAAGCCGTCAGCAGCGTGAGCAGACGACAGAGACACATGGCGCAGGGTGGCGGTGGATGCAGCAGTATTCGGAAGCCAAACACAGGCCTCGGTTAAAAAGCGGAAGCCGTCAGCAGCGTGAGCAGACGAAAGAGGCACATGGCGCAGGGTGGCGGTGGAGGCAGCAGCAATAGAAGGCCATACAGCACCCTATCACAAAATGGAACCCACCAACAGTGTAAGGAGACCTGAAAGTGGCACATGGCAGAGTCTGGCGATGAAGTCAGCAGCAATGGGAGGCCGTACAGGGACCCATGACACACTCTGGACCTGGACGCAGCAAGAGGAGGCGGTACAGGGGCCCATGGCAGAGTGGCGAAGCGTAAGCAGCTTAAATTGAAGGCCATACAGAGGCCTATGTTAAAAATAATAACATGTTTGGGGCATGATTCAGGGCGGATTTAGTCAGTTGTGTCAGGAACTGGTGGTTTGAAATCCAGACTAATCCACGCCTGATTCATTTTCACAAACGTGAGTCTCTCCACACTTTGGGTGGACAGTCGTGTCCTCCGCGGAGTTACAATACCTCCTGCCGCACTAAACACGCGCTCCGATGCCACGCTACTGGCCGGGCAGGACAGCCTTTCAAGGGCAAATTCAGCTAGTTGGGGCCAAAGGTCAAGTTTCGTTGCCCAGTAGTCAAGGGGATTGTCTACCTCGGTTGGCAGGGTGCTGTCCAAGTAGGCCCGAGCCTGTTGTTTGAGGTCCTGCTCCAGGTCCACCTGATGCTGCTGCTGCTGCGGCTGGTTAGTAGTTTCCTCACTGCGCTGGTGAAGAAAGCTACTCATCATCGACTGCAGACTGAGGCAGCCGCTGCTGGTGGAGCTGCCACTGCTCCTACCACCCCACCCCTCCCCTGCTGCCATGGCAGCGGAACGCGAGCGCACAGGGCCCACAGTGTCTGAGGATGGACGTTGGCGCAGAAAGGCAGAGACCAACTGACTACATAGGTGGTTTTTATAGTACTTTATTTTGGCCTCCCTCTCAGCAGGTGTGAAAAAGGCCACCATTTTTGAACGGTAGCGAGGGTCCAACAAGGTGGACAGCCAAAAGTCATCCCTCTGTCTGATGGTTATTATTCGGCTGTCGCTACGCAAGCAACCGAGCATGCTATGGGCCATTTGTGCCAAGGAATGCGAGGGACTCCCTGCCTCCATCTCCACAGCATACTGCCACGGTGCGTCTGGGTCCTCTGTCTCCTCCTCCTCCTCCTCTACCAGATGCTCCTGCTCCTCCACTCCTGTCCGCTGAGTGGAAAAACCACCCATTTCACTCAATAATTCCTGAGCACCAATGTCCTCCTCTACCTCCTCCTCTTCTTCCTGTCCTGCCCCCACAGGGGTCATGTGGCGTTGAGATCTGTGCGCCACGTCTACCGCACCCTGACCAGCCATTGTTAACAGCATTTGTTCCAGGACGTGCAACAGAGGAATGACGTCGTTCATCCCATAGTCCTGCCGACTCACGAATAGCGTGGCCTCCTCAAAGGGCCTGAGCAAGCGGCAGGTGTCACGCATGAGCTGCCAATGGCTGACATCTAAGTTACACAGGGGAGTACCTTTATCCGCTTGTAACATCAGGAAATCGGTGATGGCCTTTCGCTGTTCGTAAAGGCGGTCTAACATATGTAGAGTTGAATTCCACCTTGTTGCAACGTCGCAGATCAGGCGATGCTGTGGAATTCCGTTCTGCCGCTGCAGCTCAAGGAGGGTGTGCTTTGCGGTGTAGGAATGGCTGAAATGCATGCAAAGTTTACGTGACATTTTAAGGATGTCTTGCAGTGGGATGGTGGATTTTAGGAACCGTTTGACAACCAGATTGAACACGTGAGCCATGCATGGCGCATGGCACAACCTTCCTTGACGCAGAGCAGACACCATGTTCTTTCCGTTGTCGGTCAACATGGTTCCGATTTTCAGTTTGCGCGGAGACAGCCATCTGTCGATTTCTCTGTTCATTACACTCAGAAGTTCCTCCCCTGTGTGACTACGTTCGCCAAGGCATACCAGGTGCAGCACAGCGTGACACCGTTGCACCCTGCACATGTGATATGCCGGTTGGGTAATGGGACTTGGCACGGGGGTGGCGGCTGAGGACACGGCGGAAGAAGAGGTGGTAGAGGCGGACATCTTTGCTGGACCAAGGACGTGCAAACGTGGAGGCAAAAGCGGCGTGACCTGTCCAAGTTGCTGGTGCGGCTGTGCCGGCACCACGTTCACCCAGTGGGCCGTAAATGACATGTACTGTCCCTGACCGTAGTTACAGCTCCACACGTCGGCGCTGCTGTGCACTTTGGCAGAGACCGACATGCTCAAAGACTGGCCCACCATCTCTTCTACATGTGAATGCAGGGCTGGCACTGCCTTTTTGGCGAAGAAATGCCGGCTTGGCACTCTCCACCGCGGCTCGGCACAAGCCATCATTTCTCGGAAAGGTGCTGAGTCCACCACTTGGAAAGGGAGGGACTGCAGCACCAGCAACTTGGACAGGAGGACGTTCAGCTTCTGCACCGTCGGGTGCGTGCTCGCAAACTGTTGTCTCTTGGAAACGGATTCCAAGAAAGACTGCTGACGGAATCCGTGAAGAGGAGTAGCAGGAGAAGGAGCATCTGAACGAGCGGAAGATGCCAACGAGCGACAACTCCCCTCAGCAGAGGTGATTGACGTCGGGTGACGGAGCAAGTAACGGAGCGGGTGATGGAGCGGGGGCTGGGGCAGGCAGAACCGCCGTATCTTTATCACGGTTTTCCCAGGCCACCGAATGGCGACGCTGCATATGCTGACGCAACGCTGTAGTCCCAACATGGGCCCCCTGGCCACGCTTGACTTTCTGGCCACATAGTCGACATACGGCTACGTTTACTTCCTCGGGCGGCTTGACGAAAAATTGCCACACCGCCGAGTAGGAAACTTTGCCCCCGCTACTCCTCACTGGCTGACTGCTACTTCCTCCGTGCACACCGGCACCACTACTGGCCGTGGTGGTAGGCTGCAGTGGAGCTGGTGCTCTACTCCGTGGCCGTTTGCCTCCACTGACACTGCTGCGACCCTGCTGCCTCCTGGGCAACCCACCGACTGTTTTGCTCGCTGGCAAGCTGGCACCCTCTTCTCCTGATGATGCGGAAGCAATAGCCTGATGACGACGAGGCTGCCAAGTGTGATCAGCCTCATCTTCATCAATTAGGGTCTCCGCGTCACTACTAGCCCCCTCGGTTGCGTGTGGGTCAGGAGACAGACCTGTCTCTAGACCGGCTACCGAGCCACTCTCCTCGCCAGTACTTCTTCGCCTGGCTGCTGAAGAGGCGGATGTCTTCCCCCGTTCCTGACCGCACTCTGTTAGCTCTTCCTCACTGTACAGTGGGGCTGAGCCCACAGCATGCGATACTTCGCTTGGTGAGGGAACACCAAAGGACAGGGGCAGGTAGAGGACACGTGATTTCAGTGGGCTTGCTCCCGGGCCATGCCAACTAACGGTTGTGTCTGACGTACCCACCGACCGTTGGCTGTAGGTGTCAGAGGTGACCTGGGAAGAGGAAGACGACCGAGTCAACCAATCGATAACGGCAGGGTTGTCGGTGGAGACACGACCGCTGGATGACACCGGGAGCACTGGCCTCTGGCTGCGACTAGTGCTGCCTCGACCCCTTCCTCTGTTGCCACGTCTGCTCGCTCCTGAAACATTGCCTCCTCTGCCACTCCTCTGCGTGTTGTCTGACATACTCTTTAATTCAATAGTGGTTGTGAAGCAGAAAGTAATGATTCTGTGTCCCTGAGTAACAATTCTGTGTCCCCGAGTAACAATTCTGTGTCCCCGAGTAACGATTCTGTGTCCCTGAGTAACGATTCTGTGTCCCTGAGTAACAATTCTGTGTCCCCGAGTAACGATTCTGTGTCCTTGAGTAACGATTCTGTGTCCCAGAGTAACAATTCTGTGTCCCCGAGTAACGATTCTGTGTCCCTGAGTAACGATTCTGTGTCCCTGAGTAACGATTCTGTGTCCCTCAGTAACAATTCTGTTTCCCTGAGTAACAATTCTGTGTCCCTGAGTAACAATTTTGTGTCCCTCAGTAACAATTCTGTGTCCCTGAGTAACAATTCTGTGTCCCTGAGTAACGATTCTGTGTCCCTCAGTAACGATTCTTTGTCCCCGAGTAACAATTCTGTGTCCCTCAGTAACGATTCTGTGTCCCTCAGTAACGATTCTGTGTCCCTGAGTAACGATTCTGTGTCCCTGAGTAACAATTCTGTGTCCCTGAGTAACAATTCTGTGTCCCTCAGTAACGATTCTGTGTCCCTGAGTAACAATTCTGTGTCCCTGAGTAACGATTCTGTGTCCCTGAGTAACGATTCTGTGTCCCTCAGTAACGATTCTGTGTCCCTCAGTAACAATTCTGTGTCCCTCAGTAACAATTCTGTGTCTGTCCCTGAGTAACAATTCTGTGTCCCTGAGTAACGATTCTGTGTCCCTGAGTAACGATTCTGTGTCCCTGAGTAACGATTCTGTGTCCCTGAGTAACGATTCTGTGTCCCTGAGTAACTATTCTGTGTCCCTGAGTAACAATTCTGTGTCTGTCCCTGAGTAACGATTCTGTGTCCCTGAGTAACAATTCTGTGTCCCTGAGTAACAATTCTGTGTCCCTGAGTAACGATTCTGTGTCCCTGAGTAACGATTCTGTGTCCCTGAGTAACGATTCTGTGTCCCTGAGTAACGATTCTGTGTCCCTGAGTAACGATTCTGTGTCTGTCCCTGAGTAACGATTCTGTGTCCCTGAGTAAAGATTCTGTGTCCCTGAGTAACGATTCTGTGTCCCTGAGTAACGATTCTGTGTCCCTGAGTAACGATTCTGTGGCCCTAAAGTCTCTGTGGCCCTAACTCTGTCCCTAATACAGACAGGTCTGTCTCTCTTGAATGACCGGAGGCTAATGGAGAATTCTAAGATGGCCGTGATTTATAGCTCCACCATTACACAGTGCTGGCTGGCTGCTGATTGGCTAATGCGATCACATGTCATGAATGAATGCATTATGGGTCAGCGCGCCTTCCCAGAGATCCCCGCTCCGTCGCCACACATGTCGCCGCCATTTTTGAGAAAATTCGATTCATGCATCCGAAGTTTGCTAATTTTCGGTTTCTGTGCGAATCGGATTTTTCCTAATCTTCGAAACGAATTCCACTTCACCATGTTCGATTCGCTCATCTCTAAAACTCACGTTCACGAGCTTTTCTGCGTTTTTTTCAGCAGTCCCTGAACTCTCCCTAATGTTTTCCTATGTGTCCATGTACACATCATCGTTTACAGGCAGTTGAGTCTACAGCAGGGGCGGACTGACAACTCATGGGGCCCCCGGGCAATAGGGGATCATGGGACCCCTGTGTCCTTGGCCAAACCCAAAAAAGCCTATGAAAAGGGTACCAGGGGTATCTCATGGGACCCCCTACTGACCCCGGGCCCTCAGGCAGTGCCCGAGTTTCCAAATGGTCAGTCCGCCCCTGGTCTACAGTCATTTTTTTGAACTCACCAAACTTGCGTTAACGGGTAGATTTTATCAGTGTTTCAAATGCCAAACGCGTGTAAACGCAGCTAACTGTGTTTAGAAGCATTTGCGTTTAGGCGCGTTTTTTAACTGTTCCATATCCAAATGCTGTCCGAAGCCTTTTTTCATCATCAGAAATGCATGCAAAGTGTTTTCCATGTATTCAAATGGACCCGGTACACCAGCGCAGTCAGTTCCAAGTTTCGCGTGAAGTAAAAAATGGTAGAACGTGCCGCATTATGCTCATGATGGAATCCATAGTGAATACAACCAGAAAAGACAGGTCATCTCAACACATACTGCTCTCTCTGCTTCTGCTCTCTCAATTTCTCTCAAAATGTCTGAAATAGTTCATTTTTTACTGTTTTTCAGTGCATTCTGGGCATTTTGGAAGGTCTCCTGATGTCATCTTTAAAAAATGTTTCTAAACGCAAACGCACATAAATGTGCATAAACGCGGTATGCAAACGCAGCTAAACAGACGTTTTTTAACCTACGTTTTCCAGCAGTCAGTTTCCATTGTTCAGAAGTGCCCCGTGTACATGGAGCCTTAGCCTCAAATTCAATTTTAAATTCTCTGGACTGGTAACCCTTACTAGTCCAGAAAAAAAAATGACCTAACAGTCCTTGATACAGCAGTGAGTAGCACTAATTAGCACTATTATTGTGTTGCCAATACATATGTAGCTGGGTATGATCCCTAATTATTGTGCCCTGTCCCACTCAGGGAGCTGCACAGCGTCCCCTAGCTCCTTTACAGATATCACATCACAAAGTGGTAGCATGGACTCTAAACAGCTACTTTATTTTCTGTTAAAAAAGGAAAATTGTTCAGCAACGGATGAACTTCTGGCGAACTTCTGTAAAGTTACGATAAAAGACACAGGATTTCCTCTTTTTTACACTTGTGACACTTAGAAAATGTAACTGATATTTTGGTCAGGGGTAGCAACACAAAGCTCGTATTATGCTAAACATAGGTATACCGTTCAGAAATATCAACACTACATAGCTTCATTTTGACTCCTGCATATCCAGATATAATGTAGTTTGAACTTTTAAGCAAGTCTTTTCATTTACAACATTTGACAAGAAGAAGAAAAACATTGAAATGAAAAATAGTCACACTCATGCATCTGAATGCAACCACCAGTGCTCCAAGATCCTCAACTGAGGGGTATTCTGCAAATACTGACTTTTCTGTACAAAGTCAATGGTTGTCCTGATCCTCCCACCTTTCATGATTAGCTATTGGTTACGGATCCTGTCTATGATACTCACAAGTAACATATGTATTACCATTCAGTTATATTGAACTCTCCGTGATTCCTTGGAGCAGTGTCAGCCACGTTTGCATACCGCTTTTATGTGCGTTTGCGTTTAGAAGCATTTTTTAAAGATAAGCACAGGAGAACCTACCAAATGCCCAAAATGCACTGAAAAGTGGTAAATTATTAACTATTTCAGACTGTTTCAGAGAAATACAGAGAGTAGAAGCAGAGACAGAAGTATGTGTTGACATTAGACGTGAGTTGCTCATTACATTTCTTTTGTTTCCAAGGGTGGGAAAGGTGTCTGGTGGAGTGAGTCATTGAGACCCCCTGGCAGGGTGTCTTCATGAGGACTTTCAGGTGTAAATGGTCATTAACATATCTTTTGTTTCCAAGGATGGGAGAGGTCTGAGGTGTGAATTGGTCATTACAATGTGTGACAAGCTTGGTAGGAACATCCTGTGTTCAGTGTTTTGTCCATCTGAGTACCTTGAAAACGCTTTGCATGCATTTTTCATGATGAAAAAAGGCTCTGGACAGCATCGGGAACTGGAAGAGGTAAAAAAAATTTCAGACACGAACGCTTATAAACACGATTTGCCACGTTTAGCCACGTTTACAAGCATTTTGCATTTGAAACACTGATAAAATCGACTGCTGAACGCAAGTTTTCTGCATTCAAAAAAATGACTGTAAACTCAAATGCCTGTAAACGACTATGTGTACATGGACACATAGGAAAACATTAGGGAGAGTTCAGGGGCTGCTGAAAAAAACACAGAACAGCTCTTAAACGTGAGTTTATCAGCTGCAGTGTACATGAGCCCTAAGGCTAACTCATCTTAAAAATGTTCCCCCCCTCCTCCTAACATTTATGCTTTCTAATCTGTGTAAGAAAGATGTACATACTTACCTATTTTAATCCCACTCCAGTCTGGTTACGTGATCCCCCCGTGCCGGCCAGTGGTGGCTGCAGGGGATGGGAGAGAGCGCTTGACAACCGCTGGGAACTCTGAGAGTGGTGACATCACCCATAGGCTCCTATAGCCCATCCATTATCAGCGTTCCCTCCTCTCCCCTACAGCAGCTACTTGCTGACACAAGAGAGCAAAATCGCATGACTGGGTCAGAGTTGGCTGAAAATAGGAAGTATACACATTTTTCTTACACAGGTTAGTCACATAGATGTTAGAAGGGGAAGGGTGAATTTTTAAGACTAGTTATCTTAAAGCTCAGTTCACACTACTGCAGGCCATACGGCCCACGTTTGCGCAGTCATGGCAGCCCATTCATTGGAATGGGTTGCTGAGCCACGTGTCCCGCATTAAAAAGGTGCATGCACTTTTTAAAAAATGCATCTTTTTGACCATGAAGTTTCCCTGCAGTTCCTGCACCCTCGATCAAGCTGTGGAATGAAATGGGAGGGGTGCCCCATGCAGGAGCAGCGTGATTTGGCTGCGGGTGGTTGTGGATGCAGGAACAGGTGCAGTTTCTTCCCCTGCAACCAGCCCACAGCCTGCAGGATAGTGTGAACTCAGGGTCAGCCTGGAATTCTACTTTAAGGAACACCTGTGATGAGGCCAATGTGAAGCTGAAAAAAATATATTGCTTAAGACATTACCGCAAGGGCAATGTCAGGACCCATTGTGCACTTAGGGGTTGCCCCAAAAAAGAGCTTTAACATCAGATTGCAATAATCACCTAAACCGAGGTCCAACCCTCCACCACACTATTCATTCAGCAGTACAAACCTGGCATGGGGTTCTAACCCATTACCACTTCCTACATAAAAACCTGTGCCCAGACTTTGAATAATAAACTACTTACATGTCCTTAACAAGTAGCAAAAGAGGTTTAAAACAAGACCCCCCTTACCTCTCTAGCTGCTTGTATTGTGAATTCTGCATTCTTAACCACTTCAAGTCTGGACCAGGGGTGGACTGACAACTCATGGGGCCCCCGGGCCATAGGAGATCATGGGGCCCCTGTGTCCTTGCCCAAACTCAAAAAAGCCTATGAAAAAGGTACCAGGGGCATCTCATGGGGCCTCATACTGACCCCGGGCCCTCGGGCAGTGCCCAAGTTTCCAAATGGTCTGGACACTTTCACCCCCTTCCTGTCCAGGCCAATTTTCAGCTTTCAGTGCTATCACACTTTGAATGACAATTGCACGGTCATGCAAAACTGTACCCATATGAATTTCTTAGCATTTTTTGAGACAGATAAAACTTTATTTTGGTGGTATTTATTCACCACTGGGATTTTTATTTTTTTTGCTATATAAATGAAAAACTCCAAATCTTTTGAAAAAAAGTGTTTTTCTTATAAAATATTGCAAATAAATAATCTTTCTTCATAAATCTTGGCTAAAATGTATTTATCTATCTTTTTAGTAAAATAAATAACCCAAATTAGTTTATAACCAAAAATTATAATTTTGCAACAGTTTTTTTTACATTTTATCTTATTTTTTATATTATTATTTATGTTTTTTTTTTACATACTGTCACCCTAGCAGTACAGTGACACCATGATAACACTGTACTACCTGTGGGAGGTGACGCAGATTTTGTTTTCTTTTTTTACACTGATTGCTTTTATACCCATAAAGGCTGTAAAAGCAATAATTTCTCCTTCTCTCTGGCTGCATTCCTGCAGCCATTGAGAAATACTGTGAGAGCTGTAATTAGTCACAGCTTGTCACATGCTACAAGGCTGTTGTGAATAGCCTTGTACCATGTGACCTCGGTGATCATTCACAGATTTCACACGTAGTAAGCAATGATGTCAGGAAGTGACATCTTGTTTACTACTATTCATGTGATCACTGATTGGCCAATCAGTAATCACATGAATCGGGATCTCGCACAGAGGTCCCGTACAGCGTTCTGTGTTCCGCTGTGTCCTCCAGACCCAGCGGGCATCGATCGCGGTGCCGCGTGCTCCCAGGGGGCACGTACAGGCAATAGATGCGGGGAGACGTTTAGAAACGTCCACCCGCTTCGGCAGCGCTCCCGTCCTGCCGTTTATCTACATGGGCCAGACGGGAAGTGGTTAAAGAGCCTCAGAGACCACAACAAAGACTGTAAAATTGATTTCAGATGGTGTATAGTCAGCTCAGAAACATCCACTGTGTGGTTACATTAGAAGACTGGCAGGCTACCAAGGTTCTGCAATTGAAAGTAAAAGGAAAAGAACTAAGATTTCTATGCCCCTGTTGTGCACACTGGAAAATTTTGTTTAGTTTCTTTTAGTTTCATTTGTTAAGTAAATAATTTAGTCACAATCGTTATGTTAGAATTAGATTTGTTTCTGGTTAGTTATTTTGGGAGAGTATACTGTATATTTGTTGTTCCAAATCAATTCGTATTTTTAAAAAGTTCTGTTATTCTTTTGTTATTTCAGAAGATTGGCTATATTTATTTTACCACTTTAATTTGTTATTTCGGGATATTCGTATATAACATATTCAAAATTCGTAATATAAAATATTTTGAATTATTTGTTTTATTCAGATGCAACGCAATTAATGCAGTTGGACCTAGAATTTTTCAAACCTAAGAATTGCATTAGATTGTGCAACTGACTAATGACAATTACAAATTGACTTTAACCCCTTGGCGCCGGCGCTTCCCGACCCTTTAAGGGTTTCAGAAGCTGGGAGGTGGGGTGGGGTTTTAGGTTCACGTGACCACTGTGATTCGCTGTCACGGCGGTCACATGATCAGGAAAGGTCCTGATCACAAGAGGAGATCAGGACCTTTCCACGAGTACCGGACATGTGTGCTGGAAGCGTGCAGGGCGCGCGCTCTTAGCACACATGGTTTTTTTAATTGCACACAAATGTGTGGCCGCTCGGTGTCAAGGCCCAGACGCCGAGAGGCCACACATTTGCGTGCGCTCGGTGTGAAGAGGTTAAATCACAAATTCACTTTATTGCACAAGCAGTGCAGCCGATCAGGCAGCACTACCAGAGTACAACATTCCTGAACAATATATAATCCCAATCATTCCCCCATTCCCAACTGACTTTGTTAGGCCGTGCACATACAAATGAAACAAATGGTCTCTCAACTCCAATACAAAAAAAAAATCATATTAAAATATTCACGCTATGCTGACTAAAATAAAAACAAATGGATCCGGATCAATTCAGATCATACGTTATGTCATTATGTTATTTTGGATGCTTCAAACATTACCAAAAGGCCCAAACTATCACATCATGTCATCTGAATGAAACTAATGAATACAAATTAATCCGCTGCTTTCTTTCAAATTTATTGCGGATTAGTTGAAATTCGTTACTACTGTGAATCGGATGCATCCGAATCACACAAATTTCCTCCGAAGTTCAATTTGTAACAAAACAAATCGCTCATGTCTAGTTGTGAACTTTGAAGATTAATTGCTCTACAAA
Organism: Staurois parvus; assembly: GCF_062004578.1. Taxonomy (NCBI): domain Eukaryota; kingdom Metazoa; phylum Chordata; class Amphibia; order Anura; family Ranidae; genus Staurois; species Staurois parvus. The sequence goes on from NW_028318146.1 coordinate 1,908,449, forward strand.
GCCTTTAGCTACATAAGTAAATAGGACCTTGTTTTAGTCTCCATGCACACTGGCTAAAAAAATGCTCTTGGCAGGAAAAAAACACTAATGTTGAACATTTTTTGTACCTGCGTTTAGGAGCGTTTAGCAGCCATTTCTGCAGAAAATATTCTCAAACACGCAAAACAGAAGGGTTTTTTCTGCTTCTAAACGCTGGGCTTAAGAAATGTCTTTAGGCTACATAATGGACACATAAGATAACATTATTTTCTTCTACAGGCAAAACGCTAAACTCCTGTAGGAGCAGAATGTATTAAGCCACTTTGCATGGAGCTTTAAAGTATGCTTAAGTCCTGTTAATAATATGTAAATATTTTAGTGTGCTTGATCTCAGCATAGGTTCACTTTATGGGTCCTGCATACTCTTTACAGCACCAGTTAATATTTTGGTGGGATATTTATTCATGTGCTGGAATAATAATTGCAGAATCAAAATAAACAGCTATGGAACTATTATTTATATGTGCATTTATATTTTAATTCAAACAATGCCAACAATTTATGCAACAGTCCCCAGAGTTCATGGACAAATCACATTGAGCGGAATATGCTCTCTACAAAGAAAAGTTGTTGTTTGATAGGAAGGATCATGCCATCTACCTATTTTCTTTATGTTATGTAAATTGCACTGGTGAGAAGTCTGCTAGGCTGAACAGATGTGGCCTATTTGCATATCATCCCAAGGGAATGCACATGAAAGATCTTCGTGAAGTTGGCCACACAGGCTGCAGTGTTCCAGTGTGCCTTATGTACCCGCACACCGAGTTAAATTGTGATGTGATACAAAAGGTTTTGGTGCAATCAAACGACAGATAGTATATGCATTGAAAATAGATGCTGGAGCAAAGGCAAAATGTCTCCTTGGAATACTGTTGTTTTGTAAAGAAGGGAGCATGAAGGGACTTCTTCAATGTTGGACTGATTTATATGGTCCAACATATGCAAGATATGATATTGATTCAACCATGACTCAGGCTGAGTAGAGAGCCTCCAGCTGTCAGAAGGGACTGTATTCCACTTGAACTTCCCATTGGTATTGATAGCCATTAGTTCCCTTTACTGTGAAAATGTGTAGCATTACCCCTGAAAGAGCCACTTGATAATTTTGTGCTCCCTGTTCTGCTCCCCGACTAAAAGAACAACCTCAGTCCCTCTGACACACCTGGTTAAATGAGATAACTGCGAACACAAATTTTAATGACACCAAAAGAACACCAAAAGTCAACAGGTGACAAAACAAATTGTAAACTCTGGGTACTTCCCAAATTGTGAGTTCAGCATTAAACAGAGACACAAAGATACGCAACAAAAGACCGTAACAATGGATCTGACTGTAGGGGCCATCAGAGCCTATGTGTTTGATAATCAATACACAGTCTCAGGAAACCATTCTTCACCACCACTATGGGAGAGGCATAAGGACTCTGTGACTCTCTGATGATGCCTGTTTTCTTTAGCTCTGCTAGTTGCTCATGGAGATCCTCCAGATCACCCAGTGGGATCCATCAAACTCTCTCCCTGAATGGTTTGTCTTCCTGAAGGCAAATCTGGTGTTCGGCACACTTTGCACACCCGATGTCTACTTCACTCTTTGAGAACAACTCCTGCCATCTCTAGAGATGGACTTTGACTATTTCCTCCCTCTCGGGTGGGTGCGGGTAGAATATTTCTACGAGAATTCCATCTTTTGCTCCCCCCACCAAATCGGATGGGGGGACTGGGGAGGCTGGATTCACTTGTCCTAGCAGCATTCTAGACTGCAATTTCACTGGTGAGTCTGTGACATTGCAGATACTGATTGGAATCTTCCTGTTGTTTCCTTGCAAGGCTTTGGTTGATATCACTTCTGGGACTACCTCCACCCCCATGTCCTGTCCCCAACAGTCGGCTTCAAGGACAACTGGCCCCTTCAGTTACTCCCAATTGAGCTTGACTTAGCCTCGTAGACACACCACCTCTCCAGGCTGCAGTATCTTCTCACTTCTGTCTAATAGCCATATCTTCGCCACTGGGGCTTTCTGTTCTTGAACTAGGGGTTGATACACTTATCTCAGCATAGGGTGTATGCCCTTGGTTGGGGTGTCAGACTCCCAAGACAAGAGGAGTGAGTAGCCTCCTGACGAGATCAGTGTTTGTTGCTATTATCAGGGAACTCTTGTTGGCTCCTGCAGGACGAGGGCATACAACGGCTAGTGTATCAAATGTCTCTGTTTGTCTTGGTCGGAGGGATCAAAAGACCTGTAAGTATCCATCAAATGGGAAATTATGGGGTCCAAGGCCCCGTATTTCTATTTCCTCCAATTTCTGCAGGGGCAAGTGTTTGAGGTGTCTGTCGTAAAAGTCTTGGTATAGCAGGGTCACTTGCTCCCCCGTATCTAGAAGGGCCTTTGCATAGATGCCTTCCACTTGTATTGGCATGATGGGAGAAGTTCCCACTAGTTTGTCAGGGAATTTGCCAGGAGTAGGGTGGTTAATTTGCCCTGTTGTCTGTATTCGTGCCCCATTTTTGATCTTCTGAGCTTGTTTGTGCTTCAGTTGGGCCCTAGAGGGTTGGTATGCATTGATTTTCTGAGGTCAGGCAATGAAGGTTGATGGAAGCGGGTTGTCTGGTCGCTCAGAAGTGGGGGCCCTCTGCAAGGGCTTGGGCTTCTACTGTGATTTCTTTGTGTCTTTGACTTTTGAGCTAACTGCTGAGCTAACTGCTGAAGATGGGCACACATTTGGCTCCTTCACCAAGGCTCCCTAAAGTTTCTCGCTGGCTTTGGACGCTGGATTTCAAACTTCTATGGGCATGGACAAACCCGCTGGTGCTGCCCCACTCCTCCACAGTTGAAGCAAATTCACTGGCTTTTCAACTTGGCCAGATATAAGGTTCAAGGACTGCTTGGACTCCAAGACTTCCTCACCAGGTGGGACAGTGATCCTAGCTGTCAGCAGAGCCATCATCTCCATCAATTGTGACACTTGGGTTTTTAACAGCTCTATCACTGTGTTGCCATTAGCTGCACTAGCCACTGTAACCCCAGCAACAGACTCTGATCTTTGGCTCTTCTTTTTGCTCTCCAAAATGGCTTCCTCATCTTTCACAGTCTGGATTAAGTCAGGATACTTCAGGATTCCACTGTCTCCCTGAGTTTTCAGCTGAATTGTGATAGGGTCTAGGGGTTGTGCTCCCTTCAAAACCTGTTGTGCCCTGACCTCAGCTAGCTATGAGGGGGCCCAAAGCTGTGATAGGGTCTAGGGGTTGTGCTCCCTTCAAAACCTGTTGTGCCCTGACCTCAGCTAGCTATGAGGGGGCCCAAAGCTGTGATAGGGTCTAGGGGTTGTGCTCCCTTCAAAACCTGTTGTGCCCTGACCTCGTCTACTGACCCAACATCCAAACCCTGTTTTAGTAATATCTGGTGTATTATCTTGTCTAGACGCCTCATATAGTCAGAAAGCTTCTCCCCTTCATTTTGATAGGTATGCACAAAGTGATACATGAGGTTGGAGGCCTTTTCTGTTTGCCCAAACATGTCTTGCAGGATACTCAAGTAGTCATAAGTAATGCAATCCTTCTTGCTAAGTTTCAAGTTGCAAATGACTCCTCTGTTTTTTCTGAGCCTCAGGAATGTCCTATTCTAAAGCTTGTTCCAACCACTCCTCAAAACTGTCCTCCACAGAGAGCAGGGGTTGATTTCCAGAGAAATCCCTCAGTTTTTGATATCCTGACCCAATGTATGTTGGGTCATTCTTTTGACACTCCTTCACGAAGTTCCCCAAGGCAGCAATGAATTCTGGCCCAATCTTGGCAACAGGTGGCGGTAAGGTGGCTTCATCTGACAAGACTGCTTGCTTTGAACTTTCTGGGCTTATAATTGATACATTCAGTTGGATTAGGTGAGCCTCAACATTGCTAGGTGCAGACTGGCTCCTCAGAAACTGTCAGGGATCTCCACTGTAATAAAGCGTAAGTGCAGGAGGTCCCGCGATCTGGTTTTACATCAATCACCCACACCTTCTGACCTGGGACTCCTGTCTTCACAGCTTGACTGGTCTGCTCCTCTGTCTAGGCCTCCCCAGGGATGTTGATTACTACACATGACTCCTGTCATTTTCCTCTTTACACCACTAGGTTGCAGCTGCTGGACCCAACTTGAATTTCTCTGGGGTGTTGTCTTGGTGGTTTGCTAGTAGAACAGAGTATCCTGGGCAAGCCCCCACATCTGGTTAAATGAGGTAACTGCAAAGTGCTAACGACACCAAAAGATAAAGCTTTGCAGAATAATATTTTACCAGAGACAATAAAGTCAACAGGTGACACAACATGTAAATTGGTACTTCCCAAATTGTAAGGTTTAGCATTAAACAGAGTCACAAAGATTTGCAATAAATGACTGTAGCAATGGACCTGATTGTAAGGGCAAAAAGACCCTAGGTGGATCTATGATCCCAGGAGCAAGAGGGGGAAGAAGAGACCTTTTGCCAGTCAGCTCTCTCTAAGCCCTGATGCCACAGGCGAAAAAAAGATCAGACAAAGCACAATATACTGTATGAAACCTGGGTAAGAGTTCCCCTTTGAGATAAACAATTGTTACACTAGGGAAAAAAAGGGGGTTAACCAGTGACAGATTCCGCAGGCTAAATCCTTTGAGTGGAGGAGTCCTTAGGGTAAGGGTGTCCGTGGTTTTCAGCTAGCGATGAAGGGGCCCAAAGCTGTTATTGTGCAATGGCAACCAGCAAAGTGAATAGAATAAACAAGATATTTCCCAACAAAGGGTTTTAAAGTGGAAAAGGTTGTAACAGTGTCTGCATGCAGTGTCTCTGAATGAGGCATTAAAAGGTAAGGTGGGCCTCCGCCCGCTCACTGGTCCTGGAGATATCAAGGCTCTTGGAGAAAGCTTGTCCCGGAAGAAGTTCTTGAAGTTCTGCAGCCAGATGAAGGATGCCCAATTGGCAACCTAATGACTCAGGGGCTCAGCAATGTCTGGGTGGGCATATCTGGGCATAGCCTAGAGTACCTATGTTGCTGATGAGTTGCCTGTGGCTGCTGGACAGGATTACTGTGCTGAACAGTGGTGGGCCATATGGTTTACTCTCCTCCTGGTATCCGTCTGCAGAGTATTGGCTACAGTAATGGCTGCCCACACGCTCCTTGCTCTCTCCATAGTAGTGGCTTCCACTGGCCCAGTCTCCAGGGATGAAATTGCCCCCAGTTCATTTCTTAGCTCTCCTCTCCCCTCAGACAGTGATGCTGGGGCAACGTGGCTCTCTCTTCTCACACAGTCCTCTCCTTTTCTTGGGAAGACCTGTTCTATACTCTTCCCGCCAAGCATGCTGGGGTTGTATTTACTTTCTTTTATTCCTTTTGGGAATACCGGGCTGGCCACTCCATAAGACGCACTGACATTTTCCCCCATTTTTTTTGGGGGGGGGTGAGTGCTTCTTATGGAGCGAAAAATATGGTAATTTTCTTTATAAAGCAGTCACAGCCTGAGCCTGGGATGTGTCAGACCTCTTCAGAGAGACAACTGCTTCCACACAGAGAGCAAGGGTCATTCTTTGCAGCATGCTGACAGTGGATGGGCTATTCTACCTGGATTTACTGTTAGACTGTGTAATCCTTTTGTATTGGTACACCTGGAATGTAATTAGCTGATTTAAAGCCTTGGGAATTAAACAGTAATAACAGTTATAAATGTACAGAACCTTTGCAGATATTTGAGTGTCTATGCAGTCAAATGGCTGTGTATTAGTTTCTGGCAGATTCAGTAGCTTGTTGCCTTACAGCATTCCATCCACATATATGTGTATAGGGGCAGCCCTTGTCATGAGGTTCCTCTTCAGATAGCTGGCCGGCCATAGTGGAATGTTCATCTTAGGCCACAGAGAATGATACAGCATCTTGCAGTGTTTCAAATGGCTCCCTGTGTGAAAACAGTGAGTGTCTGTTTGTCCATGCATAAATTATGACCATCTAGGTCTGGGTCAGAGATTTCCAACTAGTATTGTGTGGTCCTACATGCATCCTTTTCAGACTGCTTTAATTTATTTTAAATAATCCCCTGTGATGCCGAGCAAAGAAGGGAATTTAGCTCTGTGCATGCTGTGATGCACGCACTGTAGACATCAATAGCGTGATGGCAATTAATACACTGTTGGTCTTTAAAGCTGAATGGCAGGCATAAAACTTTTATTTAAAATATATTTCTGATTAACCACAAAGGATATAAATCCACTTTGTGAGCACTAAACTACTTTTCAAGCCCAGATATTACCTTGTTAACGTAGCAATGATATCATCGATGTACTGTACATAGCCTGGGCAGAGAGCAGAGCTGTGGGAGGGACTCAGCAGAAACCATCCACTACAGGCTGCCTTCAGAAAATTACAGGAAGGGGTGGAGACAAGACCAGTTACCCTGGACAAGGCGGGAGCAGCAACATTCATCTTTAAAGCAGTGGGAGTCAACTATCAAAATATATTGGGCTTCAAATGGGATGTCACCAAAGGGCCACACATATTGATGTGATGTCACAAAAGCTGATGGAAGCTGTAGATCTGCAACAGGAGATGGTTAGAGAATTCAGAAATGCTACCAGAGATAGTCAGGGATTGATGACATGATATAGGAGTTGTTGGGAGACTGGGGTTATGCTTCAGGAGATAATCAAAGACCAGAGACATACCACAGGAGACTGCTAGAGATCACTGCTGATATTGTATTCTGATATCCAGCACTAGTGTCTGTCAGAATACCTGAACAGTGTTTGCATCTAATTGGCTAGAGGCTCTGTACGGCTGAGAACTTTCCTCCTGGCTCCTTTGACAACATTGACTTTTGTCAAGCCAAGTGGTGCCGATGGGGCCACCAATGGAAGTAAGTTTGACCAATTTATCAGGAATTTGATCTGTGTGTGGCCAGCCTTAGATCCATAGAAATAAAAAAAAACATAAAAATTAACAATGGAAGGACAGCACAGAGAAAAGTAAAATAGTTTGAAAGAAATAAAGTAAACCATTAATTACTAGCAACCACTCTAAAGAATATTTTCGTTCACTGGTCTGAATAAGCGCCTAGGTAAGGGAAACACAGGTGACGGTTGGCCCAAGGACCAAACAACAGGTACCAAAGGGGCACAAGTGGCCCCCAGGCCGCAAGTCAGGCACCAAGGCTCTAAAGAAGCCTCAAGTTTTTGTACACTAGAGCACATGTGTCAAAAACAATCCCAACAGCCCATTTAATGAGGCCCAAATATACTATTCCCAATGCACATGCTCCTGCAAAGGGTTGGTGTTGAGAGGTGTTGTAGAGGCCACAGGCTGGAACCGAAGGTAATGAAAGCAAGAAAATGTCAACAGCACACTACGGATCTCCAGAATGGGTCCAAAGCTTTATTCAGCGATTACAATAGAATGGAAGCAACATTTCAGAGTTCTGCAGGACCCCTTCATCAGGCATGTAACTGTCACTTGCCTGATGAAGGGGTACTGCGAGGCTCTAAAGTGTGACTTTTGTTATAATGATGTGGTCATTGAATAAAGCTTTGGACCCGTTCTGGAGATCCATGGTGTGACATTCTCTTGCATTTCATGTGGCCCTCGCACCTCTCCTGCAGCTGCGGCACCCTCCTCGTCTCTGCCCCACCTTGTCTCAACAATCGGCAGGAGAGAGAAAGATAAAACTCCTTCACCTGGTCCTGTGCTTCTCCATGCAGCTGCAATGAGGCTTGTCTATAACTTCCCCCCCCCCCCCGTGTCAGCAGTCGACAGCAGAGAGGAGGACAGAACTCCTCCTACAGATCTTGCACCTCTCTGTGCAGCTGCAGCACCCCCTCAACTCCACCTCCCTTGGTCTCAGCATTCAGCAGACTCCTGAAGTTGACTCCAGCCCTCCACTGGTCTTCCTCCAGACCCTGCACTTTCTGCCTCTCAGCTCTGACCCCAGCTTCCTCCCAGCAGCAGCACAAGGTAAGGGGGATGCACAGTGATGTAAGGCAGGGTGGGGGACTCTTGACTTCTGATAGTGGGGGAGCTCCTGACATCTGATGTAAGGGGGGGGTGTTCTGGACATCTAGGCCCTTTGAGGGCAACCATAAAGCTGATACAGCAAATAAATTAACTTTGGCACCCCTGCCCTAGAGGAACCACTAAAGTAATTTTCAGGTCTCAGAAACCCGTAAGTGTTCACAAAAAACGTGCAAGTGCAAAACACCACACAAAAAAGTGCACTTAGGGGTGTGCTTTGTCCTTCCCCCAAAGGGGATGGACCTCTACCCTGATCCCCTAGGGCATGAAGCTCCTGACAGGGACAAGGTTCCCATGTGGTTCGCCTAGCCAAAAGGCCTGGCGGACCCCGTTCCTTGTGGCCAGCCGAAGCCAGCCACCGAGTACTTGGTAAGGGGACTCTCCCAAAGAGAAAACCCCCTAAGGACAGGGGAGGAAGGAACCAAAAGGCCACACATCCTCTGCCTAGACTTCAGGGTAGGCCCGAGGACCCACACCCTACCATCCTGTGAGAAGGAAAACACACACAAAAGTGAAAGTGACAAACGTGGGAGAAAAAATAAATAAAATAAATAAATAAGTGGCCGTGCAGATTGTGCACTGGCCAGGCCCTGAGGCCCGTAGCAAAAATTGCCCAGGACTTAGCCAAAAGGCCTAGCCCTAAAAGGCGCAGTGCAGAAAAAGTGTTGAAACAGTGACCATGTGCCTTTTCACACGTTGGGGTCCCACACCCAAGTGTTACTAAGAGCACCCCTGAGGCGACCACTCTCAGGGGGCACTGGTTCGCAGACTCTCTGCCTCCCCGGCCCCTGGCCAGACAAGGTAGATCCGTTCAAATCAGAAGGAACTGGGCCCCTCCGGTTTTCCAGGGGGAATTACTCCTGGGCACCAGCAGCCTGTGGGCGCCTCGGTTTCTGTTCCAGCCTGTACTAACCATCAGGACCCCGATCCTACCAGCAGGGGTACTATACAACCAATCATCCCCGCAAGCAGGAATGATGGTGGAGCACCCCTACTGGACACTGATAAGAACAGATACTACACTTGATCTTAGCCAAAAGGTCATGCTGTTGACTCTGGCAAGTAGCATTGGCCCTGGAACTAAGTAGACACCATCAGATGGGAAGTCAATCAGCCACAGCTCAAGGAACCCCTTCAAACCTCTGGAGGACACTAGGGTTCTACAAAACCATGGTTGAGAATGGCTGCTCCAAAGAGTACCCCTTTATCTAAGATGCATTTATTCACTGATCTATCATGAATAATAATATAATTGATCTGGCCTCGACTTCCTTCTTGCCAGTTGCTCCTCCGTGTATCTCCTCATATCCCTCCCTGACCCCAGTCTGCTTATGTCTGGGTGGCTGGATTTTCTCCTTTACATGTGGCTCTGGCTCAGATTTCATTCAGTAAAGCCTTTCTCCTGATCTGTCCCCACAGAGCAGAGGAGGAGAGAGGAAGAAGGTTTTTTTTTATAATAGATGCTATGAGGGAGTTAAAAAAACGGACCGCTGCAGTTAATCCAACTTATTAGTTGACTGCTGTTCATTTTCTCCCCTTTCCTTGGCGCTCCAGCCAAACGCCATGTAATTGGCGCTTTCTTAAGAAAAGCCTTGTTTAGCAGAACATGCTTTAAACAAATTCAGATGGGATGTCTGAGAGAAGAAAAAAAATGGGACGCTGCTTGGCAAACAAGATTATACTGAAAAACTCCGTCCCAGCAAATACTTGTACATACTGGTTGATCTAAACTAGTTCTTTGGTCCAATTAAAATTAAAAAAAAAAAACAAAATCCCATTAAAAGTGTCATTTGCTGTGGTTACCAGGAAACACTGCAGGATCTGTGAATGGAAGAGCATGAAATAGGCATCTGTCATACATTTTAGCGAATGACAACAGAGCAGAAACAGGAAAAAGCCCTTAAAATGCATATAAAACTGAATCAAAAACACACATATATACCATAAACGTAAACGGAATTTATAATGTTGCTTAACATATTTTCTTAATGGAGATTTTATGTTCAGGACCAGAGCTGTATTTAAAAGTTCAGTCCACCCTTAACCTCTTGCACCTCACGTAACACATACAGTATGTGCTGCGGCAAAGAGGGTGGGCTTTAATGTCCCCTTGCCACACATATATGTCAGTGGACAAAAGAGGTTTCTCTTTTACCAAAGACAGGTCCCAATCTATAGTAATGATCCTGCGACCATTGCGACAGCCAATCACAGTGGTCACATAATCGGGCAGGCCTTTCCCACACCCAGGCATAAAGACCTTGTTAACGGGAAGCCGGGTTTGGGTGGGAAGGGGTTAAAGTGTGCCTAAGGGTCAGTTCACACTACATGCGTTTCAGTTGCTTTTCTTCTGCATCCAAAACGCACAGAAAGTAGGTTATATGGTTGTCAATGTCATAGTTCACATCAGTGCTTGCAGTTCCAGTGCGTTCCGGTTGCAGAAAAAAAAGTAGAACAGGCTGTATTTTTACTGCACATAACTGTACTGGAACATGGAAAAACGCATAAAAAATGCACCGAAATGCACTGGAACACACGTTCCTATTTGAATTGAAGAAAAGAGAGGGGAAAAAATGAACTAGAATGCATAAAAACGCATCACAAATGCACCAAAATGTGCCAAAAATGCATAAAAATGCACCAGAATGTGCCAAAAACACATAAAAACCGGGTATGCAAAAACACATCCAGAACACATCTAGACTGCATTTCTATAGTGTGAACCGGCCCCACATTACAAAAATGCATTCCGGATGTGTTCCGGATACGTTGTTGCTTACAGTTCACACCACACGCAGTTTCAGTGCAGTTTTGATGCAGTTTGCCATGTTCCAGTATGGTTCTGTGCAGAAAAAATGAAGCATGTTCTACTTTTTTTCCTGCACCGGAAACTGACTGGAAATGACTACACTAGTGTGAACTAGGGCCATTGGAATAGATGGAAAACACTGTGCATGCATTTTTGATGCAGAAAAAAAGCGCACTGAACTGCATCTAGTGTGAACTAGCCCTGAAGGCCATTTTTCTTTAGTTTTTGATGAAGTGGAGAGGGATTATAACCTGGTCAGGTTTTTATTGCTGTCTTTGCCCCTGTTAGGGAGATTCACCCTCTCTATTTGTCTCTTTGGCCATTCTCGCTGTGAGCAAAAGTAAAAGAAAATCCCAAATTTGGGTTGTCATCAGAACAGGAATTCAGGGGAGATCCTCCAATGTGGACATTAGTTTTGGTGACCCTGGTGACAATCAAGGATTTTCAAACTTTGGAGGGGTTTCCTCTTACTTCCTATTGTGGCCAAGGGACAGGTAGTGAAGGACAATTTCCCCAACGGAAAAAAAACCTGACACAACTGGTTACAACGTTTCTTTACTCATAGATGGAGTCTGGTGGGCTATATCAGCTCTTAACTTTTTATGTACTATATCAGAGGCAGTCAGTTTTTTGATATAGGAGTTGCCTTTGAAATCACCAAAGGACCGCACATAATATTTGGTGAATGTAATACTAAAGAAATTCTCAGAGATTGCATATACACAACAGGAGATGATCAGAGGCTATGATAATAATACAGGAGATGATCAGAGGCTATGATAATAATACAGGAGATGATCAGGGGCTGTGGACATAATACAGGAGATGATCAGAGGCTGTGGACACAATACAGGAGATGATTAGAGGCTGTGGACATAATACAGGAGATGATTAGAGGCTGTGGACATAATTCAGGAGATGACCAGAGGCTATGATACTAATACAGGAGATGACCAGAGGCTATGATACTAATACAGGAGATGATCAGAGGCTGTGGACATAATACAGGAGATGATCAGAGGCTGTGGACATAATACAGGAGATGATCAGAGGCTATGATACTAATACCGGAGATGATCAGAGGCTGTGGACATAATACAGGAGATGATCAGAGGCTGTGGACATAATACAGGAGATGATCAGAGGCTGTGGACATAATTCTGGAGATGACCAGAGGCTATGATACTAATACAGGAGATGATCAGAGGCTGTGGACATAATACAGGAGATGACCAGAGGCTGTGGACATATTACAGGAGATGATCAGAGGCTGTGGACATATTACAGGATATGATCAGAGGCTGTGGACATAATACAGGAGATGATCAGAGGCTGTGGACATAATACAGGAGATGACCAGAGGCTGTGGACATATTACAGGAGATGATCAGAGGCTGTGGACATAATACAGGAGATGATCATAGGCTGTGGACATAATACAGGAGATGATTAGAGGCTGTGGACATAATACAGGAGATGATCGGAGGCTGTGGACATATTACAGGAGATGATCAGAGGCTGTGGACAAAATACAGGAGATGATCAGAGGCTGTGGACATGTTTTAAGAGTTTGAGGCTAGATATGTGCTGCAAGAGACAGCCATAGACACATTACAGGAGACTGCTAGAGATCTCTGCTATTACAGCCCCTTGACAAATCAAGGCTTGCAATTCTGGCTTTATTACAGCACCCTTAAAATTTTTTTGTCCCACATTTGATATTACTAGCAAGATCCATTATAAAAGATCAGAGGAAAGCAGAAACATAAAAAGAGAAAAGGTATAGACGCCACAGAAAAAATAAAGCTAGCCATGCACAGATTTTTGTTCAAACATCCAGCAAATAATCGCTCATCAGCATATTCTTGCCAATATCGGGTTAACTAATTTATCTCAAAAAGCCATAAAATTTCACCCAGACTTGCTATTTGTATGTAATTTCCAAACTTAGGTTTCATTACAATATCTACCATTTTTCTGGAACAAAAACCACATTAACTTTTAGAAATTTGTCAGTTTGAGAACTAACCCTACTCACTACTACTAGAAGGCAGTATAAAGAACAATTTCCCAACACCAAAACACAGACTACTGCCTAAAGGGGCCCCAACGGCTGCACAATATGTACAAGGGGCTGATGGTTTGGCACTCGGGCACTCTATGACCACCCAAAAAAAAAAATAAAATTATATATATATATACACACATACACACACAGTAGATGTATATACAGCGGGTAAAATGTGTATTGAACACGTCACCATTTTTCTCAGTAAATCTATTTCTGAAGGTGCTATTGACATGCAATTTTCACCACATGTCACAACCCATACAATCCATATATACAAAGAAACCAAAACAAATAGGTTCAAAAATTAAGTTATGTGTAAATAAATAGAGTGACACAGGGAAAAAGTATTGAACACGCTAACTGAAATGTATTTAATACTTTGTACAAAATCCTTTGTTAGCAATGACAGCGTCAAGATGCCTCCTGTATGGAGAAACTGGTGGCATGCATTGCTCCAATGTGATTTTGACCCATTCTTCCACACAAACAGTCTTCAAATCTTGAAGGTTCTGTTGGTCTCTTCTATGAGCTGACCTTTAGTTCTTTCCATAGATTTTCTATTGGATTCAAGTCAGGTGATTGACTGGGCCATTCTAGCAGCTTTATTTTCTTTCTTTGAAACCAATTGGGAATTTACTTGGCTTTATGTTTGGAAGCATTATCTTGCTGAAATGTCCACCCTCATTTCATTTTCATCATCCTGGTAGATGGCAGCAGATTTTTATCAAGAATGTCTTGTTACATTTTTCCATTCATCCTTCCTTCAAGGATATGAAGTTTGCCTGTACTGTATGCTGAAAAACATCCCCACACCATGATGTTCCCACCTCCAAACTTCACTGTTAGTATGGTGTTTTTGAGGTGATGTGCAGTGCCACTTGACCTCCACGAATGGTGTGTATTATGGCAACCAAAGAGTTCAATTTGGTCTCATCTGACCAGAATATACCCTCCCAGTATTTCACAGACTTGTCTAAATGTTGTGCAGAAGACTTTAAACAAGCTTCAACATTCTTTTTCTTCAGAAATGAAGTCTTGCATGGTGAACGTGCATACAGGCAATGGCAGTTGAGTGCATGACTTTCTTTGAAACAATTGTACCTGCTAATTCCAGGTCTTGCTGAAGCTCTCCACAAGCAGTCCTTGGCTTTTGGACAACTCTATAATTATTTTCACTCCTCTGTCAGAAATCTTGCAAGGAGCACCTGGTCGTGGCCAGTTTATGGTGAAATGATGTTCTTTCCACTTTCGGATTATGGCCCCAACAGTGCTCACTGGAACATTCAGAAATTTAGAAATCCTTCTGTAGCCGATGCTATTAGTATGTTTTGCAACAATAAAGTTGCAAAGGTCTTCACTGCGCCTTGCTTTTTGTGTAACTCCTTGGTAATGAGACACCTTCTTATAGGCCATCAGTTGAAACTGAACCAGCTGATATTAATTTGCACTGACAAGAAGCAGGATTGCTGTCTAATTACTGATAGATTTCAGCTGGTGTCTTAGTTTTCCATGTCTTTTTGCAACTCCCTTTCTTCATTTGTTCAATCCTTTTTCCCGGTGTGGTTCCAGTTTATTACACCTAGCCTAATTTCTGAGCTTATTTGTTTTGGTTTCTTTGCATATATGGATTGTATGGGTTGTTACCGACATGTGGTGAAAATGTCATGTCAATAGCACCTTTAGAAATATATTTACTGAGAAAAATGGCGACGTGTTCAATACATATTTTACCCGCTGTATTATCTTATTATACTAATTCTCACATTGGGAAATCATGCCAAAATAAAAAATGCAAATCAAATACAAATGCAAGAATATACAAATGGAATATATACAGTCAGGTCCATAAATATTGGGACATCGACACAATTCTAACATTTTTGGCTCTATACATCACCACAATGGATTTGAAATTAAACGAACAAGATGTAATTTAACTGCAGACTGTCAGCTTTAATTTGAGGGTATTTACATCCAAATCAGGTGAACGGTGTAGGAATTACAACAGTTTGCATATGTGCCTCCCACTTTTTAAGGGACCAAAAGTAATGGGACAATTGGATTCTTAGCTGTTCCATGGCCAGGTGTGTGTTATTCCCTCATTATCCCAATTACAGTGTGCAGATAAAAGGTCCAGAGTTAATTTCAAGTGTGCTATTTGCATTTGGAATCTGTTGCTGTCAACTCTCAAGATGAGATCCAAAGTGCTGTCACCATCAGTGAAGCAAGCCATCATTAGGCTGAAAAAACAAAACAAACCCATCAGATAGATAGCAAAAACATTAGGCGTAGCCAAAACAACTGTTTGGAACATTCTTAAAAAGAAGGAACGCACCAGTGAGCTCAGCAACACCAAAAGACCCGGAAGACCATGGAAAACAACTGTGGTGGATGACCGAAGAATTCTTTCCCTGATGAAGAAAACACCCTTCACAACAGTTGGCCAGATCAGGAACACTCTCCAGGAGGTAGGTGTATGTGTGTCAAAGTCAACAATCAAGAGAAGACTTCAGCAGAGTGAATACAGAGGGTTCACCACAAGATGTAAACCATTGGTGAGCCTCAAAAACAGGAAGGCCAGATTAGAGTTTGCCAAACGACATCTAAAAAAGCCTTCACAGTTCTGGAACAACATCCTATGGACAGATGAGACCAAGATCAACTTGTACCAGAGTGATGGGAAGAGAAGAGTATGGAGAAGGAAAGGAACTGCTCATGATTCTAAGCATACCACCTCATCAGTGAAGCATGGTGGTGGTAGTGTCATGGCGCTGGCATGTATGGCTGCCAATGGAACTGGTTCTCTTGTATTTATTGATGATGTGACTGCTGACAAAAGCAGCAGGATGAATTCTGAAGTGTTCCAGGCAATATTATCTGCTCATATTCAGTCAAATGCTTCAGAACTCATTGGACACCGCTTCACAGTGCAGATGGACAATGACCCAAAGCATACTGCAAAAGCAACCAAAGAGTTTTTTAAGGGAAAGAAGTGGAATTGTATGCAATGGCCAAGTCAATCACCTGACCTGAATCCGATTGAGCATGCATTTCACTTGCTGAAGACAAAACTGAAGGGAAAATGCCCAAGAACAAGCAGGAACTGAAGACAGTTGCAGTAGAGGCCTGGCAGAGCATCACCAGGGATGAATCCCAGCGTCTGGTGATGTCTATGCGTTCCAGACTTCAGGCTGTAATTGACTGCAAAGGATTTGCAACCAAGTATTAAAAAGTGAAAGTTTGATTTATGATTATTATTCTGTCCCATTACTTTTGGTCCCTTAAGAAGTGGGAGGCACATATGCAAAGTGTTGTAATTCCAACACTGTTCACCTGATTTGGATGTAAATACCCTCAAATTAAAGCTGACAGTCTGCAGTTAAAGCACATCTTGTTTGTTTCATTTCAAATCCATTGTGGTGGTGTATAGAGCCAAAAATGTTAGAATTGTGTCGATGTCCCAATATTTATGGACCTGACTGTATATACAGTGGAGATCGAAAGTTTGGGCACCCCAGCTAAAAATTTGTATTAATGTGCATAAAGAAGCCAAGGAAAGATGTAAAAATCTCCAAAAGGCATCAAATTACAGATTAGACATTCTTATAATATGTCAACAAAAGTTAGATTTTATTTCCATCATTTACACTTTCAAAATAACAGAAAATAAAAAAATGGCGTCTGCAAAAGTTTGGGCACCCTGCAGAATTTATAGCATGCACTGCCCCCTTTGCCAAGCTGAGACCTGCCAGTGTCATGGATTGTTCTCAATCATCGTCTGGGAAGACCAGGTGATGTCAATCTCAAAGGTTTTAAATGCCCAGACTCATCTGACCTTGCCCCAACAATCAGCACCATGGGTTCTTCTAAGCAGTTGTCTAGAAAACTGAAACTGAAAATAGTTGACGCTCACAAAGCTGGAGAAGGCTATAAGAAGATAGCAAAGCGTTTTCAGATGTCAATATCCTCTGTTCGGAATGTAATTAAGAAATGGCAGTCATCAGGAACAGTGGAAGTTAAAGCAACATCTGGATGACCAAGAAAAATATCACACAGAACAGCTCGCAGGATTGTGAGAAAAACAATTCAAAACCCACGTTTGACTGCACGATCCCTCCAGAAAGATCTGGCAGACACTGGAGTTGTGGTACACTATTCCACTATAAAGAGATACTTGTACAAATATGGTCTTCATGGAAGAGTCATCAGAAGAAAACCTCTTCTACGTCCTCACCACAAAAATCATCGTTTGAACTTTGCAAATGAACATATAGCCAAGCCTGATGCATTTTGGAAACAAGTTCTGTGGACCGATGAGGTTAAAATTGAACTTTTTGGCCGGAATGAGCAAAGGTACGTTTGGAGAAGAAGGGGCACAGAATTTAATGAAAAGAACCTCTGTCCAACTGTTAAGCATGGGGTTGGATCAATCATGCTTTGGGGTCGTGTTGCAGCCAGTGGCACAGGGAACATCTCACGAGTAGAAGGAAACATGGATTCAATAAAATTTCAGCAAATTTTGGATGGTAACTTGATGCCATCTGTGAAAAAGATGAAGTTAAAGAGAGGATGGCTTCTACAAATGGATAATGATCCTAAACACACCTCAAAATCCACGGGGGATTAAATCAAGAGGCGTAAACTGAAGGTTTTGCCATGGCCTTCACAATCTTCTGACCTCAACATAATTGAAAATCTATGGATAGACCTTAAAAGAGCAGTGCGTGACAGACAGCCCAGAAATCTCAAAGAACTGGAAGACTTTTGTAAGGAAGAATGGGCAAAGATACCTCAAACAAGAATTGAAAGACTCTTGGCTGGCTACAAAAAGTGTTTACAAGCTGTGATACTTGCCAAAGGGGGCAGTACAAGATTTTAACTCTGCAGGGTGCCCAAACTTTTGCAGATGCCATTTTTTTGTTTTCTGTTATTTTGAAAGTGTAAATGATGGAAATAAAATCTAACTTTTGTTGACATATTATAAAAATGTCTAATCTGTAATTTGATGCCTTTTGGAGATTTTTCCATCTTTCCTTGGCTTCTTTATGCACATTAATACAAATTTTTAGCTGGGGTGCCCAAACTTTCGATCCCCACTGTATATATATATATACAGTCATGGCCGAAATTGTTGGCACCCTTGATATTTTTCCTGAAAATCAAGTATTTCACACAAAAAAGGTATTGCATTAACACATGTTTTGCTATACACATGTTTATTCCCTTTGTATGTATTGGAACAAATATAAAACAGAGGCAGAAAAGCAAATATGACATAATGTCACACAAAACCCCAAAAATGGGCTGGACAAAAGTATTGGCACCCTTAACTTAATATTTGGTTGCACACCCTTTGGAAAACATAACTGAAATCAGTCGCTTCCTATAACCATCAATAAGCTTCTGACACCTCTCACCCGGAATTTTGGACCACTCTTCCTTTGCAAACAGCTCCAGGTCTCTCTTATTGGAAGGACACCTTTTCCCAACAGCAATTTTAAGACCTCTCCACAGGTGTTCAATGGGATTTAGATCTGGGCTCATTGCTGGCCACTTCAGAACTCTCCAGCGCTTCTTTGCCATCCATTTCTGAGTGCTTTTTGACGTATGTTTGGGGTCATTGTCCTGCTGGAAGACCCAGGATCTTGGACGCAAACCCAGCTTTCTGACACTGGGCCCTACAGTGCGACCCAAAATCCTTTGGTAATCCTCAGATTTCATGATGCCTTGCACACAGTCAAGGCACCCAGTGCCAGAGGCAGCAAAACAACCCCAAAACATCATTGAACCTCCACCATATTTTACCGTAGGTACTGTGTTTTGTTCTTTGTAGGCCTCATTCCGTTTTCGGTAAACAGTAGAATGATGTGCTTTACCGAAAAGCTCTATCTTGGTCTCATCTGTCCACAAGACGTTTTCCCAGAAGGCTTTTGGCTTACTCAAGTACATTTTGGCAAACTGTAGTCTTGCTTTTTTATGTCTCTGTGTCAGCAGTGGGGTCCTCCTGGGTCTCCTGCCATAGCGTTTCATTTCATTTAAATGTCGACGGATAGTTCGCGCTGACACTGATGCTCCCTGAGCCTGCAGGACAGCTTGAATGTCTTTGGAACATGTTTGGGGCTGCTTATCCACCATCCGGACTATTCTGCGTTGCAATCTTTCATCAATTTTCCTCATCCGTCCACGACCAGGGAGATTAGCTACAGTGCCATGGGTTGCAAACTTCTTGATAATGTTGCGCACTGTGGACAAAGGCAAATCTAGTTCTCTGGAGATGGACTTGTAACCTTGAGATTGTTGATATTTTGCGACAATTTTGGTTCTCAGGTCCTCAGACAGTTCTCGTCTCCTCTTTCTGTTGTCCATGCTTAGTGTGGCACAGACAGACACACAATGCAAAGGTTAAGTGAACGTCTCTCCTTTTTATCTGCTTTCAGGTGTGATTTCTATATTGCCCACACCTGTTACTTGCCCCAGGTGAGTTTACAGGAGCATCACATGCTTGTAACATTCTTATTTATCCGCAGTTGTGAAAGGGTGCCAATACTTTTGTCCAGCCCATTTTTGGAGGTTTGTGTGACATTATGTCGAATTTGCTTTCTTTCCTCCCTTTTTTTGTTTTGTCCCAATACACACAAAGGGAATAAACATGTGTATAGCAAAACATGTGTTAATGCAATACGTTTCGTGAGAAATACATGATTTCCTGGAGAAATATCAAGGGTGCCAACAATTTCGGCCATGACTGTATATATATATATATAAATATATATACATGTAAATATAAATAATTAAACATGCACAAAAAACTCCATGCTTGCAGTATTTGTCCCATGCAGGGAAGGTCTCTTATTTAATGGGCACTAAATGATACTTAAAAGGATATCCTGGTTTTCCTGGTTGGGGGTTGGGCATACGGCTTCAACCTCATCAGTATAATCGTTGCAAAACCTAACAGGAGGCCAAGGCCCTTCACTATGAAATATAGTATGTATACACTGAGTACTTAGAGACTTCCTGTCCTGTCCTGGAGAAACACACATGTAGTATAGGAGGTGGGGACAGGTTAGGTCCAAATATGACTTTAGGACTTATTTTTGCAATGTGTAAATAAAATATTTAAAGGAAGAGCTGATCTCAACAGTCTTCAAAATGGACAAAGACTGCAGACTTGTTCACCATGCAAAGCTGCTGTAGGTCAAGCAACCTATAAAACAACATGCTGAGATCCATTAAAGGGCATTCCTGAAGAAAAAAAAATGTACTACAATACATACAATTTTTATCGAGAATGTCCTGGTACATTTTTCCATTCATCATTCCTTCAAAGATATGAAGTTTGCCAGTACCATTTGCTGACAAACAGCACACCATGATGCTCCCACCGCCATGCTTCACTGTTGGTATGGTGTTTTTGGTATGGTGTATTGCAATTCCAAAATACATTCGCATTTCCTATATTTTACCTGTTTATCTAATTGAAGACCTTTGGCATTCTTTGTGTTTTGGTCAACTTTTTGTGAATCTTATTTAAAGTAGGTGAAGCCTAATGAATGACGTTTTAAAAATCAAAAAAATTTGCTTGATTTATTATGTATTTATTTCAGGTACTTATATAGCGCCATCAATTTACGCAGCGCTTTACATACATATATTGTACATTCGCATCAGTCCCTAACCCTCAAGGAGTGTACAACCTAAAGTCCCTAACTCACATTCATACATACACATACTAGGGCCAATTTAGACAGGAGCCAATTAACCTACCAGCATGTCTTTGGAGTGTGGAAGGAAACTGGAGTACCCGGAGGAAACCCACGCAGTCACAGGGAGAACATGCAAACTCCAGGCAGGTGGTGCCAGGGTTTGGATTTGAACCAGCGACTCTAGTACTGCCAGGCGGAAGTGCTAACCATTTAGCCACTGTGCTGCCCATTAGAACAAAAAACCTTGATCCTGGCTTCAGATTTGCCTGGTTTCTGTGCTTCACATCTGCCTCCAGAGATAGCTGGGTTTTTCGAAATCCTACAAAAATACACCCTTGCAAAGGGCTGGCGTGCATCATCACAGGATTTTGAGCCTCTGCTAGCCCAGGAGAGGCACAGTGATGGAGACATATGAATTCCTTTTGTTCTAAGAAGGCTTAAGGGCTCATTCACACTTGCTTTTGTTTCTATGTTCAGATCGCACTTCAGAGAACATTTGACAGGCGGTGAGGAAGCCTATCACCTCCTTACCTCATGCTTTAACCCCTTGAACCCCACACTAGTTTAGACCCCTAATGTCTCTCCAACCCCCCCACGCTAAAAAAAATGTAAAAAATAAATTAAAAAATAAATAAAAATGTACCTGTTCAAAAAAAAAGGCTCCAAGTACACTGAAACGTTTTTTTGCTAAGCATGACAAAAACGCGTGTGAACACAGCGTTTAGCCGAGTTTATCTGCGTTTAGCACTTGGACGTTTATTCATTTTATTGGCCAAAGTAATTGCCATTAAAATGGATAAATGCCCACGCACTAAACATGGTTAGCACTTTGGCCTATTTAGCCGTGTTTTTGACGCATTTTCTGTTTTTTTGGCTAAAACGTTCCTTTGCTGAAAGCGATTCTTCTGTGTTCAGGAGACGGACGTTTAACTGGCTGCTCTGCTGCTGTTAAACACTGATAAAAGTCTATGTGTGCATGGACACATAGGCTTTTATTGAGTTGAGTTCATGGGCATTGGCAAAAAAAATGTCAAAAGCACTTGAACCTACATTTATGAGCAGCAGTGTGCGAGAGGTCAAAAAATTAAGATGCAAAATAAAATAAATAAATAATTATATATATATATATATATATATATAAAAAGGGTAGATTTAGATGCATCTAAGTCTCCCTTGCCTCTGAAGCCAGATCCCCATTCAGATCATGCCACAGTGGCTACTGACAGGTGGTGAGGAAGCTATGCGACGCCCCTTCACAGCCTGTTGTAACACCATTGGCTATTGCAGCTTAAGGTGGCAAAAAGTAGCTCAACTGCGCATTTTTGTCCCCCCCAACCTCAAGTCTAAAAAAGGCCTAAGGCTTTGTTCATACAGGGCATAATATAGTGAGGCAATGTTTATCTGCACAGGGATGCACAGATATTTTGTGCATACCCACACAGGCAGCCCCACTGATGCAATATGGGACACAGAGGCTGCGCGGGAATGCACAGATGTTCCGTGTAGTCCTGTGCGGGCAGTCCTATCCATATCGATTGGGATGCAGTGGCTGCATCGACACAGCCACTGCTCCCAACTTGACATCCATGTGGGTGTCCCTAACTCATACTGTCCGCGTTTGTGGCAATGCACCTACACCTACACGGATGTCAGATCTGTCCTTGCAGCTGCTGCGTCCCAGTTGACATGAGCTGGACTGCCACATCTGTACATCCCCGTGCGGGTAAACAAGGCCCTCCATGGGCGTACGCTTTGCCACACCCCATTGAACAAGGCCTTAGTAGGAATTTAGCAGGCATTTTGTAAGTTGTGTTGTGGTTTTGTGTGCAAATAAGGATTTTAGTGTCCTTTTTTTTTTTGTGAAAATAGCAATTTGATAAACATTTGCGCAACTATTGTGGTGCCTAAAAGAATCAGTAGCACCTCTTTTTATTCTACTGGTCCTGTGCTTTCAGTAAATATATGGTTTTGGGGTCTTTTACAAACTCTGAAAGCTATTAAGTGAAAATAAAAACCTCTGGATTTTTAGAAAAAATTTTGCGTACGCTCAATTTTCACCATTTTGCAAAATGGTACAATTTAAAATTTATAAATATTTGTTATTTATTAACTCAATACAGGTTAAGCTTTTATATTTAGAAAGAAATTTAGCTGGAATTTTGTAAAGTGTGCTGTGTTGGTATCCGCTAATAATGATTTTGGTGTAATTTTAGCAAAAATATTGCTTTGATAAGTAATTGCGCAAACACCACGGGGCCTTAAAAATCAGTAGCACCTTCTTTTTATTCTACTGGTCATGTGCTTTCAGAAAATATATGGTTTGGGGTGTCTTTTACAAACTATGAAAGCTGTAAGTGAAAAATGAAAACCTCCAGATTTCTAGAGAAATTTGGTTATTTACAGTTTTGTGTACACTCGATTTTCACCATTTTGCAAAAACTTTACAAGTAGTCCCTCTGCATTGCACTCTGTTCAGTGCTTTGGGATGGTGGATCAGCAAGCTCAGATTGTGATCTACCAGTCACCTGGCTGAGAATTACTAGTTGCAGACCCCTGCACTAGATTGTACCCATTTACAGCATTGCATTCTATACAGTAAAACGTATGAGGCATGGTACCCCATAATAAAGATTTTTTTTCTTAGTTTTTGTTTCTGAAGACTGAAGCGCAGAGAATTTTGAACAATATTAAAACCTATATAGCCCATTAACTGCTTCCCAACCGCCTTATAGCAGATATATGAGATTTTGCATTTCCGGGTAGGGGGGCGCGTGCGAGGCGCGCGTCCTACCCGCACCACCATTCATGGCTGCGGCTGTCAATCACTGGGTCCTGGCTGGTGATTACTAGCAGCGCCCGGTGATTGCAAACAATACAGTTCTCCTCCCTGTCAGCTCCTGCACACTGCTTTGGATGGCTATGCACAATACAGCCATCCAAAGCAGTGTGATTACAGTGAAGCACTGACACAAGTAAAACAGCACACATTTAACCCTTTGAATGCCCCTCATGTTAACCCATTCCTGCCCAGTGCCATTAGTACAGTGTCAGTGCTTTTTTTTTTTTAGCACTGATCACTGTATTGGTGTCACTGGGGATGTCAGTGACACCAAGCCAGTTCCCCCCAGTGTCAGAATGTTCGCCACTGTCCCTCTATAAGTTGCTGATAGCTGTCATTACTAGTAAAGAAAAAACAAATTCCAGTATCTATACCGCCATTTGTAAATGCTATAACTTTCACGTAAACCATTTAATTTAAACGTATTGGGATTTTTTTTTTTAGCAAAGACATGTCGGAGAATACATTTTGTCCTAAATTTATGATGAAGTTTGATTTTTTTTTATTTTTTTACTGGACATGTTTAATAGCAAAAAGTAAAATATATTGTTTCTTTCTCAAAACTGTTGGTCTTTTTTTTTTTTTAACGCAAAAAATAATAAAGCACAGGCATGGTGTAAACAGGGTTCATCTAAAATGTGCATCCTAATGCAAATGATATGAACAGACCCCTATGAGCCCTAAACAATACAAGTAATCAGGGCTGGATCTAGCCTATCTAATCTGGGGGTGCAGTAAAAAAAAGTAAGGGGGCATAATGTCAACAGTGTGTGTGAGTCACTGAGAGTCTGTCACAGTGTCACGACTAGTATGTATTAGGTGGTCATTACATTGGAATGATTAAACAGAACATGTGCCCCTTTATCAGGAGTCCTCATCAGAGTCCCCTATTACGCGGGGTCCCCATCACAGTGCTCCTTTACTTCAGGGTCCCTATCAGAGTGCTCCCTTATATCAGGTGTCCCCATTAGAGTGCCCCTTACATCAGGATCCCCATCAGAGCATTCCCTTACATCAGATGTCACCTTCAGAGTCCCCCCTTACATCAACTGTCCCCAACAGAGTGCCCCCCCTTACATATGATCAGTTATCCCCGTCAGAGTGCCCCCTGATATCAGGTGTCCCCATCAAAGTGTCCACTTACAAATGAACAGTTATCCCAATCAGAGTGCCCCCTTACATCAACTGTCCACAACAGAGTGCCCCCCTTACATATGATCAGTTATCCCCATCATAGTGCCCCCTTATATCAGGTGTCCCCATCAAAGTGTCCACTTACAAATGAACAGTTATCCAAATCAGAGTGCCCCCTTACATCAGGTGTCCCAATCAGAGTGCCCCCTTATATCAGGTGTCCCCATTAGAGTGCCCCTTATATCAGGATCCCCAACAGAGTGCCCCCTTACATATGATCAGTTATCCCCATCAGTGTGCCCCCTTATATCAGGTGTCCCCATCAAAGTGTCCACTTATATATTATTATTAATATTACACAGGATTTATATAGCGCCAACAGTTTGCGCAGCGCTTTACAATATAAGGGAGAAAGTACAATTACAATACATTTCAGTACAGTTGGGGCAGCACAGTGGCTGAATGGTTAGCACATCAGCTTGGCAGTACTAGGGATGCTGGTTCAATTCCCAACCCTGGCACCACCTGCCTGGAGTTTGCATGTGACTGCATGGGTTTCCTCCAGGTACTCCGGTTTCCTCCCACACTCCAAAGACATGCTGGTAGGTTAATTGGCTCCTGTCTAAATTGTCCCTAGTATGTGTATGTATGAATGTGAGTTAGGGACCTTAGATTGTACGCCCCTTGAGGGTTAGGGACTGATGTCAATATACAATATATATGTAAAGCACTGGGTATAATTGATGGTGCTATATAAGTACCTGAAATAAGTACAGAAGGAATGTGAGGGCCCTGCTCATGGAGCTTACAATCTAACATATGAATAGTTATCCCAATCAGAGTGCCCCCTTACATCAGGTGTCCCAATCAGAGTGCCCCCTTATATCAACTGTTTGCATCAGACTGGTTCATGGATCAGTGTATGTACTCTGAGACCTGGAGGGGCACAACCCACCCCTGCACCCCCCTAGATCCAGCCCTGCAAGTAATGTTCCTTTTTTTCCTGCTGCTGCAAGTCAGAGCCACTCTAGCAGTTTTTGGGGCTTCCTGGGATTTGCAGTTCCAGAGCAGCAGGGGAAAAAAAAAACCTAAGCTCTGATCTCTGAAATAAAATCTCTGGTGATAAGAGAAACCTCCGCCAGCGACAGCTCATCTGGAAAGTGCATGCTGCATTTCCTATTTGTCCAGGCTACAAATAGCTCAGCCAATCAGCTGCTCCCTCTGCCTGGCCATTCATAAAAGCCAGCATGGCACTGAGTTAGTTATGTGAGGAGGAAGTGGGACAAAGGCTTGTGTTATCAGTCAGCCATCAAAGGCTCATTGAGACATTCCTGCATTTCCTTAACCCCATCCCTGCCAGAGGACAGCCTGGCCTCCCACTGTAACCCTTTCCCTGCACGACAAGGCATTCCAAAAGAATCAAAGCAGGCAGGGCTGACCTAATGGTCAATAAGGTTCCTTTTCTTTTTCTTTTACTTTTAACATCCCCCCCCTTCCTGATTTAAATCATATGTTTCCACTTCTTGGTGTAATGAAATGGACTTTCCTGGGGCTTAGAGGAGAAACGTCTGACTCTGATTATAGGGAAATTCAGAACGTTCGGCTTGCAGCAGATCATTGATCAGAAACATTGTTTCGGGGCTTTGGGAGAACTGTGACAGTGGATGAATTCAGCGATGTAACGATTCATTAGTTTGATATGTTTTAATTCTATTGAAACCGGTCCTAACCGAAGTCATCCAGAGCCGCTATCTTGCGATGGGTACGATTTCTGCTTTATCAGTGGGGAAGTCATGATGCTTGTTATATCTTCATGGGGCTTCATCAATCTGATAACATTTGGTGCAGTTGGTATCTCCTTGTCTGTTTAAAGCTGAACCCCAGGATAAGCAAATATTGTCAAATACAAGAGTCATGTGTATTCTTACTAAATCTTGGTGTGCTTCGTGTATTTATTCTAGATCTGTGCGGTAATCCAGTGTGAGACTTTTCCTTCATGTAATAAAGACCAGGCACTGCTGTTCTCTTGTCTTGTGCAGTATGGTTGGTCTTGTCTCCGGCCCCCTCCTGTAGTTTTCTGTAGGCAGCCTGTAGTGGTAGCACAGTGGCTAAATGGTTAGCACTTCTGCCTGGCAGTACTAGGGTTGTTGGTTTGAATCCCAACCACAGCACCACCTGCCTGGATTTTGCATGTTCTCCCTGTGTGGTTTTCCTCTGGGTACTCTGGTTTCCTCCCATACTCCAAAGACATGCTGGGAGGTTAATTGGATCCTGTCTAAATTGGCCCTAGTATGTGTATGACCCTAGGTTCACATCTGTGTGGGTGGTGCTGCTGCAGATCTGCATGAAAATCCATGCACCCGCACAGAGGAATGTGGACCTGCGGGCAGGTGACATTATTTCTAATGGCACGCCGCCCACACTGGAAAACGCAACCGTACTGGGAACCGAGGTTCCTGTGCGGCTGCGTTTTCCAAAGAAGTGCAGGGACTTCTTCCCTGCGTGTCACGGGCACGGGAGTCCATTCAAATGAATGGGCTCTCGTGCCTGTGCAAAATGCGGCTACATATATGTGAACTGGGGGTCAATGTAAGTTAGTTACTTTAGATGTATTTCAGGTACTTATATAGTGCTGTCAATTTACGCAGCGCTTTACATAAATATTGTACATTCACATCAGTCCCTAACCCTCAAGGGGCGTACAATCTAAGGTCCCTAACTCACATTCATACATACACAGTCTAGGGCCAATTTAGACAGTTAACCTACCAGCATGTCTTTGGAGTGTTGGAGGAAACTGGACTACATGGAGGAAACCCATGTTAGCACAGGGAGAACATGCAAACTCCAGGCAGGAGGTGCCATGGCTGGGATTTGACCCAACGACCCTAGTACTGCCAGGTGGAAGTGCTGCCCATTTATTTTTTTCAGGTATATACAGTTGTGTTCAAAATAATAGCAGTGTATTGAAAAAAATTAATAAAGCTCAAAATCTTTCTAATAGCTTTTATTTCCATCCACACAAATGCATTGGGAACATGACACATTCTATTCCAAATCAAAACATGAAGAAAAATATATCAAACGTGTGTTGTTCCTCTAAAAAAAATTGAAGAAAAGTGAATATTAGACCGTTAAAAAAAATCGCAGTGTTTGTATTCTTCTTTACAAACTCAAACATTCATTATATAAACTGAAAAATGTTTGAAGATTTTGCTTTCCTTTGAATCACTTAATGAATATTTGGTTGTAGTCGCACTGTTTCTGAGAACTGCTGTACATCTGTGTTGCATGGAGTCACCCAACTTCTGGCCCCTGTGATCAGGTATTCCAGCCCAGGATGATTGGACTACATTCCACAGTTCTTCTCTATTTCTTGGTTTTGCCTCAGAAACTGCATTTTTTATGTCACCCCACAAGTTTTCTACTGGATTAAGATCCGGGGATTGGGCTGGCCACTCTATAACGTCAATCTTGTTGGTCTGGAACCAAGATGTTGCACGTTTACTGGTGTGTTTGGGGTCGTTGTCTTGTTGGAACACCCATTTCAAGGGCATTTCCTCTTCAGCATAAGGCAGCATGACCTCTTCAAGTATTCCGATGTATTCAAACTGATCCATGATCCCTGGTATGCTATAAATAGGCCCAACACCGTAGTATGAGAAACATCCCCATATTATGATGCTTGCACCACCATGCTTCACTGTCTTCACAGTGTACTGTGGCTTGAATTCAGCGTTTGGGGTCGTCTGACAAACTGTCTCCGGCCACTAGACCCAAAAAGAACAATCTTACTTTCATCAGTCCACAAAATGTTGCGCCATTTCTCTTTAGGCCAGTCAATGTGCTCTTTGGCAAATTGTAACCTCTTCAGCACATGTCTTTTTTTCAACAGTGGGACTTTGCGGGGGCTTCTTAGCTTGGCTTCAAGGTACGCTGTTCTTCTGAACAATGTCTGGAACGACCCATTTTCCTCAGAATTTCAGAGAGAAATGCACTGTAACCAGCATGTACAACATTTGCTGCCTTCCTTCCTTAAATAAGGGCAATAATTGCCACCTGTTTTTCAAAGAATGAATGACCTCACTAATAGAACTCCACACTGCTATTATTCTGAACATGCCCTTTTCAATTAGTGATTCAATTACACAGAATCAGCAGCATGCATGTCATGACTGTTGGGTCTGTTGGATTTCTATTACTCTACTACACCTGCTAGTAAAATATTTGCCATGTAGAAATATCATTTCTGCCAAAAACAGTGATTGATCAGGTTAGTGATGTCTGACTGCTATTATTTTGAACACAACTGTATATAGCGCCGTCAATTTACACAGCGCTTTACATATATATAGTACATTCACATCAGTCCCTAACCCTCAAGGGGCGTACAATCTAAGGTCCCTAACCAATGTGGTGATGTATGAGTGCCTTTCTGTACAGCAAGGTTTTGAACTCATGGGATGTAGTCAGAATGACATGTCCAAGAAGAAAAGTGCTTCTGGACTACAGATTGGCGGGTCTGGGGAGGTTACAGCCCCAGAAAGGCAGACAGGATGTATTATCGCTTGCCCATACAGGAGGCTATACTGCTGCCCCTCTGAAAAGTGAGCTGTGATGGATTACTTGGCAGTGGAGGCGGCTGCTTTAACCTTTAAAATGGGTCAATTCACCACACCTTCTGAGACAGCCACACTCCCTCAACCCCTGGACAGGAGGTTGATACATGCATGGGATTGTAGGGCAGTTGTGGCAGGGCCTCATTGACTTGAATGGGTTGCTTTCAGCAACGGTAGCGCCTGCTGAATGCGGCATGTTGTTTAACCGCTTGCCGCCCTGCCACTGTGTATATACGTGTGCAGGGCGGCAGTGGAGCGCAAAACCACGTTTTAAAATGGATTCCACGCTCCCGACACTTTCGCCGGCAGGGGGCGCGCGCGCGCGCTCCCGCCGACCCGCGGGTGACGCGATTTGATCCAGGAGGGATCAATCATTAGATTTCAGCCAGTGATTTCTGGCTGAAATCACATGATCGGTCCTTGTCCTATCCTGTCCTGTGTTGACATATACACAGGGGAGGATATGATGTCATTCTTCTCTGCCTGGACACATTCCGTTCCAGACAGAGAAGAAGACACAGTAAAAGTGAGTACACAAGCACTACACTACAGTTAGAACACACCTAGGACACATTTAACCCCCTGATCGCCCCCCCCCCAGTTAACCCCTTCACTGCCCTGTCACCAGTGTCACTGATCAGTGAAGCGATTTTTACTGATCAGTGTCGCTGGTGACTTCCGATAGAGTTCGCGCCCCTCCCAGATAGCGCCAGTTTGCCCGCCAGTACACCAGTAATCCCATTTAACCCCTTGATCGCCCCCCCAGTTAACCCCTTCACTGCCCTGTCACCAGTGTCACTGATCAGTGAACCAATTTATACTGATCACTGTATCAGTGTCGCTGGCGACTTCCGATAGAGTTAGCGCCCCTCCCAGATAGCGCCAGTTTGCCCGCCAGTACACCAGTAATCCCGTTTAACCCCTTGATCGCCCCCCCCCCCAGTTAACCCCTTCACTGTCCT
This sequence comes from Staurois parvus, assembly GCF_062004578.1. Classification (NCBI taxonomy): domain Eukaryota; kingdom Metazoa; phylum Chordata; class Amphibia; order Anura; family Ranidae; genus Staurois; species Staurois parvus. Next base: position 1,938,636 of record NW_028318146.1, read on the forward strand.
GTCACCAGTGTCACTGATCAGTGAACCAATTTTTACCGATCACTGTATCAGTGTCGCTGGCGACTTCCGATAGTGTTAGCGCCCCTCCCAGATAGCGCCAGATTGCCCGCTAGTACACCAGTAATCCCATTTAACCCCTTAATCTCCCCCCCCCAGTTAACCCCTTCACTGCCCTGTCACCAGTGTCACTGATCAGTGAACCGATTTTTACTGATCACTGTATCAGTGTCGCTGGCGACTTCCGATAGTGTTAGCGCCCCTCCCAGATAGCGCCAGATTGCCCGCTAATACACCAATAATCCTGTCTAACCCCTTGATCACCCCCCCTGAGTTGATCACTGCCCTGTCACCAGTGTCATTGATCAGTGAACAGATTTTTACTGATCACTGTATCAGTGTCGCTGGCGACTTCCGATAGTGTTAGCGCCCCTCCCAGATAGCGCCAGTTTGCCCGCTAGTGCACCAGAAATCCCATTTAACCCCTTGATCGCCCCCCTCCCCCTCCAGTTAACCCCTTCACTGCCCTGTCACCAGTGTCATTGATTACAGTGAACAGATTTTTACTGATCACTGTATTAGTGTCACTGGTGACTTCCGATAGTGTTAGCGCCCCTCTTAGATAGCGCCAGTTTGCCCACTAATGCACGGGATTTTTTTTACCAAAAACGTAGCAGAATACATTTTGGCTTAAATTTATGACTAGCTTTGAGTTTACGATATATTTTTTATAGCTGAAAGTAGAAAATATTGTTTTTTTTTCAAAATATTTGTGTTTTTTTTGTTTATAGCGCAAAAAATAAAAAGCGCACAGGTGATCAAATACCACCAAAAGAAAGCTCTATTTGTGTGAAAAAAAGGACGTAAATTTCGTTTAGGTACAGCATTGCATGACCGCGCAATTATCATTTGAATTAGTGCAGCGCCAAACAGCAAAAAAAGGCCTGGTCATTAAGGGGATTAAATCCTCAGGAGCTCAAGTGGTTAACGTTTGCCATGGCATGGGTACAACCCTTAGCAGCTGCATTGCTGTTTAAGTAGGCAGTCGGAGGGTGATAAAACTGCATGTCAATGGCCTGCTTTTACTGCCCATGTGAACAAGCCCATACATCTTTTTTTTTTTTACATGCAGGCCATTGAATTTTTTTTTTATATTTTATTCAAAAAGGTAGAATTGGGTTTTTGAATACCACTGCTCAGCCCACATTACAACCATCAGACATAACCAGGGCTCAGAGGAAGAGGCTAGTCCTCGAAGCGCGTCAGACTTTTGGATGTCCAGAATCCTCACTACAGATAGACACGTGTGAAGTGGACAGAGCTGTTCCTTTATGATGTGCCTTTTATTTATGATCATTTGTGAGTACAATACTTATTATTTACATTCATTAAACATTTTTAAGGTAATGTACTAGGCCGGTGAGCCCTCGGTTTTTTTTCTCTATTCGGTACTTTGGACTCTCCTGGTCCTTTGAGGGCAGCATGGCGTGCATATCCCAAGAATTTCCATATGTAGTCTTAATGACATTGAGTCCATCCCCAACCCGCAGGAGTAACTGGGTTTTCCACTTCTACATAACCAGGAATCTGATCTGACTCAACCTAACAAATATCCATTTTTCAACTAGTCGCCGCCCGGCCTATAGCCAGATGGCAGCCGGGCGAACAGCTCGCCCTCCGGGTGGACGCCATATGGCGTCCTTTCAGGAACGCGCATTGCGCATGCCCACAGGCGCGATCTGTCTCCGGCCATGTACCACGGACACGGCCGATGACAGATCTGTGTACCGGCCCTGTTGCCAGTACCATGTGACCTGCTGTGGCCAATCACAGCAGGTCACATGTTAGTTGTATACAATGGATGGCTTCCTTTCATGCCATCCATTGTATACAAGTGTGTCTAGCTGTGAATGGTCACAGCGATCACATGCACAAGCTGGGCCAATCACAGCCCAGCTGTGTCATGTGATTAGCTGTGGCCAAACCACAGCTAAGCACAAAAAAGAAAAACCCTGAATGAATCGATTTCATTCAGGTAAATACTTGCTTATAGCAAAGTAATTCTTTGCTATAAGCAAACTCTGTATTGAAAAAAAAAAAATACTGATCACTTCCCCAAAGTAGTACAATGTTACTATGGTAACATTATACTACTTTGGTCATAGTGAAATATGAAAAAAAAAAATCTTAAAAAAAGAGAAAAAAGCAATAACAAAATTAAAAATAATAAAAAAATTAAAAAATATATTATCAATTTTTTTTCGTACTGTCACCAGTCAGTGTCCCTGATGACCGCCATGCCAGTTATATGATGACGCTGTACTGCACTGCTGACAGTATGTAAAAAAAAAAAAAACTGTGAAAATCATTTTTTTTAATTTCTTCATTTTCGGAAAAATTATGACAAAAAAATTACAACTTAAAAAAACTCGCCATGCCTCTTATGCAGTACGTCAGACTGTCTACTTTGCAAACAGGGGTCATTTGGGGGATATCTGTACTGTCCTGACATTCTTGGACCTCAAGAAATTAGATTGGCCGTCAGTACTTCAGGACTGATCAATATTTAGATCTATACCATAGTTTGTGAACTCTATACCGTATATACTCGAGTATAAGCCGAGTTTTTCAGCACATTTTTTGTGCTGAAAAACGGCCCCCTCGGCTTATACTCGAGTCAACGTCTGCAGATGACATGCCGTCCCTGTCATCTGGACACACCCCCGGGATCAATCCTCGCCGGTGATTGGCCGCCGGAACTGTAGCTCAGGAGAGGCACACAGGCGCCCAATCACCGGCGAGGAGGTGGAGCTTGGAGAGGAGGAGCCGAGCGGCACCGCGAAGATCGAGCGAGTGAAGAGGAGGAGAGCGGCCGGAGAAGGAAGACATCTGACTGGTAAGTGTGTACCATGGGAGAGGGAGGGAGCGAGCGAACCCAGGCTGGAGCAGGGGTCACCAACGATGGGGCACTATTCCTCCCCCCACTGACACCAACGATGGGGCACTATTCCTCCCCCCACTGACACCAAGGATGGGGCACTATTCCTCCCCCCTCGGCTTATACTCGAGTCAATAGTTTTTCCCAGTTTTTTGTGGTAAAATTAGGTACCTCGGCTTATATTCGGATCGGCTTATACTCGAGTATATACGGTAACTTTCCTACAAACTAAAAAATACATCCTAATTTGGGTTATTTTCACCAAAGACATGTAGCAGAATACATCTTGGCCTAAATTGATGAAGAACAATTATTTATTTGCAAACTTTTATAACAGAAACAAAGAAAAACGTGTTATTTTTTTCAAACTTTTCTGTATTTTTTTGTTAATTTAGCAAAAAATAAAAACCCCAGTGTTGATTAAATACCACCAAAAGAAACCTCTAGTTGTTGGAAGAAAATATAAAATTTTAGTTTGGGTACAATGTTGTATGACCGCGCAATTGTCATTCAAAGTGTGAGAGCGCTGAAACCTGAAAATTGGCCTGGGCAGGAAGGGGGTAAAAGTGCCCGGTATGGAAGTGGTTAAATCACAATTGCACTTAAAATAAATGTACATAAATCTACTTTAATAATCAAACTGACATATAAGACATATCAATTTGGAATGAACTTTTACTTGCTCATGTGGGCCTCAAGGAATCTGCGTAAGGAGCACAGCGTTGTATATTGTACATGTGCACAGACATGAGCGGTGCATTGTACTAACAACCTTGCAGTGTGTATACAGCTCTCTGCAGACACGAGTGGAATTCCCCCTCTGTCTGCACGCCGTAATCAGCGGGCCTCTCCTGTATTAACATGTCCTTATGTAGTAAACCCACAACAGCTCTGATGTGCTACACTTCTTCACAAAATGACAAACCAAACAGTTTGAAAAGGTTTCTGCACTTTGGAATGTCTTCTGATGAGAATGTTTGGTCAGGTTTCCTAAGAGTAAATGGATTTAAGAGACGTGAAGTACATAGCACGTGATGCGGTGAAAATTTGGTGCTCAGTATGGATAAGCAAAATTCAGAATTTGAAGCAAAATTTGAAATCTTGGTTAAAGTGTTAAGAAACCCAGGACCCTGCATTTACTATATCTTGTCTCCCACAGTACACAGAACATGGAAATGCAATTATCACAGTAAATATAAACTGCTAAATATCTTTTCTCATCAGCAGTTACTTGTGACTTCTATCAGTGTCCAGCAGAGCACTGGTTCCAGCTTGCAGGAGTTTTTATTCTCCTGTAGGAGGATGCAGAACCCCTGACCTCTGTCTGGAGAGTGCTGATTGGTCCTGTGCTGATCACATGCACCGTCCCAAGAAAAAAAAAACCTCTCTAGCAATACACACCAAACTGAGCATGTGCAGCGTGCCCCCAAGGCTCTGTTCTATCAGCAGACGGATTGGGGACAGTAGGAGAACGGGAGGATCAGAGAAGACAGGGTCAAATAGCCTTTTTACTCAATGCGGAGGATTAACCCCTTAGCTTCCACAGTGAGTAGAACAAGCATGCTTTACTGCATATACTACTTTTGTGGGTTTAGCAACAGTTTAAGGAAGAATACACATTTTGATTTAGACAATATTTGCTTATCCCGGAGTTCAGCTTTAAACAGACAAGGGAGATACCAACTGCACCAAATGTTATCAGATTGATGAAGCCCCATGAAGATATTATAAGCATCATGACTTCCACACTGATAAAGCAGAAATCATACAGCAAACTGAGCATGTGCAGCTTTCCCCAGAGCTTTTGTTCTTTCAGGCGATATGTAGTACACACTGGAAGAAGGGGGGGATCAGAAAAGTCAGGATCAAACATCCTTTTTACAAAATGTAGAGGATTAACTCCTTAGGTTCCACAGTGAGTATAACAAGCATGCTTTACTGCATATACAGACTGATTTTACTGTTGTGGGTTTAGTAAAGCCATACACGTATACTTTTGGACCCATATTGGTGATCTTCTGTGTGCTGGTGACATTTTCCCTTTTTGTAAGAATGTTCACTCGAAATTCTACTAGTGTATGGCAAGCTATAGGATCACCCTGCAAAAGAGTGCAACAGGACCCACTGATGTACAGTGAAGTTGGCTGATATCTCCACCTGTGCTAGGGCTCACTACAGTCTATACTTGCAGTGATACTAAAACAAACATGGGCAAATGGGAAACCTTCTCATTAATAATAAAATAAAACTCATGCAGCACTAAAAGTATGATAAAACACATAAAATCGTAAATTATAAATTATATGATACCAATATAACAAAATTAAAAAATATGAAAGTGACCAAGTTCAATGACCTTATCTGTTATAGTGACATAAATAGAGAATAATATAAGATGACAAGCTATAATATCCGCCAAGGTTTAAAAATATGAAAGTGACCAAGTTCAATGACCATATCTATTATAGTGACATAAATAGATGACAAGATATAATATCCGCAAAAGTTTAAGGTGCCAGAAATCAATACACGCAATATGGCGTATGCTGAAGTACAAATATACGCACTATAAACATATGGTGAAGTACAGGTGTGATAAGAACGTCCCCAATTGGCCTTTCCAGGTGCATATGTGATTAGTCTCTGATTAGTGTAGATCCCTGATGGTGAAAGATAAAATAAATGGCCGTAGATTGCACTCACCAGAGAGCGCAAATGAATGCGCATTTGAGTATTAAGGACCAACTCCTGGTCATCAGCATCGGGTTACTTAAAACATCAGGTCATCTGGTGGGCATCAGGGGGGCTTACAGCACACCATCAGGTAGTATTCGGCACCGAGGATAGATTAGCCACCAGGGGAATCAGAAATATAAATAAACAGCGCAAAAATAGATTTCTAAATCCACTCATAAAAAATTATTATATAAAGTGCATAAATTAATAGTGAATATCCTCAATTATATTATTATAAAACACCAAAAGTCCATGTGTAATAAAAATCAAAAATTCCAGAAATTCTTCAAATATAAAGAAAAACTTCCACCTTCCACCCGTGCAAACCAACATCAAATGCACTCACCAGAACTTGGTGAGTGAGAAGCGTTTAAGAAATTTTAAAGGGATCCTAAACCCTCTTTAGCATCCACTCTATAGAATTCTTCACCATCCGAATAGGCTCCACCGTTCAACCAGGAGAAAGAAATCTCAAATAGTGTAATATTGCCAAATAATAGTAAAATTTCAAAGCAGAGATTAAGGCCACTCCCATGTCAGCAACTTGTAAAAGGCACATTTATTGAATATAATAGCCTCCAGATAAAACATGAGCGTTTTAACAGCCTCCTTATTCCAGGAATCTCACATCAGCCACAGGATAGAGCAGAGAATCCACACAGACCAACACAGCTCCCAAAGATGGCCGCTGGAACGCACCGCTCAGCGTGCGCTCCACTCATCGGAAGTGACGTCAGACGTACGGGGTATGGACCAGAAATGCGTCAACGCCTTTCACCCCTCACATCGGGCGTCGAACGTCACTTCCGGTGAGTGGCCTTAATCTCTGCTTTGAAATTTTACTATTATTTGGCAATATTACACTATTAGAGATTTCTTTCTCCTGGTTGAGCGGTGGAGCCTATTCGGATGGTGAAGAATTCTATAGAGTGGATGCTAAAGAGGGTTTAGGATCCCTTTAAAATTCCTTAAAGGCTTCTCACTCACCAAGTTCTGGTGAGTGCATTTGATGTTGGTTTCTGCATGGGTGGAAGGTGGAAGTTTTTCTTTATATTTGAAGAATTTCTGGAATTTTTGATTTTTATTACACATGGACTTTTGGTGTTTTATAATAATATAATTGAGGATATTCACTATTAATTTATGCACTTTATATAATAATTTTTTATGAGTGGATTTAGAAATCTATTTTTGCGCTGTTTATTTATATTTCTTATTGTTTGTGTTTTTTTACAATTTGCACAGCAGCAGTTTAGATTTTGTAGTTTTTGGCGCAGGAATAAGTTTTATTATTTTTTCACCAGGGGAATCACACCAGTAACTTCAGTCAGGTCACAATGGGTATCCTTGTGGAAAAGACTCACCAGAAGTGAGCCAAAACAAAAAGACTTCCCATAGTGTAGTAACTTTTAATTTATTCAAGGTTAAAATGAAAAGATGAAATAAACTCACAATGGATAAATGATGTCCAAATAGTAAAAATCTGGTAGTCTGATGTCCATAAGAAAGTGTACCAAGCATACTGTGTCAATGAGGCAGGCTTCCTGACATGTTTCGTGCACAAGCACTTTTTCAAAGGCCTCTGTGTGCTGGTGACATTTTCCCTTTTTGTAAGAATGTTCACTCGAAATTCTACTAGTGTATGGCAAGCTATAGGATCACCCTGCAAAAAGAGTGCAACAGGGCCCAGTGATGTACAGTGAAGTTGGCTGATATCTCCACCTGTGCTAGGGCTCACTACAGTCTATGCTTGCAGTGATACTAAAACAAACATGGGCAAATGGGAAACCTGTTTTGCAGTTAAAAAGAAGAGACAGAGGGATATAGCCCATGTCATTTTCTTACAGGTGTCACAGTGTATCCTGACAGGTCAGACTAGAAGGATTATTGAGCCCCCCTAAACCCTCCTCAGTTATGACACCCTTGTCTGGGTCTGTCACACACAACAAGTTTGACAAGGTGCCATATCGCGTCTGATAAGAATTGTTGGCTTTCACGAAAGTTCATTTAAATACAATGTCTGTCTGTGAGCTCTGGATCTGCTCTTTAACAAGCTCTTGAGCAAAGAGTCACAGCAAGTGCTTATGTCGATCACTCTTCATTATTGTTAGCCATCTTTCAACACCCCGCTTGGTTTTCAGTCCCAGGAATTTGATGGTGTTGGCACTGAACAGTAGAGATGGCCAAGCCAGGGCCCCCCATCTCATTTTACAAAGGAAGGTTTTGTAAACAAAGCCAAAGCGGGTGCCAGTTTGTTCCTGTTGTCTTCATTACTGGATGAAAAACAGAGGAAGAATGTTGGAATCTCAATAAAAGCTTCAGCTCCTTCACTGTTAGCGGGATGGCATGTGTGAAGAAGAGCCAAGAAGTGTGACTTAGGGAAGGGGGGAAAGCTGGAGCTTATTGCTCATGGAGAAAGTGAAAGGAAGTCTTAGGAATGGTTCCTGCCTTCTACAAGGTGGGACAGGATCCCAACACAGCCTTTGTAATGAAACACAGCTTGCAGGATTTCCTCACTCCGAATCATCCTTTCTATAAGTAACCACTCGCCAAAACTCTCTTCCTTCCACTCTTGTCAACATCCTTCAGTTCTTGTTCCCTCTTTCACAAAAAAAAACAAGCATCTAAGCTGCAGCCTTGATCCGTGAAGAAGGTTCTAGAAATTCTACCAAATACCATATCATTCTATTCAGTCCTAATTTTACCATACCAGCTGCTGACAAGGCATGTGATTGTAGACACATTGGAATAAATATATTTAAAGGCCCAGTTCACTTCTAGTCCATTTCTATTGTTTTCAATTTTAAGCCTGAAGAAGGAGGCAGTTTTGGACTCCAAAAATGCATTGGCTACTTTTTTGATTGTCCCTCTGACTTTATTAGATTAAAGTCATATGTGGACCTTTTTAGCAGTGGTATGAAGCTTCAATTTACATGGAAAAATTAAGACCTATGACAACACTGCAGACTGGCATAGTTTGAATGGATTGTGTGTGTAAGGCTGTGCGGACTGTTTCTCCATCCACTTGATACAGGCCTTCAGTTACGAGGCTAAGAAAGTACCAATGGTCTACAAGTGTGATGATGGCACCGCACTTGTGCTCCTTTGAGAAGTACAAGCCCCTCTACCACAGAGTCATATGGGAGTTGTGTTTTTTTTATGCACAGATTCCTCTGAATTAGTGGCATGGTTGTGCGGGTGGAGCCATGCACAACCCTGTTGATTTAAAATATGACAGGAGCCAGCAGGGAGAAGAACCCCCTACTTCTGTAAGGTAAGTAAAGGAAGTAGGGTTTAGGAGGTATATGTTCGAGGGAGTATCTCCTATGCCCACATCTTGCATGTTCTAAATTCATCATGAGCCATGTCATTGGGGATGCAGTAGGTGTGTTCTTTTCTGTGCCTAAAGTAGTTCTAAAGGCTGGGTGTTGTTTACCTTAATGCAAATGCTATGGAGAGGGACCGGGGCAGGGCCAAGCCGCACTGTGTGTAATCTATGGAGTGCAGCTCCATAGACACACACAGCTCAGGAGCAAGTACTCACATGTGCCCCCATAGCAAGTGGCTTGCTATGGGGAAGAGAAGAGAAGAGAAGAAGCCAGCAGCGCCGGCAGGGTACCCCAGAAGATGAGGTTCGAGGCTGCTCTGTGCAAAACCATTGCACAGAACAGGTAAGTATACCATGTTTGTTATTTTAATAAAAGAAGATCTAGACTTTACAATCACTTTAATGGTGTCCCTCTTTCCCATATTATAAAACTAGGAGGTATGCATTGCTATTTGCAGAATGGAACTACAATAAGTAAGCAGTTATCATTCAAGAATACAAATAACATGTTCAGGTATGCAGTTGTGCATTAGTACTGCTTGGACCTTGAAGAAGGGTGTACACCCCGAAAGCTTTTCCTGAAAAATTGTATGTTAGTGCATATATTATTATTATACAGTATTTATATAGAGCTAAAAGGTTTGCTCAGCGATGTACATTATAGTGGGGGACAGAACATGAGACAATACAGTAACAAAACAAAACACGAGGGGGTCAAGGGCCCTGCTCTTTCGAGCTTACAATCTAGCATATAAAAAAGTATCACGAACAGTAGTCAATTGTTTATGTTCAGTTTCAAAATTTGTTTAAAGTTGGATCATAGTTGGTGATAAATTTTGGATGAGTTTGTGTTGAGGGGAAATTATAGTTATCATTAGGTATGATGTACATCACTGACTCCATGATGGATCACACAACAGTAGTCAGACTTTCACTTTTTCTGCATGCAGTAGTCATGATCAAACTTTCACTTTTTCTGCATGTGGGGCCCACCCTGAAAGCTTTGGTCTCCCATCTAATACATTCACTTTGACATTAACTACCATTAATGTGGAAATTTAGCATCCAAATAGAACTTGACCGGGTGCCCAGCTATGAGTCACAATCTCCGGCTAGTTCACAAGCAATGAGACAGTTTCCTGCAGATAAGAGGCAGCGAAAAGTGACAGAAACACAGTGGCCGAGAGCTGAGATACCATTTCCTCCGATTCCTCTGACATGCTAATTAACCATTCCAGGCATATTTTGAACATCATCAAGGGATATCCTGATCAGAATAAACTTCCTGTCATCCTAGTCTTTTTTTTGGCACGGTCTCTATGAATTGTTTTAAAGCTGAGCTCCAGTCAGATAAAAATGGCACACATTAATGCAGCTCGCTATACAATAATAAAACATTAAATGTATTTTTTTAAAATACAAACAGCACACCTCGATTTGACTCAGAATCAGCCTCTTCCTTGTCCTTGTACAGCTGAGCTCAGACTGAAATAGGAAGAACCAGCACAAGGAGACAATAAATTGTGATGCAATGCTCATGTGCTAACAAGGAACATGCTAATAGGAGGGGTAAGTAGAGTAAGAGAGAGATAAGCTCACAATTCTGCTGCTTCTCCTTTCACTGTCCAGTCAGGTTGGGGGAAGGACAAAACATTTAAATGTTACTTTAAAAAGAATTCCATGTATAGTTATTTTATATGTAGATACATTGGTCCAGCTTGGACCAATGTAACTATGTAAATACCATATCTGGCTGGAAATCACTGAAGTAGACATCGCTACTCCAGTGATCTAGCTTCCAGGTCCTGAGCTGAGCAGATGCCCTGCTGCATTATGCACACAGATGGTTGACCACTTGGCACTGGCGCCATTCAGAAAATACAAATCAAAGCATTTTCTGAATGAATGCAAAGTGTTTTCTGATTTGACAAGGTAAAAAAGCAGGGCAGTGACATCTACCTCATACAATACATACAGAAGGATACATATAATGTATATGTATACGTACACACATGCATACGCTATCCTGACCCAGCTACAGGTGAAACTCGAAAAATTAGAATATCGTGCAAAAGTTCATTTATTTCAGTAATGCAACTTATAAGGTTAAAGTAATATATGAGATACTCATTACATGCAAAGCAAGATAGTTCAAGCCGTGATTTGTCATAATTGTGATGATTATGGCTTACAGCTCATGAAAACCCCAAATCCACAATCTCAGAAAATTAGAATATTGTGAAAAGGTGCAATATTCTCGGCTCAAAGTGTCCCACTCTAATCAGCTAATTAAGCCATAACACCTGCAAAGGGTTCCTGAGCCTTTAAATGGTCTCTCAGTCTGGTTCAGTAGGAATCACCATCATGGGAAAGACTGCTGACCTGACAGTTGTGCAGAAAACCATCATTGACACCCTCCATAAGGAGGGAAAGCCTCAAAAGGTAAGTGCAAAAGAAGTTGGATGTTCCCAAAGTGCTGTATCAAAGCACATTAATAGAAAGTTATGTGGAAGGGAAAAGTGTGGAAGAAAAAGGTGCACAAGCAGCAGGGATGACCGCAGCCTGGAGAGGATTGTCAGGAAAAGGCCATTCAAAAGTGTTGAAGACTTTCACAAGAAGTGGACTGAGGCTGGAGTCAGTGCATCAAGAGCCACCACACACAGACAGATCCTGGACATGGGCTTCAAATGTCGTATTCCTCTTTTCAAGCCGCTCCTGAACAACAAACAACGTCAGAAGCGCCTTACTTGGGCTAAAGAAAAACAGACCTGGTCTGTTGCTCAGTGGTCCAAAGTCCTCTTTTCTGATGAGAGCAACTTTTGCATCTCATTTGGAAACCAAGGACCCAGAGTATGGAAGAAGAATGGAGAGGCACACACTGCAAGATGCTTGAAGTCCACTGTGAAGTTTCCACAGTCTGTGTTGATTTGGGGAGCCATGTCATCTGCTGGTGTTGGTCCACTGTGCTTCATTAAGTCCAGGGTCAACGCAGCCGTCTACCAGGAGATTTTGGAGCAGTTCATGCTTCCTTCCGCAGACGAGCTTTATTGGGACGCTGACTTCATTTTCCAGCAGGACTTGGCACCTGCCCACACTGCCAAAAGCACCAAAACCTGGTTCATTGACCGTGGGATTACTGTGCTTGATTGACCAGCAAACTCTCCTGACCTGAACCCCATCAGAATCTATTGAAGCATTCTGGTCTTCCATAACACCTCAGCGGTGCCACAGGCTGATAGCTTCCATGCCACGCCACATTGAGGCAGTAATTGCTGCAAAAGGGGCCCAAACCAAGTACTGAGTACATATGCATGCTTATACTTTTCAGAGGTCCGATATTGTTCTATGTACAATCCTTGTTTTATTGATTGCATGTAATATTCTAATTTTCTGGGATTGTGGATTTGGGGTTTTCATGAGCTGTAAGCCATAATCATCACAATTATGACAAATCACAGCTTGAACTACCTTGCTTTGCATGTAATGAGTCTATCTCATATATTAGTTTCACCTTTTAAGTTGTATTACTGAAATAAATGAACTTTTGCACGATATTCTAATTTTTCGAGTTTCACCTGTATATTATATACACTGTATATATATATATTGATGCTACACAATGATCTACACTAAAGTTACTAACCCGTAGGAATGAGTCCTGACTATAAAGTCCTTTACATATGGCAAAGTTAAACCTCTTTTCAAATGAATGGGCTCTTGTGCCCGTGCAAAACCCAGCCCGCACGGCCGCATAGATGTGAACCGGGGGTCAGTGGCGGACTGACAACTCATGGGGCCCTAGGGCAATAGGGGATCATGGGGCACCTGTGTCCTTGGCCAAACTCAAAAAAGCCTATGAAAAAGGTACCAGGGGCATCTCATGGGGCCCCCTACTGACCCGGGCCCTAGGGCAGGGCCCAAGTTTCCAAATGGTCAGTCTGCCCCTGCCGGGGGTAAGTCCTCATTCACACGGGACGTTTTTACAGTGGCTTTTTTGGGGTTTTGACGTTTTTTTCTACAGCCAGTAAACCCCCCAGCATGTTATCCTATGTGTCCATGCACGCATGGACTTTAATCAACGTTTTTTTGGCTGGGACGTTTTTTGGCTGGAAAAAAAACGGGACTAGTGGGTTTCTAGAGGAGTTTTTCAGCTGTAAAAACGCTCTAACACTGAAAAACGCAGTAAAATGTCGCAGACAACTGTTTTTGACTTATTTCGACCAAAAAATAATTTTTTTTTGTAAAAAAAAAAACATTGAAAAATGCTGCTAAACGCTAATGCAAAAACGCTAAAAAAGTAAACTGCCGCAAACTGGTGTTTTTGGATTTTTTTTGACAAAAAAACATTTTATGTAAAACACCCCCGCTAAAAACCAAAACGCTACTAAACATGGCAAAACGTCACTAAACGCTAATGCAAAAACACTAAGAAAAGCTGAAAAACTCACGTTTTTAACATGACTTTACACAGCTAACATTTCCAGCTTTATCAAAACGCCCTGTGTGCATGAGGGCTAAAAATCCAAAGGTGAACTTATCCTTTAATTTAACAAGCTGAATTTAGAAGCTGTTGGGCTACCATGAACAGCTGCACCAGATTTTGCACTCTTCAGTTTTAGTAAATCAACCCCATAGAGTTCCTGTCCTTTGAAGCCCTATAATGCCAAGCCTGTCACTTCATTGCCCTGCCTTGTTATGTGAGAATTACTGGTATAGTCAATATAGGGTTTTGATTTATCGTAAAATATACATTCTAGAACAAAAAAAGTTGTCTTTCTGGTAATTCCATACATTGTTGTAACAATAAATCCACTACTGATAGCAGTCTGTCTTTTCTTTTTACTTGACAAACTGGTATGGCTGTCATAATACTGTATACAGATTTTGTACATGGCACAGAACAATGCTTCCGTCCTCTGTCTGGGTGCTTCTACTGTATTATTATATTATTAATACAGGATTTATATAGCTGTAGGTTGAACTTCAGTGTGTATCAAATCTGTGATCACCATATGCGTGAATTATATTTATGGTCGCCTGTGCACAAATGCGGCCACAAATCGACCATCAGGAAAAGCCTCCGATGCATACAGCTACACCACCAAATTTAGCAGGTTTAAAATGGACACCCTAACAATGAACGTCTCTTATTTACTTCCTTTTGGTTTGTTAAAGCTGAACAGCAAATATTGTCTAAACACAAGAGTCATGTATTCTTCCTTAAATCTTGCTGTGCTTTATGTATTTCCTTTATATCTGGGTGGCACAGTGGCTTAGTGGTTAGCACGTCTGCCTTGCAGTAAATGGGTCATGGGTTCGATTCCTGACCATGGTGCCTCCTGCATGGAGTTTGCATGTTCTCCCTGTGCTTGCGTGGGTTTTCTCCGGGTGCTCTGGTTTCCTCCCACACTCCAAAGACATGCTGGTAGGTCAATTACATCCTGTCTAAAAAATTGGCCCTAATATGTGTATGTATGAATGTGAATTAGGGACCTTAGATTGTACACCCCTTGAGGGTTAGGGACTGATGTGAATGTTCATTATATATATGTGTAAAGCGCTGCGTAAATTGACAGTGCTATATAAGTACCTGAAATAAATAAATCTGTGCAGTAATCCAGTGTGAAACGTGGCCTCTGTGCAGGAGCTTCCTGTAATAGAGACAGCTCGCTGCTGCTCTCTCTCCCTGTGCAGGGTGATTGGTCTGTCTCCACCCCCTACTATAGTTTTCTGTAGGCAGCCTGTAGTGGGTGGAGTTTGTTGGGCCCCTCCCACAGCGGTGCTCTTTGCACAGGCTATGTACAGTACTTTGCGTATTTTTTATGTGTTAATTCTTTTGAAACCGGTCTTAATCAAAGTCATCCAGAGCCGCTATCTTGCGATGGGTATGATTTCAGCTTTAGCAGTGTGGAAGTCATGATGCTTGTTATATCTTCATGGGCTTCATCATTCTGATAACATTTGGTGCAGTTGGTATCTCCTTGTCTGTTTAAAGCTGAACTCTGGGATAAGCAAATATTGTCTAAATCAAAATGTGTATTCTTCCTTAAAGTGTTACTAAACCCAGAAAAGTAAAAATCAGTCTGTATATGCAGCAAAGCATGCTTATTATACTCACTGTGGAACCTAAGGGGTTAATCCTTCGCATTGTGTAAAAATGCTGTTTGATCCTGTCTTCTCTGATCCTCCCCTTCTCCTACTGTCCCCATACCATCTGCTGACAGAACAGAGCCTTGGGTGCATGCTGCACTTACTTAGTTTGGTGTGTATTGCTAAAGAGTTTTTTTTTCTCTTGGGAGAGTGTATGTGATCAGCACAGGGCCAAGACAGAGGGTCAGGGGTCCTGCAACCTCATAGGACAATCAGGGGAGAATGTAAAATCCTCTTACAAGCTTTAACTAGTGCTCTGCTGGACACTGATAGAAGTCAAGACTGCTCTAACTGCTGATGAGAAAGGGTATTTAGCAGTTTAAATTTACTAATATAATTTCATTTCCATGTTGTGTGTCCTGTGGTAGACCTGATATGGTGAATGCAGGGTCCTGGATTTAGTAACACTTTAAATCTTGGTGTGCTTTGTGTATTTCTTCCAGATCTGTGTGAGACTTTACCTCTGTGCTGGGGCTTCTGTAATAAAGACGGGTCACTGCTGAGCCCTGTCCTTGTGCAGGGTGACTGGTCTTGTCTCTGCTCCCTCCTGCAGTTTTCTTCAGGCAGCCTGTAGTTGGTAAAGGTTGTTGGGCCCCTCCCACAGCAGTGCTTTTTGCACAGGCTATGTACTTTTCCCATCTATATGGAAAATATCTGGGTTTGCAAGAGGTGCACATAAAATGAGTTTATTGCCTTTGTGGCCATTGAGGGTTATATTTAAATGAAAAATTTTGTGACTGAAGTTCAGCTATATATATATATCACATATTAAAAGCAAATTGTATTTGACTTATCTTGGACTAAAAGTCAATTAGCCTTTTTGCTGTGGATAACATAATGACAGGAGTGGCTGAATATTCTAGAAAAACACAATGGGCAGGGCTGACACCACTTAATGCTCAAAAAAAAAGCTGTGTGTTGTCAGCCCACAATAGGAGTTTATGAGCTAAGAGCATTTCTAGAAGATTAGTGGGAATTTGTCTGTACTTTCAGGGTCTTTAAATATTTAAAACATGGTGAAATGTGCATGTATTGGACAGATGCACTGCATGCATTTTTTATTTTGCCTTGACATACACTTTAATGTATGTATGCTCACATTACATTGTATACAACATTTATTATCAGCATTTTACTCTTCTACACACACCTTTTTTCTACTTCCTACTTTTATGCTCCCAAAACTGCCCTGTACACAAACGGTATTATATAGCTATGCTTACAGGGTTGTTAGCAGAGGCATATTTACCACAAGGCAAACAAGGCATTTGCCTAGGGCGGCATTTTTCAGGAGAGGCTGCAGATTACTTGATGGTGTATGCAGAGCCTGACTCTTGTTCCCAGGGATGTCCAGAGCTGTGAAGGTGAGAGTCTTTCTCTCTCTCTCTGGGAAGGGGGAGTTGTATGTTAATGGAGGGGGGGCAGGGATGTTGTTGGTCAATGTCAGGTTCTCCCCCCCCCGGAAGGGTGGGGGTCAGATTTTTTTTGTTGCCTAGGACAGCACAAAACCAAAATACACCACTTGTTGTTGGTCTCCTAGCTCCCTGAGCTTTCACATCCAGGGTGAGCCATTGAGTCCCATATACACACACATATATATATATATATATTATTATTTTTTTTTTTATTATTATTAAATACTCTGTATTGAATATATTAAAGTTGTTTGGTAATTGTATCAATTTTCCTTTGATATACCTTTAGACTGCCTTGGCGGTAGAAATTTCTTCAAAAAATCTCCCCTGAAGAAGCCCGTGAGGGCGAAACATGTAGGGAGTGACTACAATTACATAACCAAGTTTGCAAGCCCAGAGACTTACTGCCTGCGCCACTGTCAGAGCTGCATACATAACCAAGTTTGAATCTCAGTTTTACTCTTAGTACTGAAATTGTTTTTATGTTTCTATATTTTTTCCTTTCTTGTTGTGTTTTTTACAAAAATACGAAATTAAAATTATATAACTTTTTAATATGCTTGGTATTCATGTTCATGCAACCTGAAAGTCCCATCTTCTCTATTGAATGGTTGTTAGGATAGATAAAAGAGTGCTAGAAGGGCTTAAAGCCCAACTGCAACCTAGGAGGTTTGTAAAGTCTTATAGCTTCTCTACAGCCTGTCCCAGCCAGCATGCTGTAGAAAATAACCCTTTACAATAAATTAGAACAAAAGATCTCTAATCAGCAAAGCTCATGCTCTCTGCTAATTGGAGAGCTTTAGGTCTGACTCAGCAGGGGCTATGTCAGACCTCTGCAGAGAGGCCACTGCTTCTACACAGAGAGAAGTCCTTCTCTACAGCATGCTGGCAGGGGACATGCTTTTCTACTCAAGTTGTGGCTGTTTGTAAAGAGAACTATCTGTGAGACTGTACACACCTTTTTTGTTTTGATGAATCTGCTCTGTATTTATCTGATTTAGGCTCAAAGATCAGTTGGCCGTTAGTGCCATTTTAAAAGACATTTGCAATCATTTTCAACCTGCAGATTTCAATAAAATAATACCTTGTGAGCCTGACATGAGGTCATTTTTGTATTAAGCTGATTTAAACTGTACGTTCTGTCGAGTGATTTTATTGCTAGAGTTTACATCTACTTTAACTTTATAACTAAAAAAATATACATTCTGGGTTTGCATTTTTTTCTCCCTTTAAAAGTGTTTGAAGGGATCGGTTTATTGAAGTACAGCTTTGCACAGAGGTGTGGACCTGTACAAGGTAACCTTTTAATCAGTTACATGCAGGTGCGGTGTGACCTTTAATGTCTCTGCTGACATATTTTTTTTCGTTAAGTATGTATGTACATCTTTTATTGTTGTTATGCTGGTTAAGCAGCATGGTGAGAACTGTGGTGTTAACATTTAGGTAGTTTTTTTCCACTTAGATTTAATTATGAGAAGAAAAATAGAGGCATAGTATCCCAGAATATAAAAACTGTGTTACACACTGATATGTTATTTATTTCTCTGACTGAATTTTGCACATGGTGAGCACTGGATATTTCTGCCCTTATTTTAAATATCTTTTAAAGCATTTAACCACTTCCAGACCGGACACTTTCACCCCCTTCCTGCCCAGGCCAATTTTCAGCTATCACACTTGACAATTGCGCGGTCAGGCAATACTGTACCCATATGATTTTTTTAGCATTTTTTGGAGACAGATAAAACTTTATTTTGGTGGTATTTATTCACCACTGGGATTTTTATTTTTTTTGCTATATAAATGAAAATGTCCAAAAATTTGAAAAAAAGTGTTTTTCTTATATAATTTTGCAAATATATAATCTTTCTTCATAAATCTTGGCCAAAATGTATTAAATTTTCTTTTTAGTAAAACAAAAAAATAACCCAAATTAGTATATAACCCAAAATTATAAATTTTGTACATTTTTTTTTTTATATTATTATTTATGAGTTTTGTTTTGTTTTTTTACAGACTGTCACCCTAGCAGTACAGTGTAGTACACTGTACTACTTATGGGGGGGGGGGGGGGTAATGAAGATTTTTGTTTTTTTACACGGATTGCTTTTACACCAATAAAGGCTGTAAAAGCAATCATTTCCTCTTCTCTCTGGCTGCATTCTTGCAGCCATTGAGAAATACTATGTGAGCTGTGATTGGTCACAGCTTGTCACATGGTACAAGGCTGTTGTGAATAGCCTTGTACAATGTGACCTCTGTGATCATTCACAGATTTCACAAGTAGTAAGCAATGATGTCAGAAGTGACATCTTGCTTACTACTCTTAGCCAATCAGTGATCACATGATCGGGACCTACACAGAGGTCCCATACAACGATCGGTGTTCTGCTGTGTCCGGCAACGGATCGCGGTACTGCACGCTCCCAGGGAGTACGCACAAGCATGGAGCAGGGAGGACGTTTATAAATGGCCACCCACCCTTGCACTGCTCCCATCCGGCCGCTTATATACATGGGCCGGATGGGAAGTGGTTAAAGTGGTATTAAACCCAAAAGCAAACATTTATTATTATATTGCAGCTTACCAATTTTTGATGCCCTTGGCCTTCTGGTGTTTTCCACCAAGTAGAAGCCCCACTGTTTTTTCTAGGACTGCAAGTGATGCGGTTATCCTCTAATGTTTTGGTGTTAGAATATACACGTATTTACTATACTATAGGGTAAAATACTACTTAGGAGGTTAGTTTCTATGTATTAACATTACTGAGTAGAAAGCAGTATACTTAGCCTGTACATATATTTATATCTAGACCCTTATTGGCTTTCCAACTTTTGCCTTTTATATTGGGAACCAAGTCTCTTGGGATTTCCGGCCTGCTGTGGTCTTTGCACCCCCATATCTGACCTCTGGATTGTCTTCCCCCCACCTTGGATTCAGAGGAGGCTTTCCCCGTGTGATTGAAGGGTCCACTGTTGTCTGATGCATAATGGTCTATTTTGTAAGTGCTAAACTCTTTAACAATTTTACATTGCTTAATTGTGTTTGCTGTTCATGATTTTCTGTTTGTCTAAGTATATGTATCTTTTTTAGATATACTGTATAATTAGCCCCTGAGGAAGCGACTGTCATCGCGGAACATGTTGGGCATTCTCTTTGGTCTTTGAATGTTCCTTGCCCCCCCCCCCACAGGATTACTTTGGTGGTAACTTCTACGCTGTATCACCGGTTGTCATCCTTTTCAATTTATGGTGGGCTTTGGGACATTCGCCCATTTACCAATGTTGTGGCACACCTTCATTTTTAGTAAGTTAGATGAGCAGGTGTGTGTTTCAAAGGGCTGCTCCACCCAAAAGTACATTTTAGTAATAAAAGGAGCCTGGTGGTCTAAGTGAGGTCTTATGTCTTGGTTGCTCTAACAGTGAGATCTTCCTTCTATTCAGGGGCGTACTGACAACTCATGGGGCCCCCGGGCAATAGGGGATCATGGGGCCCCTGTGTCCTTGCCCAAACTCTTAAAAAGCCTATGAAAAAGGTATTAGGGGCATCTCATGGGGCCCCCTACTGACCCCGGACCCTCGGGCAGCACCCGAGTTTCAAAATGGTCAGTCCGCCCCTGCTTCTATTATTCCTGACTCTCTTCCTGTCCACCTGGGAGTTTTGGGTGTTCTCATCTTCCTTTGCTGATTGAGGCCCCTTTCACACGGGTGTTCCAATTGTCCGTTTTTCATCCATCCGTTGATAGATGAAAAACGGACATCAATGCATCTCTATGGAAAAATGGATGGAAAGCAGATGTCGTCCATTTACATCAGTTGTTTTTGTCCACATCCGTTCAGGTCTGTTTTTTAAATGGAACAAGTCTGCATTTTTGTTCTGTCAAAAAAACAGAACGGAGTTAAAATGGATGAACGGACAAACGATCCACTTTTGCATTGGTAGTGGATGTAAAAAACAGATGTAAAAACTGATGTAAACTGATGAAAAACGGAGCCATTTCTTCTTTGAAAAAACATGACTGAACTAATAAAAAAGACGGAATGCCCCTGTGAAAGGACCCTACGGGATGTAGAGAAATCCTTGTAATAGCCAGATCAGGTGTGCAGACCCAAGAGTGAAAAATGAATTTTGTATGAAGTTTAACTTTAACATTTTTAAATCTATCTTGGACCCCTATTAACATTCAATTTGCACAGCTAATCCTCAATTGTAAATACATCTGCATTCATTTTGTGTGAATTATCCAGCATACACTCAGTTTTAGGGACATTTAAAAAAATGTGCGAAGCTATGGCTGTTGTGTGAATTATGCAAAATTAAATGTTCTTAACCTCTTGGCGCCGAGCACACGCAAATATGTGGCGTCTTGGCGGCCAGGCCTTTGCGCGGAGGGGAAACATATTTAGGTACCCATTGTAAACAGAAGATGTGCCGAGAGCACATTCCCTGCTCACTCCTGGCACATTTACCGGCGCCTCACGGAAAGGTCCCGATCTCTACTTGCGGTCGGGAGCTTTCCGATCATGTGACCGCTGTGACAGCCATTCGCAGCAGTCACATGACCCTATACCCCACCTGCTTCCCACTGTCACAAACCCCTTAAAGGGCCGAGAGGCACCATTGCCAAGTGGTTAAAGTATTTTCTCTTAGGATCAAATGTTCTTAGGATCTTTTCTCTTAGGATAGACCCTTCCTAGGCTATTCTCTCTTAGGATCAAAAGTTCTTATGGCATTTCCTATTAGAAATGAAGGTTCTTACAGTATTTTCTCTTAGGATTGAATGTATTTTTTCTTCTGATCGCATATTCTTAGAATTCTTAGTGCTAAATGGTTAGCACTTCTGCCTGGCAGTACTAGGGTCGCTGGTTCAAATCCCAACCACGGCACCACCTGCCTGGAGTTTGCATGTTCTCCCTGTGATTGCGTGGGTTTCCTCCGGGTACTCCAGTTTCCTCCCACACTCAAAAGACATGCTGGTAGGTTAATTGGATCCTGTCTAAATTGGCCCTAGTCTGTGTATGAATGTGAGCTTAGGACCTTAGATTGTACGCCCCTTGAGGGTTAGGGACTGATGTGAATGTACAATATATATGTAAAGTGCTGTGTAAATTGACGGCGCTATATAAGTACCTGAAATAAATAAATAAGATGTATGTTCCTAGGGCAGGGGTGGGCAACTGTGGCCCTCTGGCTGTTGGTGAACTACAAGTCCCATCATGCCTTTGGGAGTCATGCTTGTAACTGTCAGTTTTGCAATGCCTCATGGGACTTGTAGTTCTACAAAAGCTGGAGGGCCACAGTTTCCCACCCCTGTCCTAGGGTATTTCTCCTATAATCAAATGCTATTATGGTATTTTCTATTAGGATTGAAGGTCCTTATAGTATTTTCTCTTAGGACTGAATGTTCTTAGGGTATATTTTTCTTCTGATTGCATGTTCTTGGAATAGGTTCACTTAGGATCGAACGCTCCTAGGGTATTTTCTCCTAGAATTAAATGTTCTTATGGTATTTTTTATTAGGGTTGAAAGTTCTTGGAGTAGTTTCTCTTAAAATCATATGTGCTTAGGGTATTTTTTTTATTCTTGTCGTATTTTCCTGGGGTTGAATCTTCTTAAGGTATTTTCGCTTAAGGAATTTTCGTTTAAGGTATTTTTTCTTCGCACATTGCATTCAGTACTGCTTATATCCAACAGAGAACATATATAATAGTTAACACAACCTAATTAGATTCAGTTTTGCAACACTGACAACAAATGGGATTGGCCAAATGTATCTTACATTCTCCCTGCAAAAGACAACTTAAATACCAAAAAATAACATTTTGCCAGGGTATTTTTTGTGAAATGACGATCCATTCGCACAGCAAATATAAAAGAGACCCCTTAGTGCTTTCTGCAATAAAATAAAATCCTCACCACAGCTTTGTCATTTCTCACTACTGTCTGATGTGCCACAATTAGCCCCCTGAAATTTTGACTTTGGATTTCCTAAATGCTGAAAACAGCAGGGTTTCCCCATGTGACACTGATTCAGCCTGGAGATTGGCTATTAAGCCAATGGGGTTGATTTACTAAAGGCAAAAAGGCTGTTCAGGGGAAGGTGTACTTTTCAAAGGAATTTGCCATCTCTTTCACTAAGCCCTGGGGCAAATTTTCTTATGTCCTCATGCACACAGGACGTTTTTTACAGCTAGGAAACTCCTCAGCATGTTATCCTATGTGCCCATGCACACATAGACTGTAATCAATGTTTTTTGGCTGGGCCAGGGCTAATGGGTTTCTAGAGGAGTTTTTTCATCTGTAAAAATGCTCTAACACTGTAAAACGCAGTAAACTGGCGCAAACTGGTGTTTTGGGATTTTTTTTGACAAAAAAAATTTTATGTAAAAAACCCCGCTAAAAAACAAAAAACATGGCAAAATGCCACTAAACACTAATGCAAAAACACTAAGAAAAGCTGAAAAACTCACGTTTTTAACATGACTTTACACAGCTAACATTACCAGCGTTATAAAAATGCCCCGTGTGTATGGAGCCTTAAAAGTACAACTTCCCTTGCATGGTGAACAGCCTATTTGCCTTTAGTAAATTTTTGCTGAAGTGGCATCTTACCATACCTCCTACCAATCTGTGGCTTGGCTTTTTTTTTTTCACTTTAAAAGACAATTTATAGCAGTCTATGGATGCCTTTTACTGCAATTTCTTAGCATAATAAAAATTCTTGTATCATGACTGAACATATAGTAATATAGGCCTTAAGCTCCATGGAATGAGTTTCTACAGACAGATGTTCCTGCAGCTGACATGTTCACATCGAGCCAAATCTATATTTCAACAAGGACCAGAGGAAGTGTATCTATTCCTGATCCTGAGAAATCCACGAGGCCAGGGCTATTTTTGGGGGTCCTTGTGCACAGTGTGGGTGGTTTGCCTGCATGGACCAAAGTTCAGCCATCCATAGGATGGGAATCCAAGTTCTTCAGCTAAAGTTCAGCCTTGCAGAGATAGCGGCACTTTATGGTACAGGACAGCCCTATACTCAAGGAAAAATTATAAATGATACGTAAGATTTTGCACAGTATGTGCACAGATTAATAGGATTTGCTGACATTTGGTATGTCAAACGCTTACAATATAAAATAATCTTTATTTTTTAGATAAAGTTATTGCTTCTAAATAGCAATGTGATGTAAAGTGGTTCATGCTACTGATTCTACAGCTACCACAGTTGATGTCTTCAGTGCCTTAAAAAAGTATTCATACCCCTCGACATGTTACAACCAAAAACATAAATGTATTTTATTGGGATTTTATGTGATAGACCAACACAAAGTGGCACATAATTGTGAAAAGGAAGGAAAATGATAAATGGTTTTCAACATTTTTTACAAATAAATCTGTGAAAAGTGTGGTGTGCATTTGTATTCAGCCCCTCGTATACCTGGGGCAATGTAATTTTCACCAGTGAGAAGTTTCAGAACCATTACATCAAATAGGATGCAGAGGAGCAGCCAGCAAACTGTGATTTTACAGCCGGGCTCTTTTACTGCTAAGGCATAGGTACACACACTGTAGGTAGCATTTGGGCAACCACATTGCAGCATCCCATCCCCTATCTGCAAAGTGTGAGGTGGGCAGCAATGAAGGAAACTATTCTTCCTATCAGATTTAGGGTGTTACACTGAGTTATTTGCAGGTAAGACTTAATATATTTAAAGGATAAGTTCACCTTTGTAAAAAAAAAATAATAAATGCACATCTATTTACAGGTAAAAAGAGTGCGTTTAATATTTTTTGTATTGGTAACTTGTAAAGTATTGCACCTGCAATCAGCAGATCACTGGTGCAATCTCAGGCACCTGCAGACTGTCATTGTATCTGCCTGCTCATACCTCACATGGGCAGGCAGTTATTGAATGACAGGAAGCATCAGTGAACTACCTAGGCTGCAATGGCTGCTGGTAGTTGTAGTTTTCCCATTCACAGAACTCTGGGAAAGAATGACATGGCTGAGTGGGTGAAGCCCTGCACAGATGACTATTTTTTAAATTGTGACAGCTGTCACAGTGAGGAATTGGGGGGGGGGGGGCTGAGTGCGGGAGCTCCTGCATCAGTAACATGTTACATGTTATACCCTGAATACAGATGTAACATGTTGGGGAAGGTGAACGTATCCTTTAAAAAATATCAAAGAAAGCCAAAACATTTTTTACAGCTGATCTCCAGGTTTACTGTCCCTGTAACTAGTTAAAGGGACAATAAACTGAGAGATCAAATTTAAGTTTTTACTATAGTAGGAAAGGGTTAAAATCCATCCAATTCTCCCCCATTCACTGATATTCACCTTTGCAGCAGTCTCCCCTATCACAATTCTCGGGTCTAGTGCTTGACGTCACTGTACTCTCTAGGCTCCACCAGGTATTTTGATTCCATCTGCAATGGAAGAAGAAGCAGCAGGGATAGCTGGAGAGGTAAGTATCAGCTGGTCGATGAGGCAATGAATGGGCAAAGTGACAGCATCTCTTTGTTCGGTGGGCTAGTATGATCGCCACAACAGCCAGTTGTGACCAGCCTACAGATATTGGTTGCCAGCTATGCAAATGATGCTCTTGGTTTGACAGTACTCATGATCATGGGAATTGCACTTGTCTTTTGCCAAAGGCAGCATGTTGGATAAGACATGCGGCACCTCAATCATCTATGATGTATAATGTCAAGTGAACTACAAAAATAAGATTTAAAAAAGTAAGAGAGACATTATACAATATTTATTGTGGTTTTGATGTGCACAGGGACAGGGAGCTATATGTGGAAATGTAGCTGGATCATGGAGTCCATATTTATGCTTCATGCACACAGGAGTACAAGGGCCATAGAAAGCACAGAGCCTGCGTAATTACTATTCCAGGACCTGCAACTTGCTTGTACAAGTCATCCATTGAGCAGATGATCTGTTAGAAGACGCAGCTGTATGCGGTTGTTTCATAAAGCACTTGCAGACACACAGATGTATGCTATGAACGCAGGGCTGTGTGCATTCAGTGCATACATGCATGGGTGCTTTACGTGTTGGTGCAGCATGGTGCGGTGGCAATAACTCACACACAATCCAAGTGCAACTAGTAGAACTTGTACTGTAGCAGATCAAAAACAGTTCACAGCAAACCCGGTGGGAGAAGGCCCAACTGGGAGCACTCACGAACGCCAACAGCATGTAGTGGAGTAGGTGTCAGCTGAACTGGCAGCGTCTGTCTGGAGGGGGAGAATGCAGCCTGGCCATCTCGCACCCAAACAGGAAGATGTCCAAGAAGTTTGCAAGTGCTAAGTTTTCCCTTCTCGTCTGGAACTTTCCCTTGCTGCTAATACTGTCCCTGACAGGTGGGTGACCTGTCCCTACACTATCGACACATGAAATGCATGCCAAACCTGGGAGCCAGGGCCTTAAATAGGGTCTGCCGGACCCAAGATGGCTGTTAGAGCCATCTGAGGTGGCAGCATCTAATTGGACAGCTTCCCCGGTGACCCTGGAAACCACGTTACCATGTTCCTCTTGACTTCCTCTCCCACTGCTATAACACTGCCCCCCCCCCCCCCCCCGGTTGAGCACGTGCAATGGAGAAAGTAAACTGCACCTTCCTACATATGCAACCATCTGCGTACAAACTGTGTACAGCCATAACTTTTAATGCATCCCAATGGGCATCTGCGAGTCCCAGGAGAGTAATTATGCTGGCTGTACATGTTGTATGGCCCCTGTACAGCTATATGCAGGAAGCCTAATAAGTGGACCAGTGATTAAAATTGCTCTTTACATGAATCAATAGGACACATTTTAGCATTACTAAATAACATAGTCTTGAGTATTTATTATGTATTTATTCCAGGTACTTATATAGCGCCGTCAATTTATGCAGCACTTTACATATATATTGTACATTCACATCAGTCCCTAACCCTCAAGGGGTGTACAATCTAACGTCCCTAACTCACATTCATATACAAGGGCCAATTTAGACAGGAACCAATTCAACTACCAGCATGTCTTTGGAGTAAAACATATCTCTTTCTTGTCTGAAAATATGTATAAAATATGCTTCTCTAAATCCGGCTACACATGGATTGAAGTTCGTTTGTTTCAGCAGGGACCAGCCGAATTTCAATCCATGTATGGGCACTGTGGTTGTACAGGAATCAAACTACCAACTGACTTATGTACAACTGCCCTGTCAGATTTTCCCCGCTCTATCAGCGCTGCAGGTTATAGCCTGCAACACAATGATCACTGTATTCTGATGGTGGGGAAGTCTTCCCACTGACAGATTACAATAGCTCCACTGGGAGTAAGCCGCTATCCACCTTGAATGTGTGAATAGGGGAATCAGGTCAGTTGTTTTCATTCAACCCACTGGTTGAATAAAAAACGGACTCATCATCAGCTACGTAAAAGAGAAAATTAGGATTTTGTTTTTTAAATAAGTACCTAGGTGGATGCAGCATAGATCCGATGCTGCATCTGTCCCCCACTGGTTCTAAGTGTGAGAACTGAGCTATCAGACACCACTGATCACTCAGTTCTCTCTCTCCGCTCTGAGCAGAAAGCAGAGACTGTCAGTTCCCGACTCTCTGCTCTGACCCTCCCAGTGCTC
This sequence comes from Staurois parvus, assembly GCF_062004578.1. Classification (NCBI taxonomy): domain Eukaryota; kingdom Metazoa; phylum Chordata; class Amphibia; order Anura; family Ranidae; genus Staurois; species Staurois parvus. The sequence goes on from NW_028318146.1 coordinate 1,965,846, forward strand.
ATTGGAGCACTGGGCTGTAAAGGGGGCGGGAGGGGCTGGTTCAGATTCTGAGCAGATCGCTGAGAGGCTGAGCCAAACTGCCAGTCCAGCGATCTGGGTGGATCCCGACTTTAAAGTCAGGATCTTTCCCCAGACTGGACCCACTGTCGGCTGAAAATGGATCACAGGAATGCAGAAGGAACTGCCCTCCTGTGATCCCCAGAAGTACAGTCAAACGAGCTTTGGCTGTACTTCTCATTTAAGTTTTATTATGTCACATACAGCCTAGACAAAGATAGCATGGTCTCCAGCTACCTGATGCATTGTGGCTGTTTTACATCATTAAAGAAAACACAGAGAGTCTATTGTATTCCATCAAGCAGACCTCATCAGCGAGATAAGAGAATCAGCAGGAAGCAGAGGCTGCAGGGTAAAATATGGCTGCTTCAATGCCCATAATGTATCAAATGAAAAACTATGCATAGAAACTAGGTCACTAAACATTAAAGCTGACCATACAGTGTAGGATACTCATCTAGTTTCTAATGAACTGGCTGAAATTCATTCAGGTGTGTGGCCCTGATGGCTGTCTCCTCAGGTTGGCTGAAAAACAGATGCATCCAGCCAGACACAGCCACTGTTTGGGTAGTTTCAGGTATACAGTGAGAGATTTGTCCATCTGTGCTCTATAGCATGGATGGAGAAATCTGTTAGGCTTTTTCCAATTAGCCTGCATTCTGCATGAAAAAAAAAACTGTTGGTGTATGGCTTCAGGCGCATAGCTATACAGGGGCCACACAGCATGCAGAGCCTGCATGATAACATTCCTGGGACCCACTGCTGCCACAAACAGCCAACCATTGAGATGTATTAGAAGAGGGGGCTGTACATGGTTGTGTGATAATGTGCTTTCAAAGCATACATCAGTGCTTATGCGGGTACAGTACACTTTGATAACATTGTTTACATAACTGATCTTTTTCGTAAGTATATTTAAAAGACATTACAAAGACTGTAAGTCCACCTATAAGGTACCTATACACAAGAACAAGAAATTGTTTGATATTGGCAATTCATTTTTTGACAACTGTGCATTTTTGTCTAAAGACCAACTGAGTACAATTCAACCAATTGAAGTAGTTGGTAAAGTTCTTATGGTACTGACTCCCAAGAGCATGCAATCAATTGTTAAAAATTAAGTGTTGAAGAAGAAAAATATTATCTGAATGACTGGAAAACTGAACCTTCTTCCTCAATATGTAAATTTCTAACAATTGGTGGGAGTTAGCACAATACAGGGTTTAGTCTAATAATCCAGTCTAAGGGAACTGGCTAACTCCTAACCTTTCTTTTTGAAACATTTTTATTGGGCTTTAGAGATGAAAACAGAAACAAAATTGGAAGAACATGTTAAAGCAGAAAAATATGCAGGAACTAAAAGAACAATATAACCAAAAAAGTATTTAAATATATTTTTCCCATAAAAAAGCAATACAAATGTTTGATCGACATTCGATGAAAAGTCATTGAAGCCCAACCCAGCAGCGTTCCTCATTCCAGGCTCGTACTTAGTCCAAGAAAGACAATAAAATATCCATTTATCCCTTTCAGGCGGACACATAAATTACTTTTACCCCTTTATTTATTTATTTTTTTAGAAAAAAAGGCTGACATTCTGAAGCTTTGTGCACAGCGTTTCAAATGAATCAGTTTACTTTTCCACATTCAGTTTAGCAATAGGCACTACAAACGTTTCAAGTCTAAGAAAGAGCTGAAAGTCCACAATGAATAATTGGTAGGCCTGGAAAATACACGCTTTACAAATCGCATATCATATGAGACACCCCCCTCTGTGCATCTCAAACCACTGCTGCCTTCTGGAAGACCAGGATCACTAAAGAGTTAATGAACCCAGGCACCCTGGTGCTGAGCAGTAATCCAGCAAATGGTCAGTCTGTGCCTTCTATAGATGTCTTATGACAGGAGAGCTATTGTTTGGAATGGCACTCTCCTCTATATAAAAGCAAGTGAAGAGCAGAGAATCCTCTGTGTTGAGGTGAAAATGTTTTCACAGCGGTGACAATTTATGCGTTTCTGGAGTCTGTTCATGTGTTAGTGAGGAAGCATTTTTCCATGTGAATAGAGTCTGTCCTAAGGCAGCAGTTGTTGCAACTAAATTAGAGTTGAGAAATCTTCTCAAAAGCCTTTGATTCGGCTCATGTTTGAGAGTTAGTCTATGTAAATGTGGCTTGTGATTAGGCCCTGGCTGGGAATATCTATGTGTGAAAGTTTGCAAGACACCAACTTGTTGAAGAACTTGGTTGTTTGTCACACCAGAGTGAGAGTCTAAACAGATTGCTGAGAAGGTTAAAATATATTACCCAGCATCTTTATGCTGCCTACAGGCATCAGACAGTGGCTTGGCCACACAGAACACCAAATGATCTTCCTAACCAAGGATGTTTCATGGAGTATGGAGTGGGAAGCCGGTGGAGCTGGGTTCCTTGGGATCAGGAGGATCATGAATGGGAGAACAAATGTTCTTCAAAGCAAATCCAAACAGTTCCTCTAGATAAATACTCAATAAAAAAAAGTCTGTTTTATTCAAAGTACATTTAAAATACACGTACACATTTTGGATGAAGGTCCTTATTCATAGCAATAGTTCAGAACAGGTGAAGGTTCTCTAAAGTCTGTAGGCAACTTAATGTGTTATTATTCTTATGAAGCCTTGAGGTCACTGGTTGGACCTTGTCTTTGTACTAGTAAAATTTAATCAACATGATTATGCTTGGTCTTCATTCTGCAAATAAATCCACATACCCCCCTACCCCCCCAATACTAGCAGCTGATCATTGCCCGGAGAATACAATGCCCAAAGATAGACTAGTTGCAAGGTTTCTAAAGGTGGCTATAGACTTGGGATGTCTCTTGCAAGATACAAAGAACTTCGTCTCAATTGTTTAAACATCAATCATTTGTCCCTACCAGATGTTTTTGGCTTATGAACATCACAAGGATAGTCAGGCAGACAAACTTTGGACTTGGACTGAAGCTTAGGCTGAAATCGTAGGAGGACTATGTCAGAAGGCTTTGAAAGTTCTTAGTATAGATGTTAATTTATTTTTATGTTAACAGTGGCCAGTTTTATCAGATGTACCTGGTTAAATATATCAGATTTTTTTTCATACTCTAGGCTAAGTTCACACGTGTGGAAATGCATTTTATGCATTTAACATGTGCTTTTCATGAATTTTTCAAGTGTTCCCATGAGCTGCCATCATTAAAGCACATGGCATATGCGAGAATGAACCACATAGATAATGGGATTCCTCTTATGGTGCATTGACATGTGACATCCAAAGTGCAATAGATCACACAGGTATGCATGGGAACTTAAGGTATGTACAGGTCCCATTATACAGCCTCATCTTACTTTACCAATATGTTTCCTTAATACAGGTTTGCTTTAATGACATTTACACATGACCTGTATTCAGGACAAAAGTTGTCACCCCCTCACATAAATAAAGGAAAATCTAATATAGAATTTGTGACTCTTCTAAGCCAGAATAACATAAATCGGTCATTTTATTTCCAAGTAGTGTCCTCGTTACTTGACAATTGTGCAAATCATCTCCGAGGACTGCAAAGATACTTAGAAAATATGCCCTCGAACCCCTCGTGTATTGTTTTGTTACTGTCTTGTCTCATGTTCTGTCCCCCACTATAATGTACAGCGCTGAGCAAACCTTTTGGCGCTATAGAAATACTGTATAATAATATGAGGAGGCTTGATAAGTGCTAAGTGATTGATTAGTCTGGCGCTAACAGTTTGACGCTTCATGCACACTGGTTAAAAATCTATGTTTTGTGTTTTGCCTGTAGGAACAGCTGAATGTTATCCTATATGTCCATACACATTAGGACAATTGGAGGCGTATTTTAAGCTCAGTGTCTAGAGGCAGGAAAAAAAACCCTTCTGGTGTGCAGTTTTGATTGGAGCTTTCTGGCAGAAAAAATGCTAAACTCTCCTAAAATGCTCTATATCAGCGTTTTTTTCTGCTAATGGAATGGGTGTTTTTTTAAGCGCAGTGTGCATGGAGCATTGGATCCCACTGCTGTCAATCACAGCTAGTGAGTCAATGAAAAGAGAGAGGGAGCGGGGCCAATCCATGGCTCCATGCGTGAATGGACACAGGGTGCAGTGGGTGCCCCTATAGCAAGCCGCTTGCTGTGGGGGCACCCGACAGGAGGGAGAGGCCAGGAGTGCCAGCGGGGGACCCGAGAAGAAGAGGATCTGGGCTGCTCTGTGCAAAACCACTGCTCGCAGTAGGTAAATATAGAAATGTTTGTTATTTTTTCATTAAAAAAAATAAGCCTTTAGAATCACTAAGAATTTCATTGCATTTTTGTACCCACAAAAGAGATTTCTACTCACTTTTTGTCCAGGTGCTGTCAGGGACAGAAAAAGGGAGATCAATTCCATCTATAGAGAAACAGAAAAACAGACATAATTTAAAGCTGAACTCCAAGCAAACAGAGATGAAATATTATATACTGTATATGACCTGAATTTTCTCTGCTGCAGTTAAGTAAAGTTTACAAGTCTTGTCTCTCCCACAGGCTAAGACTGGACAGAGAAGAAGCCATCATCCCCGTTGTCACTCTGCTATATCCTGCTATCTGCATGTCCCTTCTTCGCTTATCAACAATGCAGCACAAGTCATTGGCTCCTTGTGCTGCTTCTCCCTCTATCAATCTGAGCTCTGCTGCACAGGGACTGCAAAAGGCCAATACCAAGTAAAATTCAGGTCCCTACACTTCTAGTGTTTAAAAAAAAAAAAATGTATTAATAATTACAGAGCTGTATAATTTGTCTTTTATGTCTGCCTACAGATGAGCTGTAAAATCTGGTACAAAATAATTCCTAGACAATTTGTGATAATCTGTGAAGTGATATTCTATATAGATTCTATTCTAAATTCTCTGTGATCCATTTGCCGTTCCAGTTAGTATTTCTTGAAGCAAGCATAATGTCGTCATACATTTTACTAATCCATTTGGAAGCGGTATTCTTGTCGGTGTTTCCTATTTTCCTGGCACGTACGATATGGAACGCTTCACAAGCTTGTTGTGGCCAGAGAGCCAGAAATCTAGGAGCAGCACGTAAAGCTGTTGGGCCAGCCAACCTCCACCAGCATCTCAAAGAGCTGTCCTAGAGAAATCCCACAGCTCTTACCCCCGTTGCCGCACAGGGAATGCAGAATAAATAGATTCATATGGGATCTTTTAAAGCGCCAAAAGGTGAGAAAAAAGCTCTGTTTAGCCACATGCTGATTACACTGTCCCCTGCATACTACTGTTGTTGCCTATTTCTCATTGAGGGCTCATTCTCATGTGCAGCAGCCCTTGAAGCCTTACTAAACAGTGCCCCCCCCCTCCTAGATTGTAAGCTCTGAGGAGCAGGGCCTTCCTATCCCTCTTGTATTGAACTGTATTGTTGCTGTATTGTCTCCCATTATATTGTAAAGCGCTGAGCAAACTGTTGGCGCTATATAAATCCTGTATAATAATAATCCACTGTGGCGTTTGATAGGCAGCGAGGAGCTGATTTATCACCTCCTCGCAGCCTGTTTTAGGCCTGGTTCTCACCACTACAGTTTGCGTTTTGTCATTTTTGCGGAGCTCTTTTGTTTATTCACGTGCGTTTTTGACTTCTCCAGGACTTCCCCCATCCTCTGGAACTCACTACCCCAATCCATCAGACTGTCACCTACCCTGCTCACCTTTAGGCGCACCCTGAAAACCCATCTCTTTAGGGAAGCCTACCCCATCCTCACCTAACAGCCAATCTCCTCCACTCCTCCTACCATTCCATCCCCCCACAGCCACTTCCTCCTGTACCACTATCCCCTCTCTCCTAGATTGTAAACTCGAACGAGCAGGGCCTTCGAACCCCTTGTGTATTGTATTGTTACGGTATTGTCTCATGTTCTGTCCCCCACTATATTGTACAGCACTGAGCAAACTTTTTGGCGTTATATAAATACTGTAAATTAATAATAATGCAGTTTTTCTATGAGTTTTGCTTTTTTTTGGGGGGGGGGGGCAAGTTGTTGCTGGACAGATTAAAACCGCAAAACGCATCAAAAATGCACTAAATGCATAATCTGCAGCGTCTTCATTGAAGTCTGTTGAACCAAAAATGCATGATTGTGCATTTAACCACTTCAATACCGGGCACTTCCTGTCCAGGCCAATTTTCAGCTTTCAGTGCTGTCGCACTTTGAATGACAATTGTGCAGTCATGCAACACTGTACCCATATGAAATTTTTATAATTTTTTTCAAACAAATAGCTTTCTTTAGGTGGTATTTAATCACCACTGTTTCTTAATTTTTTGATAACTAAAACAAAAAACACCAGAAAGTTTTGAAAAAAAACACACTTTTCTTTGTTTCTGTTTTAAAATTTTGCAAATAAATAACATTTCTTCATAAATTTAGGTCAAAATGTATTCTGCTACATTTCTTTGGTGAAAATAATAATTGAATTTGTATTTTTTTTTCAAATGTTTATTATTTATTTTTTATAAAATTGTTTCTTTTTGTACTATTTTATTTTTCAGCACACTGTGACCAAAGCAATACAATGTTACCATAGTAACATTGAACTACTCTGGTGACCAGGATTTTTTTTTCTTTTTTAACACATTATGATTGCTAATACCAATGTATTTCATTGATATTTGCATTCATTATTACTGAATTAAACTGATTAATTCAGTCTTTTGTTGTGATTAGCTGTGATTTGGCAAAGCTGATCACATGATACAGATGTGCTGTGATTGGCCCTGTCTGTATCATGTGACTGCCTTAGCCAGTCACAGCTAACAACATAATTGTATACAATGGATGGCATGACAGGAAGCCATCCATTGTATACAATTGACATGTGATCTGCTGTGATTGGTTACAATGGTCACATGACACTGACAACGGGCTGGTGTAGTGATATGTCATCGGTTGTGTCCCGTATCGCGCCGTTGCGTTTTGATAGGACATCATATGACATCCAGTCACAACGGCGAGTTTCCCACCTGGCCGTCAATCTGCTATAGGCCGGATGGGAAGGTGTTAAAAAAGGCCCTGACCCTTTCCAAAAAGGCAGCGGCTCAAAAAAGCATAGATGTGACTGTGTCCTATAGGAAACCATGTTAAATGGACTGTAGTGTGCTTCTGCAAAAAGCACTAAAAGCGCATTGATGTGAACCAGGCTTAAAGCCTAAAAAAGCTGAACCACCACACAGCAACTGTTTGCATTGTACACGGTTTTAAGGTGTTGCATGCTGGTTTACTTTTTCCATGTGTGCAGTCCTGAACAGCTGCATGCCCTTCTTTAGGTGGACAGTCAAGGGCCGGCAAAAACCTCATGTGAATAAGTCCATTTAAGGACTTAATAAAAGGAGAAGTTCGGCCAAAGCTTTTTTGACCCTATTTTTCCTACGGATCGCATGAGTACAGTTCATTCTGCACTCCTGTGATGTCACTCAGCCAGTCCAGGTTCTGGATCGATCCCGACTTCACAGTCGGGATCCACCCAGATGCCTGGACGGGCAGCTATCTCAGCCTTTCGTCTGAGAGTCTGAGCCAGTCATTGCTGCCCCCTCCACAGCCCAGCTCTCCAGTGAGCACTGGAGGGGCAGAGCAGAGAGCAGAAAGACTGAGAACTGAGCGGTCAGCTGTGTTTGATTGCTCAGTTTTCAGTCTTAGAAACAGCAGGGGACAGGTTCAGCATTGGACCGTTGTTGCATCCATCTAGGTTTTTTTTAAGAAACCCATGCTTCTCTTTTATTAATTTCAACTATTTTCCAATGCAGCTCAATCTTTCATTATTGAATCATATCTAAACTATCATATATCATAGTCATATCTAAAAAAAAATTAATACATTGTAGCTTACCAGGTCTTAGATTTGGGGACTGCTGTTTCTTCTAGTTTGGGATGAAGTGGGAAAAGGTTAAATCCCGTTAGGTTTTGCTGCTATGTATTTCCCCTCATTTCCTTTCCTGATTTTACACCCCACCCCAAACACTGAGCTACAAGCTAACTAGTACACACTGCTGTAGTGTAGTGAAAATTTTTTACACAGGTTGAGTTTGGCAGCCAGACCCATTCGAGTGACTGCATTTGCTCTGCAACCATGTGTAATGCATGAGGCTGCAGTGAGGTGGGCTTTGAATGGTTAACACAGATGTTCCGGGATGCTGTTAAAAACCATGGGGCCCATACAGCCAACCTGATCCCCCCCCCCCCAAAAAAAAGTACACAGTTTACTATGCTTCAGTTATAAAGGAACACATTGGTGATCGGTATTGATCACTCATCGTGTTCATTCAGGAAAGGGGCTGGTAAATGTGACATATTTACTGGATGCTTTCCCCACTCTCCATCCTGAAGGTTCCTATTGTGTGCTTGTAGATGTCGGAGGGAAGGAGAGGAGGGAAGCCAGCAGCACTGTGAGAATGGGCTTGGGCAGGAGGGGGAAAAGTATGGTGCACAGGAAGGGTGATGGGTGAGGTGGGGAATACTGGAACTGATACCCTGTACAGCTCTCTCTGCAGCAACTGAAACCAAAGGGAGGGAGAGGAGAAGAAGCCAGCTTTCAGCTACTGCAGAGAGGGCCATACAGGGGATCGTTTCAAGTAACTGCACCCCCCTCCCCAATGATGATCACCCCCCCTGCCCACATCCAATTAACCCATCTGCCAGGGCCGCCCTTCTGGCCCGGGCCCCGTACAGGAGGACTGGTGGTACCCCCTTATCCATGGCCCTGCAGGTGTTGAGGAGGCATTGACATTGCCTCTAAGCCATCGGTAAAAAGCTTGTGAAAAGTGATCCAAACAAACCAACATCCTACCCTCTTCATTTTACTTCCTGAAATCACCTACAAAGGCATCCAAAGCCACATCCAAGCATGTGCACATCTTGTGTTGGGTTCTGATCTGCACATTATAACTTGCGTAGATACTTCTGTAGATCTAAGTCACAAAACCATCATATAAAGTGCACATCACCTGACATTTGTTTAATTTATTGTTTCATTTATAGAGTGATGAGAAGTGCGGCAGCTCTTTAAGCCAGCTATACATGGATCGAAATTTGGCCAGATCAGCAGGGACCAGCCAAATTTTGATCCATGTATGGGCACCCTGGTTGTACAGAAGTCGATGTATGTCTATCATTCGACTTCTGTACAACCAGCCTGTCTGGTTTTTCCCAATCAGTGCTCATTGTATACTCACATTGGGGAAAATACAACAGCTCAGTGGGAGGGATTCTCCCATCCACCTCAAATGTGTGGATGGGTAAATCCGCACATTTTTGTTTTTTCAACCTGCTGATTGAAAGACAAAAAACATATAATATATGGCCTGCCTCAGGCTACATTCACACTGTACAAAAATACAATACAAAAGTACAAAAAATGGCCACTCCCCCAGTCTATAACTGGCTTTTGCAGCAAGGACAAATGAACTGGTGACGCATGTCAAAAGAAAAGAGAGAAAAGAAAGTTCCAGGTCAACTTGCCAGCCAGCTTGCCAACAACAGAATTAACCTGACAGTATGCGTTAAAAACAGGGGTTTAGTTAGCACACTTTTGCAAATACATACGTAAGCCACAGAGCCACGCCAGAGCACCCCGATATTCTGTGGTCCTAACTCTACAAATTTTGAGAGCCCCCATAGTAGAGGCACATGTATTTAAAGGATAGATCAAGGACAGGTGGACCTGAGAAAGCCCATCTCTCTTAAAGGCAGAGGAGCACACTGGACACCCAGAATGTAGCACAATGGCAGCCAGGGTGTCTTAGTACATTCAAACTGCTCTCTTTCAAAAATGCTATAAATATGTATGTGTGTTATTATTGCATTTTTTTTTGTTTACAAACGATTTTATTGAATAAAAGTAGACAGTAAAACAACAGCACATTTTCAAATAATATTTACAGCAAAAACAAGGCACTTTTGAAAAGTACAATTCAGAAAAATATATTATAGTAAGAAAGAGAAAAAAACGGAAAAAAAGTAGATTGCAAGTACATGAAATACGTTAATGATAAGATAGGTTGAATGATACTTCTGTCAACAGTATATGTCAGTCATTATTCACTGGAAATGTTGTTAATCATGCAATAAATGTCTATAATCCCTCCATGATTCCCATTTCTTATCAAATAAGTTCATCTTATCCAGCAGAGTATAGTGAATGCGTTCCATGAGCATTACAGCATCAATTCTGTGTAGAATGGAGGCCAAAGGTACAGCATTGGACTTCCAATGCAAAGCAATAGAACATAAAGTGGCAATACACATAGTATGTATCAATCTCATAATGGCATCAGAGACCCCCGGGATATGAGCCCCCAATAGACAGGTCTGTATAGATAAGCGTACTGGGATACCCGCCAGTGAGGTAGCCACCTCGGATATCCTGCACCAAATCAAATATATGGACGGGCAATCCCAAAATATATGCACCAAAGTGCCTGTAAGGCCACAGCCTGAAAACATAGAGGGGACGTTTATGGGAAATTATTGCATTTTTTGTTGCGTTTGTACCTATGGAGAAAAATATTACTCAGATAACGCACCAAAAACTCACCCACGGGTTCGGTTTTGAAACATTTTAGTTTCCATCCATTTCAATGGGGAGATGCATTTTTGGTGCGTTTTTTTTTTTAACCACACCAAGCACACGCAAAAAATGCAGCAAGCAGGACTTTGATAAATGCAACGAACCTGGAACTGACCCATGTGAAGAGCTACACAGGATCTAATGGTCATGCATTTTCTTCCACTTTTTTTTATGCAAAAACGTAAGAAAAACGGATCAGTGTGAAAGCAGCCTTACTGAACAACATGTTGAAGTTGATGACTGTGGCCCTGACTGGAGTCCATCTTTAGGGACTGCATCCAACTTGCAGATGGGCAGCTTCTATGGACGTTGCTCCTTCGCAAAAAATAATTGTTATTTGAAACGCAGAAAGAAGACATCGCTGTGGCTTGGAATACACAAATAAAAAGCGGGAACACTGTCATTTTTTTCTGACAAGCAGTCAAGATTGTTTTAAGAAGTAGAATGTACACTGGGCCACAAATATCCGCCGTGGTAAATATATTTCAGCGAAGATACAAAGTTAAAGTTTCAACATCCCCAATATTTTCGGAGTGTTTTCAAATTTCCAAGGCAACAGGTTTGCAGCCCTACTTGCAGCAGCTAACCCGAATTCGCTTACTGTAAATGTCCAGGACGTAAATTAGGCCTTACTTGGCAGCTGCTTTGCCAGTTTCGGTGGCTGAGGACAGGCTATATCAGGCACCAAGGCACTTCATTTTTTCCATGCTATATTGGGGTGGGCAGCCACACTTTCTATTGAATGAAAAACGTACAGTTGAAAACGCAAGGGGAGACTTTGGCAGATGTGAAGACTTTGGAAAACTAAGCAGAACTCCAAGCAAAAGCGAATATAGAAAACAATGTTTAGTCCTTTGGTCATTAATAAAAGGAATAAAGTCAAATTAAAGTTTTAGTGCTTTGTATCTCTTTAGACCTCATGCATGTAGTCATTTAGGGTGTAATTCTGTAGCGGGTATGGCCAGGTGTTTTTGATCAGCCACCGATAGGAAGCCTGTATAAGGCTAGGCTCACATATGTGTGGGTGGTGCAGCTGCGGGACCCGCACAAAAATACCTGCAGCTGCACCACCCTCACAGAACAATGCGGGACCCGCACAAAAATTCCTGCAGCTGCACCACCCTCACAGAGCAATGCGGGACCCGCACAAAAATACCTGCAGCTGCACCACCCTCACAGAGCAATGCGGGACCCGCACATAATACCTGCAGCTGCACAACCCACACAGAGCAATGCAGGACCCGCACAAAAATACCTGCAGCTGCACCACCCGCACAGAGCAATGCGGGACCCGCACAAAAATACCTGCAGCTGCACCACCCGCACAGAGCAATGCGGGACCCGCACAAAAATACCTGCAGCTGCACCACCCGCACAGAGCAATGCGGGACCCGCACAAAAATACATGCAGCCGCGCCACCCGCACAGAGGAATGCGGACCTGCGGGCGGGTGCCATTAATTCTAATGGCATGACGCCCGCACTGGAAATCGCAACCATACTGGGAACTGAGGTTCCCGTGCGGGCTGCGGTTTCCAGAGAAGTGTAGGGACTTCTTCCCTGCGTGTCCCGGGGCACGGGAGTCCTTTCAAATGAATGGGCTCTCGTACCTGCGCAAAATGTGGCCCGCACGCGCGCAGATATGTGAACCAGGGGTAAATCAATAAGCAAAAGCTGACACTGCCCGCGGCTGCCTGCTGCTGTTCACTTGAAGCAATTACCTGCAGTTACAGACATATGTACGCCCCTGGACGCAGACAGCTTGCACATCAGTCCCTAACCTAGGTACAATTACTGTCCAAGGTGGCAAAAACAGCCATCTCCAGCAGCATCCATCCCCATTGCATCCTGTTGTTCCGTTACTAAGTGCTGATTACTGAGAGCACGGGGTCTAACTTATGTTAAGCGGCCACACATAGATCGAAATTAGGCCGGTTAAGCAAGGACTGGCTGCATTTTGCTCCATGTATGGGCAGTCTGGTTGTACATATAGCTGGCAACACTGAACAGTGTGTTCTGAAGGCAGGGAAGTCTCCCCACCGTCAGAATACAACTATTCTGACTCAGATTGTTGTGATAGCGATTTATCCCTTGTGAGACCTCTCTGCCTAGCCTGTATAAGCAGATATAATCACTGTGGGCAATCCTTATCAGATAGCTGAACTCACCAATACTGTGTTCATCCAGAAGTTGCTTTATTCTGTACATGTGACAACAGGATACAGCAGAATGAATGGTTTCCAGTATTATGCGGTCAAAAGATGATACTTTCTGTAGCGTACTATGCAGAATACATGTGTCCCTGTTACATGTGGTCTGTTAGCTACATTCAAGACACAGGAAGTGCTGTACTCATAAAGAAGGGAGGAGCTTCATATGCAAAGGAATTGTGTCATAGATCTCAGGGAGGTAATATGAAAACAAGTGCATTACCAAATAAGGCCACTGGTGACGGCATATATCTAACTATAGAAATATCCATAGAAAATGGTACAAAGAATAAACTATATGAATTCTCATGTACATTAACATAAATATTAACTGTGTAACAGCATAACAACAGCACAGCGGGAGTTATTCCCCCATCCACATCAAATGTTTTTTCATTAAAAAAAGATGACCCGATTCCCCCATCCATTTGATGTGGATGGGGGAATCAGGTAATCTTTTTTTAATGAAAAAAATTATTAATGTATGGACACATTAACTCTCAGGGGCTTATTAAAGTGGTAGTAAACACTGCTTGCTCAATAAAGCTAACCTGTAGGTACAAGGAATATCTTCTACACGTGCATCATTTAGAAGATATTCATTACTTCTGCATTTGTGACGTCATCGGTGCATGCGCAATGCGTGCTGAAGATGCCATCCCTTCAGAGCACTGTGCTGCGCCGTGACTCCGTGACGCCGTGCATGCTTGGGAGTGACGTAATTGTGGCTCAGCCATTCAAACGGCCAGAGCCCATGAACCTGGAAAGAACACAGGGTGAAGATGGAAGCCCTGTCAGCACACTGCAGGAGGGCTTTGTCTTAAGATAAGTCTCTGATAATGTGCTAGTATGTGATGCAAACTAGTACACTAAGACATTACCTGTCAGGGGAAAAGTTTTTGGGGTTTATTTTTGGAAAGGTTGCTGCTGAAAAAAAAATTTTTTTTACCAGAATAACTCAGCTCATCCAGAGAAATGATCAAAGGGTGTTTTATTCCAGACCGAATTATCAGAAGAATGAAATAATTGTCATATACTGCGTACATTTTGCATACGGTGTTATATTGATAGGTGCTGCAACAATTTATGAAAGTGCATTTGGTTGTACAATGACAGGACGGAAAATTGTCCACACAAAATAAGCTCCTTCAATAAACTCTAATTGTGAAACTGAGCTAAGAATGTGGAAGTGCAAACTTAGAGTTGTTGGTACAAACAGAAGAAGATTTGTGTGCTGTGCATTGTCACGCCTAACATATTTTCATTCCACCATACTAATACTTTAGGAGGAAGAGTATATTTTTCCTTGACATGAATTGCTGCTTTTTAAACACAGAGCCATAATAATCGCACCAGTTGTGCCTGCATATTTGTGATAGAATGCAGCTCTGTGTGCTGCTGTCTTCGTCAAGGCAGCTGTTGGGACGTTTATCTCAGCACGGGCACCATCTAAGAAAGGGCGCTTACAAATGTACTTCTCAGTAATGAGCTTTGTATCTACTTTTCTGAGAATAAAAGAGGTTTAACAGTTTTCCATTTTGCCTTTCTTTCTAGGGATTTTGCCTCTTGCCAAACAGTAAGGCGGGTTCCAAGGAATTGCCAGTTTCATTTGTTCAAGGGGAGGGTGTCACAAGTCAACAGCTGGGAACACGTGCGCTGGGTCCAAGGGCTCCCGGTGGCATAATGCCAGAGCCTTAAAAACTAGAACAAGCAAGTTAAAATAATGGCTCAATGGCTGCAATGGCTAGGCTGCTGGGCGCCATCATTTGCACTGGGACCTGTGCCCAGCAAGTTATGTGCACAAGCTAAGAACAGATGGGTTGAGGGGTGAAAGAGGCCCAAGGTCTTGATGAGTGCGATTAGCTGGACTCCAACCCTCTGTGCTGGGTTCTTGGAGACGTCTTCCCATGGTATAAGACCATAGCTGTGCCCACTGTCTTATACTTATCAACCCAGCAAGAGGTAGTGCTAGCAATAGGCCTAAGACAATGCTGGTCATACATAGATTTTTTTTTCAGTTTTGATGTGACAAAGCAACAGCATTTACAAACAACTGTGTAAAATGAGGGCCTATCTAATTTTAGTCAGGAGATTGCAAGTAAAGTATTCTAAAGAACCTTGATAAAAACAAGATCATTTGAATTGGTCAAAATGCACAAACAGACCTGTGAAAGAGCAGCAATTGATTCTCCCCTTTAGACAGGTCAGCTAGGGGTTGTCTGGCAAGGTCAGGTATTGCTTAAAGCAGACTTTGAATGGAAATACAAGATCCACTTTTTAGCATGCCACCACCACCACAAACACCACCACACACACATAATAAAAATGCTAGTTTAAAGCAAAGAAAAAAAACTTATAACATAAAAATAAAGAAATGTAAAAAAAAGGGAAAATTAGGAGCCCAGAGTGTGGTACTTGATGAACACTACTCTAGACCAAGAATTCCACCTGGTCTGGAAACCCAGTGATCTAAAAAGACTATGTGGGTTTCTGCAAGGGGGAACAAACTATGAGAGAGAAGCTCAGACTGAACTAGAGAGAGCTGCAGGACCGCTGGTCCTGCATTGTACATGGTGAGGTCGGCCCAGGAGTAGTAGTGAGGTGCAGTGGCTTTGGGTAACCAGGCATCCATTCTGGAACCAGCATGCAGAAATCAGCTGTACCATGAAGAAAAGTAAGCGGTAAAGATTCCTGTGCTTTACATGTCCTTCACAGACTAAGCTACTATCCGGGGGAAAAGACTAGGGGGAGGGTTGGCAATGAAATTTTTAAAAATAATTTTTAAATGCTGATTAGTATTTAGCTTTGATGAACCCTGTGACGTATGTACGTCTTCTCCTTACAGGCACTGATTTCTTTAAAAATACTGGCCTAAACGCAAGGAGGAGGGACACAATTCTCATCTATGGGATCAGGTGCTTCTAAATTATACCTCTGTGGTAGCTAAAAAACATCAAAATTACCATCAAGCAACAAGCATTTGCAAAAATTTTGCAGCATATTTTCTTTGTGAATGAGCACTTTATCTTTCGGGAAACAGCAATCATTTCACTGCAAATATAACATTAATTGAAGCAACCACTCATCGCCCTTACAAGCTTATGGACCATAACGTAATCGAGGTACTTGAAACTTGGAGTTATTAATCACTCAAGAGATAATGAAAGATTGCCTGCACTCTTCTGGAGTTTCCAAAGTATAGGAGAGGTTTCAGAGACCCATCAATCAGTCATCCTTGACAAAGAAGTCCTGTGTGATCTTGGAAAAGTTGTCTATTTGATGGCTCATTACAACTCCACCTTCCCTTTGGAAATACCAGAGTGCTAGTAATGTTTCATGATCTCTTTCATTGCACATTTGTCAAACACATCTCTGAGAGCTATGTGACTATTACTCTAGCAAGCAGACATTGGATCTCTAGATGGAAGATGGCCCACTTTTTCTGAGGGTTCCTTTAATATACTTGAATCTAAGCTCTGGTTGCATACAGGATTACCTAAAGATAAACATATCTTTTCTGGATTTGGCTGTCTATTATCTATGTTGCAAACAGAGCCAAACCCTGATAAGCCAAGTACTGGGGTTGTATCAGGAAGTCATTAGAAGCTCAAAATATCTAAATAAATTAATGTTATCTTGGGCTTCAGATTGTTCAAATGTCTGCTCTGTAAAGTGCTTTGGTGTACTTCTTGCTTTCCATGGAAACTGAAAAAACATTCTGCAATATTATTTTTTGTATTTAAATCCCTTGAGGGTTAAAGCAGAACTTTATTTATTTATGACCAAGCTCTACTTTCAATCTCCACACTCCAATGCTGTCCCCAGCTTCCTCCTACGCTCAGCTATTCCAGTCTTGGGTTTTGTATTGAATGACAGTCATCACCATTCACCATTCAATCCATTTCCTGTGAGCTCAGCCTATCGTTGACACTTCCTGGGGCTGCATCATTACATAGTCTGGGCTCAGTCCAGATGGAAGGATCTCACCCACCAACACCAATGTGGAAGAAGAGGAAGGACCTGTGACATCACCAGACCAGCTAGAAGACTGCTGGAATAAAAGAATGTATAGGGTATTTTTGTAAAAGATCCAGGAAGGAGTTGGGTGTGCTTTTTTTGTGCAGGTACTGCAACCTGTCATTCTGCTTTAAAAAAACAGTGACAAACAGATATACAATATAGTCTTCTGTCTGCTCAACATGTTCTTCTACAAAGATGTACCTCAAACACCATATAGCCAAAAGTTTGTGAAATCACTAAATTAAAATTATTATAAAGCTTCATTTTGTTTTTGTTAACATAGTAATAATAATAATATAATAAAAACAATCATATTTAGCTGCTCTGTGCAATGTTTTTGCACAGAGCAGCCCCAATCCTCCTCTTCTTGGGTTTCCTGTGCTCCTGGCTTCTCCTCTTTATCCAGTGCCCCAACAGATAGCTGTACCTATAGGAGCACTCATGCAGGCTTGCTCCCAATCTGCTTGCATCTATAGACACAGACAGTAGGGCACGACCCCACTTCCCACTCCCTTGTCACAGATTTTGATTGTTAGCAGCAGGAGCCAATGGCCTTCACTGTCATTGATCTACCCTGTGAAGAGGGACAGAGCCGGGAGAACCACTGCTCTCATGCACAACGCTGGATTATGATGGGGGTGCTGGAAGGGATCCCTGGCACAGAAGGTCTTTTTTACCTTAATGCACAGAATGCATTAACAAGTGACTTTACAATCACGTTAACAAGTGGACCATTTTCTTTCCATTTTGCTCTATTTGTGCTCACTATTACACTATCCTATAAAGGACCAGTGTGTGATTCATCTTGACAGCAAGCATACAAATATTCAATATCAAGTCTTGGATGGTGTTTAGGCATAGTTAACATATTACAGCATTCTCAGAACTGCAATTTCTGATGGAGACTTTTCACTACTTGGGTCTCTGGGAAATAAAAAATGAGCATCTGATTCAATTTGATAAGCACTCGACACAAAACTGAAAACAAAAAAATATAATATATGGCCAAAAGCAAGTGGACACCTGACTATCACACCTATATGAGCTTGTTGGGACAGCCCGTGACCCAGTTAGTATAAATATTGCTGCAGCCCATCCTTTTTCTGGCAGCAATTTCATATCAAGAACTGCTACAGCTCCTTACTCTACTGACAATTTTTACATGGAGTTTACAGAATCCAGGCAAGCAAATCCGCAGGGACATCTCATCTTCCATATTTAAATCTGTTAAGTTAAAATAATATCAATAATTGCTCATAGTGTTCACAACCAAGGGCAATCAATACATATTAACTCTGGTGGGATCAATACTAGGATTGCCCTAATTTAGTATTATTGGCAATTACATATCCAACGAACTGTATAATGCAAATATGTATTAATTGATTTTCTTTCTCCTTACAAGTGGATTATACACTGTTCATTAATAGAATTAGCCCATCCAAACCAATAAATAGGCATGCTATTGTAAACTTGCATCCATCTCCATATGAGACTAATCAATAGTAATCAGTAATGTACAGTCACAGGGAACTGTTGAGTCCTCAATTTCAGAAATCTCTTACTTGACATATTAACTAATGTTGATTTTGCAGGAACATATTTTTTTATTGTCAGTGCTTATTATTTGCATCACCCCAGCTTGATGAAGACATGAAGGTTGGTTGTTACCTAAAAAGTCCACTGTACATGAAAAACAAGTCTAAACAAGGGTTTTAAAAATGTTTCAGGAGATCAATATAGCTAGCCAACAAAATGTACATATGGCAGTTTACCAATCTTTAGATGTGATAGCTACATTAGTTTTCTTTTTTCCTTTATTTTTACCTGATGATTCTGCCAATAACACACATCCTGTCTTAAGACGGCAGCAATAACTCATCCATCTGTATCAGGACAACAGAAACAAGATAGGATTGCAGAACCCCATCACTCTCCTATTGTCCATAACATATAGGGGTATATTGCTTTAGTCCTTAGAGAACATGTAACTGATAACAGTCAGCACACACATAATACAGGAATGAACTAGCTCACCTGATTTCTGGCAAGATTAATGGGTATTTTCTACATCTTATCAAATAGATATAACAAAATGCTTTCGATAATATATTAAACAGACCAAAAGGGACCAAATAAGAGAAGTTCACTGTTTGTTTTTATTTTTTAACAGGTAATTACTGTTTGGGTTTACATGCACTTCATTCTCATTCTCACAGTAAGGTGGTTCTGGTAGCCTTTCTGTATTTGAGAGCTTGCCTGTCCAAGTCCAACCATGAAACACTGCCCATCACCAACCAATTTGAATTACCCAAATTACCTGAATTACCTGAGTTTCCAGCATCATCTGTCCCTCTCTCCTTGTTAAAATAAAAAGCACCTTTTGCTTCAATGCTCAGCTCCTCTCTAAGGCCGTATCCCACAGACTCAACGGGGTTTATTTACTAAAGCTGGAGAGTCCAAAATCAGACCCCCTTCTGCATAGAAACCAATCAGCTTCTAATCTCAGCTTGTTCAATGAAGCTTTGGCAATGAAACCTGGAAGCTGATTGGTTTCTATGCAGAAGGGAGTCTGATTTTGGACTCTCCAGCTTTAGTAAATAAACCCCAACATGTCCAACACAACTTATCTTCTGGATTAAGTGATGCCCAATAGCATTCAAATTGTGAACCCAAGGCACCGAGAACCCACCTCTTATGGAATGTCATCAACTTGTCCTGGCTTTATGAAAGCCGCTGCAAAGAATAGCACCACATCATTATGTGAAATCATTCTCTGTAGCATTTAGGACTGGCTGCTACTGGAGAAGGAAGGGGACCCATCCTTGACCCATCCATCACATGACCAGACCCATTAAACAAAGAAATGAATATAGATTAAAAAACGAGGGCAGAGAACATGGAGAAGAGCTTTAAGCCATATGCCGTGTTTCAAAAATAAGACAGTAGAACCAAATTAAGCAAATGGAAGTACCATACTTTCCCCCAAATTCAATTAAATCTGCAGAAACCCAGTCAAGAGTTGACATTTGTAAGAATATAATTTCCTTCTTGGGTATTTATAAGAATGTTAACTATCTGGGTAAGGTGTGTTGTTATTTGCTTGTATTCTCTTTTTGGCAAAGTCAGCCCAGTGTCAGGCAGTATGGCTCCTATGAAGGCTGACCTGGTTCCTGTCTGTGCTGATAACTGAGATCAGGCTGAGCTGCTAGAACACTATGAGAGTAAAGGCAATAACTACAGCTATATTATTATACAGTATTTATAAAGCACCAACAGTTCGCTCAGCGCTGTACATTACAGCAACACTAGCAGCTGCTATGGGGCTCAGGGTTGAAGAGGGCCTAAGAAATAGATGAAAAGGCATTTTATAAAAAAATATTCACTTGGTATCTCTACAAGTTTGCACATGGCGGTGATTTTCTACACAAAGATCTAATTTTTTCTTCCATACACTCCTGACATCTCCTTTGTTATATGACAGTATTTTGAGTGTTTCAGTCTCATACTGTATGTCTGCTCTGACAGGGAGAGAATACATATACTATAACCATTCAAGAGCTGAGATTCAAATAAAATGCCCAAGTGGTGACTGGTCCTCTTTAGAATATTCTTATTTTCTATCAATATTCATAGTATGCTCAATATTCATTATCACTAATTTCATTTATTTAGAAATTGTATGAGTAAATTCTACATACGATAGCTGTCAGGCAATATATATTTAATATAAGCTCCAAGGAGCTGGGCCCTCCTAACCCTCTTGTATTGAACTATATTGTTGCCGTATTGTCCACTGAGCAAACTGTTGGCGCTATATAAATCCTGTATAATAATAATAATAATATTATATTTTATGCATGCTATTTACCTGTCAAAGCCTCCCTTGTGTAGACATTCAAAAGCTCAAAGACTGTTGCCAGGTGCCACCATTTTAGATGTGATGTCAGCAGGCCCAGTACACTCACACAAACTGCTCACACAAATGACGCTCTATAGTATTTCCCTTTGCCCTCCAACTTCTACATAAAATCCTAGGGAAGGGGAAGCTGGGCCAGCACAGTCACTTGACACCACTAGATGAGAAGAGGGCTATGATTTGTAAAGAGGGAGAAGGCTGTACCAGGATATCGACTCTTATAAAGAAGTCAAATTTCAGAAGCACTTTGCAAGTCAATAAGACAAAAAAACCTATGGAAAGAAAAAAAATGCTGCTAGTAAGCATTTACATTTTTGATTTTTATGCACTTTTACCTGCAATTGTTTATTACTCTGGTGCCAGGGTCTCTTTAAGTAAAACTGGGGAGTCCTTCCCCACAATCCTCCCTTCGTTAAACACCTCTCAGCATAACTTTCCCCCATTAATTTCTGCACAGCTTCCTGTCCTTCCATGTGTTTCTCGTTAGTTATATTGGTGTGTTGGAAGGGGTACAGACATCGATTGAGAGGGGACTGAAACATGCCAGGCATAAGCTGGCACCGGTGAAACTGTTTACAGGACTTGTCTCGCTGTTCCAATCTGTGCTTCTCTTGGTCTATTTACAGCGTGCTGGGGCGCCATGTAGGATATTCAAGCTATTCACAAAATCCAGACCAGGGCACAAGTTCCTAGAAAGTAGAGGCGCTAGAAAAAGATTTATATTCTAAATACAATGAGGATGGGTGTGTATGTAAGCAGGGGAGCTGAAAATGGAGGTGTTGGAACAGATGATGTGTTAAAATGGGCCTATACCGAAATGTGAACATACAGCTGGCCTGCTGACATGGATAAATACAGTAAAGAGTATTGGATGGGATGAAATACTTGCCTTTCCTGGAGCAAATGCTGTTCTAGGTTCCCTTCAGTCCAGCCAAAACTTTTTTTTAAGTTTTTGGTAGAGTACAGAAACATTAGAACTCCTATCAGGTTTCTGTTGCTATTTGGGGCTCCGTAAGGCCTTGTTCACATGAGCGTACTATAGCATACACCTGTTTGAGGGCCATGTTGCCCGCGTAGGGATGCACAGGTGCTCCATGCATCCCTGCACAGGCAGTCCCATTCTGGTCAATTGGGACGCAGCGGCTGCTAGGAGATAGTGTGCATTCAGGGCCGTGCACCAGCACCCATACGGCTGTCAAACTGGGGGCAGCTGCTGTGGATGGACACATGTGTATCCCAAAGCAGGCAAACACAGCCTTCGCATGAGTGTACACTACAGTATACAGTGTGTGAACAAGGCCAAAGGGCTCATTTTGATGTGCAGCAGCCCTTCCAGTTGACAGGTGGCTGGAAGGTGATATGTTTCCTCTTAATTACCTGTTTTAGGCTTGAAAATGCTGAACTGCCACAACTGTGTGCATTGCGCGTAGTTGCTGGACGTATGCAACAGAGTCCCATTCACTTGAATGAGTCAGGGGGTTTCATTTTAACCATGGCCATAAGGCAAAGCATGGCAGCCATGGCATGTGTACAGCCCTGAGCAGCTGCATGCCCTTTAGGTGGGGTGTCGGGGGACAGTAAAACCACGGCTCAACAACAGCCTGACTGCACAACTGAAAGAGCCCATAGAGAGATTTCCTTTCATTTACTGTCACAGTGACAACAGTTTTACCATCCCTCTTCTCGTCCTCATCCAATCAGAGAATACCTTGTAGTCAATGAAAAAAATAAACGCTGTTCTATAAATGGGAGCAGTGCCCTGTGAAAGATCACCCCGTGTGGTTGGTGTGTCTTTCCTGGAGCAAATGCTGTTCTAGGTTCCCTTCAGTTCAGCCAAAACTTTTGCACAGAATTTAAGCAGGACCCAGAAGATCACACCTCTTACTGTAGTAACACAAACTACTACAATGATTGTCAGCTTTCCCTATGGCCCCATAGGTATGAGATATGCACACTTACATTGTGTGAATCTGTAAAAGTATGCAAGAAAGATCACACATGGAGTTCAGCGTTAATTTTAAGTGGACCTAGCACCAGACATACAGTATAGGTTCATGTTAACATCATACATGTTAAATAATGTGTAAATATTAAACTTCCAGGAAAGTATTCACACTTACAGAGGTCACAGAACCCCCAAACAAAGCTTCTCCTTTGCATTACACTCCAGAAAGACATCTTTTTTTAGTTCCAGGACTGAGATGATGACACATGGAGAACAAGAGACTAAGGAAATGCGTCCTCCTGCCTGCAGCAGGCTAATGCCAATATCTCACTGAATCTCAGGGATGGCTTTTTAGTAATAAATGTGGAACTTTAAAAAAAATATAATTACTGTATATTGTGGTACATCAGGAATTTATTCATGCAGACTTTGTCCACTTTACAAAAAGTCAAATGCTTTTGTTAAACTAAATGTCAGTTTATTCTTACAGCAGCTAAGTAGGACAAAGTCGTTTCCTTGAAATTCAGATCACATAGGAAAAACGCCCTCTCCGCTACAGTGCCATGGGTACATATTAGCGTGTAGGAATAGTTAGTTTTGATTCTTCTGCTTTGAATAGGGTCGAAAAGCTAGCTAGGCAGCAACATCTAACTCATAATAGCGGCTATAGAGGCCTTGCATGTTATATACCAGAGTCTGCTCAACGGGGGCCAATAAATAATGGCTGACAAATTAAAGTAGCATCAACAGGCCCGAGCCTCCTGCATTATCGATGGCCCGCGGAATTACAATAATAATGAGGATTACAATATCATACAAAATGAATTGCCGTCAATGTCCGTCCGAAGTCACAAGCTGCCTTTATGCTGGGGCGATTCTTTGGATTCCTGAGGCGTGAGCCGAGGCGCAGTTGTCAACAAGGCCCTTTCACACAAGTTGTGCAGGAGACTGACAGAAGCCTGTCTTTGTACAGCCGTGTGGTGTGGGCTGCAGGAATGTGAGGGGAATGTGAGGCCACCATGTCACCAACACAAAGAGAGGAGCTTTGTGAGAGAACACTGGAGCAGAATGACAATGACATCACTCCATATGACCTCATTTTCATCCGAAATATCATGATGTTCCAAGGCGGCAGTGATATGCTAAGTAGCAAATTCTCCCTCTCCCTCTCCGCCGTTTGTGCTTTGTGGAGGTATAAAGAAGACGGGACATCAAGAGGAGGGGGGCAATTCAAGTGGCGAGCACTTCGATTTCCAAGGTCATTGGCGCTATTGGGAAGGAGTTTTTATTCTCGTGCTGCAGCTGCCACCTACTTCAAAAGGGCCGAAGCCCGGCAAATCGGCCACCAGACATAATGATGGCAAAACCTTCTTTTCTTTTTACAGGGAAGAAAGAAGGCCAGGCAGCGTGCATTATGCCGTCTTAGGAACACGCCCGGCTAGATTTTCAGATTTGTACAGACTCAATGTTTATATGGCCGAGACTGTTTTTTTTTTTTTTTCTTAGAAAGAAAAAAAAAAGGCAATTTCTAGTCAAGACAAAAGATGACCATTAAATTAGATCTAAACCCCTAAACCCTAACTTGAGGACATTTAGTTTGCTTAAAAAGCATGTATAGCCAAAACTGTTTTATTTTGTTGTTTTGGATATTATTATTATACAGGATTTATATAGCACCAACAGTTTGCACAGCACTTTACAATATAAAGGGAGACAGTACAATTACAATACATTTCAGTACAGAAGGAATAGGAGGGCCCTGCTCATGGGGCTTACAATCTAGAGTTGTTATTTATTTATTTGCTGTCTTCCTACCATTTGGGAAATTTTCACTTCCTATATTAGAGCGCAATGGAAAGAGGAAATCTCTCCAAAGTGAGGGAAACTCCCCTCTTAGACAGTTTTCCCCAAAACAGGTGTCCCCATTGGAAGATTTCCTCTTACATCTTTTGTTCTGGCCACAGCTCTAACATTTTGGATTTCTTCTCATTTTCTGTTTCAAGTACAATGGAGGCACAGACAGCAATGAAAACTTGACAGAAGGTCTAGTTCTTTGCCACTTTATCAAAAAAACAAATAAAAACAGTTTGGCTGCACTGTCATTGTATCTGAGGTCTGCCGGGTGGCACAGCAGGAACAGATGTCAGCAGCTGCAGTGGTAAGCCTTCCTGGCCTTGAGACTGTGGGCATCCAGTAAGTACATTTTGTGCTGTGTGTGTTCCACTGGAGTGATGTTCCTTCACTACCTATTTTGGAGATGCAATAGGGAGTGAAAGGGAACCTCTAAAAGTGGGTTGAATCCCCCTCTTAGACGGTTCTTACCAAAACAGGTGTCCTTATTGGAGGATGTACAATCGCCTTTTCTTCTAGTGACAAATTTTGGATTTCCCTTCACTTTCTCTCATTTGACAATGGTCACTAGGACAAATAGAGAGGATGACTCTACCTAGAGGGGAAATGGACAGCAAGGACAACTCGACAGCGGTTTTAACTTTTACATACTCTTGACGAAAATAAAAGTTTTGGCTACACATACACTTTAACAACTCTCTGCCATTTAATGCAGATGGCTAATTTTACTCAAAATTGAAATTATTAATTTAAAGATGTTTACCCCCATGGTGCTAATTTTCACTACAAATTATTCTGGATGAAGATGGAAGCCTGCCTAGATTAATAATAAATGTCAAGACCAGGTCACGTTGAATTTGACCCCATGTCTCTAAATCTCTAGGTTTCATGCGTGTGCTTGGCTTCCCCAGCCTTATATGGCATTACAGTGTATTAGTTGGGAGATCACGGGGATTAAGTAACATTAACAAACAGGGAGATGTTAGCATGTTTGGAACTGGACTTGCCAGAACTGGCTGGGGGATCACAGACACCTCCCACAGCTCTCTATTAACCCACCTTGTCATCTTGACAGCCAAGAGTTAAAATAGATATAAACCCTAACTGCATGACACCTAGCTTGTTAAAGCACATCCTAAACAATCACTTTTTAAAAGAAAATACTTGTTTTCAACTTTTTTATCCTTTGTTGCAGCTTGATGCTGCTAAACTAATGCCGCCTCTTTTCAGCCACTTTCTGCAATAGCCTAACTTGACATACACAAGGCAAAGACATTCACAAGCATTAGTTGTGTTATGTGTGGGTAACCTAAAGCCAGCCATAGGTGCAGCAATTTTCTTTCCTGCAACCACGGGTTCAAAATGTGAAATGGCATTGCTGCACTAATAAAATCACATCGTGTATCATAAATTAAACACATGAATTCAAATATATAGAAAAGAAGTCCTAAATAAGAGAAACGATAGTCCCAAATTTTAATAATATGGTAGAGAGATCCTGTAAACTGGATGTTCACAATATTAACGGGCACCACCACCTTCAAAGAGTAGAACTCTTAACGGAGCATGTGGACTCCTTGTCTATAAAAAGAGTCACATAGTTTTGCGTGTCAATACACCGTCTGCTGAGGATCAGGTACCACCTCCAGGTCTCTACATGGGGTCACCAATCCACATCCAATAGAACAGGGTGATCAGCCAAAGCATATAAAGAAGACCAGGAACACCAACATAGTGTAAAACCATATACAAAATTGTATTCCAAAAGTACTAGCCACTCACATGATTAAAAACAACAAGCACTTATTTGTAATCATGATCCCAGGATTCACACTGGTCAGTTCCTGGTAACTGCGTGCATGGTGATGTCACGAGCACTGACTCCACCCTACACGTTTCGTCACATCTGACTTCAGCGGGGGCATGGGCTAAATGTGTAGGGTGGAGTCATCGCTCAGGACGTCACCACGCACGCTGTTACCAGGAATTTAACAGGATTTAACAGGCTCTCTTTACCACACCATTGACAAG